>NC_143516.1:49431393-50076393 GCF_031878675.1 Megascapheus bottae
AGAAAAGTTGTGAACTTATGGAATGATAGTCATATCTATATTTAGATATCAATTTTTATTTTCTATTAGTTATAACAGAACATGTGTATATACATATGTATATGAAAATATGTGCATATTATAATGTATACTTATATTCTTGTTTTATTTCACTATATATTCCTATTTTATTTCACTATAAAAATTATATCATTAGATAATGATATTGTCATTTTTGAATCTTTTAACTTAACTTACCACTGTTCTGTGGTTATCAAATACATAACAACTCCACTCTCATATGTCATTCTATTGTTCCATGTCCATTACTAGATATTCAGGTCTTTCTTTGGTTTATTCTAAGTTACATTCCAGTAGAGTTTAAATAAATACGCATATGTGTATGTGTGTACAAAAGTGTATGTGGGAGTTGTATACATATGTTTATGCAATTTTGATTCACCTGTTGCTTTCTTTCCCTTAAACAAGCTAAACACTTTTTAGCAAATTGATTGTAATGTAAAATTCCACTTAAATTTAATTCCTGGTAATCTCACTTGTTAGATTGAAGCAATATGACTATCATTATAGTTTCATCACATTGCTTCTCACAATAATTCTTCATGTATCTAGAAACAACTATGGTATTCTCTATCAAGACCAGCTTTATTTTCTTATAAAATAATATAAAAGTGTAAAAATAATATAATTTACATATAAAATTATTTTATTATGAAATAGTTTGCAAGAATGAACTATAAATATTGTTAGTGATAGAGAGGGAAGGATAACAGGATGACATTATCTAAAAAGAAAAAAATACATTTTGTCATAGGGATTGAACTCTGAGCTCTTCAGCTCAAGGTTATCCCCCTACCTCTGGAGCCACAGCCCCACTTCCATTTTTTTATTCATTAATAACTGGAGATAAGAGTCTCACGTTTTTTAATGCCTGTACTGGCTTTGAACCATGATCCTTAAGTCTTAGCCTCCTAAGTAACTACGTTACAGGTGTGAGCCACTGTGCCTGGCCAAGAAAATACTCTTTACCTGACTCATGTTAACTGTAACTTCTCTACACTTCAATATTTTAAGAACAATAAAAAAATTAAAAGACTATTGGTTGAGCACCCAGATTGTTCTTTTCTCCTTCAGCCTTATCCTGGCATGGCCTGGACTTCATGTATTCCCAGAGGTATTCCTACCCATCCCAAACCAAGTGGCATCAAGAAACAACTAATAGAGAAATTCAATACATATAGCTGGAATAAAAAGAACACCGGGCGGGATGGGGGGTGTTGGCCTAGTGGCAGAGTGCTTGCCTCACATGCACGAAGAGGCTGATTTCTCAGTACCAGCTGCACAGAAAAAAAATAGAAATGGTGCTGTGACTCAAGTGGTAGAGCTCTGAACTTAAGAAAAGCCCAAGGACAGAGCCCAAGACTGGCAAAAAAAAAAATCCATTCCCTGTGATGGAAATATGAGTCATTTGGCACATCATTTCTTAGGCCAGAGTATCACTGGAGGCTAAACAGAAAACGAGAGAACCAACAAAATAATAAAGTGCATTCCTTTAAGGTAAAATTCATGAATTTCTATCATAACTGAAGAATAAATGTATAGCATCCATCTCTTCTTTGCTATCTGGCTATCAAGAAATCTATATGAATTAGATGAAGTTGATCGACATTTACAAGTATCTGAACTGCCCCCCCCCCAAAAAAAATCATTACAAAACTAGGCAAGTAAGAAGAAAGCCTCAACCTGAATTTTTAACAATTTACTAGAACACAAACAATACTACAATTTTAGAATAATATAAATGTGTTAGGGGACTATAATAACAAGAGTATCTCGATGAGCTGTTGTGAAATGCTTAAAGAAAAAGAAAAATAGGGTCACAGCAAGTAGCATAAGCAAATATTAAAAGATTAATAGACAATATTGATAATAGCAAACAGTGGTACATGTATGTTCACGTGAGTGTGTGTGTGTGTGTGTGTGTGTGTGTGTGTGTTTGTGTGTATCATGGCAAATGATAACCCAACATATCATAGGAGTCACATTGTAGTACAGAATCTGGTGAGTCACAGATGTGGATCTGATTTTTGTTTGCACACATCTATTGCAAATTTGTATATTCACAGGTAATTTAACAACCTCTAGCGAGCCTCATAAGCTCTTGTGATGTACAGATGCATTACTTTGTGACTGAAATTCCTATAAATCCTCAACTGGATTTATAACAGCTTTATTTTATTCAATAAAAATTCCAAAATATCTGACACTTCATGGTGATAATATTAGGACTTTTCATGTTTTTCCTGCAGATTCCTATATTTAAATCAGCTATGGTAAATCACAGTAAAAATTTCTTTGACCTCTGAATCCTACAGATTCTCTCCAAATGATGGTAAAACCAGCTTTGCTGTGTCAGAACTTCCTTCTAAGGACCTTATTTAGATTGCATTTATTCACAGGCTAGATTGTAAACGGAGCTTTACTGTTTCAGAAATTTAGTCAAAGAACGTTATTTAGAAGGAATTTAACCACCTATTTTTGTTAGTTATTTTGGTAGTCATAATAAAAAGACACCAACTGTGATTTTAAGCTTTGACAGAATGAAGTAAAATCATATGATTAAAAACTGTGTGAGAACTAATTTCAAATTATGATCATACACTACTTCATCATTTATAGAGAATCATAAAACACTATTTTAGGGTCATGAGGCAAATATGGTCCCAATTAATCAAAATGCTTTTTGTTTGTTCATGTCAGGTTTCATCATAGTTTACATTTCCAGTTTATTAAAAAAATTGCTATTGACCCTAAGAGAGGAGGAGAAAAATAATCTCCACTACACAAATTACATGTATGAGAACCATTAATGCTACCCAATACAGAGGGATATGATTAAATGGCCAAGTCTCAAAGATCTCAGTCAAAGCTTGTGGCTCATTTCACATTGTTAGTTAATTCACTCTGATCATTGAACTCTGTTAATCCATTTCTGGCCCATTTTTAAGGTGTTGATTCATTGAAGTGATGAACCATTTTATGCTTTAAAACTTTCCATTAACACACCCAGATATTTCATCTCTCCTGTTTGATGAAAACATATTTCTTAAATCACAATAAGTACCATGTAAGTGGTACCCCATGTTAGTGGGGTATTTGCTACTGTGTATTATTTTTCCATGCTGTCCTTAATTTAAATGCCAAGTATTTACAGTTCTGGGAGTTTAGTTTAAAATGAAGAAGCCCAATGTTATTTTCCATGTCAGTTTTTTTTTAAGTTGTGCCAACGTGTGAAAAGATTGTGTCACCTTACTTTAATCCAAGCTACTTGAGAGGTTGAGAATGGGAGTATTATATTTCAAGGCCAACCCTAGCAGAAACATCCTCAGAGTAAGTGTAACCCCTGGCATTTCCTAGCAACCATGGTAATCCAAAGGCAATTAATTGTTGCACTGCTCAACACCTCGTCAGGAAACAGGTCTGAGACTTTGTCCAGCAGGAGAGCACCTATCTAGTAAGCACAGGCCTTGAATTCAAACCTTTGGTGAAAAAGAAAAGAGACAAATTAAGGTTATAAAATGTTCTCTTTATGCGATACACCAAACCTATTGTATACATATGAAAATATTAAGACAAAGAAGGGCATGTCTTTTAGCCATCAAATGTGGGCTTCAACCTATCCGTGGCAATAAGTATACATAAAAGTAAGCCATCCAAGAGAGTTGAGGAAGAATTAGGGAACAGAACTGGAGAAAACATAGAATGGATTGTGATCCAGAAATTCCTTTCACTTTTGCAAAGAATGCCACTAGTCTCTGTAATATTATTTTTCTGCACAGTACTAAGAGAAAGTATTGTGGAAAGCTAGAATGACATGCATAGGTTTAAGTCAATAGCATTAATCCTGTTCATCTTGGAACTCACCATGGCACCTGTATCTACATGCTGGCACACGGTGGCATCATCTATATTTAAAATGTTCTCTGCCAGTCCAAAGACCTTTTTTGCTCTTTGTAATGAATGTAAGGCATTGTGATGATTAGGAATATAAAAATCCAAAGAAAGTCATCATTTTCTAATCCTTCTCAGATCCATCTGTGGTTGCCTCTTCTCAGGTATAATTTAGACAGGCAGAAGTGCAATGTGGGAAGCCTTCCAAAATCACTTTATTTACTTCCTTTTTGAGGAAAGAAAAGCATTTAACATTGTCTTCAAAAAACATTTCAGTCTCTGCTAGTGCTCTATTCAATCTGTGGTTATTCGATCCCATCATAACATGGAAGGTGTGGAATCAAGATGTTGAGTTGTTTTTTTCTGTTTCCTCACACCAGACTATGATGGTTTGGTGTCTGTTGTCTGTCTTCATCTCTCCAGAGAAATTAATTCCATCAAGGTTTTGGATCTCTGAATAACAGTAGCAGTAGACTTGAGCTGAAGAGCTCAGGGACAGTGCCCTGGCCCAAAGTGCAAGCCCCATGACCAGCAAAAAAAAAAAAAAAAAGAATTTGCTCAGACAAAGTAGTATAATAACAATTGTTGAAGAGAATGCCAAAGTTACAACAGAAAGGAATTCATGGCAAGAATCTCATGTCACATCACATTTTTTCAACTTTTATAATCATAAGTAATTTGCATTGTAGATATTAGGAAGTTGCTTTTGGCAACTCAGAGTTAACTTCATTTCACTACAACAAGAAGATTCATTGTCGTAACAGTAAATCATAATAGATTGAGTATTTAGTAGACATGCACAATTTTATAAAGAGTCTTCTGTTCAATGTTATCCCCCTTAGATTAAAAAGAAATATTAGGTCCTATCAATTGCGATTAGGAAGAAATTTTCATAAATACTTGCTATTCAAGATAAAAATTTTTGAAACAAGATGACTTGGATAAAAAGAAGTTACATAGTCTCTGAAATGGTATATAGCTTAGAGGAGAGCCCATTATACCTCTAGGAAGAAAAGCAGAAGAGATTTATAAATAGAACAAAAGTGCAGAAATAATTGGAAAAATGTTGGATTTTCCAATGCTTTGTGTATCTCTTGGGCTATTATTTGGGCTTGAGTGCTGTGCCTGGATGCTGTCCCTTAGGGTTGTGACTCAAAGCTGGTGCTTTACCACTTGAGCCAGCGCTCCACTTTCAGTTTTGCTTCTGATTATTTGGAGAAAATTTTCTCATGGACATTTTCCATAGTGGCTGAGATCCTCAGATAACAGCCTCCTGAAAAGCGAGTCTTATAGGCTGGAGCCACCAATGACCAACATTTTTTTTTTTACCATGCCTGGGACTTGAACTCAGGGCCTGGGCACTGTCCTTGAACACTTTTTTGCTCAAGGCTAGAGATCTGCTACTTGAGCCACAGTGCCACTTCCAGTTCTTTCTGTGTATATGGTACAGAGGAATTGAATTCAGGGCTTCATGCACGCTATGCAAGAACTCTATAACAAGGCGCCGGTGTACATTTTTATATGAAGTACAATATTTATTAAAGAATAGCATGGGCATGGGCCGGGAGTTTGGCCTAGTGGTTAAAGTGCTTGCCTAGCATGCATGAAGACCCGGGTTCGATTCCTTGGCACCACATACATAGAAAAAAGCCAGAAATGGTGCTGAGGCTCAAGTGATAGACCTCTAGCCTTGAGAAAGTTCAAGGACAGTGCTCAGGCCCTGAGCTCAAGCCTAGGACTGGCAAAAAAAAAGAATAGCACGGGCAGAATATTTGTTGATATTTTATCCAGTGTAAAAAGCAAAACAAATATATGCTAAATATTTGATAGAAACTTTTCAACAGAACATAGACACTTACTTCCTTGCATATAGAAAATCTTAGCCAATACTTAACTCATTAGAATATTTGTAAATGATGGAGGGATTGGAGAATAAATGTGGTAGATGCTTTAAATGTAAAAGAAGTTATACACAAAGTAATTGAATTTTATGTAGAGTTCTCTAAAAATTCCAAAAATCCTATGATTGTAAAAATGACTGGCTGCAATGATGGCAGAAATTTTATTTAAGAGTTATCATATCTTTGTAGAAAATACTTTCACTCTAACATAGGAAAAAGAATACTCAGGTCTGTAAAATGATGCCAATAAAAATAAATTGTGATATTCATGATCTGTATTATCAAGTATTAGAAATTTTCTTAATTTCATTCAGTGATTGTAACACATTTTACAGATAAAACAAATAATATTATTGTAGAATTATATAAAAACAAAAATATATATTTATCACTTCAATATAAGGCTCGACATTTATGTTGTTTAGGTGATAATTCAGTAGTGTATATCTGTATTATATAGTGATGCATGCAGTAGAGAGGAGATAAATCCATCAATAGAGTAGATGTGTAAATTTCAGTAATAGTTTCTTTAGCAATGTTATGGCACAAATTATTGCTATTGCCATCATGACACTGCTGTCACTGTAACATACAGTCAAATGTCTTCAATTTTCCACATGTAGCCTTCTTTTAGATTATTGTGTTTTTCCTGTAGTTAATATAGTATTTTCCCACTGAGTAAGCTCTTGCCAGGAGCGTAGCCAAGTGAAAGCCTGATAGCCTAGCTTGCATGAAGCTCTGGGCTTGATTTTTCAGTACCACATACACAACAAGGCCAGAAGCGGTGCTGTGGCTGAAGTAGCAGCTTGTATAGAGGAGTTATTCAAGAAGACTACTTATAAATACATCTTCATGGATGCCACCCCTTTCATCATTCCGCCCCAACCGATCAAACCGAATTCCCCTCCTCCAACCATTTCGGACTTTCTGAATTTTGTAAGATATGTATTGTGTGCTGTGACTGAATTCTTCCCCACCCCCATTCCTCTCTTCATTTATTCATTCTCCCTCTTCCTCCTTTCAAGGATAAGTTACCTGGTATTCATTTTTTTGGAGTGAGGATTAGTCTTTTGAAGCAACCACATTGTTTGAATTCACCCCTGAAAATGCTGTATTTCAGTAAATGCATTTGTATACCATTGTATACAAGATAGTTACTTTCATATTTATAATTAGTTTTTGCTTCCACAGGAAAGGAAACACTATCTTTTGAGTCTCTGGCCTCCATTTACTTCACTTAACATACCTTTTTCCAGGGTTATCTCTTCCTGTTTTTAAGTGGTACAATGTAGCTAACGCTAATATATTATCCTAAGTAAATAGTCAACAATTGTTACTCTTACTGGATTGTAGACTTCATAAAGAGTATTTATTTTAATGATTATTTTCTCCTTCTTACCTAGCAAAATGTTTAATTACCTGATCTCAGTTTTCTATATAAAATTATTAAAATAGAAAAATAGATATTTCATAGAAAATAGTTGTGGAGATTTAGTAAAAAGGATCAATTCTAAAATCTGATAAATGTAATTATATGATTTATAAAAATTATTTAGAAGCAATAAAAGTTTCTATTTTAGATAGCCTCTTCTAGTCAACTATTCTAGTCGACTATTTTAGATAGTCTCTTCTAGTATGGTACACAGAGATCTGCCAGTTTGAACCACAGCAGCAAGCCCATCCCGTTTCTTATATTTTGCATTTGAAACAGTGTTTTACTAACACCAAGAACAACAAATCCTGAGTTAATATTGGTGTAGCATTTACAACATATCTATTCACAGCTACTGGGGTCTTTCTGATATAAGCCCATAAATTTCTCAAGCCACTATAAATTCTTTCCAAATTCTAAGTGCCTGTCATGGGTGCTAGCTGAAGATTTTCTTCCAGCAAAATCAGGCAAATATAGAGACCAAGCATGTTTCCTCTTACATGATGATACTTCTCTAGGCTCTGATGGGTTCAGGATTAACAGGTATTCATTTCTTTTTAATATTTTCTTTTAGAGTTTGCAATTATAACCTACAAGAATGCTAAATAGCCAAGTCATTCCAGTATTAGCAAGAGCTAAAAGCATCTCCTAAAGTTTCTAATAATTATTTTCTTCATTAAAAGATGTTAGATGCATCATAACCATAGCAACACATGAATTTGTGGAAAATTACTGAATGAAATTATAGAGATGATTATGCCTAATATAGAATGAATGGTTTGCATGTGGTGCCAGGAATTATAACTACCTGTCTGAGTAGTTAATGAAAAATGGTATATTTAAAAGTGAAATACTCTGTGGATATATTTCTTTTATATATCTTGAATAGTAATGAAGATATTCAAGTGAATACTGCATAACCAGCTCAAATCTATTCAGGTATGTCTTAGAGAAATCTATATTACACATTTATCTCAGCTCAATTTACAGTAGCTCATCCCTACCAACTGACAAAAAAGTAAACCAAATGTGGTATGTATGAGTCCTATTTAGATACCAAACATTATGGAATCCTGTTGATGTTTTTCAAACAACATGGGTAAGACTGAAGATCACTTTGTTACATGATGCACCCAAATTACAAAATAAGAAATACTACTACTCTGCATCTCTTGATAGGGCATATAACACAATAGATTTCCTTAGTTGTTGAAAGGAGAATGATAATTAGGGAAGATGTAAACAATATAGGAGAGGGAGAGATGGGAAGGTGTTGGTCACTGTACAATAAAGTTTGATAAGGGTGACAGCAGATAACATCAACACATTACATATTTCAAAAAGATTCATCAAATGACTTAAAATGTTTTCCCCATGTAGAAATAATTACTATTAGAGGTAGTAATACGCTCACCCTTGCAAACATTATATAGTGCATATATATATATATATATATATATACAGAGAGAGAGAGAGAGAGAAAGAGAAACATCGAATGATTCCTCACTACTTGTACAATTTCATATATTGAATATCAATTAAGATCATTAAATTACAAAATAAACACAATATTTGATGTATTCTAGGGACAACTGTACTATTTATATCTGTTCACTAATTAATGGCTATATTCTAGTTGAAGTTTTTCAAAATTATAGGATTTTTTTAGTCCAATCAATTGGGCAATTTGAGTACATCATAAATATCCCTATGTTACATCTCTGTTGTCTTCACTTTTCTTTTTGACAATAATGTTAGGTTTGAGTAAACTGTGTTCTGTTACTTGTGTGTATTCAAAAGATGTTGGTTGCACGTGCTGCTTTTGCAAAGCATCTTTACACAACATGTGACTTCTATCATACAATGTCCTTGTGAATAAATCTTCCCACCTGTGCTTTTCTTCATTGTACTAATGCATATTTTCAACCTAGTCCTCAGCACTTACTACTGTCATGGGGAATAATGAATATATGTAACAAAACTAGAAATTGCATTTGATGACATGCTTAAATATGAAATAATTATGATCTTTATAGTCATCTTGGCTCTAGTTACTGAATTTACCTTGAGGAAAATTTAGAACAGGTTTAGACAGAAAGCATTTGACAAGAAATTAGCAATGCTGATTTTTGCACACCTGCCTTAGAATTAAAAAGTTAAAAATAAAAGAGAAAGGAAATTGCTTCTCATATGGAGTTTTCCCTGATTTTAACTTTACTTCAAATTCCTTTTGAGTAGTGCACTCAATAACTATCCCTTGCATATCACATATTCCACTTACTTTCTGCACCACATTCAGCCTTACTAAATGATAGAAACATATTTCAAAGCTTTAACATAGTGATTAAGCAATGGAATTATACATGCATACAATATAGCTGATCTGCAATATAATATTCTATGTATTGAGCAATGATAATCAGAGTAACATTTTACTACCTCATATGTATTAAACATATTAAAATTTTTATATTAAAGCATATTTAATGACTAATGTTTACCAACTTGCAATCGTGTAACATTAACTATAGTAATCTCTTTGTAAAATGCAGCTGCAAAATTAATTCATCCTGTCTAACTGAAACTGTACATTTTATTCATTTTATCAGTGTTTCCTTGGTCCTTTTTCCTATCTATAAGAATTTTTTTATTGGTTTTATCGACATGATTTATATATTATGCATATGAAAGAAATTGGGAAATATCTGACTTTTTCCCCTGGCTTCTTTTTCCCTTTAATCATCTATTTATCAGTACATAGGTTTTACTCTTCTGTTGGCAATAGTGTAGTTTCATTGAACATGGGAGTTTAGATATTTCCCGGGTGTACTTATTTTGTATATATACCTTCTAGATATTTCCTTTTAATAGAAGCACCCCAAATAACCATGTGGCAGTCTCATTTCAAGGAACATTACAGTCTATAAGCATTTCTTCTTCTTTACAATAAAACAAGTACTTATTTCTCTTTTTTTGGTAATAATCATTCTAACTAGTGTGGGAAGATATCACTGTGGATGGATCTGATATTGCACCAGTTGATAGTAAAAGTCTTTATTCTCAGAACTCAATGTTGCTCCCGTGGCATGGCCCACTTGATTACCCGCCCTAGGGAGACCTTCTGAAAGTTCTCCGGTCTAGAATCTTAATCTAAGACTTCCCTCATATCCCCATTCTCTGATGTGACAGGTACTAGAGTTCTTCCAAGGAAGCTAGACACTACTGAACTGTTGTCTGCAAAATGGTTTTATACAATAGGTTCCCTTACCCAGGCCTGAGCGAAACAATTTCAGACCACTACCACAAACTCCCAAGGCATGTCCAGAAACTCCTTGAACTCTTCAGCTACCTACCTATGACTTACCCCTACCTATTACTCTACTTAAATTCTCTCCATCACTGGTCCCATTAGATCTTGTGTCTCCTGAATCTCTTCAGGCTATCATGATATCCTTCTTCAAGTTTCATTACAGTTGACCTGGTTTGTTCAGTTTGCATTCTGCTCTTTCTTTATCCTAATTCAATTTCCTAATACCAGTGTTTAGAGAAGTTCAGGACTTTTTTTAATAAGACTTGAACTCATGGCCTTGTGCCTGCTAGTCAATTGCCTTACCACTTGAGCCAAATTCATAATGTGTTTGTTATCTACCATACACCTATTTACCATTTCTATATCTACCTTCTATTTTCATTGGTTTATGATAGTATAACTCTACCATGTATTTGATTTTAAAATGTTTTCGCATTTTCAATAAAATGAATCTTTACACTATTAGGATTAGTCTTATTGAAAATATAGTCTCTACATTTTTATATCACATTTAATGCATTTTTGTCAAAAATTACATATTTTATTTTGCCTTTAAAAATTTATAGCAATAATCATAATTTTCATAATTTTGCTTTAACTTTTGTACTATAAGTTGTATGATATCAATAAATGAAGTATTCTGACTGTTAAATTCGGTATTAGTATATATCTAACTTTTATATTAAATATGTAATTATATTTAATATTTAGAAATCCAAATTTATCCTGATTTGACATACTAAAACTTCTCAAAAGGCCAGGAGTGTAGCTTAGTGGTAGAGTGCTTGTCTAGCATGCACAAAGCCCTGGATTCATTTTCTCAGTATAGCAGGAAAAAGTCCCAAGTGATGCTAGGCCTCAAATGGTAGTGTGCTAGTCTTGACTAAAAGAAGATCAAGGACAGTGCCCAGGCCCCAAATCCCAAGATTGCCAAAAAAAACCCCACAACTTTTCCTACTGGCTAGCACTATATTGGCCACATGGTGGATGGCATGGTCTTGCATTTTGTCTTTAGACTGGAGGAAGGTGAAGCCACAGCCTCCCAGGTGAGTGGTGTGCCTGAATCCCTCCAGAGAAAGGTGGGTACTTCACTGATGGGTTACTACACCTGGCAGTCCTGTGCCTGGGACTGGGAAATTTCCTGTGGGCCTGCCCCCTGGCTCGACCCTATCTACGCAAGGACCAGCTTAGGCACAATATGCCATACCACATGCCTCTGTATTTGAATCTTGTCGTTTCTCCTAGCTGTTTTCTGATCAGCATGGCATCCCAATTCAGCTATCTGTTGGAGCTGAATTGGTTTGCTGGGTGTTTTTTTGTTCTTTTTTTGCTCTCTGGACTTTTTCCTAACCATGTTAAGTATATTTTCTGGCTGCTGAGCTTTGAGACATAAGTCCACCGTGTAGTCACTGGTCTTTTCACATAGTCTCCAAGATTCAACCTCTCAAAATGTGCTTTCTTTTTATTCTTACCTTACAAGACTTTCAAAGGAATAAATACAGGATTTATACTTTCATTTATTTTCATTTCAAACAAATCAGAATTTTTAATATCAATATATTGGGGTGCTAATTTTTTCCCACTCGTCTTTTTTTTTGGTCGGTCATGGGGCTTTAATTCGTGGCCTGGGCACTGCCCCTGAATTCTTCAGGTAAGAGCTAGTACCCTAACACTTGAGCCACAGAGCCATTTCCAGTTTTCTGGGATTAACTGGAGAGAAGAGTCTCATGGTCTTAAGTGAGCTGGCTGGCCCTGAACCCAGATCCTCAGATCTCAACTTCCTGAGTTGCTAGGATTAACGTCAGCCACCGAAACTTGGATTGTTCTCCAATCTTTCTACGACTATAATTATTTACAAGAACCACAGTCTTACTTTGTTTAGCATGTCAAGTTTCCTTAAATGAAAATTATTGTTTTAAATCTTTCAAGTTCCATTAAAAATCAATTCACACAAATGTTCGCATGGACTCCTCATGTCCCTGTAGAATGGCAGAAGATACATGTGCCTGCTTTCACTGGTCTTCTCATTCAGTGGAATCCACAGAAATGAGATTGTTTGCATTCACAAGAAATGACTTGAAAATATTCGAATTAAAACTAATACTTGACCATGGTTTCTGTGTCAGCATCAGAAGATTCATGATGCAACTGACAGAATTAGCCTCATGGGGTGGAGGGATGGGCTCTGACTGCCAGAGTTTTGGACTTATTCTGGCCTTTTGATAAATATGTTAACATTAAAATGTGATCTTCAATCTGATTATTTTCTTTTTATTCTATATAAACATATCAGGTTAAATTTTAAAACACAGACTTTAACATTTTAAAATTTCATCTTATTTCAAGGTAATTATGCAGTAATTAGTATATACATATATATATATATATCTTAATTGAAAAGAAAAGATAAGAAAAGAGCAATGCATCTTTGGCTTATGGATTTATTCCTAGCAGAGGGTTGAGATATAATGACTATGAATCTGAGCCACCTCAGGAAGGAAAGGCCCTAAGATTATCTCTAACTAACACAGAAAAGCCAAGAGTAGAGATGTACTTCAAGTTGAAGAGTGTTAGTCTGGGCAAAGAAAGCTCAGGAACAGTATTCAAACCCTCAGTTCAAGTTTGAGAACTGGGAAAAAAAGCACATAGAGAAATATCATAAAGCAGATAAAATATATGACAATTTTGAGAAGCATTAGTTAGATAGTGTGTGATTACCTGGATTTTAACATAATAAAACATTAAGGTTAAAATGTGTTATTCATTGTAGGAATCACTGCTTTAACCAAATAGACTTTATAACCTATAGAAGAATGAAAGAAAATAGTGTCATTTGTCTATTAGGACTAATTTATTCCTACAATTAAGTCTTCCATATATTTGTACATGTTCAGGAGTCAAACTAAATTCTACCTTTGTGATATCTAACTCTAATGGTAGAATATATTAGACAACCAAGCATAAAATGTAAATGTGAATGAAGAAATATGATACTAAATCTCTCTCATCAATCTTGAAACACAACCAGATCAATTATAATAAAGCACAAACAAACATAAATACATGAAATTAGTATGAGAAAACCCAGGGAAATGCTTCATGACTTTGGAATTAGCCAAGAGGTTTGATAATAAAACTAAAAGCACAGGATACAAAAGGGATTACAGCTAAAGGAGATTATATCAGACTAAAGAGCTAATTTTGTGAGGAGGCAGCATTCAGAAGGGGAGAAAATAGTTACAACTACACATCTGAAAGGAGTTGACATCAAATATAGATAAGAAACTTTTAACAGCAAAACCAAACCAACCTGAAAAGTTAAAAACTGGGCACTAAAATGAAAGAAGCATTTATCAAAAGAAGATAAGCAAATGCATAATAGGCATATAAAAATTTCTTTACTACTAATCTTCAGATCCAGGTAAATCAAAGCTTCAGTAAGTTAGTTATTCCTTCACCATGTAAGAAATACTATTATCATATAAACAAAAGAGAAGTGTTGGTGAGGAAGTGAAGAAAAGTTGAGAACTGTATATTACTGGTCGGAATCCAAATTCATAGATTAATAGAAAAAGTATGGATATATCTCACAGAAAAAGAAAGTGTTCCCTCAGTCTTATTAGTGGATATATTTCCTATTTTAGGAAATAAAATCATATTTTGAAGGAGACATCTGACCTCTTACATTCATTGCAGCCTTAGTTATAATAGCCAATGAATAGAAAGAACCTAAATGTCCATCAACTGATGAGGACAATTGGCATATACAAGAGGCTATTACAAAGTCATAAAAAGAAATGAAGTCCTGATGTTTTCTACTATCTCGATGGAAATGGGAGTCATTATTTTAAGTGATACAAACTAGGAACAAAAACACCCATAAACATATGCTGTCATTCTTATTTTGAAACAAAGTCAGTTTCTATCATTATATTTGAGAATAGAATGATGTTTCTAGAGGCCTGAGAGAATAATTGCAAGAGTAGAGAAAGGAAAGGCTGATGGATGATGCTTAGCTACAGTTAGGAACACAACAGTCTGGAATGCTATTTATAGTAATTGATTATATACTGATGATTAACTGTGCATTTTCAAGTTCTAGAGAAAGTGGGAATGACTTTAACATGAAGATATGATATTTTTGAGAGTATAACTATGCTTTTGATATAACTATTATGCCATTGACATAAAAAAAACTCCCAACAAATAATTACATTAATTTATTCTCTTTAAACAAACAATAACAACAAAAATTAGTACCAGGAATTGAACTCAACTTCTCTATCATGGGTCAGGCTTTTTCCTTTTATGGTCTACAGCGGGGGAGGTTATTAGGTTTTCCTAGGCCATCCATGTTCAAAATATAGCCCTCCCAGCTCTCCTGTGTAGATTAGATTACAAACCAGACATGTCAGCTTGTCTTTAAAATAAATCTTCGTTAATTTTTTTTTAACCAGGGCTAGCCTCATCTTCATCATCCTGTCTCTGTCTCATAAAAAAAAAAAAGCAGATCCAGCTTCAGGCGTTCATCACATTCCCTTTCTGCAGTCTTCATTTTTCTTTGATAGTAGCTGAAAATAAATTTAAATGATAAAAACCAGTGGTGTTACATACATGTACCTGTTCATCTATGTATACATATATCTTGGAGTTATAAACATACCTACATAGACATAAAAATCCATGATGGAGGGGCCAGGAGTTTGGCCTAGTGGTTAAAGTGCTTGCCTAGCATGCATGAAGACCCGGGTTCGATTCCTCGGTACCACATACATAGAAAAAAGCCGGAAGTGGTGCTGAGGCTCAAGTGGTAGAGCTCTAGCCTTGAGAAAGTCCAAGGACAGTGCTCAGGCCCTGAGCTCAAGCCCAGGACTGGCAAAAAAAAAATCCATGATGGGCTTTATACTCTATAGACATAATGTTTTATTACATATACTAATTTGTATCTATGACATACAAATCCTCAGCTTAATTTTAATTATGCTCTAAAATGTATGTACCAGTGATTGTATATAGAGATTCCCTTCTTGAACTCTTATTGGTGAAGCATGACATTTGAAGTATGATGTAAATATCAATGTTAATAAATTCTTCAATAAAAAGAAAAAAAGAAAAGAGCAGCACAAATGTTGAAGACTAGGGTCCATGGGTAAATTTAGTAGTTAAGAACTGGGTAAGAGTGGGGAACATAGCCTAGTGGTAGACTGCTTTCCTGGCCTGCACCAAGACCTGGATTGGATTCCTCTGTATCACATACATAGAAAAAAGCCACAAGCAGTGTTGTGCCCAATCCTTGAGTTAAAGCCCCAGGAATGGAAAAAATGCATAGTATTTTATGAATCCATTATGTGGAAATTACAAATGGAAATTGTAGGAGATGCCATTTACTTTAAACTTACTTTTAGAATAGTCTCCATACTTTAAAAGAAAAGCCAAATGGACTTGCATGAGACTTGCTGGCTACAAAGGTGGGTAATTTGCCTTTAAAACCGTCTTTGTTTCCTTGGCTGGAATCCTCCACCTTATATATTCCTACAAAAACTTATTTGCCTGTGTAAAATAAACTCTACTAATTTTTGTCTATCTCCTTTAGCAATTTAACTTATGTTTAGTGACTTACATTTATGTGTATACGTTTTTCAAATACATTACAAATTCAGTCACAGCCAAAACTATATCTTAAATATTCTAAATCTCCCAAAATATCCAGCATAATACTTTTACATATTGTAGAAATAGAATTCATCTGGACAAATATTTCTTTAGTTTGTCAAGAAATGTACCTTATGCTATTAGATGGATTAGCTAAGCAATTGAAATTTGGCTAAAAGATTTTCACTTTATAGTGACACCTTAAACATTTTATGATGGTATTTAGTTAAAACATTTTGAGAACAATTAAAGGGATAATATCACATTCAAATGTTTTACATATCAGGATATATGATTCTTTCCTACTTTATTTCCATTTAGGTGTTCCAAATTCTCATCATATATTTGCTTCCTCATCCATGTTAGCAGATAAGAAAACAGGGTGGAATGCATTTAAAATCTACTACTTGCTTATTTCATGGAACCTATAGCTGGAAGTTAGTTAAGGACATGAACATTAATGACTGAGGTAACATCAGGAGTTATTTGAGAATTTCATTCATGCAGTTACAGCTATGTCCCATTTCCAAGGGTAACTGAGAGTTGAATGAATCATGAAATGACGCTGTCCCATCAGTATATCTAAAATAGTTCCAGTGGATGACAGAGTTAATATTCCAAGGCTTTAGCTATAGATGAAACTCCAGTATGAAATACACTACAGTTAAAATGTTCTTTCTGAATTTTTGGGTGATGAGTTTAACACAATTGTCAATATAGATCTTGCAACCAAATTAAGTAGCCTTAAATAAGTTTGTTGAAAAATTCCCATTAAGAATTACCAAACAGGTGTGTTGGCAAGTTCATGTACTTTTTGTTTTTCACCGTAATATTCAAACTCTTCTTTTCTTTTAATAGAGAAACTATTTTTATTTTTATCCCATGTGCAAATGGCTATAGATTTATATACCGTTTTTTCATATATTTTTTATTGTAATTAATAGAAGGGTTACATGATATTTGCCAGATAGATGGTACATTAATTCCCATACATTGATACTCTTTCACATGTCTTGGTACCCATTTCCCTTCCCCCCACCCCTACCTCTCATCTTGTTTTCCCCTGTTCCCTATCCAATTTCAAATAACCAAATACAAATATATCAGATATATAAGGTAACAAAGTGAGATACTGTAACAATATGAGATAACCAAGGGACAGCAAAAGAGATGAGAGATAACATAGTACCTTAATCATTCATTATATGGCTTATGTTTCTATATCCTAGAGATCCTTTCATTTAGCGTCCTACTATATGGCCTTTTGTATCAAGGTTTTGCTCTATTGCAAATCTCTCCTAGGCGAGTCCAAGGTTTCTACTGATTATGACAAATGAGGGAAACCATTGAGCCTAAGTTCCTTTGAGTCTGGCTTACTTCACTTAATATGATCTTTTCTAAGTCTTTCCACTTCCTAACAAATGGGGCAATGTCATTCTTTCTGACAGCAGCATAGAATTCCATTGTGTACAAATACCACATCTTGTTGATCCACTCATCAACTGAAGGACATCTAGGTTGATTCCATATCTTTGCTATGGTTAATAGTGCTGCAATGAACATTGTTGTCCTAGTGGATTTAGTATGTCCTTGTTTCTGGATGGTTGGGTAAATGCCAAGTAGTGGAATTGCTGGGTCATAGGGGAGTTCTATGTTTAGTCTTTTGAGGAACTGCCATACTGCTTTCCATAGTGGTTGAATGAGTTTGCACTCCCACCAACAGTGTAGTAGTGATCCCTCCTGGCCACATCCCCTCCAGCATCTGTTGTTGTTAGTTTTCTGGATCCTGTCCATTCTAACTGGAGTGAGGTGGAATCTTAGAGTTGTTTTGATTTGCATTTCTTTTATGACCAGAGATGTTGAGCATTTCTTCATGTGTCTATAGGCCATTTTTGTTTCTTCTTCAGAGAAGACTCTCTTTAAGACTTTGGCCCATCTTTTAATGGGATGGTTGTTACTTTGGAGATTAGTTTTGGATTGATTCAATTTTTGAGTTGTTGCTATATTTTAGATATGAGGCTTTTGTCTGTTGTATGGTTGGTGAAGATCTTCTCCCACTCTGTAGACTTCCTACTTAGTTTACTAGCTATGTCCTTTGCCATACAAAAGCTCTGCAGTTTATGATGTTCAAAATAAAAATGTCTCAGCTAATTTCTTGCACTTTCTATTTCATTTGGAAAAGGCAATCTTAGCTTACCACATTAACTATAATTTTTTAGTATCGAGTGCTTGTATCTTTATGACATTATCTTTTTTAATATCACTATATGACAACATATTTTTTGCTAAAATACTTTTATTAGTAATCTATATTTTGACCTTTATGTACTGACATAGTGAAGTAATTAGGGAATATGTTACTATTTTTCTGTTTAAAAATTAAAACTCAACTCATTTTGTAAGCTGGGATGACAAGATATGAATTTGGCTTATAGAAATAAAGATATTAAAGATTTAAGTATCACCCATGTTCTATTTGCCTGGTGATGAACTAAATGTGTTGCTACAAAAGATATGATTTTGGTTTTGTCAAAAAATATTATGACCAGATATTTTATAATGTGAGATCATCTTTCTCTTGTTTACAGTTTTTCCTAATTCTTAAGTAGAATGTAAACATAGATGTTTACATCTTTGTAGTGACTGTGTACATACAAATCTTAGTCTCATTCAGAAACAATACAACTTAACAGCTAATAAAGAAATATCTTCTGGACTTTGTGTTCTTGAACTTTTTACTATATTAATACATGTAGACTAGTTTGTATACATGATGTTTTTTGCTAAGAAATGTATTGTAATATAGTGGGGATATTAAATGTTATATAAAATATCAAATACAAATAGAATATACTTATATTTTAAGCATTTAATAAGAGATTCATGAATCTAATTTGTTTTTGTATAACTTTTGTTGCTTCCATAGTAGAAGCACCAGAAACACATCTTTATTTTTTACTTTTATATTAATTTGGATATTTTGTTAAAGAGTCATAGCAGTTTCTTAGTACATGAATTAATGAGTCAACATGTATTCAGTAAATATTTCAAAATATTAGATACTTTATGAACATATTCCTGGGTAATATTCCTACTATGGGTATTATATATTTGATTATATATTCTAAATAAATAAGAGCTAAGCTTACTGTTCATGCCATTTTGACCAATTAGAAAGATTATTTCAGCCTTAAAACAATAAATGAGAAAACTAGATGTTAGTAAACATATTATAGGGTAGTTACAAAAATTAAGCATTGCCTGTATAGATGATAAATTATTTCATTGCCAGCGCTACCTACACAAGTTCCTTCAGCTCCTTCCAGTGTGAAATTCAGTTCTGACATGCTTGTGTGACTCTTGTGCTTAAGACTGATGTAATAGTAATCATATATCCATTTGTAACAATAGAGACAGTAGGTAATACTTGGTAAGCTACTGAAAATCTAGGAAGTCATAAGAAGTCTGTGACTCAACTCAGAATCTAAGCGTACCAAAAAAACCACACCTGAGAAAGGATTACTGGGCACTAAACCCAGGTTTCAATGTGCAATCCTTCCCAGAAATTGTTTGAACTATGAAAGAGAAAATACTGCTTTTAAAGGAAAAATTAAATACTTTGGCTTCTATTTCAGATCCTAAATTCCTGGGATAGCTTCCCATTTCTCAAACTTACCTGAAATTTAATAAATAAAAAACCATTGTAAAGAAGTTATGAAGAATGATTTTGTGAACAGATACTTCAACTGAACACAGGTCCTCAGACCTCAGCCTCCTGAGTAGCTAGGATTAAAAATATGTGCCACCAGTTCATAGCATATTTTATTAATTTTGAGGAACTAACTAAGGAAAATTCAATCATGCTGATCAGAAATTTCAAGGAAATAACTAGTTTTTGAATATTTTTACACTTGTTTATATAGACGTAACATTTGCTTTTCAGAGATGTACTCAGAATTCAAAACTAAGCAGCTTTATCTTTAGGACAGCATGGACCAAAGCCACCATACCGTAGACTTGTAATTTCAACTTCATCACCAAGCATAAGAATTAATATTTAGGGTGATGAGCCCCAGGCATTGAAGAACCTGAGTTATTAGCGAATCAATTATCTCCACATTCATGAACTTATGATGGACAAAAAGATAAATTCATTTTAGAATTGTTATAAAATAACATGAATTGACCCTAAATCACTGGGGAGTTCATTTTTAGTTATTAATAGATTTTCATTAACCACATTAGCTAAACTTTTAAACCATTACAGGGGATGAAATTTTCTCTGCACAGAGTGTTCCGGTTTGCAATTTATTTGAATTTTAAGGAATTAATTTGAATAGAAACGACAGATGATCCTTATTACTGTTTTCATTCTAAACAGTTCATCCTGATAGCTTGTCCAATGAGTTTAACTCTGTTTTAAAGTCGAATTAAAATGATATTGCTCCTAAGAATTTGACAAGGTAGAATACCTGAAAAAAAAAAACACCAAAGCTAAAATTATTAACAGATTCTGGCTCAGCAGGTACGAGTGGCTTGCGTTTATAATCCTAGCCACTTAAGAGGATGAACTGTGAAGATCAAGATTCAAATCCAGCCCCAGGAGGAAAGTTTCACTCTTACCTCCCATTGACCATAAAAAGCTCAAAAAGCTGGAATTAGAGTTGTAGCTCAGGTGGTAGAGTACTGACTTTGAGCAAAAGAATTCAAGCACAGTGCCCATGCCCTGTTAAGTCACAAATCAGCCCTAAAGTAAATAAATAAATAAATAATAAATACTACTTGTTCATTTTTTCTTGTGTAAAAATAACTTAGAGATATGTTCATAATAGGAAGCAGTAATAATCTAAGTGTTTCATCATTTTTTCCAAATCTATTTTTAATTGTACAGTCATTTTCCTTTGTTATTTTTCTAGGTATGTACAATAAGAAACACTGTAAACAACCTAAAGAAAATGGCTATTTTAGTCCTGGAAGAACATACCCATGATGTAATACCACCTCTTTCAAATATCTAATTCATAATTAGATATCTTTTTCAGTTGGACTTCATTAATTCTTAATCTTTCACAGAAGTTATCTTTCTTGAAAACGGACTATTTCAGACATAAACTTTCTCAGGATTCACTGTACAGGCATTTGCTGATACATAAATTATTTGAGGGCAATCATAATCCGAACAAAGCATTTTGAATTAACCTCTGATTCCACTTTTCATTTTGCCAACAGTTTGTTTACTTAGCAGAATGCACAAGAAGCAGACAGTTATAAAATGGTCAATTGTATCTTTAAGTTGTGAGTTGTTATGCTACGTGGGATGATTTACCTTAATTGAGAATCAGAGCATGGCATGTTTGAAAGAGAAGACGTGTTAGATTTGGGGCAAGAACAGGATTCATTTGTCTGAAAGATAACGTCCATATCAAAAGTATTTTAAACTAGATTTCATTAATTCCTTCTTACATGCAAACAATTCAAATTATTTTATCTACTATTTTGACTTTTCCCATCAATTTGAAAATATGTGAAAATCTTTTGGATAGTGGAAGATCATATGAATTTTATAAAAATTAATTACACTATTGGAAATATTTTCTCAGATTAAGTCCTGGGAAAAATTCCACAGATGTGATAAAAAAGAAATCCATAGAATATGGCAGAAACACAAATTTGCTTTTAAATTTATGGAACAAGCAATTACATAAGAAAGGATCTAAATGCAGAAGGAGCTGGAGGTGATGAAACATCATGACCTTATTTGAGGCTCCTCAGGATTGGATTGCATGAAATTCCAAAGTCTACACCAAGGACTGTTATCAAAATCTATCTAAATGTCAATAACCCTATTCAGAGTACTTATTCTTTTCTCTGTATCTTAGTACTCTCAATTATTGCTCTTACAATAATTCATAAATATTTTCTAGTTCCTGCTCTTACTGACATTCTCAGCTCTGACTGGTGCTTTGAATACTTGCTTCGTTTAATTTTTTTTCTGACACCTCTTTTTCATATTGCAGAATGACTTTACTTGTATCTATAAGTAGATCCTGCTGGAACTGATCAAACAGTTGTGGGGATATAAGTAAATATAAAAATGGGTCTAATTTTAATATATCCTTATATGCATATAACAAATTTTAATCAAATTCATTCCTTTGATCACTTTTACTTAAATATTTTCTTACCCATTTTTTCTGAATGTTTTTAGTGGGCTTTATCATGCCATGCTGAAATATATAGTATATATAGCATATTTGACTACAATCTTCTTCTATCATTCTCTCCTTTCTCTTTTTCCCCAAAAGGGAATGGAAATACATTAGCACTGACATACTAATACATATTTACAAAATATTGAGAAGAGAAAAATTGAAAGATGAGAGAATTGGAAAAATAAGAGGAGGAAAAGGAACAGAAATTACAAAGGAAGTCAGAGAGAAAGTGATTTTTAAAAATTAGGCCATCACAAAAGTTGCAGAAAACTCTGGCTTCACAAAAACGACAAAAGTAAGCGTCATCTTGGATTCCAGGGAATTAAATATAGACAGCTCTACATTTACCTGAGTAGCTTCATCATAGGAAATGGAAATAATTGAGAAATGCCTGCAGAATCTTTATATTATTGAGAAATTACAAAGAAAGAGTTAATCCTGAAATCCTCACACAGCTAAAGACTCCTCAAACACTAGTTTGTAGACAGCAGGGAGCTGACAAATGAAATTGCATGTGAGATTATCTGTCTCCCAGAGACTCTTGTGTATGCTCATTTTATTGGAGCAAGGACAACACTTTCCTTTTTCTGGCAATGAGAAGTACTTTAACAATTTGTCATTTAGAAGAAGGATTAAACAAAAAAAAATTCACCACCGTAATAGCATTTAAAAGTATGTTCATTTGCTAAGGAATGAAAATTGAAGATGGTTGCTTGAAAATGGTTTGTATTCCACTTTCTGACATGAAAATGCAAAACTTCAGACACTTCACTTTGCTATAAGGACCCTTGATCCTGCTGTAGGAAAGAAAACTGTGAAAATACTTTTCTTCTATCTCAGGCTGTTGGCATATTGGAATGTGAACAAAGTCTAGAAATAATTAGGTTTCAAAAACATAAAATGAGGAAAATTATGAGATGCTCCATAGAGATATGAATACATCTCTGTATCAAAATAGTTCATTGTATACTTGTAAATACTTCATATGTTTTCTTGATGAATGATCTGTGATGTAGTTCATCCATTTACAATGGTGGTTTTAGAATAATTCTTATATCACAGAAGCTTTAGAGACAAAAGGAACTAAATCTATGCATTCTCAATGCATTATTAACACTCCTAAAACATTCACTGTAGAGCCTATTAAACTTTGGAGGAAATGATATCATTGTCATGAACTCAGTACTTTTCTTCCTCAGAAATAACTTTTTGATTTCTTCCTCCTCCTCCTCCTCCTGGTCCTCCTCCTCCTCTTCCTTTTCTTCTTCCTCCAACTCCTCCTCCTTATCATTATTATTATTATTATTATTATTATTATTATTTTGTTTTTGAATGATCTACATGAACCTGTTCAGAGGGGCAAAGATCTACCTTTAGGATTTTTGTTTGCTAACTTGCCTTTTCTATTTATTTCTATTTGGAAACTTATTCACCCATTGCAGATTTTGCTAAGTAATTTTCTTTTCAAACATTAATGGAATAAGTGGCTTCTTTTCTAGCTACCAGGGCTAATTATCAGAAGAAGCATTAAAAAAGTTTGTATTTTGATATTATCATATGAACAATAGTTGATATCCATTGAAACGTTCATGTGATGAAGAGACCATTTTCTTAATACCAGAGGTGGTTAGTCAGGAAGCAATGAGGAAATTTTCTCTCTAAGGAAACATATCACCAAAATGTAAATGCACATCCCTCTTTTTCTCTGTCCCTCTGTCTCTGTATCTGTTGTCTCTCTCTGTGTCTTGTCTCTGTCTCTCTCTCTGTCTCTCTCTCTATATGTATGTGTCAGTTGTAGGGTTTTAACAAAGGACCTGAACATTGTCCCTGAGATTCTTTTGCTCAAAGATGGTCCTCTACTATTTGACACACAGCCCTACTTCCCACTCTTTTTTTGATAGTTTATTGAAGACAAAAGTCTCTCAGGCCTCTCTAGATGAGCTGATTTCTAACTGCTGACCTTCCAGTTCAGCGTCCTGAGTAGCTAGAAGTACAGATCTGAGACTTCTGGTACCCTGCTTTAAAAATAATTTTTGACATCCTCAACTGCCCATGAGCCTTAAATTATATTGCCAGGACAAATTACATGAAACAGGCCTATAGGTTTGCCACAAAATTCTCATAAAGATTAGAGTGTAGAGTTTGGTTCTGGGGAATTGGAATTGGTGTCCTTAATGTACTATGTTATCTCTCATCTCTTTTGCTGTCCCTTGGTTATCTCATATTGTTACAGTATCTCACTTTGTTATATTGGATTTATTTGTATTTGGTTATTTGAAAATGGCATTCTTTAAATAAGATGTTAATTGAAATGAACTCTGAGATATGGAAATAAGACAGTTTTTTTAATGTACTGTGTGAAGTCATTTTTTCCTTATCACCTGTTGTCACAGTGCCATGTCTTATAAATTGAATTAAATGTAAAAAATGAACATGGTTACAAAAATGAGAAGAAAAATGTGGTTATAGATAAAATCTATAGGTAGGTGAGTTGAGGTGATTGTCATGAGCCTTGGTCAAGTGCCATGCATTAGTAACATAGACAATTGGTAAAGGAAGAAATACTTTTGTTGACATTTATAGGTGAGCACTAGATGCAAAAATTTACTGCTATCCAAATGTGACTCCCGTTTCTTTCTTCTGTCCCTGTTTGAGATATCTCTCATGAAGCAGCCTGCTTTCTATGGCAGTCTGAACTATCGTTTCAAGGAAGATTGGTTTCATTCTCTCCCAATTAATTCAAATCCAAGACATTGATATTATACTCTATACTCTGCACACATAAAAGGAATCATTTCAAAGATTTGTCAAATAATTGTCCTACTGAAATCATTAAAGAGAATAATCTGCAAAGTTACACAGCAAATTTGGAGTCTATTGAGAAACACAGAGCAAGCCATAAAACTTACAAACAACCATGGCTTTCTGTGGTAATTTATACTTATTATAAACCCAATTCTTGTAGGGAAATATCTTCATTAAGTTTCCTTGCTTTGCTTTTTATAAACTTATCTCACAGCTAAAACAGTATACTTTTTTTGGTCAGTCGTGAGACTTGAACTCTGGGCCTGGGTATTGTCCCCAAGTTCTTCAGCTCAAGGCTACCACCCAACCCCTTCTACCACAAGGCCACTTCCAGTTTTTTTGTGCTTAAAAGGAGATAAGAGTCTCATGGACTTTAGTGCTGCCTGGCTTTGAACCGCAATCCTCATATCTCATCCTCCTGAGTAGCTAGGATTATAGGCGAGAGCCATCACACCTAGCTATAACAATTTTTTTTAGAGATGGTTAATTTTTGCTCATAAGCTATTTAGTGTAATCATGTGCTAGTTAATGGCTGAATACCTCCCCAAATTGGCATAAAGGAAACTGTGATACATAATTGGTGACTTTTAGAAGTTCAGAAAAAGTTGTTATGGTTTATTTGGAGATATCATATATTTAACTAAAGTCTCTTGGGCATGTTGACAACCCTTACACTTAGTGAATGAGGCCTGTTTTATTCTCCCTTCATTTGTTTAGCTCTTTACCTAATTGATTTTCTGTGCTAATACACTAAAGGTCTGGAGAAGGCAGTGCCTCAGGTGTGACAGACGAAATAAGGTGCTTTTAGTCATTGCTTTTATCTTCCATGTCTAATGTGTTGGTTACAGCTGTGCAGTTTAACAGCAAAATCGATACATCATTTGCTGCAGATACCTGAAAGAATCTGGAAGCCCTTCAGTATTTTAACTATTAGATTTCCTCTGAAGTTTTAATACTTATTTACTCACCTACTTTTTGATATGGAATGTCAGAAGGTGAGAGAACTTTTTTTTTCTATCTCTCTTGCATTTTATGAGAACACTGTCATTTCCACTAGCTAGGTAAGTTACTTCTTTTGCGGTTTTGAAACATGTCAATTTAGATGAAACATGTAAAGTATATAACAAGTGTTTAAAAATAATTTCCATTTTGTCTAAATCATCTTGGAGCTTAATCACTTAACATTTGCTGTACTGCAGAAGCAACTACTTTGTGCTGTGCCTGGATGGCAGTATGTGTGGGCCGCTTGTACAATTCTTCACGGGAAATTGGACTTTTATTTTGAGTTTCCTATTTTGCATTAACGATGACATGATTTTAACATAAAAAGAAAAAAATGTTACTTCAATAGTGCATTCCCCTGTTTGATAGTCTCCTGAATGTATTTATATATGCTTTCTCTTTCATAATTCCTTAATTGCCCCTTCCTTAAGGAGCAATTTCTTTTCTTTCATGTCTGGAGTAAAAGTTTATAAAGGATGGAAAATATATCAACAACTTCTTTTTCTTGTCCTATCATAGATCAAAACAGTTCCAGCTAAAATGCAAGGACAGTTTATGCAAGTTTTTAAGCTTGCATAGCAATTGTCTTATTTTTAATACCTCTTCAATAAAAATCAGATAAACTTCTTTATTGGATTGTAGCTGAGATTTTATGTAGCGGTCCATAAGTCACCCTGTATAATTCATAAAAGAATCTTATTCAAGAATTTTTTTATCAAGTTGGGTCTACTGCTTAAAAAAATTAAACAGATGAATATATTAACATACCTATCATCAAAATTATATGTTTAAGGAAGCAGTTCACAATTATGGTTCAATTATTTTGTTTTTACTCCATATTTTAGCATAACATCTATAATCAATTACCAATCTAAAACTCTTAGATGTTAGTACATAGTAAACTTATGCATGCAAATGTCCTTTGTTCCTATTTATATACAACAATGGCAAATTAATGTGCTACAAAGGATATATTACAATAGAGAAAATAGGAAATTTCTTTTCTTGCTCTATATCAGAATATGGAATATGTGTTCACTATGCTGAACCCAAGATAGGAGGACAAACTGACTGATATTAGCTCAATTTAAACTAATATGCATCTCACTTACACTATTTTTGAATAAGTTCCTTTAACAAGTATTTTAGTTTTAGGATTTCTAAAAATTTGTGTGCTGTTTCAGTTGGAATGATTATTGTTCTAATTTCACCCATCATTTTAGAATTTATTTAGTCGGCTTCCCATTGCAGGTTTCATTCATAGTGTGCATAATAATTAATGTGGTATAACTTCTAATGGGTCCAAGTTTGGCACTGCACATTCTTTTTTGCTTTCTGTAAAATCTGGGACAATTTAAACATGTCTAAAACATACAAATCTATTTCTCTGTCTGCAGTACATGTATGTCGGTGATTACCAATAAATTATTTCTTTTTGACAGGATATGTCTGTATTAGTCATCAAAAGGCTCTTCTGGAGTACAGCAAATTTGTTTTCCTGAATATATTGTGATCACCATCTAGATGAGCTTAATTTTATCTGTAATTTTATAAACCTGTGTTTTAATTGTTCTGACTTAAGCAAAGCGATGGATTGAGGCTTGTCAACTAAAATCATCCCTTATTAAATTTGTTAGCTCTACTAATTCTTACTGTTAATCCCATTCATCAGTGAGCAGTTCATTGTGTTAGTTTTATTATCTAAGTAAAAAAATGCCTATTGACTTTGTAGATTACATTTTCTTTTTCTGATAGGTTACCTTTTCTCTTCAGAATGAGACTCAATTCTTCATGAAGTTAGATGTAGTTGATGGCAGATCTAAACAGAGGATGAACAATACTAAAATTTGCTGACAAAATAGACTTTGAAGTCTTTCATATTTTAGCCACATATATGTCTTCTAATATTTCTTGCTAATCAAGAATAGGGTGTATTCTGTAAGGTAGATATTTATTTACATCTAATTATACTGGGACCTATCTACTCTTCTTAAACTATACCTGTATTTGATTTCAAATGACATTGATATACTCAAGGTCCTATAATCTGCCTCATTGTTTAAAGTAGAGAATTTACCAATATTATGATATGTCAATGGCTTTACACTTTTATCCAAGACTGCATTATCAACTGTCTGAAAAATACGGTCAAGAAAGTACAAAATTGATGTGGGTTATTAGTCAAGAAATAGAGCGATAATAAGAGAAGCAAAATGTAAAAGTTCTGAAACTTTTGTTCTTTCAAAAGAATTTTCTGAGATTGACTTACTAAATAATACAGAGTGACTTTTAGACTCACAGCATTTAATTTCACATGTGAAATTAATTGGTAATAAGAGTCTCACAGATTCTCTTGCCAGGGCTGGCTTCAAATCACAATCCTGAAATCTCAACCCCCTAGGTTCCTAGGAATACAGATGTGAGCTGCCAATGACTGGTTCCCTAGCTTTATTGTTCTTAAAGGGAAAAGTAAAAATCTTATCTGAATATAGTAAAAATCAATGAGTTTGTCACAGAGATATTAACTCTACCTGAAGTTGGCTTTTCTCATTTTAACCAAATTTGTTAAAGAACTTGTATAACTGTAACTCCTCTGTACATTGCCTTGACAATAAAATTAATATTTTTAAAAAGGCTAGTCTGATAACAGTTTGGGCACAGGAAGTAACTGAAAACTCTGAATGTGTGCCAATGTGTGTAGGAGGTGTTAGGTACAGATTAGGGCTTGTGCTTTGCTCAGTATGTCTAGCTTTCATGGAACACACTGTCTCTGTGAGTATTGCCATCTTTCTAGTCTGCCTTCCTTCCTTCCTTCTTTCCTTTCTTCCTTCCTTCCTTCCTTCCTTCCTTCCTTCCTTCCTTCCTTCCTTCCTTCCTTCCTTCCTTCCTTCCTTCCTTCCACTCTCATTCTCTTTTGGCAGTTACATGTCAGATCTCACTGAAACAGAAAACTATATGATAGCAGCATCATTTGTTTGGATGGATTATTTTCCACCAAGTGGCTTATTGGTAAACTAAAATACAATGATGCAGAGTACTCAATATAAGGTTTGCAGCAATACACACAGGCACTTGAATGATATTAAGTCACATAGTCATGCTATAAATGGCTCCTTTGTCTAGTTTTTGCTGTATGTTTCTGCTTACACCAGATGTAACTCTAAATCACCTTTCCTACAATGTTGAAATCAGTTGATCTACAAAACTTAAGCATTACTGTTTCAGCAAGATAAACTGTAGGAATCAATGTGGTCTATTTTAATTTATGAAATGAAATATGGATGCTGTCCTGTGTTGTGAAAAACCAATGGAAATGGAAGCCACTTTCTTTTTCCTTTTTTTCCTCTACAAGCTCATGTTTTTATAACTTAGGAAAGATAGAGAAGACTTCGAGGGAGTGAATTTAGTCATATTTAAGGTATTAAAACATACTGAACAAGTTTCACATGGAAGCAATAGAAACATGAGAAGTAGTCCCAATCCTTACAATTTTTGCATTACATACTGTCGATAATTCAACCATATTAACCATGAAAGTTAAAAACTGTTCACTGTAGTTCAACTTCATGGAAATCTGAACTTAGTTTGTCAAATGTTAGATGCAGATAAAATGACATATCCTAAAGTGATGAATGGGCAATGGTATAGGTAGGTGTTTGGCAAGAAGGATTGTTCCTGGTAAACTGGTGACTCCTCCTGATTATATCTCAAGGTTGCTGACCCCCAGAACTCAAAGTGGAAAACACATGGATAATCAAAAAATTGTAAATGTGTAATACAGTAAGTTAATGAAAGTGTAAGACTTCTAAGTTAAGGTGTATTGAGTATCTTATGAATTAACAATTCAGTGCAATTCCTAGCAGAAAATGGCACAGCCAACTTCAATCTTTAAAAAATGCCTATTTTAGACATAAGATACTAGTTTATGCATGATTCCTTTTGCATAAAAGTAGAGATTCTGTTGTGGCATTCCAAAGCTGTCAAAGGGAAAAATTCACACTAAATTAATAATAACCTGATTAATACCGATATTAGGATCTTGAAATATGGTATATAATTAGAAGATAAATGCTTCAGGGAGCTCCAATTGTCTGGAGAGAGAAAGACTAAAAATTCTTCATGAATCTCTCACTGGACATTTTCTATATAGCAGTGATAAGCATTTTATTTGAGTACTCTCCAAATTTTTGTTCCTTGATTTGTCGTTGGGTTATTTTTTTTTCAAAATATAGTACTCCATTTGCATTGCAAAAATGTTTTTAGGTATTGTATAACATGAAAACTAGTAGCTTTAAAGCAGTTGCAATTCTTAGTTCACATAAAGTATCATTTTAGCAATGGGTGAAATGTGTCCTATGTATACAGACCCTAGAGCTCTTTCTCATTCTTTATGATGTAGTGCTGAGAAGTATAATTCAGGTCATTACCTCTAGTGCTTTCCAGGGTGCTGAAGTACATTATATTAAATTAGAAGTGGACAGATGAAAGCTTTTTCTATACACTATGGCAAAGCTGTGAATTTGAAATATCAGTTGTAAGTTCCAAACCTTCCCATGGGTCATTGCAGATTATTTGCAAATGACCACACTCTGACTTACAAGGAAGCATTTGAAATATTGTCATCCTTTTTGGCGAGAAAGCTGTAATACCTTTGAAGAAAGTACATTTTTTTTTCTTCTAGGTTTGAAGCCAAATTTTTCTACTTACTGTCAATGCAAGAATCTATATTTTAAAATAATTTCTGTTAGTATTTAATATGGCCAAGGAACATACAAGTGCTGAACTTCTACTTTGTACATAGAACATTAGAGCCAGAGTTTGCATTAAAATTATTATCACCACCACCACCACCACCATCATCATCATCATCATCATCATTATCATCATCATCATCATCATCATCTCCATAAGCATCACCATCATCATCACCAAGGGAGATGGAGAAAAGGAAAGGCCTAAAAAGGACTGATAGCTTCACAACTCAATCTTCCTACTGTTAGAAATTCAACAAAAAAAATGAAATTGCTGGTTTCATTGAAGCAAACCATGATTAAATATCATATTATATCAATCTCTCTGTCAAAATGTATATATTTATATATAAATATTATATATATATATTATGGACCCAAATATATATTATATAAATATATAATTATTTATATATAATATTATATATGTTTATGTACTAAATATATCTATTTAGATACCTATAGCATCCATCTATCTATCTATTTATCTATCAATCTATCTATTGATCTATTTATCTACTATATGAATTTTTGTACACATTTCCTCCTGAGAACTTTCCAGATCAATGCATAGAATTCCAATTAATGAGCCTCATAATTATGTATAGATTTTCCTTTAATTTTTTCACAATAGCCTGTGACAATCTGTACATGCATAAATTGAGAAATGACAAGATTCCTTACAACAAAATAAGGCATATCCTAATTCCTGATTTCCATATGCATCTGAACATATAATTTAGATTTTTTGCTAATCAATATGAAGAAACAAGGTATTCAAGATAATTTTTCACAAAGTTTATAATGGTCTACCTTGGCAGTGAGATAAAATGTATTCAATAATGCCAAAGAATCAAGACTGTTTATATAGTCTATTAAAACTAAATTCAAATAATTAAACAAGCCCTTGCATATATCAGAGACTTTTGCAAGTAACTTTTAAATATATGCTGAGCAGATACAAACAGTTTTTCATACTGTGGTCTTATGCTTGCCAGGTAAGTGGTCTATGATTTATTTATATGTGATATTATTAATATAAAGGTTGGATATCAACACCATAAGATCATTGTTTTCTGCTACCAAGCAGGATGGGGTCACATGAGAATCAACAAATGTAAAGGGGAGTAAAGATTTGTCTATTTGTATTAATAAATGATATAATTTTGAAAACAGAAAAAAATCAGTTCACAACTTTTTACTTTCTAAATTATTTAATAAAAATATAAATGATGATAAAACGAAATATGAATAAAATAAATAGCAAAATGAAGAAAATAGAAAATTGAATTTACTATAAAATAGGCACTTCAGAAGAAAATAATAGTAAACATGGAGCCATAGCAGTAAAATCAATTTGAAAATAACACAAGAAAAATGTTTCAGAAGTAGATTTTCAGTGTTCTATATTAAGATATAGAAGAGTCTATCCTACATATAATTAGGATGCTAGAGAAAAACAATGCCAATAAAAACTATTTTGGAAACCAGTGATATTATCAACGTAAGCTCTGAACCAGCATACCCCAGAAACGCAAAAGATTTTTCCTATATATTTTATTGGTTCATATTTATTGTAGAGAAATGGTTAAGTTAGGACAGGTTTTGTTTTTTTTTTTTTTTTGTGTGTGTGTGTGTGTGTGTGTGTGTGTGTGTGTGTGTGTGTGTTTGATCGTAGGACTTGAATTCTGGGCCTAAGCACTGTCCCTGTCCCACAGCTCCACTTCTGGATTTCTGGTGGTTAAATGGAGCTAAGAGTCTCAGGGACTTTTCAGTGACCGGGCTAGCTTTGAATCATGATCCTCGGATCTCAGCCTCCTAAACAGGTAAGATAACAGGCGTGAGTCACTACATCTAGCAATGAATGCAGTATGAACACATCAACCATCAATATTCCTTCTCGTTCCATTGCCCTTTTTTCCTTCGTTTTTCTCTTTCCAGTGGTCTCCGTTTTTCTTCCAGGTGTTGTTTTAAATTGTCCACCCACCCCTAAAACAACTTCAATAAATGAGAGAAACAATCCATACTTATTTATAGATGATGAATTTCATTTTACATAATAATTTTCAGTTCTATCCATTTTCCAGCAAACGACATAATTTTATTCTTTGGTTTTCTGGTAACACCAGGTCAGGGATTATGGCTTTGCATGTGCAAGAAAAGTATTTTATGACTTAATATATGGTCCACGTCCTGACTACAACAGTTTAATTGTTGGATAAAGATCTTTCAGTTTTTCAAGTAGGAGCATCTTCAGACCAGCATGCTACCAACTCCACCTCCTTCATAGCTGGGAATAAAGATATGTAGTCCAGTTTCTTTCTTATCAATGGCCTGGTACAACTCCTTTTTTTTTTTGTATGTGCCATATTTTTCTTACCCATTCTTTAACTGATGGTTACTTAAACTAATACTATATGCCATTTATCGTTGATGATAGCATTATTACATCATTGGATCTTATACAAGTTCCTCTATAGAAGAGGACTGATTTCTTTTGTGTAATACAGAGAGATGGTACTGTCAAAGCATATGAAAGTTCTGTTTTCTATTTTTTTCAGGGAAACTTCATGCCAGTTTCCCTGTCAGATAAACCTAGCTTTTTTTCCCATCATTTGGATTCTTTACCACGCACCCCATCAGCCTGTTTTGTTGATGACAGCCAATCTCTCAAAGGTGAGGTGAAATATTGGTGTAGTTTTCAAGCTACAGTTTCCATAAGACTATGGATGCAGTGCCTATTCAGTTCATTTGCTATTTGATTGGAATGTTTGTTATTTTCACTTTTAATTTTTAATTTTTTATGGACCCTGGGAATTGTTTATATCTTGACAGAGAACTGAGAGACCATGATAGAAAGAGAGGAGAAAACAAAGCCAAGATTAAAAGTTCGTTACCTAAGGAATGACAAAAATTAGAAAAAAAAATCACAGAAATTAAGTTTTTAGATGACACAAAAATGTCACAATGATGGAGTATTTACAAATAAAAATTAATCAGTGGAAATATATGTAGAAAAACATATTTTAAGTACATTTTATGAGAGTGGTACTATCTGTCTTAGGACTTTACCATGAGCCTTATATGGGCCTTAAGTTCATAAGTCTTCTGCTTGTGCCATACAAATTCTGGAGTTAAAGGTATGAACAACTGTGTCTAGCATGAAGAAATCTGTTAAAAGACTAAAGAGCTGGGGCCAGGAGTTTGGCCTAGTGGTAGATTGCTTACCTAGCATGCACGAAGTCCCAGGTTTGATTCCTCGGTACTACATACATAGAAAAAAGCTGGAAGTGGTGTTGTGGCTCAAGTGGTAGACTTATTCTTGGGAATCATGGTTCAAAGCCAACCCAAGCAGAAAAGTCTGTTAGACTTCATTTCACTTTAACCAGAAAAGTTCATGACTATAAACATAGGGCAAATAGTGGAGTGCCAATTATGAGCAAAAAAATAAATTAAAAAGCTGAATATAATCACAAGGTCATTAGTTCAAAAGTATGCAGCACGCACACAGAAACTCATATGAAAACAAATGTGGCCCATAGAAAATTATACACAGAAATGTTCATAATAGTTCTATTCATAGTTTATCAAACTTTGAAAACACACTAACAACTCCTTCAGCAGAAACCTTAGCCATATCTTAACTTTATTCTACTAAATAAATTAAACAGAAGTGAAAATATTCTGCACAGTTTTGATTCGCCTATTTGACTTTCGATAATGACTTTCATTATTGCCATTTTCCCTTGGGAATAAGATAGGAATAGGCAATAAAATCAGGGAGACCACTTTCTATAACACTGACATGATGCACATATCCGTTCAATTTGTTCTTAAAATAATTCAGATTGTGTTCATACCTATAATCCTATCTTTTCAGAGGGCTAGGACCTAAGGTTTAGGATTTAAAATCAGCCAACTGACAGCTAAAAAGCTAGCTCAAATTGTAGAGCAGTAGAATTTAGTGAAAAGGCTCAAGGACAACACTAAGACCCAGAATTTAAGCCCTAGGATCTTCACAAAAAATAATCATAATAGTAAATCATAATAATTGGATTGCAAATGCAAGTCAATCTTACAGAGAATTCATATTATAAACCATGTATGTACACATTAAAAAATCCCTTAGGTGTGTTGCTTATACATTTTGAAGTATATTATCATTCACTGAGAATACTGAGGGAAAATATTTTTCTGTAGAATATTAATTTTAGAAGTCATAATCCTGAAGATACAATAAAATTATACTTTATTTATTTTTAATTACTTGTTGACTGTGGCTGAAGTAACTTCAGGTTTGAATGGGAAGTATCTAGATCTCATCTACCTGGATCGGTTAGAATTTTCACAACTCAGTTCAAAATGTGCAAAAAAAGAGTATGTTTAGAAGCAAGAATTATTTTCATTGGCTGCAGTAGGGGTTATCACAGTTTTATCACTGTATAATTTTAGTATTATCTTTCTGCTGATAAATACTGGTATCTAGTCACATTGGTTTAACATGACTATAACACAGTTTACATAGATATACACTGAATTGAGTAGATTCTGAATTCCCTTAAGAAATGATTATTTTACTATTATGGATACTGAATTTAAAACATTACCATGTTCATGATTATGTCTTTTCTCAATATGACTCTTTTGTAAAAAATAGCAATTTTATTTTTTAAAAGAACACCATAATTCATCTTATGCAATGTGGACATATGTATCTGTGTAAAAGTTCATATTTAATACCAAAATTCCAACCAAAACTGTGGAAATTATATAAAGTAACTTTCATTCAATGTATCTCTTCATTTAATAGTGTGTTTACAAACAATCCAAGATGTATTAATATTTCTTTTCTAAAGGAAGAAAAATCGGATATATTTCAAACTTCTCAAAGTGACTTTTAAAATATCCTCAACTGAAGTATTTGGAAATGAATAGTGCTCCTCTGCTTTATTAATTGTGTCACTTGAAACTTTTCTTCTGAAGGATATTGACATGGAGGTTTATGATTTAAATCTACAATTCTATGTTGACATTTGCCTAGTAACTAAATTCCACTATCAAATAATTCCCTGTCATGTGTACCATAAATAATCGAATTCTTGCAGAAATGATCGATTCAATTGGGATTCCTTTGCTCTAATCACAAACATAGCTTCCATGCACTTTGTGAAATTTTAATTTTTATTATTTTTTTATGTTTTTTAAATGGAACTTCTGCTGGAACTTTTGAGCTCTCTCCTGGCTATCTCATTTGCTGTTTCTTTTAGAACATCATGCAAAACACCCCCATTGAGACAGAGGAATTTACCTTCTACTGTGTTGAAAATGGGAAGTGAAAGTAAACCCCATGCTTTTGCAAAACAGTGTGATAGCAAGAAAATTCTTATTTGGATGTGAATTTGTCCACTCTATATAAAATAATATTTTCTGGATCTAGGATGTTAGGGCTTATTACACTTAACATAAATAAATAATTAAGAAGTGATTTTTTAATGGGCTTTCTGTTTCCAAAACATATTTTCAGATTGGGAAGCTTTTTTAAAGTCAATGAATGAGAATAAACCCTTTTTTGCAAGCATGAACCTAACTACATAGATACATTCAATAGAGTTTTAAATTTTGCTTTCTGCTTCTGTGATATCATTCTTTTAATAGTTTGCTACAAATTCTCATATGTATCTTTTTAATGGCAAATATGCTGTCTAGTAAACAAAACTGGGAAACATCTTTGCAACTAAACTCTTTTAAAAATCTGTTTTCATTCTTTATTGGTATAGCAAGAATATAGCAGTTTGGATTGGGTTTTCTGAATCTTAGTAGTATCCTAGAATCTCTGGCTGATCTCTGCACCCTTTTAGAACAAAGAATGTGGAAGTATATTAATTTTTCCTTGCTTTGTTATTGTCAAACAAATCCCAAGACCATCCATCTACATGAATATGTATGTGTACGTATGCATGTAATGCATGTACTTTAGTATGAAATGTACATCATTAACTAGCCACATATAGCCTGGAAGAAGGGCTAGAGGATACAGAAATAATTGGTAGATATTGAAATAAAATTCCTTATTCAAAATCTTTTTACCTATACTTGGATATTGATAGACTAGACAATCAAAATATATAAAACTAGTCCTTGAGAAACACTTATTTTTGCAAGGGGATTAATGAGCATTTTGTGGCACTCTTATTTATTCTCTTGATTATTATTATTATAATTATTTTTGCTAGCTCTGGAGCTTGAACTCAGGGCCTGAGCACTCTCCTTGAACACTTTTTGTTCAAAGCTAGGGCTCCACCGCATGACCCACATAGCCACATAGCCACTTTCTGGCTTTATCTGTATATATGGTGTCGACGAATCGAATCCAGGGCTTTGTTCATGCTAGGGAAGCACTCTGCCATGAGGCCACACTACTGGCCGTTAATTATTCTGTTGATTAGATAGTTCAATGTGAATTCTGAGCCTCATACTCTGCCTTGACTTTCTTGCTCAGTGACTGACACTCTACCACTTGAGATATGTATCCTTTCCAGCATTTTGCTGCTTTCTTGGAGATGGAGTCTTAATGACTGTTCTGTTTGCAGTGCCTTGGTACTTTGATCCTGCAAGTTTCAATCACTTATGCAGCTAGGATTCCATATATGACTCACCAGTGTTCAATTCATTATTGATTTCTTATTTGAGCCTGTCAGCTTTGGCACATCTGAAATATTAAGTAAAACCTGTAGAAATGGATTCACAGGGAAATGTTATTTCTCAGCATCATACACAGGTGAATCTGAAAGCCATCAGTGGAAATGAGATCACTTAAACATTGTGTATGCAGTACAACAAGGATAGAGAATTAAAATTTAGGAACAAAAACATCAAAAGGAATGCACAACGAAATGACATATATCAAAAATAGAATAGAAGAAAGACAGCCACTTCAACAAGTGGTGCTGGCAGAATTGGTTAAGCACCTGCAGAAAACTAAAGTTGGATCCTTCTTTGTCACCCTGCACCAGGATTAACTCCAAATGGATCAAAGACCTCAAGGTAAAAGCAGGTACACTGAAAACTTTACAAAAAGAATAGAAGTTACACTGGATCTCCTTGGCACAGATCGAAACTTTTTAAATAAGGACCCAGAAACGCAACAAATCAGAAAAAGTCTGGATAAGTGTGACTATATTAAACTGTAGAGCTTCTGTATGTCAAAGGACATAGCTAGCAAACTAACTAGAAAGCCTACAGAGTGGGAGAAGATCTTCACTAATCATACAACAGACAAAGGCTAATATCTAAAATATATCAACAGCTCAAAAAACTGAATCACTCCCAAACTAATCTCCAAAGAAACAACCATCCCATTAAAAGATGGGCCAAAAACTTAAAAGACAGTTTTCCCTGAAGAAGAAATAAAAGTGCCCTACAGACATGTAGAAATGTTTGACATCTCTGGCCATAAAAGAAATGCAAATCAAAACAACTCTAAGATTCCACCTCACTCCAGTTAAAATGGTCATGATCAAGAAATCTAATAACAATTGCTGTTGAATTATATTAATTGATTTGCATGTGTTGAACAGCAATTGTTATTAGATTTCTTGATCATGACCGGATGTTGGAGGGGATGTGGCCAGGAAGGATAACCACTACTCTGTTGGTGGGAGTGCAAACTCATTCAACCACTATGGAAAGCAGTATGGAGGTTCCTCAAAAGACTAAACATGGAGCTCCCCTAGGACCGAGGAATTCCAGTACTTGGAATTTACCCACTCATCCAGAAACAAGGACATACTAAATCCACTAGCACAACGATGTTCATTTCAGCACTATTTACCATAGCAAAGATATGGAACCAACCCAAATGTCCCTCAGTTGATGAGTGGATCAACAAGATGTGGTATTTATACACAATGGAATTCTATGCTGCTGTCAGAAAGAATGACATCGCCCCATTTGTAAGGAAATGAAAAGACTTAGAAAAAAATCATATTAAGTGAAGTAAGCCAGACTCAAAGAAACATAGGTTCAATGATTTCCCTCATTTGCTATAATCAGTAGAAACCTTGGACTCTCCTAGCAGAGATATACAATAGAGCAAAACCTTGATACATAAGGCCATATAGGATGATACTAAATGAAAGGACCTCCAAGATATAGAAACAAAAGGCATACAATAAGTGAGTGTTGGCCTTAATTTACTATGTTATCTCTCATCTCTTTTGCTGTCCCTATCTCATATTGTTACAGTATTTTACCTTGTTATCTGATATACTGTATATATGCTTATTTGGTTATTTGAAATCAGATAGGGATGGGGGAAAACAAGATGAGAGGCGGGAGTTGGGGGAGGGAAATGGTGACCATGACATGAGAAAAGGTATCAATGTATGTGAAGTAATGCACCTTCTATCTGTTGAATATAATGTAACCCTTCTAGTAATTACAATAAAAAATATATATAAATGTAATGGCATATAACAAAAAATCAGCTTTTGAAATATTATGATATCTAAGCAACAAACATCTTTTTAGTTGGAAGGCAATAGTATTTAGTTGGAAGAGAATAGATACTAGTATAAACATATTCAAAGAAAAACATAAATGTAAATATTTTTTCAAAATATGGACTATACATTAATTATTTTGCCAGTTTGGGACTTGAACTCAGGGCCTGGGCACTTTCCTTAGGTTTCTGAAGGCTCTACCCTTGAGCCACAGTGCCACTTCTGGCTTTTTTTGAATATATGGTACCTAGAAAACGAACCTAGGGCTTTGTGCATGCTCAGGAAGCATTCTACCAGTAGGCCATGCTCCCAGCCTATAGAGTCATTTTTAATTTGGTGTGAGTTTTTAAGATTTTTAAAATGCAATACAAAAAGAAGCTATAAATGAATGACCTAAATAAAAATGAGCAAACAATAGTACATCGAACATGCACATTATCATTTTGTGTTGATGCTCTTATCAATCAAGCAAATTTTTTGAAATATGCTTAGCTGCTATAAATTCATATCATGTTTAGTCCTAATCTGACATTTTCTTTTCTTTTCTTCTTTTTTCCTTCCTTTTTTCTTTCATTTCCTTTTCTTCCCTTTTTAATATATTTTATTGTAATTAATACATATATTCACCAGATAGAAGGTGCATTACTTAACAAACATTGCTACCCGTCTCATATTTTTGTCCCCATTTTCCTCCCCTGACTCCCTCCTGTCATCTTCTTTCTTTCTTTGCCAGGCATGGGGCTTGAACTCTGGGCCTGTGTGCTGTCTCTAAGCTCTTCAGGCTCAAGGCTAACACCCTACCACTTCAGCCATAACGCCACTTCAGGTTTTCTCGTGGTTAATTAGAGATAAGAGTCTAATGGTCTTTTAGTGCCTGGTCAGGCTCCAGGATAGGTGGGATTAAAGGCGTGAGCCACTGGCCCCCAGCTGCTCTTTCTTTCTTTCTTTCTTTCTTTCTTTCTTTCTTTCTTTCTTTCTTTCTTTCTTTCTTTCTTTCTTTCTTTTCCTTTCCCTCATTCTCCTTCCCTCTCTCCTTGCCTCCCTCCCTTCTTTTTCTTTCTTTCTTTCTTTCCTTCTTTTTCTTTCTCTCTGAAATATGTAAACCTGCAACTCTTTAGTTTCTGCCTCCCAATTATCTAGAATGATAAGATATACAGCAAAATTTGTTTATTAGTTACTTATCAGTGTATCAGGCAGTAAATTGAGTATACTTTTTAGTATGCAATATAATGAATGAAATAATAATTATTGCAAGAATGTGGGAAAACAAGTTGTTTTCCCAAACCACACTAACTGTTTAAGCTTAAGGGGTATGTAGAAAATGAGGTACATTCTGACTTACCTAGTCATAATTAAAGAAAAGTAAACTTATGCTTTTCCCAAAATGTCTTTTTACATCAATCTGGGAGTAGGGTATACATTTCAGTAGTTTAATACCTTCTAAAGAAAGACTTGCCTGCTAAGATATACACCTCTGTGGGCTGAAGATACTTATTTAGCCTCAGTATTGGTGTTTTTATAATTCTTGTGATATATATGCATATACATATTTCTTAAATATTTCTTACTCTTAGTGATTTGAAGATGTGGATAAAAAACCCAAAGAGCATACAATTCCTGAGATATTTCAGAAGCTAGATATAATAAAGGACAACCTATTGTAGCAATGAGATATAAAAAGATATGTGTAAACATGATGATCACACTTGCCACCATGAAGTTTGAATCAGGTATGATTTAATAAGTAGAAATACTAAATTCCAGAAATGAATGTATATATCTCATTTCGAGAGACAATTCATAATGTAACACTTGGACTCAATAATTTCTACACTTAACCTATAATAAGGATAGAGATGAAATGAAATAACATGATAAGGGGCAGATTACATTACCAGTTTAATCAATTATTGGTTACAAGAGCATGAAATCATTCACTCACAGGTGGGTATACCATCAGTAGTAGCTGAGGTTGGATGGGAGGTGACTTTATGCTGTTCTACAAAATTCAACTTCCCATAACATGGGATTTCCCACATGATCCCTCATGCTTTTTATATATTAATATTACTTTATATACATGACACTTTCAGTATGTGCCAACTCATCATGTTACAGTATAGATGTTATTAGGTCTTTATAGTTCTGAAATTGTCAGTGCTTCACAAAGTCTATGAGAAAGGTGAATTACTTCTTTCTTTTCATTTTTTATATATATTTTTATTGTAATTAATAGAAGGGTTACATTATATTCAACAGATGGAAGGTGCATTACTTTACAAACATTGATACCCTTTCTCATGTCTTGGTCCTCATTTTCCTCCCTCTATCCCAGCCCCTCATCTTGTTTTCCTCCCTTCACTATCCTATTTCAAATAACCAAACAAGCACATATAAAATATATCAGATAACAAGGTGAAATACTGTAACAATATGAGATAACCAAGAGACAGCAAAAGAGATGAGAAATAACATAGTACATTAAGGCCAATACTCACTCATTATATGGCTTTTGTTTCTATATCCAGGAGATCCTTTCATTTAGCATCATACTATATGGCCTTATGTATCTAGTTTTTGTTCTATTATAAATGTCTGCAAGGAAAGCCCAAGGTTTCTAGTGATTCTAACAAATGAGGGAACCCATTGAGCTTATGTTCCTTTAAGTCTGGCTTACTTCACTTAATATGATTTTTTCTAAGTCTTTCCATTTCCTTAAAAATGTGTTTTATATGCTACTCACACTTTCACATATGCAAATAAAGGCAAATGTTTTTTTAGCAGACCCTGAGAACTTTCTCGTTTTCCAAAATGATTAAAAGTTATTCAGACAGGAAGACATCCTGATTTTTGAAAATTCTTCTAGAGCTTATACTATTGTCTTTGTTTTATTAAAAGGCTATATTGGGGTTTTCATTCATACCTTATGCTTGATAGGCATGCACTATACCACTTGAGCTATCCCTCCAGCCCTATTTTCACCTATTATTTTTTTAGATTATTTTTGGCCTTTTTATAGGGTTTGCCTGGATTTCTCTTCTGTTTTCTATGCTTATCATTATAGCTGGAATTTCAATGTGCACCACCCTGATCAACTATTAGCTGAGATGGATTATTGCAGATTTCTTGATTGAGCTGGCCTTGAACTACAATTCTCTTGTTTTTAGCCTCTTAAGGGGCTAGAATTACAGATTTACACTACTGTTTAGTTATCATTTATTTGTGTTATGATTTTTCTGGGTCTCAGTCAATAAAAGACACAAAACTTAATTCTATCCGAATTGCAAACTTAACTCAGAATACATTATCACATATAATGTCTTGTTTTAACATTTAGATAAAACAGAATTAAAGAAATCATTTCTGGGAAATCTAAAAGACATCAGCTTCTTGCAATTATGCCACTCTCCCACCTGGACTCATGATGCTTCACTTAGCTTTACTCATTTGTTGGTCTCTTTGTTTCAGATATTGATTAGTTGTGCCTACATTTCAATTTATTTACATTATTATAATAAAGGCTATTTCAAGCAAGCACAATTATTTTTTGCAATTCTTAGAGTTTGTTTTGATATGCGTCATTATTTATGGTCATATGCACTTAGCAACTTGGTTATGGTGATCCCCTGCTAAGAATATCATAGAAATATTCTAATTGTTACAAATAAGGGAAATCATGCAACCTACGCAACCTACATTTCTTTTTATTTTATTGCCAGAATAATGTATGGAGGGGTTAAAATTACATTCATCAGGTAGTTAGTACATTACTTCTGGTTCATTTATACCTCTTCTTATGTTTTTGTCCCCGTTTGCCTCCCCTGCCCCTCCCAATCATCTTGTTTCCCCCCTTCCCTTCCCTCTTTCAAATAAACAAACATATATACAATATACCAGGTAACAAAGTCAGATACAGTGACAACATGACACAATTATTTTTTAAATTTTCTATAGGTTAATGCTCACACAAATCCATAAGCAAATTAATTATAAAAGACAAAATTCCCACAATTTAAGTTGTCTAGGTTTATTTTTAACTTTATGTTAAAATCATATACTTTTACTGTAAAGAATTCAGATATATTTCATTATTCAGAACATAATTAGAAGAGAGAATATACTTAGAATCAATACATTCTTAAATGAAAAAGGCATACATATTCACAGTCCCTCTAAATATCTAATGTAAATGTGATCCATATAAACCTTTAATTTACATACACACACACACACGTGTGCACACGCACACACACACTAAATGGTAAATTTCTAATTCCAAATAAATTTCTAATGGGAAATCAATGTGGATTTAACAGAGTCTGTGATGGAATTCAAGATGCTACTTTAGAAATTCACTAGCAGAAAATCACTGGAACTGGATGAGTGCTCTGTGATGAGAAGAAGAGGAAATACAGTGTGAAATGGCAGAAATATTGACAGGCACATACCTTCAAAGCAATAAGCACTTGATGATAGAAACCTTCCTATACTCAAAAAGGTCTATAAAATTCTCAGCAAAGCAGTATGCTGAATGTAAACAAATACACAAATTAAGCAGAAAATTAATATAAGGTACCACCCCTTTGTTGCAGCTGTTTCAGGATTTAAATGTAAAATTATATTCTTGTTAAAAATAGGTGTCCTGTTTTCACAAAGACATTATGATTTTAGCCACTGTAATTGATCACTAAAGATGTTAAATTTGTTTTCAATTGTGGAGTTAGTATTATTCAAAGTTTTCACTAAATATACATTTTGATCAGTATTAAAAATTCAGTGTTCATCAGACAATGACAGATGCTGGCGGGGTTGTGGAGAAAAAGGAACCCTACTGCACTGCTGGTGGGATTATAAACTAGTTCAGCCACTCTGGAAAGGAGTGTGGAGGTTTCATAAAGAACTGAAAATTAACCTTCCCTACTATCCCGCCATACCAGTTCTGGGCATCTACCCTGAACATCATAACCCAAGATATGATAAGGACACCTGCTCAGCTATGTTTATCTTTGCACTATTCACAATAGCCAGAGGATGGAAACAACCCAGATACCCTACTGCAGATGAGTGGATACAGAAAACGTAGCGCATATATATATATATATATATATATATATACACACACACACACACACACACACACACACACACACACACACACACACACACACACAGTGGAATTCTACATAGCCAACAGACAAGATAAAATAATGGCATTTGCAGGGAAGTGGATGCATCTAGAGTGAATCATGTTGAGTTAGACAAGTCAAGACCAAAGGAACAAAAGGCGCATGGTACCTTTATTATGTGGCTTTTAGATCCAAACAGCACAAGAGCGAGGACTAAAAAGTTGTATACTCGATGCTATGGACATGGATTGGAAATATAAACACAACTGTATAGTGATAAAAACTTATGACTCTACAGACACAATGTTTTATTACATAGATTATTATGTATCTATGACATACAAACCCTCAGGCTAATTTTGATTATGTTCTAAAATCTAAGTGCCAGTGATTGTATATAGAGATTCCCTCCTTGAATCCCTGTTAAACATGTCATTTGAAATATGATGTAAAAATCCATGTTAATAAATTCTTTAATAAAAAAAGTTTAAAAAATCAGTGTTCACTCAGCAAAAGGAAAATCATAAGTAATTTTAAATATTAAGGTAAAAGAAGTTACCCTTTTAAGGCTTTCTGAAAATTTGATGAATATTGCATACTTTTTGAAGACACTTGTTAACCTTTCACTCAGTAATGTTCAAGTTTATCATTAGATGTCTTATGAAAACTGCATGACATGTTGATTGTTTTTAATTTTAACGTGATTTGAAAAATTGTAAATATTTCCATCAAAGAAAATAAAAGGAATGGACTTTCTAATGTTTGTTTCTCAAAATCAATTGAAAAGTTGGTTTTGTTTGTTCTTTCTTTTTTAGCATAATGAAACATTTTGACTCTGAAATGCCTTGGGTGTGTGGTTAAGACACAGGTGGACTCAGAAGTTTCCAGCCATTGTGGGTGATTCTACTTTTATGACATGAAGGTTGTAGCCCCAGCAGTTGGATTTTTGTTTTGAATGTTTTGAATGGGACCACTACTTCTTGCAATGTGTTGTATCACAGTGCTTTCTGAGATTCAGACCATTGTCAAGCAGCATAAATTTAAAGACCAGAACAACTCCACAAAATAAAAAGAACAGTTATTATTCCAAATGTACTTTCAAATAAATTATCTGTGACATTATCTGAAATTATTTTTCAAATCACTTGACCATTAAAAGGAAAGACAAAAAGAGAACTTAGGATTCATCATTAACTGTACTGAAAAGGAAAAAAAAAAGGACATTTCTTCAAAAACTCAGGGTACATTTGTTTTTGCCTACCTGACCAGCATCATGACAGGATATCTAGGGTTATAATAATTATTTCCAGCTATTATTTAAATATTTTTCTGTCATGAATCTCTTGATATTCCTGGTGGCTGTCCCTATTCACCTCTCCTGACATCTTTAATCATCAACAAAGTACATTGGCAAACTTTCATGGAATGAATATATATTTTCTGCTAAGTTGGATGGTGAAAGACAATGTTGAAAGAATATATGATTTTCTTTAAGCACCTAGGATAAATTTAGCATATTGGAACTAGAATAGCATCAATTCACATAGTGTATCTGAATTTGCCGGATTCTAAAAGTGTGAAAACAGCTTACAAGCTTCATAGATCTCTCAATGCCTGTGACCCTCCAATTTTGGGTGTGCTAGTTAATTTAAAAAACAAGCTCTTCTTTGGATACAGAAAAAATATCTTTGCTGGTATAATTAGACAAATAAGATGAGGTCCTGTGAGGAGGGAAGAGCAGAGGAAGGGGAAGAAAAGGAAGGGAAGATAAGAGAAGGGAGAAGAGGAGAGAGGAAGGGATAGGAGGGGAGAGGGGGGAGAGAAGGAATTCACCTTTTGATTAAATACCAGATTGTACACATTCTGACACCATCCTGGACTTATTTGCTCATGGAAGTTTGATTACTATGAAGAACTCAAACTCTGAGGTCTTATCGTCATGTGTGTGTGTGTGTGTGTGTGTGTGTGTGTGTGTGTGTGTGTTTTCTGCTCAGATTTCTAGGAATTTACAAAAAAAGGAAAATAGAAGTGCACATGATAAAATATGTTCATTTGCATATCTATAAATATAGACTTATGTAAGCACTGTATCTGAACTAGATAAATATGTGTTCAGAATGTCTACAACAACATTCTGCTATTATATGAAGCATATAGCCTCCTTGCTTTTGTGTATCTACCTACTACTAGAGTAGAGAAGTTGATCCCAACTCTCGATTACACGTTTATTAAATTATCTGATGCTATTTAAAATGTGAGGTGGGACTGGGAGTTGGCCTAATGGTACCGTGTTTGCCTAACATGCACAAAGACCTGCATTCAATTCCTCAGTACCACATACATAGAAAAAAAGCCAGAAGTTCTCCTGAGGCTCAAGTGGTAAATCAAAGTCCAAAGAGAGTGCCAAGCCCAGGACTGGCAAAAATAAAAATAAAATAAAATGTGAAGTGGTTTTATAATAGTTAACGCCTATGAGAATGGGAAACTTTTCTTTGTCCTGATCCCAGGACTTAAATCAGATCCTAAGTGCTGTCTCAGTGTATGCTTTTTTCAAGACTAGAGTGCTACAAGTTGAGCCACAACTCCACTTAACAGCTTTGTGGTAAACTTAATTGGAGATAAGAGTTTCATGGACTTCCTTGTATTGGCTGGCTTTGAGGTTCTAAACCTTGGATATAAGACTTCTGAGTAGCTAGTACAGTATTACAGGCATTAGTCACTGGTACCTAGTAGTACTCCATTTTATCACCTAATGCTCATTACTTATTTGAACTCTTTATTTGGCCTTTAGTCTAAAGGTCCTCTCTCATTTTCAAAGTTACTATGTCATAAACTCTCAAATTTCTCTGACAGTGATTTATTTAAGGAAGTGTTTGGCTACTTGAACAAAACAAAGTATTATGTAAGTATTCTCAATCAAAAGAAAAGAAAATATTTCTTCTTTAATACATGTGTGCATTACTCAAAATGCAATTTTTTTGTTCTTTCTTTCTTTTTTTTTTTTTTGTGGGTCATGGGGCTTGATCTCAGCCAGGGCACTGTCCCGGACCTCTTCAGCTCAAGGCTACCACCCTACCCTTGAGCTAAGACCCACTTCCAGTTTTCTAAAGGTTAATTGGAGATAAGAGTCTCAGGTCCTTTTGTGCTTGGGCTAGCCTGGAAAGTGGATCCTAGGATTACAGGCATTAACCACAGCACCCGGCTTCAAAATATAATTTTTAAGATTATAAGTTCATTATATTTGGCTAGAAATCATTAAGGTAGACAGGTTTCCTAAGGTAGCTGAGTTTATAGGCTTATTTATATAAATATATATAGGCCATAGATTTGAAAACTCCAGACACTTTCTAAGCAATTTATATAAAGTCATATACCATTGAATTTTTCATCAACTAAACATCAGTGAAAAATATTCTTTGTCAATCTGGACAACTGGACACTTTTTAATAATTAGACACAAGTATAATAGGACCTTTTTGGCAGTGTGTGTGTGTGTGTGTGTGTGTATGTGTCTGTGTCTGTGTCTTATGTATGTATTGGTCTTAGGTCTTGTTTATTTTTTCGGTTTTTTTTGTTGTTGTTTTTTGTATTTTGTTTTTGCTTTTGTTTTTTTTGTTTTTGTTTTTGTTTTTTGTAGGTCTTGGGGCTTGAACTCTGGACCTGGGTGCTGTCCCTATGCCTGGAGCCACAGTGACACTTCCCTTTTTCTTATGGTTAATAGGAGATAAGAGTCTCACTGTCTTTACTGCACAGGCTGGCTTTGAACCACTATTCCCAGATCTCAGTTTTTTGATTAGCTAGGATAACAGACATAAGCCACTGTGGAGGGCTTGTTTTTTCTTTAATTATTATTTTTATGTGGTTGATACACAGAGAAGTTAGTTACATGAATCAGGCACAAGCAGTGCAATTTTTGAACTGTTTTTCCCTTCTGTCACTCTCTCTCAAACTTTCCCTCCCATCCCCACACATGGAGATATCCAGTTCATTTGCTAGTGAGTGTGTCTGTACATTTGTTCAACCTTGTTTCAACCTTTATATAATCTCCTTTGGCCTCACAAATTCAAAGCAACAAACATTACAAAGATAAAGTGAACAAAAACAGCAACAATGATAACTAAAGAGTATGCCTTGTTTCCAATTTTTCAAGTTCATTTCACAAACTATGATTTTTGGATCATTGTCTATAGCTATTGAGGCTTTGTCTACCATTCCTAATGTATGGCCTACTTTGACTTCTGCATGTTAATGATTGGGATCCTATATAATTTATCATATCCTAGTTTTATTGATTTGTTTTGATCATTCAGTATGTCTACTTATAGATTTATAGGCACATTCTAATTACCACAAATGAGAGAAAGCATGTAGCCTATGCTTCTTTGGTTTTGGCTTACTTCATTTAATATATTTCCTAAGTCTTCCCATTTCCTTACAAATGGTATATCATTCTTTCTAGTGGATGAATTCCATTGGATATATTTTGATTTCCATTATATACATATATATGTATGTATGTGTGTGTGTCTGTATGTCTATATGTGCATATATATGTCTGTATGTCTATATGTGCATATATATACATATATACATATACATATGTTTTTGCTGTTGGCTTTACTTTGGACTGATTTGTAGTCCATTGGATAAGTGGCCAGGAGTGGAATTACTGGGTCATATGGCTCTACGTTTAGCATTTTAAGGAACTACCACATTGCTTTCCAAAGTGATCCAACTAGTTTGGATCACAGCAATAAACGCCAACATGGAAAACTAAAAATAAAAAATGCTGGGTCTTATATTTAGGGTTTGAACACTGTTCCTTGAGCATTTTTGCTCAAGGCAGGCATTCTACTACTTGAGCCACACTCTGTTTCTGGTTGCTTTGGTTGTTAATTGGGGATGAGTATCTCACAAACTTTTATGTCTAGACTGGCTTTGAACCTCTATCCTACTAACTCAGCTTTCTGAGTAGCTAGAAATATAGATGTGAGTCAAAGGCTTCTGGCTTCATTTGCTTTTAATAGTCAACTAGTGAAGCAATTTTCTTGAAGCCATGTTGGTGCACCATGGTCCAATAATCTTGGCGTAAGTTTTAATTTAAAAATCATGCAAATCCGGTAGTGGCTCACACATGTAATCCTAGCTACTCAGGACTCTGAGATCTGAGGATCAAGGCTCAAAGCCAGCCAGAGCACAAAGAGATCTGAGACCCTTATCTCTCCAGTTAACTTCTAGAAAATGAGAAGTGGGGCTTGGCTCAAGTGTATGGTGGTATCCTTGAGCTGAAGAGCTCAGGGACAATGTCCAAGCCCAGGGATAGGGTGATAGCTTTCATCTGGAGCTAAGGGACAGTGCCCAGGCAGATTTTTAGCCAAATGACCCACCAAAAAATCATGCAAATTTTTCAAATAAAAAGAAGCAATAAGCAACATATTTCATAGTAAATTTTGGATACTTTGGAGGATAAGGCCCTAAAACTTAAGTCAGGTATGGTTAAGTCACATCAGCAATCCTAACTACACAGGAGATTTGGTTCTGGAGTTCAAGGCTAGCTCAAATAGAGAATTCCCCTAGACCCCATCTCCAAAATAACCATAAAGGCATGACTCATGTAGTAGAATGCCAGCCTTGCCTTTAAGTGGTCTTGTTTGAATTTTAATACAGCTTTTTAAAAAGTACTAAGACTTAATAAATGTAATGTAAATGTATTGGCATTTGACTTGAAATTATCTTTTACGATTATTAAGCATCTACTTCTGCAAACAAGGAAAATATTTTTGTGTTCATGGGCACTTTAAGAAAACTAACACTACCATATCCAAAGTTTTTTTTTTTAATTGTCTCTTCAACAGCACTAATTAAATGTAACACATCAGTATAAAAAGATATTTTGAAAACCTTTAACAAATGCAGAGAAAGGTTAAGAAAATGATGTTTCTGTGTACTATAAGCAAAATCATTACCCGATTTTCTTCTCTCTTCACAAAGCACAATTTTTAAGAGAATCTGAATTTAACTGCTTCTTAATCTCATTGCTAGCTACCATGTAATATCATACTGAACATTTATAAATCTCATTTATGATGACTGTCATTTGCTAAAAATGACAAGCTTTAACCTTGAGGCATTAACAAAACTGATGAAGATATGGTAGCATATTCTAGTTGTTAATCCCATGATTAAATACATTTTGCTAACATTTCTTAAGTATCTAACTGACAAACTCATTTTTTCTTATATATTTGCATATTTCTATCATTTGTGAGACTAAGTAAAGCAAAAACAAAAATAGATAATTTGGCAGAATTCTGACAATATGATTTATTATTTGGTACTATTTTTGCCTTTTGTCAGGCAGCAGAGCCCTTATGTTCTAATCCATGTTAGTGATAAATACAAAGTAATTTTATCATAAGCATGCTGATGAGAAAGAAATCATAAGTAATTATAAAGACCTATTCTAATGTGATTTGAGGCATATACACATATAGACATACATATGTGTGTATGCCGAATTTTCAAATGGTTACTCTGCACTAGCTATGAAAGATAAGATCATTAAAACTGTAATTAGAAGCTGCTAGGCATAAGTATGTCATTTATTTAAGTCAGAAACAGTCTCACCTGCTGTGTATTTCTGTACATGGTGCAATTTGTTTGGCCTTTGTCTCAAACAGCCCACTGGCACATACCACACGCAGCTTTTAGTTGAGATGCAATAATTGTCTGATCCATCATATTGAAATTCCTGGTCTTATTTAACGAGATGATGAGAAATCATTATTTAAAGGATATCAAAGTGATGGTAATTGTGTAAAATAATCATTAGAGTCCATGTTTTGACAAGCATATCATTTTCATCATTATTACTACCTATTTACTAACTTGGGTTTATTTTACTCTGCTAGTCAACATTAATTTTATGTAAGGAAGAAACTAAAGCCTTTGTCCAAGCTTTTTCCAAAATTCAAATTCAATATTATTGATGTGCCTCTGTAGCTTTACTGTGATTTCTTTTCTTTTACAGAATTTGAGCAGAATATTAAAGAAGGCTTCTTATAGCTATGATTCTTAATACTAAATTTGCATCAGGCATCCTATTTTTAAAATACTATGCTGATATTCTACACAGGCAATGTTTTAAGAAGCAAAACTATGCACATATCACAAATAATAATAATAAACACGTAAGGCAGTTTAAATGATCAAAATAGAAATTGTAAAAAAACAGTGTGGGCTTACCACATAAGAATTTGGCAATTTCATTATCATTTTTATGTATAGAAAAAGTATTGGTTAATAATCTGATACTGTACATGAATAAGAATGCTGGGGCTGGACAAATCCTGATCTGGTAAATAAATTACATTGTATGTAAATTACATTGTACATATGGTAAATACATTACATTATACATAGTTGTTTATCTCCACATCTTAAATGATGAGTTATGGAACATAACTTCTTCCTTTGAGTCATTAGTTCATACTTATCAGACAATCATTGAATAAATTACAATTTAAAGCTTACATGTGACTAATATTTTGTGTATTTAAAACTAAGTAACAGGGACAAGTAAAGTACATTATGAACATAAATTAAAAGCAAAATGTACAGGAGAGAAAACCTAAAGTAAAAACTTGGTAAAGAAGTACTAACATTTCCTCATTGTATACTTAATATATATGTATAAAACTTAGAGTATAGGACAACTAAAAGAACACACCCTTTTAAGGAGGACATATTGAATTGAAACTTTTTTTACAACTAGTTACAGCTATTGAAAATGATCAAAAATGAATGCAATGACCCTTTTTTCAAAAAAAAAAAAAAGAACAGTTCCTCATCCTAAGCCTAATTGTTTATTGCATGAAGTTCATTTTAGCTAGTCAGAGGACTATGGAATTGCACATATTTTAATAGCCAAATTGACAATATGCATAATCCTAAGAATGAATATATTTCCTTATAGCTAATATCCAAATTTGGAGAGGATAAAACTATTAATGTATATGTGAAAATGTTTGATGGACTACTTGGTAAAGAAGTACTAAAATTTCCTTATTGTATATTTAATATATATATATATAAAACTTAGAGTATAGGACAACTAAAAGAACACACCCTTTTAAGGAGGACAAAGGAAAATGAATACAAATACATTAGGTGTGTGTGTGTGTGTGTGTGTGTGAGAGCTGACATTAGAAACCTTAACTATTACCATATTTTATTATGGATGACTAAATGTGATTTCTCTTCTAGTTTTCTATGAGTTTTTGAAGATGTACATACAACATGTTTTCAGTACAGCAGTAATTGCAACTGTGTTTGGTTCTACTTTTCTTTCCCTCCAGTATGGATAATGTTTTATGAGAGGTGCATAGTTGGCTGCATAGCAAGTTTTCAATGCACTGGCTGTCTCCATTAATAATTCTCCCCTCTCCAGCTATATCGATGACCTGCAGGCTTCCAGTGAACAAAGGAAGGTTTTTAATATCTATGTCATGATTTATAATAATTTAAATGAATATCTTATTTTAGTTACAGTTTTTGAGACTATTTTGCTCGTTATTACACCAGTAAGTCATAACACTTTCCCTAATGCAATTAACAATTTGCATCTACTTTTCTGCACCAAAAAAATCAATACTAATAAAAAGATATCCTGACAACTGCCAAAAAGAATGTTCAGTTAGCAAGTAATAACTTAATTTCTGTGTAGCTTGGGGGATGAGGCTAGCAAAGGGAGTGTGAGAAGTTCATAATTATCCATCAGCAAAAAGGGGGCATGCTAAGAAGAAAGCAGAACCTTTCCTAGTGGGATTTCTCTTGGACTACATAATTTGCATGAAGGGCGCCACATCAAACACAGTGGGTGCCCTTTTTCAAATATTAATGTGAAGCTTGTTTTAAGTTCTCTCTTGACTTTGCACCACCTTGTATCAAAGGAACTTAAAAGTAGGACTTGGGGGTGGGGAGAACTTTTCCAACTGTTTTAACACTTAGTAGAATTCGTTCTTCATTTGATCAGTGGGCTTCAGATTTGTAATGATTTCATGTATGTGTGTATAGGTGTGTGTGTGTGTGTGTGTGTGTGTGTGTGTGTGTATACGTATTTTTTCTAGGAAGCTTCTTTTTCATGATGATCAGTCTTTTATGTATTGTTTCTGTGTGGTATCTTTAAATATACTAAACTAAAAGGATTCAAGGGACTGATAAGAAAATGACTCCTATAAGTAATAAATATAGAAACTGATTACTACTTGAATTGATTGGGAAGGAGGATTGCCAGATACTGTTATTTTTAAATGAAAATTCTCAGCCCTTTAAGAAGCAGCCTCGAATCCCCTACCTTCTGTCATGATTAAAACAAATCAAATTTGGGAAGTGATATAGAGATGGCTCTGTCTTGGTAGAGATGTACATAAAATTGAATATGGGTCATGGAATGAGATTGTTAAATTGATCTACTGTGAGTAAATCTGAATTTATCTCTGTCTGTCTATGCGGGCCAAACAATAATTTGATCTTGCTGGTGCTTGTTAAATAATTTAGTGTGGCAGCATATATTTCATATTCAGATATGATTTCAGTTATTAATTTTAAGGATTAAAATTTGAAATATTTATAGCTTGATGTCAATTTATGCATATTTCTTGAAAAACAGGATTGATACAAAACTCATACAGCAAAAATACATCTTAAACCCACATATAATATTAACTATCACTAAAAGAAAATTTCATTAGAAGATTTTATTGAATAATATTGATCAATGTGTTACCTGTCATAAGGGTTTATATGCTTTCCACTATAAATGTTATTTTTTCACTTGATTTTTTTCAAATTCTACCATTTTACATTATCAATTGAAAAGTAGCATGTCTGTATGCAGTATAAACAGGCATATTCATTGAATATGTGCTATATTGCTAAAAGAAATAAAATTGGTTACAAACATGGCTTGATTGCATTTTATTCAATATTACTAGGTAATCACTGGTAAAATTTGAGGTTTCTGCCGGGCAGTGGAACGGCTTGACTGTAGCCTGGCTAGTCAGGATATTGAGAGCTGATGATTACAGTTAGATGCATGCCAACCAAGACAGAAAAGTCCATGAGATCCTTATCTCTAATTAACTACCAAACCAGAAATGGAGCTGTGGCTGAAATGGTGGAGCCATTGTCTTGATCTAGGGGATAGTGGTCTGGCTCTAAGTTCAAGCCCAAGATACACACACACACACACACACACACACACACACACACACACACACACACACACACACCAAGAAAGAAAAAGATATGACTTCCTCATAGAGACTACTAGTATTAACCCCTTCTCTGCATTGAGAATTTTTGTGGGTCTTCTACAGAATATACTTACTGGCAGAGAACATTTTTTTTTTGCCAGTCTCCGGGCTTGAACTAAGGGCCTGAGCACTGTCCTTGGGCTTTTTCCCCAAGGCTAGGACTCTGCCACTTGAGCCACAAAACAGTACCACTTCCTGCTTTTGTATGTGAAAATTAAAATTGAACCCGGTTCTTAGTTCATGCTAGGAGAGCACTCTACCACTAGGCCAAACTCTCGACCCTGAAAACACTTTTTAAAATAAAAATGGGTACTACAGATTGAAATCATGCCTTCTAAAAATTCATATTAGTAAGTCCTAACTTCTAATAAAATAGTGTTATAAATGAAATCTTTGGGGATTAACTAAATTTCGGTAAAATTGTTATGATTATAGATTTTAAAGCAATTATCATACTTGGAAAGAGACTGCTACCTAGTGCATACAGAGTAAGCCAGCCATCTACACATCAGAAAAAGAACTTCCTAGAAACTGATCTTACAGTACTCTTATCTCAAGCTTCCAACTGAGAGTAATGTTCTGTTAACTCAGTTCTTGTTATGCTACTGTGGCAGCATAGGCCATCTAACATACAGGATTGTACTACACTAGTGTTTCCGAAGTTCAAGACCGCAATGACTAGTTTTACATCATTCTATCTTTGATTGACATTAAGTGTTTTTAAAGATTTATTTTTAAATTATTATTTTTATTATCAATTGTTTGGTTATGTGGTACTAAGGAATAAAAGTCAGAGCCTAATGTACACTAGGCAAGCACTCTACCACTAAGCCACATTCCATTCCCTGACATTAAATATTTAAGATAAGTTGAACAAATAAAACACAAATCAAGATATTACATTATGATGAGTCATTTCTTTGTTTCTGGTTAATTATATGATCCAAGAGATTCATAATTTTCATAATCATAATTTCATATTGCTTCCCATATTATTCACATTAAATTCTAATAAACCTCTCCTGGTTTTATAAGTTTTCAAGTACATAATTCATAAGATATTTACTGCTAGAAATAAAGATCAGTAACAAATTGGGTTTGGGAGATTTGTTTCATTTTTTTTTTTTGTATTTTTCTTTTACTTGATCTGGAACTTTTATTGAGAGCTTCAGCACTGTCCCTTACTTTTTTCAGTCAAGATGGCAGGCTATTATTTGAGCCACAGCTCTACTTCCAGCTTTTTGGAAGTTCATTCAAGGTAAGACTCATATATTTTACTACCCTGTGCTGGCTTCCAAGTGAGAGCCTCAAATTGCAGTATGCTGAGGAACTAGCATTGCAGGTATGAACTACTTACATTTGAATGTTTTCTTTACATGTTCTTGAGTGAAGTACGTGCCATGGTAACCAGCCTGGTCTTGAACTAACTATTCTTAACACCTTTGATTTTAAGTACTAGAATTGCAGGTGTATACCATCCTGCCTTTAATACAGGAATTACTTTAATACAAACTCTTACTTTTCTGTTACTTCTATTTTTGAAAAAGTCAAACTATGTTCCAGGAACTGTGGCTCATATTTATAGTCCAAAATACTATGGAGGAAGAAAACAGGAGACTCATGGTTCAAGCCAGCCCAAGCAAACTCAGCAGAATACATAAATTAAAAATTATTAGTACACATTAGGACTCTCCTAGCAGAGGATTACAATAGCTCAAAACCTAGGTAAATTAGACCACATAGGATGAGACTAAATGAAAGGATCTCTAGGATATGAAAACAAGAGCTTTATCTTGTGTGATTGTTGTTCTTAACGTACTATGTTATTTCTCTTCTCTTTTTTTTTTTTGCCCTTTGGTTAATCCCATATTCTTAGTGTATCTGACTTTGTTACATAGTATATTGCACATGTGTTTATTTGTTTATAGGAAAGGGAAAGGAGGAACTAGATGATTGGGAGGGGGTGGGAAAAGGGAAATGGGGACAAAAACATGAGAGGCTTATCAATGTGTGAAAAGTAATAAACCTACTACCTGACAAATATAAATAAAACCTCTCTATAAATTATCCTAACAAAATATTTATGGCTGTGAGTATGGTAGAGATCATTGAGTTCAATCCTTGCTATTGCATTCAAATCAAACAACAAAAATCATATGCTTATTCTTCTTTGTGGTAGTTAGATTCTTAATATACATGTCATAATAATGAATTTTTTTACATGAAAACCTGACATACAATTAAGTTAAAAGTCTTGCAATTGAGAGATTATGGTAATCATAACAATCTTTATTAGTAAAGGTGATGATAGAAACAAAAAAAGGGCAGGAGAGGAAAATGCACAGATGGGAGAAAGATTGAAGTATAAGAAATATAGGCTTGCAAAATGGAGGATGATAATGGGCCAGTTAATATTATAGCTACTGGAGCTAGAACAAGCAGGGAAATAGAATCTTCCCATAAGAAATACAATCAGGCTGAGATTGTGATTTTTGACAGGAAAGACACATTTCAGTCTTCTGAGTTCCAGAATAGTGTTTGTGTTGTTTAAGCAATTCAGTCTGCAGTCATTTGTTACAGCAGTCAGAGGGAAAGAGTAAAGTTTCCTGGTATACAATTTCTAACTACAAGATTTTGCTTCTAAAATCTGTTCTTGAATGTATAATAACTTATTGTCTTATTTTCATATCAAATACTTGTTTCCAATCAAAATGTTTTTCTTTTGCTATAAATATAGTATTTTTAGAACAGTTTATATATGATATGAGTTGATACTTCACATGAATTCTTTTAGGTTGCATAAATAGAATTGAAAATTTGGTTAAGTGCTTTGATTTTATTTTTAATAATACTATAGATACAAGCCATCAATTGAGGTGGTTATACTAAAATTTTATATCACCTTGATTTACTCCTGTTTTTAGTTGTGCATTATTATTATTGTGTGTAAGAGCTGTTTCACTGATGTCATTTTCTGATCAGCTTTTTGTGTTAAAATATATTCTCTCCAAATGTGGTTAATCATTTGTCATTTGATTGATGCTTTAATATACAATGCAATGCATTTGATATAATCATATATTTGCATTTGCATAGTCTCACTTTAATTTTCCTGTGGATAATTCATGTATTTGTGTCACTTTTTTGAATGGCATCTTATTATTGGTTATAATTTCAAATAAACCTCTGTTGTGCCCAGATTTAATTTATATGACAGTCTATTTGTTAACATAGTTTTCTGTATCCAAGTAAAATGAAAATATGATCATATCTATATGTTTAGAGAAGTATTTATAATGGCATAAAATGAAAAACAATTGCCCATCCATTGATAACTGAACAAGTAAATGTGCAATGTTTGAGTTTGGTGACACACACAAATTTGTTACAAATTGGTGAGTATAATAAAAATAATTGAATTGAAAATTTAAACATATGAATTGTATACTGTGCTATTTTATCTGAGTAAATCTGTCATAATTAACAAAGAATTAATGAAAATGAATAACAGCAACTACAATAAACAGATCTGACATAATATCTACTATCAAAATTTACAAGTTGAGAAATTAGACTGAAAGGAAAGCAGAGCAAATTATCCCCAGTAATATGAAAGTAAACGGAAGTTCACACGGAAGTTCAACTTCTTAATAGATGATTGGTAATTCTGGCAAACTGGCACTGTTTATGTCTAAGTGACATAAAAAGGGAAAACTGAGGATGTGAGAGAAGCATGTTCAAAAGGAAGAATTATAAAATAAACAAACAAATGTATATACAACCCACCAGATAAAAAAGTCGGATACTGTAATAATATGAGATTAACCAAAGGGCAACCAAAGAGAAGAGAAATAACATAGCACATTAAGAACAATATGTTTATTTGTTAATTTGAAATAAGAAAGGAAATGGGGGGAAACGAGATGATTTGGAGGGGGTGGTGGCTCAGAATCTGGAGAGGAGAAAGATTCAATGCTATAGAATTGTGGAAACACAGCACAAGTAATTAAGTTTGGGGAAATAAAAATAGCCACTCTGAAAAATCGCAGTAAGGCACTTCTCTGAGCAGAGAGCAGTTTCCTTTAGATTTGAGTAGAAATATACGGGAATGCAGGTAATGTGTAAGTGTATATTTCCAAATTGCAGAAATATTTTAGGAGATGAGGAAAGGTAGAAAGTTGAACAAGAATAGCATATATAATAGCTGACAATGTACATATTCCAGGAAGTAAATAATGTTTATTAAAGAAATATAATTAACCTCAATCTGATTCTACTAATCTTTTTTTTAAGATTTTATTAACACTGATTTTTACAACATATTTCAAATGTCATGTTTAACAAACAAATATTCAAGAAGGGAATCTCTATATGCAATCACTGGCACAAAGATTTTAGAACATAATTAAAATTAAGCTGAGGGTTTACATGTCATAGATACATATTAATCTATGTAGATTATATTATATCTATAGAGTATATATATTCCATCACAGATTTTTATGTCTATGTAGTTGTTTAGATCTCCAAGGCCATGTCTATAACCTTGAGTACTCAAATATTGAGTCCGTGCTCTTGTACTATTTGGATCTAATAGACACATATTAAGAATATAATGTGCCTTTTGTTCCTTTGGTCTTGACTTGTCTCACTCAACATGAGTCACTCTAGTTTCATCTACTTCCCAGAGAATGCCATTATTTTATCTTGTCTGTTGGCCTATGTAGAATTCCATTGTATGTATGTACCATATTTTTTGTGTCCATTTATCTGTAGTAGGGCATCTGGGTTGTTTTCCATTGCTTGGCTATTGTGAATTATGCAGAGAGAGCAGGTGTCCTCATCATATCCTGGATTATGATGCTCAGAATAGATGCCCATGAGTGGTATGAAGGGATCACAGGGAAGGTCTGTTTTTAGTTTTTTTTTCTTTTTTTTTCTTTAGAATTTGTTTTTTTTATATATTTTTATTGTAATTAATAGAAGGGTTACATGATATTTGCCAGATAGATGGTGCATTAATTCCCATACATTGATACCCTTTCACATGTCTTGGTCCCCATTATCCTGCGCCATACCCCCACCGCCATCTTGTTTTCCCCCCTTCCCTATCCGATTTCAGATAACCAAATACAAATATCTGATATATCAGGTAACAAAGTGAGATAGTGTAAAAATATGAGCTATCCAAGGGGCAGCAAAAGAGATGAGAGATAACATAGTACCTTAAGAAAAACAATCATTCATTATATGGCTTATGTTTCTATATCCTAGAGAACTTTTCATTCAGCATCCTACTATATGGCATTTTGTATCAAGGTTTTGCTCTATTGCAAATCTCTGCTAGGAGAGCCCAAGGTTTCTACTGATTATGACAAATGAAGGAAACCACTGGGCCTAAGTTCCTTTGAGTCTGGCTTACTTCACTTAATATGATTTTTTCTAAGTCTTTCTACTTCCTAACAAATGGGGCAATGTCATTCTTTCTGACAGCAGCATAGAATTCCATTGTGTACAAGAACCACATCTTCTTGACCCACTCATCAACTGAGGGACATCTAGGTTGGTTCCATATCTTTGCTATGGTTAATAGTGCTGCAATGAACATTGTTGTGCTGGTGGATTTAGTATGTCTTTGTTTCTGGATGGTTGGGTAAATGCCAAGGAGTGGAATTGCTGGGTCATAGGGGAGCTCTATGTTTAGTCTTTTGAGGAACTGCCATACTGCTTTCCATAGTGGTTGACTCAGTTTGCACTCCAACCAACAGTGTAATAGTGATCCCTCCTGGCCACATCCCCTCCAGTATTTGTTGTTATTAGTTTTCTGGATCCTGGCCATTCTAACTGGAGTGAGGTAGAATCTTAGAGTTGTTTTGATTTGCATTTCTTTTATGACCAGAGATGTTGAGCATTTCTTCATGTGTCTATAGGCCATTTTTCTTTCTTCTTCAGAGAAGACCCTCTTTAAGTCGTTGGCCCATCTTTTAACGGGATGGTTGTTGCTTTGGAGATTAGTTATGGAGTGATTCAATTTTTTGAGCTGTTGATACATTTTAGATGTGAGGCCTTTGTCCGTTGTTTGGTTGGTGAAGATCTTCTCCCACTCTGTAGATGTCCTAATTAATTTACTAGCTATGTCCTTTGCCATACAAAAGCTCTGAAATTTAATGCAGTCCCACTTACCAGCCTTAATCTTATTAGTTGTGATTCTTGGTCCTTATTAAGAAAGATTCCACCTGTGCCAAGGAGGCCTAGGGTATCTCCTATTCCTTCTTGTAATGTTTTCAGTGTGTCAGCTTTTACCTTCAGGTCTTTGATCCATTTGGAGTTAATTCTAGTGCGGGCTGACAAAGAAGGATCCAACTTTAGTTTTCTGCAGGTGCTTAACCATTCTATCAGCACCACTTGTTGAAGAGGCTGTCTTTCTTCCATTCTTTTTTTTTGGCTCCCTTGTCAAAGATTAGGTGGCCATAGGTCTGTTGTTTAATATCTGGGTCTTCAGTTCTATTCCATATGTCTTCAGGCCTGTTCTTGTGCCAGTACCAAGCTGTTTTGATATTTATAGCTCTGTAATATAGTCTAAAGTTTGGTACTGAAATTCCTCCTGCGCTGTTCTTTCTGCTAAGAAGTGTTTTTTTTTATTATTCCATATGAAATTTTGGATTGCCTCTTCTATTTCTTTAAAGAATGACATTGGTTATTGATGGGTATTGCGTTGAATATGTAGATAGCCCTTGGCAAGATTGTCATTTTCACGATGTTTATTCTTTCAATCCAGGAGTGTGGGAGGTTTTTCCATTTCCTCAGTTCTACTTTAATTTCCTTTTTCAGGGTTTTAAAGTTTTCATCAAAAAGGTACTTTACATTCTTAGTTAAGTTAATTCCTAGGTACTTTATTTTCTTTGAGGCTATTGCAAATGGAGTTGCTTTCCTGATTGTTGCTTCATTTCTCTCACTGTTGGCATAGAGGAAGGCAGTTGATTTTTGAGGGTTAATTTTATACCCTGCTATCCTTCCAAACTTTTGAATCAGCTCAAGGAGCTTGGGAGTAGGGTCTATAGGATTCTTTAAATACAGGATCATGTCATCTGCAAAGAGGGAAAGATTTACTTCCTCTTTCCCTATTTGGATCCCCTTTATGCTAGCTTCTTGCCTTATTGCACTGGCTAGGAATTCCAGTACTATGTTAAAGAGGAGTGGAGAGAGTAGGTATCCTTGTCTCTTTCCTGATTTTAGAGGGAATGGCTTTAGCTTATCACCATTAAGTATAATACTAGCTGAGGGTTTGTCATACACAGCCTTCATTATGTTGAGGAATGTTCCATGGATTCCTAGTTACTCCAGAGCTTTTTGCATAAAGAGGTGTTGGATCTTGTCAAATGCCTTTTCTGCATCTATTGAGACATTCATGTGATTTTTGTCCCTGCTCCTGTTGATGTGTTGATTGTATGAATTGATTTGCGTATGTTGAACCAGCTTTGCCTCCTTGTGATGAAACATGTTTGATCATAGTGTATAATTTTTTTGATGAGTTGTTGTAGACGGTTGGCCAGTATTTTGTTGAGAAGTTTTGCATAGATGTTCATCAAAGAAATAGGTCTATAATTCTCTTTCTTTGATGAATCTGTCTGGTTTGGGGATGAGGGTTATACTGGCTTCACAGAATGAGTTTGGTAAAGAACCTTCATTTTCAATTTCGTTGAAGAGTTTGAGGAGTATTGGTATGAGCTCTGCTTTGAAGACCTTATAGAATTCAACTGTGAATCTATCTAGGTGGAAGTTCTCTTATTGCCATTTCTATTATAGTGCTTGAAATAGGCCTGTTTAGTTGGGTTAGTTCTTCTTGGTTCAGTGTGGGTATGTTAATATTGGCTAGGAATTCATCCATTTCTTCTAGATTCTCAAATTTGTTGGCGTAAAAGTTTGAGAAGTATTCCCTCATGATACTCTGGATCTTGGTAATTTCTGTCGTGATATTACCATTTTCCTCTGTGATTTTGTGTATTTTGGTATGCTTCCTTCTTTTTTTGGTAAGATTTGCTAAATTTTGTCAATTTTGTTAATTCTTTCAAAGAACCAACTCCTTGTTTTGTTGATTCTTTCTATAGTTTTTTTTGGCATTCCAATTCATTTAATTCTGATATGATTTTAATAATTTGCTTCCTTCTGGTGGGATTAGGGTTGGTTTGTTGCTCTTTTTCCAGGAGCTTAACGTGACACATTAAATTGTTGGTTTGCAATTTTTCCAATTTGTTATTATAGGCACTCAGAGCTATAAATTTTCCTCTGAGTACTGCCTTTGCCATGTCCCAAAGGAGCTGGTATTTTGTGTGCTCTTTTTTGTTAAATTTCATAAACTGTTGGATTTCTGTTCTGATCTCTTCGATGACCCATTGGTGATTCAACAATGTGTTGTTCAATCTCCATGAGTTACAGGGTTTTCATTGGTGGAGCTGTGTGTTGAGTTCCAATTTGATGCCTTTGTGGTCTGAGAGAGTGCAGGGAATAATTTCAGTGTTTCTGAATCTGTCCAGGTTTGTTTTATGGCTTAAAATGTGGTCTATTTTGGAAAATGTCCCATGTGTTTCTCAGAAAAATGTATGTTGTGTTGTTGCTGGGTGGAATAATCTGCAGATGTCTTTTCGATCTAATTGGTCTATATAGTTGTTCAATTCTAAGGTTTCTTTGTTGAGTTTCCCTGTTGATCTGTCCAAAGGTGAGAGTGGTGTGTTAAATTCACCAACAATCACTGTGTTTCAGTCTATGTATGATTTCAGTGAAAGTAAAGTTTGCTTGATGAAGTTCAGAGCTCTGGGGTTCAGTGTGTAGATATTTAGGTTGGTTATGTCCTCCTGGAGGAAAGATCCCTTTAGTAGTATGTAGTAACCTTCTTTGTCTTTTCTCACTAATTTTAGTTTGAAGTCTATTTTATCTGATATGAGCATGGCAACTTCAGCCTGTTTATGGGGGCTGTTAGCTTGATAGTTTATTCCAACCTCTCATTTTCAAAAAGTGTTTGGTTTTTTGGGTGAGATGTGTCTCTTGAAGACTGCAGAACGATGGATCTTGTTTTTTGATCCAACTAGATAATTTATGCCGTTATTTGGAAAGTTAAGTCCATTGATATTGAGAGTCAGGATTGAGAAATATTTATTAGTTCCTGCCATTTTTACAAGCTTTCATTATGGCCTGTGTCTTGATCGTTTTTGTGGTACTGAGATGTTATGAGTTTTAGGTGCCATGTCTTTCTCTGTATTACATTTGTGTTGGTTTCCATGTGTACAACATCTTTGAGAATTTTCTGTAGTGTTGGTTTTGTTGCTACATAATGTTGAAGCTTTTCCTTGGAATGGAATGTTTTTATTGTTCCCTCAGTTATGAATGAGAGCATAGCTGGGTACAGTATTCTTGGTTGGTAGGTGTTTGACTTCAGGGCATGGTATATATCGTTCCAATCTCGTCTTGGTTGCGTGGTCTCTGCTGAGAAATCTGATGGTATTCTGATTGGTTTGCCTTTATAGGTGATTGTTCTCTTCCCTCTGACAGCTTTTAGGATCCTATCTTTGGCCTCTATTGATCCAGTTCAGATTATAATGTGCAGGTAGGATGTCCTTTTCTGGTCAGGTCTGTTTGGGGTTCTAAAAGCTTCTTGTATCTGGATCGGCCTGCCCTTCTGAATATTTGGGAAGTTCTCTGAGATGATTCCGTGAAGTACATTTCCAATACCATTGACCTCTTTCTCTACACCCTCCTCAATACAAATTAGCCTTAAATTAGGCTTCCTAATTGTATCTTGGACCTCCTGTAGCATTTTCTCATATTTCCTAGATTTGAATTGACTCATTTTCTGTTCTTTTTCTATAATAACTAAATTATCTTCAACCCCGGAAATTCTCTCTTCTGCATTGTCTAACCTGCTATCGAAGCTATCTACTTTATTCTTCATCTCCCTTGCTTCTAATTGCTCATTTTTGATGCCTTGCATCTCTTGTTTTAGATCATGTATGGATTTCTTTAGCTCCTTGATTTCCATTTGAGTGGTTAGCTCAGCAGCTTTATTTTCTTTGGACATTTGTTGGAGTTCGGTCACCTTTTTGTTTGTGGATTCTATGAATTCGTCCATTTTTCTTTGAAAAACCTTTATTATGGCCTCCTTTATGGCTTCCTCTTTTTCACATATCACCTTGTTTATGGTTTCCTCTTGTTTAGCTGTGGCTTCCTCCCTTATCGCTTTCTTTATGTTTTCACATTTTTTCATTAATGATGTTTATCATTTGTGTAACACTTGGAAGGCTCTCCTCTAGATTTGCCACTTACTGCTCCATTGCCTGTTTATGTTGGGTGGGAGATGCTATTCCTTGACTTGACTTTTTAGTTGAGTTTCTTGTTCTGCCCATTTGAGAATGGGAGCAAGATTAATACTAAACAAGATTATAATTTTTCAGATATAACCAACCTAGACCTTTTTAGTTGGCTGACAATAGATATTAGCTCTTTTAGATTGGTAATAACACTCTCTCTTTCTTTTTGTACACATACATACAAATCTAATACAATCACAGATTACCGATTTATGACCACAACAATAAGCCCCTCAATCCAATCTCTATTGTATTTAAGTCCCTCTGGACCTAGAGTATAAGTGAACACCTAGATACACGGCATTGCTCAACAACCATCAAATGTAGATCCATGCATTATAAGAGTTGAAGGATGAACAGAGGACCAGAGATAGAAAAATAATATGAAAGATGACAAGGGAGGTAGGAAAAGAGTAATACAGGAGTGTAAGAATATTATAGTAATGAAGAAAGGGTATCATGTAAGGATAACTAACCTAAGGTGATAGACAGGTAAAGTATTTGTGTAGAAAGTTTAGATGAACTTAGATAAAACTTATTCAAATAAGAAGAGTAATAAGAAGAATATATAGAGAAAAGAGAGAGGTTGATATAGGAGATTTCAATGATACCAATTTAAGAAAGAAAAGAAAAAAAGAAAAAAAGAAACAAAACAGCAACAAAATAAAAGAAAACAGAACACACACACACATACAAAAAACGAAAACAAAAACAAAAACAAAAAAAAAGGAAAAAAGGTGGGAGGAGATTCCTCACTGTTCTGAGTTCTTACCCAAGAGATACTAGGGTTGAGAACCCAGAGTTTAAAAAGCAGGTGACTGTATCAATATGGATATCATTTTTATTCAAATTGTACCCAGAGCTGTCACTGTGTTTCTAGGAAAGACCACAGTGACAGCGAGATTGTGGGAAAAGGAGTGAATCATAACATTAGAAAAAAAGGTGTAGGTTAAATGGCAAAGAGAAAAATAAGAACATTTAAAAATGCAAATGAAATGGGGTAAAAAAATAAAAAAAGGGTATTCTTCAGTTTTGTTTTGTTTTGTTTTGTTGGGGGGAGAGGTTAGGAAACTTGTGTGTCCACTAAATTCAGGATCTAAACACTTCACAAAGTCTTTTTCTCTTGTGATTTGGCTTTGCGAATTTTCAGATGAGATTACTTGTTTGGTAAAACAAAGCTGAAAAATCCGTGGGTGGCTTTGTTTACCAGGTCTGCGGGCAGCGCAGGGGAAGGACTTCAGCAGCACTGGGGCTGGATTTCTGGCTAAGGGATCTCTGGGTAATCCTTTTCCCTATAGGTTGGTGGTGCTGTCAGCAACACCTCTCAGGCTCCAATTGCTTTGGCCTGGGTCGTTGCCAGCAGTCAAGATGGCGCTGCTCTCAGCTGGTGGGGGAGGGGCTCCCTCCCAATGCTGTTCCCAGAGCAGAAGTGGAAACCTCTGGGAGCTACTCACAAATTGCTGGATTCTCCGGTTCTATGAAGCTGGCAGGTCCGTGCATGGCCGGATGTCAGCTCTGGGCTCGCGCAGGCTCTGTGTGTCTCTCTCTGCAGCCAACGGGTCTGTGCTGTTGAGACATTGCTGTCTCTGCTCTGATTCAGAAGAACCTTTGTCTCCTGGCCATTCCGCGGAGGAGCTCCGCGCTCACTTTTTGCGCTGGTATTCTTCCTTTTTTTTCCTCTCTGCCTGAGTTCTCTGTGGTCCTAAAGCTTACTTAGGATCAATTTCTGGTGGAGGACTGTCTCCTGCAGTGCCAGTAGAAGAATCTTGGCAGGAGCTCAGTAAGTCTCACCCTGTATCGCCAGTATCTTCCGCCGATCTTTGATTCTACTAATCTTAAGCCTTTCATTTTAAAAATGTGGTAAATATACACAATGGAATTCTACATAGCCAAAAGACAAGATAAAATAATGGCATTCACAGGGAAGTGGATGAATCTAGAGCGAAGCATGTTGAGTGAGACAAGTCAAGACCTAAGGAACAAAAGCGCATGATATCCTTAGTATGTGGCTATTAAATCCAAAGAGTACAAGAGCAAGGACTCAATAACTGCATACCCAAAGCTATGGACATGGTAATGGAAATATAAACATAAGTATATAGGCATAAAAACCTATGACTCTATAGACAAAATGTTTTATTTCATAAATTAATATGTTTCTATGACATACAAACCCTTAGCCTAATTTTGAGTAAGTTCTAAATACTAAGTCCCAATGATTGTAAATAGAGATTCCCTCTTTGAACACTTGTTTGTTAAACTTTTCATTTAAAATATGATGTAAAAATCAACATTAATAAATTCTTTAATAAAAAAAATCTTTGAAAAATCTCTATCTCAATGCAGAAGAAACTGCTGTTTGTCCTACTAATCAGTATGTTTTAAAAGCAGTTTTTATAGCAGGGATTATTGTCACAAAACTCAAGATATACATGTGAAAATAAAATTAGGTAAGTTGAAGAGATGGGTGAGGTTGATACAGATTGAGGAGAAGGATGAAACATAACACTGATCAATATTCATATTATTCATAAATATATATATGGAGTTGAAACCCTTTTGTACAAGTACTTACAGGCAATACAAAATAAATAAAATTTTACCATATATCAAAATAATGTTAATGATGTGTTATCCAATGGTATGATAATTTATTGGAAATGTTTTTCTCTGTATTTAATGCACCTGAAGCTAAAACGGTATTGAGTTGTGCATTTCTAAAGAACTGAGGAATGTTAAGATGCTGTGATTCGTGCTGCTAGTTCCAGATCCATGGAAGGGTGAAATGAAAGAATCACAGTTTAAGACCAGTTAGGCAAAACAAAAGATAAATAAAAATCAAAACAAAAACAATAACACCAAAATATTAGCCAGATACTGTTTCTATCACTAAAACTGATCCTATCACCAAACAAGCCAGATATGATAGTTTATGTCTGTAAACTTAGATACACAAGGACAGTAGGCAGAGCAGGTACCTTTGTCTTTTAGGACCAACACTGGACAAAAAACTATGAGAACCTTTCTAAAATACAATTACCATGAAAAGGACTGGATATATGGTTCAAGAGCTAGAGTTCTTACTAAAAAACAAAAGACTCTGAGTTCATTTTGAAAATATAAAATAATAAAAGATTTGATCACAATTTTGTTTGCTTTATTTCTGGCAGTTTGTCATTCTCTGTATCTGAACTTTCATCGACATATTTGCAGTCTGAGCACTAAATGTAGGCTCAGGCAGTTATTGTAGTGTTTCTGATGGAATTTAACTGCTCGCTTACTGACCCTGTAAGAAAAAAAAAAGAGATTCAGTGAACTGAAAATGTTTATCAGCAATAGTCTCTTTGGTTGTCATTTTTTGCTTTGTTTTCTATCATTTAGCTTGACATTCTAGGAATGAAAGAATGACTACAGTCCATGACACAGTAACACAAGGGAGAGGAGATCTATTATGCCCTGTCCAAAGCAATTGGATCTGGAAATATTGTGATTCTATTTTGATGCTGTTTATGGCATGAGAAACCAATGCAAGCTAGCAGAATCCTCAGTTTATTTAATGTACATATGTATGTATGTATTTGTATTTATGAATCCACTTAGAATTTTCCTTTCAAAAATATCACTTACAAGAAAAAAAATAGTATCTAACTAATAGTAGTGTGATCCAAGTAGCAGGTAGAAATTTGAATTTACATGAATATCATATTTTCCCTAGTCTCTCTAATTCATGATTGGAATCCTTTGCTTATTTCATCCTTTATGCTGTTCAGAAGTTACAAAATTAGGAACATTATCCACAATTGTAGGAATGGGTTTGAACATATCTATAGATTCTAAAATAACTGTCAACAATTCTATTATATTCCCTAAGTCATGTAAGTTGTACAGTTCATTTAACTACAACGTAACTGTTTGACAAGCTTTTACATCTCTTTTCCTAGACAATAAAAAAAGAATAAAGCATAGAAATGTAGAACCTCATAATGTAACTGTCTATATTCAGAGAAAAAAATGTATTTGATGTAGGATTCCACACACTAATACCTGTTTTGAAGCTTTGGAAAGAGAGATAATAATAAAAGAATGAATTTTATTGATCTTGCAGTGGCAATAGTTTCATTTATTTATTTACTGACTAAAATATTTTTTGCCAGTCCTTGGGCTTATACTCAGGGCCTGAGGACTACCCTTGGGTTTTCTCAAGATTAGAGCTCTACCACTTGAGCCACTGCACCACTTATGGTTTTCTTTTCTTTTTTTTTTTTTTATCTATATGGTACTGAGGAATCGAACCTGGGTTTCCTGTATGGTAGGTAAGTATTCTACCACTAGGCTAAGCCAAAATCCCAGCCTAACATTTTCTTTCTTTTTTCTTTTTTTTTTTCCAGTCTGGGGACTTTACCTCAGGCCCTGAGCTTCTTTGACTCAAGACTAGCACTCTACCACTTAATCCACATCATCATTTCCAATTTTCTTTGTGTATGTGGTCCTGAGAAATTGAAACCAGAGTACTAGGCATGCACTCTATCACTAAGCCAAATTCCCAGGCCTGTTAATAGCACTGAACCAAAATTCGGTTATGCAACTGAATTTTGTAAAACTATATTCCAAATGTAAAAATAAAAATCTACATCAAATTTTCCATGTTAAGAAGCTAAGGGGCCTGGAGTGTGGCCTATTGGTAGAGTGATTGCCTAGCATGCATGAAGCTGTGAATTTAACTCCTTGATATCAAATACACACACACAAAAGTGGGAAATGGTTCTGTGGCTCAAGTGGTAGAGCACTAGACTTGAGAAAGCTCAAGGACAGTGCCCAGGCCTTGAGTCCAAGCCCCAGGACCCACCAAAAAAAAAAAAAAAGAAAGAAAAAAGAAACTAGAAAGCAGGGGCACTGGTGCATGTCTTATTTTTTTAATTAATTTTATTTTTTTATTGTCAGGGTAATGTATAGAGGGGTTACAATTACATTCATCATGTAGTAGGGGCATTACTTCTTATACATTGATACCCCCTCTCATATTTTTTCCCCATTTCCCTCCTTCAACCCCCTCCCAAAAACCTTGTTTTCCCTCCTTCTCTTTCCTGTCTCCAATAAACAAATAAATGTATATACATTATACTAGGTAACAAAGTCAGATACAATAACAATATAGGATTAACTAAAGAGCAAATAAAGAGAAGAGAAATAACACAGTTCACTGAGAACATCACATAAGATAAAGTTCTTGCTTCCATGTCCTAGAGATCATTTCATTTGGTCTCATCCTATATGTATGTAGGTTTTCAGCTATTGTAATCCTCTGCTAGGAGAGTCTTAGATGTGTATTAATTATTACAGATGAGGGACCATTGAGCTTATGTTCCTTTGGGTATGGTTTATTTTACTTAATACAATTTTTTCCAAGTCTTTTCATTTCCTTACATATTTGGCAATGTTTATGATGGCAGCATAGAATTCCATTATGTATAAGTACCACATCTTCTTGATCCAATCATCTACTGAGAGGCATCTGAGTTGGTTGTATATCTTCACTATGGTAAATAGTGCTGCAATGAACATGATTGCGTTAGTGGCTTTAGTATGTCCTTCTTTTAAACATTTTGCTAAACGCCAAGGATTGGAATTGCTGGGTCATAGGGGAACTCTATGTTTAGTCTTTTGAGGAAATGCCATAGTACAGATCCCTGCTGGCCACATACCTGCCCGCATCTGTTGTTGTTGGATTTCTGAATCATGGTCATTCTAACTGGAGTGAGGTGGAATCTCAGAGTTGTTTTGATTTGCATTTCTTTTGTGGCCAGAGATGTCGAGCATTTCTTCATGTGTCTATAGGCCATTCTTATTTCTTCTTCAGAGAAGTCTCTCTTTAAGTCTTTAGTCCACCTTTTAATGGGATGGTTGTCTCTTTGAAGATTTGTTTTTGAGAGGTTAAATTTTTTTAGCTGTAGATATATTTTAGATATGAGGCCTTGGTCTGTTGTATGATTAGTGAATATTTGCTACTCTGTGGGCTTTCTGTTTAACTTGCTAGCTATGTCCTTTGCCATACAGAAGCTCTGTAGTTTAATGCAGTCCCATTTGTCCCATCTTTCTTTAATTTGTTGTGTTTCTGTGTCTTTATTAAGAAAGTTTTGACCTGTGCCAAGGAGACCTAGTGTATCTCCTATTCCTTCTTATAAAGTTTTTAGGATATCTGCTTTTACCTCAAGGTCTTTGATCTATTTTTAATTAATCCTGTTGTAGTGTAACATAGAAGGATCCAACTTTAGTTTTCTGCAAGCGCTTAACCAATTTGGCCAGTATGCCTTGTTGAAGAGGCTTTCTTTAATCTTTTTTTTCCTCCCTTATCCAAGATTAGGTGGCCATAAGGTCTGTGGGTTGGTTTCTGGGTTTTCAGTTCTATTCCACTGGTTCTCAAGCCTTTCTTGTGGTACATGTCTTTAATATCTGCATTCCAGAAGTAGAAACATGAGGACTTCTGAGTTGGACAGTTTGGGATACATGATGCCACCCAAATGAAAATGTCCAAAAAGCAATCAAGTCAAAACAATTTAAAGTTTTAAGAAAGGGTGGCTCTGTGGCTCAAGACTGTAATCCTTGCTATTCAAAAAGCTGAGATCTGAAGACATGTTTCAAAGACAGCCCAGGCAAAAAAGTCCTTATGACTTTATTAACCACTCAAAAACCAGAAATGAAGCTATGCCTCAAATAAGTAGCTCACTAGCCTTGAGCAACAGAAATCTGGCAGGGACAGTGCCCAGGCTGTAAGTTCGAGACCCACAACTGACTAAAAATAGAAAAAAAAAGAAAAATTCTTAATTAATTTTTAAAAAATTAACTTAAAGTAAACTCAGTAGAATTAAGTCTGATGTAAAGCTAAACCTCAGTCTAAGTTTTATGCAAGAACATATCACATTGTAGATTTCATTTTCTTTCAATACAGTTCATTATTTATTCAAGCATATCTAGGAATTTATAAGCATTGCTTGAAAAACATGTATACTATATACATATATAGCATATATATATATATTATATACTATATCTGCATAGTTCATTTTAATACTTCTTATGAAAATGTTATCTGATAATGAGACATGTATATGTCACACCTAAAATGCTAGAAATTCAGGAGGCTGAGACTTGAGAATATCTCAATTTTACTAACTCAGTCTGGGAAAGAAAACTTCATTTGATTAGATGAAACAACTAATACTATTCTACTCTCTCAAATAGCATTATGAAATGTAAACGTAACTTATTTATCATTATGTTTTATAAATGTATTGGCCTCAGTGGTTAAAAAATAGAATGGAAGGTTTACAGCCTTTGTTCCTTGGTATTTAAGAACATATGATGCAATTTAAAAGCAGTGAAATGTAAAAAGGAGGTTAAATATGTCAGCAGTTTAATGAATATAATACATATATATGTGTGTTCATGTACACAAAAAATAACTGGATAATATATTTATCATATGGAAAATTTATGAAACAAATATAAGCATGAATATTTCTTTTTTTTTTTTGCCAGTCCTGGGCTTGAGCTCAGGGCCTGAGCACTGTCCTTGGACTTTCTCAATGCTAGAGCTCTACCACTTGAGCCTCAGAACCACTTCTGGCTTTTATCTATGTATGTGGTACCGAGGAATCGAACCCGGGTCTTCATGCATGCTAGGCAAGCACTTTAACCACTAGGCCAAACTCCCGGCCAGCATGAATATTTCTTTAAATTTATCTTTCTGACACAGTTCCAAAATCTCTAAAATTGATTTAGGAAAACATGATTCTGTTTTCAATTTAAAAGTGTACAATGGTCAAATATATTTTATATTTTACTAACGTAAGCTTTTTAGCAGTATATAAAGTAATCCAAATCTTTTCTTTGTGATGAAGAAATTTTAGTTTATGTATTTCAAAACAGATATTCAAAGTTTTCTAGAAAAAAAATAATTTTAACAGAAAATGTAGACATGTGGAAATTGAATTGGAATAGATGAATGAATTAGGAGAATCTTCAGCTTTATATGTGGAATCTTACTGTCTGTTGTCCCTTGAGCCCTGACTGCTGTTATCATTTATTTATTTTCATTTATTTTCCATTTTTTCTACAATATCACAGGTAACATCAATAGAACCTCTATACCAAGATTTTGTATTTATATGTTCCTTATTCACCAAAAAGGAACAGCTTGATTTTGCTTCCATTCCCATATAGCTAAATGGTAGTTTAAAAAATATTTTTTAATGTTTTTATTTGTATTATCTTCAAGTAGTTGTACATACAAACTGGTTTCAACTCAACATGTCTGTTGGTAAGTTCAATGTATTTTAATCAGTTTACTTGGTTGTATTTTTATATATCTAAATTGAATGAGGACATAGCTAGTAAATTAATTAGGAAGCCTACAGAGTGGGAGAAGATCTTCATCAACCATACAACTGACAAAGGCCTCATATCTAAAATATATCAACAGCTCAAAAAATTAAATCACTCCAAAAGTAATCTCCAAAGTAACAACCATCCCATTAAAAAATGGGCCAAAGACTTAAGGAGAGTCTTCTCTGAAGAAGAAACAAAAATGGTCTATAGACACAGGAAGAAATGCTCTACATCTCTGGTCATAAAAGAAATGCAAATCAAAACAATTCTAAGATTCCACCTCACTCCAGTTAGAATGGCCAGGATCAGGAAAACGAATAATAACAGATGCTGGAGAGGATGTGGCCAGGAGGGATCACTACTACACTGTTGGTGGGAGTGCAAACTCGTTCAACCACTATGGAAAGCAGTATGGCAGTTCCTCAAAAGGCTAAACATAGAACTCCCCTATGACCCAGCAATTCCACTACTTGGCATTTACCCAACCATCCAGAATCTAGGGCATACTAAATCCACTAGCACAACAATGTTCATTGCAGCATTATTCACCATAGCAAAGATATGGAACCAACCTAGATGTCCATCAGTTGATGAGTGGATCAACAAGTTGTGGTATTTGTACACAATGGAATTCTATGCTGCTGTCAGAAAGAATGACATCGACCCATTTGTTAGGAAATGGAAAGACTTAGAAAAAATCATATTAAGTGAAGTAAGCCAGACTCAAAGGAACTTAGGCTCAATGGTTTCCCTCATTTGTCATAATCAGTAGAAACCTTGGGCTCTACTACCAGAGATCTGCAATAGAGCAAAACCTTGATACATAAGGCCATATAGTATGAAACTAATTGAAAGGACCTCCAGGATATTGAAACAAAAGCCATATAATGAATGATTGTTGTCCTTAATGTACTATGTTATCTCTCATCTCCTTTGCTGTCCCTTGGGTATCTCATATTGTTACAGTATCTCACTTTGTTATCTGAGATATTGAATTTATTTGTATTTGGTTATTTGAAATTTGATAGGGAAGGGGGGAAAACCAAGACGGGGGGTGGGTGGTGGGTGAGGGGAGGGTAATGGGTACCAAGACATGTGAAAGGGTATCAATGTATGTGAATTAATGCACCTTCTATCTGGCAAATATCATGTAACCCTTTTATTAATTACAATAAAAATATAAAAAATAAATTAAATAAAAAACAAAAAATAAATAAATTGAATATTATGACTGCATTTATTTATCCTTACTGTTTTTCTTTTTTTCCCCACTGCTGGATCGTAAACTCAGTGCCTGGGCACTATCCTTTGACACTGTTTTGCTCAAGGTTAGTACTCTGAGATTTGAACCACGGCACCACTTCCACTAAGTATATAATACTGGGGGATCAAACCCAGGGCTTTGTGTATGCTAGGCAAGGACTCTTATCAGTTGGCTGTTTCCAGCCTTTATCCTTCCTTTCCAAATTTATCTGTACTTCATGCCCTGAAAATACACATTTCAAATTCTAAGTACTCATTCTATAAGTTGTTCAAAAGGGTTATACTGCCATGCATGGTGATTCACACCTGTAATCCTAGCTACTAAGGAGGCTGAGATCTGAGGATAGTGGTTCAAAGCCAGCCCGGGCACTAAAGACTAAGATTCTTATCTCCAATTAACCACTAGAAAACAGAAGTAGTGCTGTGGCTCAAGGAGTAGAGTGGTAGCCCTGAGCTGAAGAGCTCAGGGACAACTCCCAGGCCCAGAGTCCAAGCCCCACAAGCAACAACAAACAACAACAACAACAACAACAAAATAAACAAAAAATGAATGAATAAATGAATGAATAAATAAATAAATCCGTTATACTGCTGGTTTCTAATGGCTCATACATGTAATCTGAGGATTGCGGTTTGAAGCTATCACAGCCAAAATATTTCACATGAGACTCATCTCAAAGTAACCAAAAATTCAAAAATTTACTCAAAAAATGGAAGTGTCACCATGGCTCAAAGTAGCAGAACTTTGACCACAAAGAAACTCAGGGACAAAGCCCAGGAACCCAGAATCTAAACCCAAGAAGAACCTTCCCCGCCACAAAATGAGGGTGTAGAAACCTGAATTTTATAAACAGGAAATATAAAATATTTGAGGATATGTGTTTCATTTAATTCTTAAGAAGGAAGTGAATAAAACTAAATCTCTAATTTTTAAGTGTGTGTAGGAATAAGTTATTAATCTAATTGTGCTTATTAACCCTCAAGAGTTTATAATCTAACAAGGGAGATCAATAACAATTATAGAATATTGTCACGTGTAATGAGACAGACATATACTTTTTGTAGAACATGTAGGGCCACAAAATAGAGTTGCTCTCTTCCTGGAGGTAAAATAATTTTGAGAGGAGACAATACAAAGAATGGCAACAAGTTAATGGAATAATACAGTTCAAAACATGCCCAAGATTCCACAGGAAATCTTAAAAGAAGAACTTAATGAAGACAAATTACACAGTTGCTTGGGTGAAAGAAAGGCCAGCATGCATAAAAGTTGAAGGGAATTTCTGCTCTAGTTTTTCCCAGTTCTTCATAAGGACTCACTTGCTCTCTGCATTGTAAACTACTATCTGCTTGCAAAGGGTCATGGTTTCAGGATTGGATCACAGTCATTTTCTGTCTCATTGATCAAATAAGCAATTTTGGCTATCTCTCAAAGATACCAACTATAAATCATAGATAAACAAGTGAAGCCTAGATGTAACCTTTGAAGTTGCTTAATTTTAAATGGTAAATTACAATTCATCAATTATCCTAATCTTTCTTGCCTTGACCAAAAGTTATTTCCAGATTTGTGGGCATTATCTATAGATAAGTACAGGTCAGATAAGTGCCAGGTCATTGAGAATATATATCATATCACTGATCCCCTCAACCTCCTAAAATCAGTTTCCATTTTCATTCATCAAAAAGAATATATAACACATCAGAGAATACTATAATAGCAATACAGCGCCCATTTTCACATTTTAAGATTATAGTACAGATAGAATTCTACATAGAATTATTTTCATATGCTGACATTTTAAATACATTATAGAATTGTCACAAACCTTTCCTAGTGCAAGAACACAAAAGTAGACGACTTCAGCTGTAATAAAAAGCACCATTTCAAAAATAATTAAGTCACAGATGATAGGCTTGTTATCAATCAAGAATATTGTTCTACACAATAATACTAAAGATGGGTTAATCAAGCTCCATGAACTAAAGAACTCATGTTAGTAATCTTTAACAGTTAGGAGGTGGCTATTAGGTAACGCAATTCATCTGATCAATTAAAGAGAACGTATCCAAATATCTTTTGTTGGTAGACTTGATTTTCACTCTAGATTGGTTTACTCAGGTAAGTAGAATCTGAAGATATCCCCAGAACACTACACCAGAGAATCTACTGCATTTGAAATGATTGTATAATCTATCAGTTCTAACTCATGCATAATTTTGCTAAGAATAGATCATTTCAAACAATGTAACACAAAGGCAAGTTAACAATTTCCATTCTACATAATCAGCACATACACAAAAGTTTTAAAATAGTGTTTTCAAAATGGCTTCAATAAAGTATGATGTGGGAGGAAAAAATTGCAATGTGAGGTGTAGATGAACAACCTTTGGTAATACTTAGGGGACTTCCAGTATCTATATACTCTTTCTGAAGCTCAGAGGATTGTTTTCAGAAAAGGACAACACTTCAAAAGGACAACAAAATCTACAATTATTCGATTTCTCTTTGTAAACTCAAACTTCCTCTACTTTAAAGCATCTTTGGATTACTTATTTTGCATTACACAATGTAATAGCTGTGTGAAAAATTGTTATATGATACTGTTTAGAGAATAATGTCCAGAAAATAAAATTTGTCCATGTTTGGTAATGATGTACTTTTCCTCCCAGATATTCCATCCTAATTTGCCTAGACTGTCAAATTATAATTTTAAATAGTCGGTTGGTAACTACTGTGAAGATTCAGGCATAGCCAAAGAGACAAAAGATGAATGTTTTATCTCATATATGGAAAAAAAACTAGAAACTAAGAATGTAGAGCAAATATTTCAGGGCTGTATACAAATGTACACAAATACAATAAGCAAAATGTGGTGTCATGAGGCAAGAATTCAAATGGTGTAATTCCTTAGAAAGGCTAACTCACATTTCAATGAATGAATAAGAAGAAAAATGCACTAAAAATTTGGGGATGTGGCCAAGAGTGAATGAAGAGAGAAAGGACTGGGGAGAATGATGTCACAAAATTTAATGTGTATGCTACAAAATGAAGAAAATTGAGGGGAGAATTTAGGAGGTTTGAGAAAAAAATGTTGAAAGTAGTTAACTTTGATCAAGGTGCATTGTTCACATAAATGGATATGTTGAATGGAAAAAAGTCCTTAAACTGCAACTACAAAGAAAGCTGAGATGAAAAAATGTATCTCAATAAAATTTTGTACAATAATAAATAAACCAGGCATAAGAAAAATTGTCTTGAAATGTAGATGCTATTTAAATCTAACATATTACTTTTAATATTTTGTTTTTATTAAAATTATTAGCAGGTCAGGCATTGGTGGCTCAGGCCTGTAATCCTACCTACTCAGGAGGCTGAGATCTGAGGATCGTGGTTCAAAGCCAGCTGGGGCACTAAAGACCAAGAGACTCTTATCTCCAGTTAAACACTAGAAATCCAGAAGAAGTGTAGTGTCTCAATGTTAGGGCAGTAGCCTTAGGCTGAAGAGCTCAGAGACAATGCCCAGGCCAAAAGGTAGGGCAATGGCCTTGAATGAAGAGCTCAGAGACAGCAGCCAGGCCCAGAGTTCAAGACCATGACCACCACCAACAACAACAAAAATCATTTCATAAATCTCGTTACAATTCTTGTAATTATATATTACTATGTTTATCAGTAAAATATGTTTATTAGTAAAACATGTAATTTCTTTTTTCTAATTCATTTTGAATATATCCACAAAAGACCCTCATCTCATAATCTACTTTGCTTTGGAGCTCTATTTTACATTTCTTCTAAACCAAACCCATCTGAGTTAGATTCCTGTTACAGGCAATCCAAGAAAGGTTGCAGAGAATGCGAGATTGGACATTTATTGAATAGCTGTGTGTGCTCGCTACCAGATCTTGTCACACATAATATCTCATATCATTAATCATTATGCTCTTTTTGGCTCTTTATCATAAATATATTTTGGTCTGTCCTTTTTGCTTCATAATACCACTTGCCATGAATTTATCTCCTTTGGATATTTCTATTATAATTTCACTAGTCTTCCTGTTACTAAATTTTATTTAAAATTCTATTATCAGTGATTTTTTTCCAAATTTTATATTTAATCATTTCATCTATATTTACAATATAAATTCATATGATTGCTCATAACCTTCGTAGAAGCCTCATTTCTAATGAATTTTATGAATTATTTTCCTTTTCCCCACCACCTCAAATATATTTTATGATTAGTTACAACTCTGGTATGAATTTACAAGAAAATATAAAATTCCATTTTTCCAGTTTCATTATTCCTCTCTTAAAATGTAACTTTCTCACCATAACTTGACCAACTAGCTAGAGTAACAACTTTTCCAATGATCACTGTAGCATTCAAAACAAAATCATTATCTCAATTTAATCAACATTTTTTTTCAAATGAACAAGTTCTACATATGTCCGAGGCAATATCTGTATTGATAAGTTAGATTGTTACATCATGTGATCCTTTCATGATATTTAGCCAGGAGCATAACTATTATTTTTTTTTTTGTAGGTCATGGGGCTTGAACTCATGGCCTGGGCACTGTCCCTGATCTCTTTAGCTCAGAGCTACTATCCTACAGCTGAACCACAGACACATTTCCCCTTTTCTAGTGTTAATTGGAGATAAGAGTCCCACATTCTTTAGCACGTGGGATGGAGTTGAATCACGATCCTCACATCTCAGCCTCCTGAGTAGCTAGTATTACAGGCATGAGCTTCCAGAACTATTCTTAATGTTACCTGGTTCTGTGATCAGATTCAAGACCTTATATTATTATGGGACAAGGTGGAATACTATCTTAAAACTTTGGACCTCCGTTTAGTTTTTCTCTTGTCCTTTGTGTATGACCTTTACCCTATATATACAAATAAATCCTATTAATTATAAATTATTAAGATTGGAGAATTTATTTTTTACTCATTGTAACTTCTGAGAGAGTTTTGAAATAGCACAGTGAAAAATTTAGAATGACAATATTTTCCTTTGTCAGAGTTGTAATTTGGAAATAGAGAATATGTTAATGGACTTAAAGTAAAGACATGAAACATGTACTCTTAAGATTTAGAATGAAGCATTCCTATACTCTCCAGGACAATTCTGAAAGGCCTAACAGCAAGTGTACAGGAGAATACAGGTGCATTTGTATGTAGTCCAGAGAGGAATGACAGAGGGTGGAAGGAACTGAGTCTGAAGCTTGATGGTCAGAGATTATGATGCAAGAGCCAATTCACATATCTATTTACTCTGAACAAAGCAAGAGTTTAAAGGTTACTTCTTACTTTTATTTTTTTTTTCCAGTCCTGGGCATGAACTCAGGCATAAGAAGTGTCATGGAGCTCCTTGTGCTCAAGGCTATGGCTTCATCACGTAAATCCAGGGCAACTTCTTTATTTTTCTGCAATTAATTGGAGATAAGATGCTCATAGGTTTTTCTAACTGGCTGGCTTCAAACCCTTATCCTCAGTTCTCAGCCTCCTGAGTGGCTAGGAATACAGGTTGGTCTCTAATTATTTTGTTTTTATTCTGTATATTTCCATTAGATGAAAATAAGGAAATATAGTCGTGTGAGAAACTCTTCAAACTTGAAACTTAAGGCTGTTTTAAACATAATCCATTGTTCACAGCACATATATTCTATTTCCTCCAATTTCAAGTAGGCACTGCTGTTCATGCAGCAAGATATATACTATAAAATAAAAAGGGGAAAGAAGATAAAATAGGCTAGAAAGAAGATTCTCTCTTGTATTTTCTCAACAGTGCACTCCTGTACAGCATGATTAAGGAATTCTCTCCAATATTATGGTTCTGCTGTTTCTACTCAGGAGTGTTTCCTAATTGACCTGCACTATAGTTGTTGTTGTTGTTGTTTGCACTTTCAACACCTTGTAGAATTAAGTTAAAAACGAGCATCTCCTTCCATTGTTCACCCAGTAACTTGGTTGTACCTTTCCACTGAAATTCAACACATATCATAAAACCAAAGGGCATAAAAATATTTCTTTAGCTCAACCTAAATTTAAACATAAACTAACATAGAAATCTGGCTGCTACCAGATAAACAGATCTCTCTAGATAGCCAAACAATGTCAGGAGAAAGTAAGTCATATTTTCTGGATTGAAAATAAAATGGATAGTTGCCATATGCCCACTTTTCTTTCCACTTTGAATACAAAAAGCTAATTCCCATTGACAACACAATGTATAATCATCTCTATCGTCTGTGTATAGCTTTGAAATGCTTGTGCACTCAAAAATATTGTTTCCAGACAAAAATATAAATAAAATTCATATGCAGATGTATATTGCATTCTGATAAATGACAAACCCAGTTTCTATTTTGAAATAATGGTTATCAAGTTGGTACTTGTCATTTAAAATAGTGAGAAATCTTTCTTGCAGCTCTTTCCCCAATCCCTAGCTGGCTCCAGAATTGAGGAAAAACAAGAGATGAAACAGGAAAGTACCTTCTCTCTTACTATGTTGCTCTTTACATTTAACTCTGTCTTTCTAGCATACATTTGTCCTTTGCCAGACAATAGGTTTACTCCAGGTTGAGCATGCATTGGTCAGGGAAGGGAAGGCCATATAGGATGAGGCCAAATTAATGGACCTCCAGGACATGGAAACAAGAGCTTAATTATGAGTGACTGACTGTAACCCCTCTATATATTAAAATTTTTAAAAGATTCAAAGGAAAAATATTTTTCCCACAGGCTCAAGTCTTAAACTATAAATAATAGCTTTAGTCCAAACCATGGAAACTCTGAAAGGACATTGGAAACTATCTTATAATAGAGCCAAACACTGCCATTTCCTACAATACATTTTGTCCATCTCAAAATGGTTTTAATAATTGTTCTGTTGATCTGTTTCCATTTAAACTAAAAAAATAAACACTGTAAAATCCATCTAATCATTTTCATGTAAGACTTATGAGATTTGTACTTAATTTGAGTTGGGTAGGACAATGAAGAGTACATTAAGAAAAGGGAATATTGATATTCTCTGGGTTGTATTTCCACAAAAAGTAGCAATGAACCAATTCTATATGTTTTCTCTAATATACCTTTGGTCTCTAATACCATTCCGCCAAAATAGGATATCATAGAAACTTAGAGAAATATTTGATTCTAGAGTTAGGAGTAGGAAAAGAGAACTAGCAGTTGGGCTGGAAAATACAAAAGATACTGAAACATTTTACAGAACTAAAATTAAGGAAGCATTACAAAACCAAATAATGACAAGTGAAGTAAGTCAGATTAATATTAATTATTAATATTAATGATTTCACTTATATGTGGAATCTAAAATGATTATTTTTATAGAGAAAATATACTAATAGATGAGAGAGAGAGGAAGAAATGATGAGAGAGAAGATACTGAACAAAGAGTATATATCTTCAGGTATTAAAGAGAGGTATGTTTGGGATTTCTTGCATGTGAGTATAGCTAATACTTAATATATTTTAAACTTCTCAAAAATAAAGTGTATAAGTTTATGTACATTAGATAGACTTTAATTTCATGTTCTCACAATAGGAAAATTGTAATTTAGTGAGGCAATATATTATTTATTTGCACTAAAACTTTCTACAAAGCATAAACAGCTCAAATTTTCACAGTCAAACTCCATAAACAGATTTTATTTTACAATTAAAATTTATCCTGGGCACATAGAATGGCCAAGTTTAAGAGTGCTTGTCTATACAAAACCCTGGGTTCAGTTCTTCAATACCACATACATAGAAAAAGCCAGAAGTAGTGCTGTGGCTCAAGTGGTAGAGATCTAGTCTTGAGAAAGCCCAAGTACAGCAGCCAGGCCATGAGTTCAAGCCCCGGGCCTGGCAAAAAAAAAATCTCTGAAATTTAGAAACAGAAATGACAAACAAAATGGCTGTACTGATGGAACAGAAATGGCAAGTGGGAGATCTAGTCTAAACTAGAACAAACAGAGTGAGCCATGATATAAGGATAATTCAAATGATTTTCCTTTATAACAGAGAAATAGCATATCTTCTACATGGGCACAGTAAAGGATGACTTTCTTCCACAGAATACTGAATAAAGAGTGGTAAAATGGTGTAGCTTTTTTTGTTTTGTTTTTTTTTTCATATATTTTTATTGTAATTAATAGAGGGTTACATTATATTTGCCAGATAGGAGGTGCATTAACTCACATACCTTGATACCCTTTCTCATGTCTTGGTCCCCATTTCCCTCCCCCCACCCCCACCCCTCATCTTGTTTTCCCCCCTTCCCTATCCAATTTCAAATAACCAAATACAAATATATCCAATATATCAGATAACAAAGTGAGATACTGTAACAATATGAGATTACCAAGGGACAGCAAAAGAGATGAGAGATAACATAGTACATTTAGGACAACAATCACTCATTATATGGCTTTTGTTTCTATATCCTAGAGGTCCTTTCATTGAGTGTCATACTATATGGTCTTATATACCTAACAACACTAAGATATCATCCTCACTCCAGTTAGAATGCCCAGGATCAAGAAAAATAATAACAACAGATGCTGGAGGGGATGTGGCCAGGAGGGATCACTACTACACTGTTGGTGGGAGTGCAAACTCATTCAACCACTATGCAGTATGGCAATTCCTCAAAAGACTAAACATAGAGCTCCCCTATGACCCAGCAATTCCATTACTAGGCATTACCTAATCATCCAGAAACAAGGACAAGGATGTTCATTGCAGCACTATTTACCATAATAAAGATATGGAACCAACCCAGATGTCCCTTAGTTGATGAGTAGATCAACAAGATGTGGTATTTGTACACAATGGAATTCTATGAGGCTGTCAGAAACAATGACATCGCCCCAATTGTTAGGAAATGGAAAGACTTAGAAAAAATCATATTAAGTGAAGTAAGCCAGACTCAAAGGACCATGGATCCAATAGTCTCCCTCATTTGTCATAATCAGTAGAAATCTTGGGCTCTCATAGCAAAGATTTGCAATAAAGCAAAACCCAGTGTAGCTTTTTTTAAAAGGTAGTTAATTTTATATCAGATGATTAAATCAACATCAACAGGAATATAAGTCTGATAGTAAATACCTGTGATGTGATGAGATGAAAAGGATACTTGTGGGGTTCCTGTCAGCACAAATAATCTTATTCTAATAAGGAAAAAATAACACAGTAAATCCTATGTAGGTTTTGGGAATGTTGGGGTACCATTGCTGACCAAGGACATCAACGCAAAAGGAATGGGCAAAGCAAAGTTTACTTCTGCAGAAGAGTTCACCATCAGCGAAAAACAAACTTTCACAGCAGGTTGGCTAATACCTTTGTATCCTTAATGCAGTAGGCACTGCCCCTCTGCTTGTATTGACAGAAGCTGGGATCATAAACGGGGTATCTTAATTAACAGGAACAGGTCGCAACTAAAATTCAAGGAACGTGTAACAGTAACTCTTAAATAAAATGTAACAGGAATAGTATGAAACTAAAATGCCATCACAAGGGCTAAGCCATCTGGACAAAGCAGGAATTTTCCAGAAAAGCAATTTTCATAAGATTGACTCATTTTAATAGAAAATAGAGCTTATCTTAAATAAAGAACACTGCAAAAACACAATCTTTACTTATTTTTTTTTAGAATTGTCAAGGTCAACAAGACTAAAATGTTAATTTCAGACACATCCAAGAAAAAACTAAGCTCTGTATGGTTTGATTTTTTCTCAATTCTATTTTGGAAGTGCATAAGCTCAGGAGGTAAAATGGAAACAATATGATGAAAAATGGGCTTTGATCAACAACAGTGAACCAATTAAGGGAAACACATTTCACATGTTAACAGGGGGTTTGGGATGAAGAGTATCTGGTCATTCTATGAATGATTTGTTACAAGTTTTCCTATAATAAAACCATACTACTTAAAAAAGAATGATTTTTGAATGTCCGAACAGCAACATTAAACATAGGATAAGTAGAAAGGATAGAAATTACTTTACTTTCAATTATTCAGGGAAAGATTTTATATAACTAGAAGGAATTTACCAACAACTATACTGTGGATCCTTAAATTATCACAAGCTGTGGTTTACAGATGACAATGTGGATGTAACTTTGTGCCAGAAATTTGGAAGCAGCTTTTTGTCAACATTTCATTGACATGTACTTAAAGTTATCTCAGAAATATTTGGATCAGATCTTTCATTTTTAGTGTTTGTTTTACAAACAGTATGAGAACCGGCTATCAGCTTTCTTGAATTGCTAATAACACTCTAACAGGGTTAGCACTTTAAGAATCTTTCAAGTATTTGAGCCAGCTTAAATGCAAGAAATATTCTATTTAAAATCAGCTTTTCTCTCATTTTATCCTGGTACTGTCGTGCATGACTATTGTTACTAAATTTTCTCTCAAACTTACTTGTAGATGAAAAATAAAACTGATATAAGTAACTACTAAATTTAGAATAATATATCTCTGTATTAGCGTCTTATATAGTTAAGAAAGTGGTTTGATATTGAGTTAAAATTGTCATTAACAAATATTTCTAAGATGCATCTAATAAGTTAGCCTACCTCTTGTTTTGATTTGTAATCCTTCTAAAGCACAGTATAATTTGTCCCAATCTTGACCTTTCAGCAAATCCAATTTCTGCCTGTCTTCCTGTCATCATTCTCTGAGAATCCATTTCATCTGCTATCTGTCTACTGTACATAAACTCTAATACTCTGAATGTGATGATGGACTAAATTGATACCCAGCTATGACAGAAGTCATATATAATGTGCTTGAAAATATCCAATACATTAAATCAGAAAATGAAGAAAAGTTTGTTCCAGCCTCTGAAAATAAGGATAAATTACTGTACAGTAACATTTATTGTCATTATTGGTAAATGTATATTCACAGTTTCATATTAAGGAGTAAAAACTATGTGACATTTTTCTCCTTTGATTGCCAAGGTCATATATTTTTCTATAGAAATGCCCAGAACTATTGTTGCTATTAACTTCTTCCAAGGCCGACATACTTAATGTATTCTAAACTTCTTTATCATTCTATCTCCTACATCTTTGTTCATTAAACAGTTCATTCTATTTCTCTGATTTCATAATGTAGGAAACTAAAATTGTCATTGAAAGATATTTGGACTGCATTATGCAGGGATATGTGAATACACTAATTATTATGTCAGTATCATAACCCTGACACATATGTTTTAGGCAATGGTAAACAAGGAATAATAGAAAATGACATAAAAGGAATTTCAACTGCAAGTTTGGATATTGTATGATAATTGTCATTCTGTTGAATTGAGCTAAAAATCTTTGGGCTTAGTACAAAAGCTAACCTCTGGAATGTGTACAGGATAATATATCCCTTCCCCATTATTCGTCTACTCTGCTTCCTCAGTTTCCACTCCTAAACAGCTTAAATGGCTGGGAATCTGTTTGCTGACCACTTATGTCTGAGGGATGATATCCCACAACACATGCCCTTATGAACTACTGTCTGGAGCACATCATAAAATCCTAGGCCCCTTCTACCTGTTTGCCTCATGACTATCCTGATTGTGCACCAGCAGTCATATTTGCTCATTCTTTGTTGAATATGCTTCAGGAAGATTCTTCTCTACTATAATTCTTCCAATTTACCAAAGTGCCCCACATAAAGATGATGAATATATGTTACAGAAATGGTTTCCTTTCACCCTTCATTCTCCATCTCATGACTGAGTACCTGGCATCCTGCCATCTGTACTAGTACAGAGTGCTAAAAATTCATATCAGAACAGTTCAAATATGCTTTATATTGGGTAGATTTTAGAATCATCTGATTTCACCTGGAAGATCAGATCTTTGTTAGGAAATAGTGGTCTCTCCTTGATCATACTCTAAATTTTTAAGGCTACAACTCTAAATATTACCTCTAAATAAGTTATGCATTGGTGAGACTTCCATTCAAAAGCTTTTAGTTAGCCCACTGTGCATAGAGCAAACCTTTCTTTCCTATTCTAGACATTGAATGTTGCTTAAATGTTTGGATCTTCAGGCTTCTTAATTCATTTTAAATTGGTAGTTCTATTTTGGATAGATAAATATCTCAATGTAAGACTGGAATGTTTACATTAAATGGAACCCTCATGTACTGTTGCTTGGAATATAAATTTGTCCATCTACTATGGAGATCAGTATGGACTTTCTAGAAAATGTAAAATCAAACATATTTAACACCTCAACATGCTATTCACATGAATATAAAGCAACATATGAGAGACACCTGACCACTTACATTTATTATAGCGCTCTTTACATACTCAAATTCTGCAATCATCAAAATTACTTTGTGAAAAATATATGATGCACAAATATTAATATATCTACAGATCTACATATGCCTATATGTATATAGGTATATCTATATGGATATATATGAAAATATCAAGCTCAAATTTATATAATATAGTATATCTGCTCATTAGAATCATGGAAACTAAAATATACAGATTAACAGAAGAATGAAAATACTTTCAGAGAGAGTAGAGAGCTTCACGAGGGAAAAAAATGTAAATCTTGATATCAGGGAAAGACCAACATTGTTCCTTGGATTTTACAGTAGAATACATGTTCTATAATGTGAAACTATTGCAGTCTTGGAAAAGACATTTTCAGTATTAAGCATTGCAGAATAAATAAGTAAAAAAATGTGTATGCCTCTCAGTTTCTTGTAATCTTATAACATAAAAAATAGCTGTAGTGAACTTGGTAAAAAACATTTAAATGCTGTTTATTAAAGTAGTCACATCACTGGTCTTACCTGTGCTAGTAATAAAGTTAGAGAAGACCTGAAAGGTCAAAACCTAGAAGAATAAACTCTAAACTGGCAAATTGCCTAGGGGAAAATACAGTACTCACATTCTGAAACTCAGGGACTAGAAGACTGAATGCAAAGGAAAAGAAAAATCTTGAGTCTCTATCCAAATGGAAGCATCAATTTTAAACTGGGCTCAATGTAATGCTAATTCTACAATAAGAGATCTGAAAAAGGTACAACTTATCATAGCAAGAAAGATGTAGAGACATTTTTGTTTTAGTCTCGGGAGAAACTGAAAGCATAAGTATATAAGATAGAATTGTCTAATTTGAAAAAAAGTCATTGATTGTAGCATGTTTATTAAAGTAAAATTTATACAAAATCACCATTAAGTCAGGAAGCCTTAGCTCATAACTGCAAGTCTAGATATTCAAGAGGCTGAGATCTGGGTATCACAGTTTGAATCCCTGGTTAGGAAATTCCTGATCTTCTTATCACCAATTAAATACCTAAAGGCTAGAAGTGGAGCTGTAGCCAAAGTGGTAGAGTGCTACCATTGAGCACAAAAGATCAGGGATAGTGCCCAGGCTCTGAGTTCAAGTCCTGGTACCAGCATAAAAGGAAGAAAGAAAAAAATGAGAGAAAGAGAGAAAAGAAACAGAGAGGGAAAGTAAGAGAAAGAAAGAAAGAAAAAGAAAGAAAGAAGGAAAGAAAGAAAGAGGGGGAGAGAAAGAAAGAAGGAGAATGTACACAATTCATTTGAATTTAATATATTCTCAATGGGGTACAAGAACCATATATGTCAAATTCTAAAACATCTATTACCAGAAGAAAATTTCATATAAGGAAACAATATTTTCCCATACTAATATTTCACTTATTTCATGTTAGCCAAAATTTATTTTCTGTGTCTATAGATTTTGAAATAACAGATAATTCATATAAATGGAATCACCATGATTCCATTGTGAGCAATCTATTTCATCACCTCCTTGTCAATCTTTGTGATTCTCTAATTTCTTAATTTATATTTACCCTAATGGATTTGTTATATTATTGTATGTGCTTTAACATGCTTATTATATTAAATTAGTTGTTCCTAGGGATTTTATTTGCTATATGTGTGTGTGTGTGTGTGTGTGTGTGTGTGTGTGTGTGTGTGTGCATGATGTAGTATGATCACTCTCCCAGCCCATAAACCGACATGGACCCTTTCCACCCTTCCAAATTCCTCTCTCTCCTATCTCTTTTAAAAGCTTTGCTATTTAAGTATATTCATAGCAAGTGTTTCTATGACATTCAATCAAGTTTTATCATTAGTAAATGAAGAAGTTTGCTATTTCCACATTGAACAGTCTTGTGATCTTTGTTGAAGATTAGCTGACAATAAATGTTTGTGTTTGTGGACCCTTAATGACATTTCACTCACTTGCATGTCTGATGTTATGCCATTATAGTCTGGTCATAGTTTCCTTGTATGCTTCTCATGTGGAGAATGTGAGACCTTTTAGTTTGTTATTCTTATGGAAGACCAATTCTGGATTGTTTTACCTATTTAGGACCATTTAATTTATGAATCTGCTTTAGGTAAATATATCTGAACTACCCTGTAACTGAAGAACAAAACAAACATCCTTAAATGAATGCCTTCAAAGAGGCATTTGAACATCCAGGACAAGCTAGGGTAGGCTAAAAGATAAAACACATTTTGGTGGATTTTTTTTGATCTGTGAATATGAGATGCTTGGTAGTAAGAAATTTATGAATATAATTTTAAAGTACTTAATAAAAACCATCAATAGTTACAGAGCAAAGCTTTAAAACTTTAAGTTTGACATTTGATTTGTCAAGCTTTTAACTAATTGGAGTTGAAAGACAAATTACCTCATTTAATACTGAATAAAGCTTTAAAATTATGGCAAATGTACACATAATTTTAAAATGTTAAAAGCATTAGCTGTAAAATCAGGGAATGAGGCAATGATGATTTAATTCCCTACATTTTATCAGACATGATATTCATCAAGTAAGAATAAAAATTAAGATATAATAAATGTCTTTACTCAAAGATGATGAAATTATCTCTATAGAACATGGAGATCATTTAGCAATGGATTGTAAGTAATAACAAAATTTATCAAGGCTGTCACATTAGTCTACATACAACAGAATCCACCAATACTTAGAATTTCGAAATTCAAGACTTGTATTGTGACAGCAATAAAATTTAAAACATAATTTTTTGCAAATACAAAAAAAATCTCCCTGAAAAGTGAAATCGACTTTAAAATGAAACCTAAATTTCATCGAATCTTAAGAATGGCCTTAACAAATACAGCATTCATGTATTCTATCTTTTTTTTTCTTTTCTTCACTTTCCTTTTCAGTTCTTTGCTTTCCTTTCATCCTTCTTCCTTCAGTTTTTCTCCTTTCTTCCTTCCTTCATTCTTTCCTTCCTTCCCCTCTTCCCTTCCTTACCTTTTTCCTTTCTCTCTTTCAAGAAAAAAAAAACATCAAGAGAGAATGGACAAATATCCAAAATACAGGGTGAGTAATTGCAAATCAAAGAGAAGTAATACAAGCAAAACTGACAAGTTGAAATCACAGGATTTCCATACAAGTTCAGATAAGAGTGACTAAATACTAATAGATATGCTCCCATCCCGAAGAAGCCAGTGGTACCCATACTAGCATTTTAGTGAAGTAATACTTTTTAATCCATTTAACAATAAAGTTTGAAAGACTCATAGCACAAATTTATTTCTATAAATGTGAGCCTTTTGTTTGATTCTTAAAGAAAATGAAATGCAAGAAAGAAATTAAATGTGTATAAGAATTCTAGGCATTCCAAGAAAGTTGAGAATTTAAACTTGAAGAGAATAAGGAATACAATTATTTCTAGAATGCCTTCCATAAATGAACAGTGTATAAATGAGTAGATGCAAATAAAGTAGAAATGTAGAAACTTTCAAAAATAAAATACTGTATGATACATCCTGGAGAATTTTTAAATAACTTTCTCAGCATCAAAAAGGCATTAAAAAGGTAGTTAGAATTTGGAATAGATACTTGTTCATAGTTTATCCAACAGGAAAAATTTCCTAACATTTGTTTGGATAATCTTAAATAAAAATAAATTATGAACCAGGCACTGGTGGCTCATGCATATAATCCTACTTACTGAGGAGGGTGATATCTGATTCAAAGCCAGTCTGGGTATAGTGGAAAATCCATGAAACTCTTAGTTCCAATTAACCACCAGAAAATTGGAGGTGTCATTTTAGCTCAAAGTGGCCTTGTGCTAAAGATCTCAGGGATAGGGCCCAGGAGCAGGAGTTCAAGCCTCCAAAGTCATAAAAAAATATATGAATTCAATCTTATTCCTTTGACTTTTTGTACTGTGCAAACTTTGTCTTAAATATATTGGTAAATTTAATTATCCATTTTGTATAGTACAATATAAGATGTGACAACTTTTTCTACAATGTAGAAGATAACTGGTTTAGGGCAGCCAATATTTGCTTTGGTCATACATGGTAAGATACTATGACATACAAAGACCAAGGTTGTAGTAGTAAAAGCACCTGCGTTATCAGCACAAGGCCCCCAAATAATCTCTAGAACTTCCAAAAGAAGCTTTGGAAATGTATTTCTCATTTCTAATTAATAAGAAAGTTAAGAAATAATAAGTAGTTTCCCTCTGAGTTTGGCTATTGTTCATATTTATCCTCTATTATTAATTTTGCTTCAGGTGCATTGACATTTTGAGAAAACAAAAACATCAATTCTTTTTAAAATTTTATTTGTTTTTGTCTTGTTACTTTTTTTTCTTATAGAAGAGATCAAAGCAAGGGTCCTGGAAGAATTTATTATTATAGTCATTTTATTGATATTACATATTATAACATCTAATATGTGTATTATGTTTTATATATACTATATATATCTATATATATGTTTATATGTATATATAAACAAAATCAGTATATCCATTAAGTACAAGCCACTCATGGAAAAATATTTCTGTATTTAATGCATATAGTACATAAAGAGAAATTAAATCAGTTGTTCTTCGTGGATATTATTGACTTTTGGGGGGAATCCCTTTCATCAAAAAGTGTTGGCATAACTAAAAATAAGCATTAGCAATGTGTTAGCAGATAAAATAATTACTAGAACAGGACAACTTAAATAATATCATCAGGAAGGAACATTAAACCACAGAAGTAATATATAACACAGTCAGTAAAATTGGTTTGTAGGGTTTAGTTTTATAGCCAAGGTTTATTTTATTCATATAAAAAGAAGCAGAAGAGATGGCCAATTTTCTCTACTTGGCCTGAGGACTTTACTTGTGACTGATGCTCTGATCAGCCGGGATCTGTCCATGCTTAACTTGTTCTTCCTACTGAGCCTTTTACTACAATCTCTTAAAGTTGTTCTGGCTTTGATCTCTGATTTACACTTTTAACTTTTATATTCTCAATTTCTCTCCATCCCCCCCCCCCCACACACACACTCTAAGCATCTTATCTCAATTGGTCACTAACTTCATGTTTTTCTATACACATAGCAAGGGAAATCTTGAGCATACACTTGTAATGAGATTTTTTATGAGTGTCTCTCTGTCAACAAGGATTTTACTGAATGTCTTACTGAATATTTTTTTTTCAGGTGCTACTTTTTTTTTTTTTGTCTGTTGTGGAACTTGAACTCTGGGCCTGGGCAATGTCCTTGAGCTTTTCAGCTCAAGGCTACTGACCTACCCCTGGAGACACAGCACCTCTTCTGGTTTTCTGATGGTTAATTGGAGATAAGAGTCTCCTGGGGGGTTTAACGCCCTGGCTGGCTTTGAACCTCAGTTCTCAGATCTCAGCTTCCTGTGTAGCTAGAAGTATAGGCATGAGCTACTGTACCCATCTGAACATTTTTAATTTCACCAGGCTCTTCCACTGTCTTTTGGTTCCCTTTCATCCTTAAGGCTCTTTGCTCAACATTCTTTAATGTATCCTTCATCCTTCTTACCAACCAGTACCTCCTGAGGAAGGAAAGGAAATTAAGTTAAAGAAGCAAATGTAAACTCCTCTAAAACCAAATGAAATTGATTTAGGCGTTGGGTTTAGAGTAACCAGAGGATGACTTCATTCACAATAAACATGAGGAGGCATTGGTATTGATAAACACATAGGTTAAAGGGAATAATGACTTATCATGTTCAACACATTCCCAGGAATCTGTTTATAATTATATACATAATGTTTTATTATATTCTATTGCTCAAGACCATATTTTTTTCCTTCAAGTCTATATAATCTTAGCTATGTATAGTATTACAATAGCTAAAAGAGGGGTGTACAGAATTGAAGGCATTATTAATTTATGTAGGGAATAAAACTTGGTATGAAAATGTGAAAAAGCAGGACTGAAGCCTGATGGAACAAGCATGGTGAGTCTTAGAAACTCTAGATAGTGACCAAGTGGTGGTATACAGTTTAGGGGAGGAGCACTGGCCAGAAGCTATTTACTCAGAATATGCGGCTATTAAAGGTCAATGATTTAGCATATATTTAAGTTTAATAAGAGCCATTCTCTCTTCCGTCATTCTAGGAGTTAAACCCCAAATAATAAATAATGTCTGATACAGTAACCATTGTCCAGATTTCTTTCCTTTCATCATTTTCAAGTGTTTTATGTATCACTTGATAAGTACTTTCTCAAACTTCAAGACATAAAACCATTTAGTTTTTTTTTTGTTTATTTTTTATTTTATTATCATATTTTTATCGTAATTAATAGAAGGGTTACATGATATTTGCCAGATAGATGGTGCATTAATTCACATACATTGATACCCTTTCACAAGTCTTGGTCCCCATTTTCCTCCCTCTCCCCCTCCACTCCCATCTTGTTTTCCCCCCTTCCCTATCCAATGTCAAATAACCAAATACAAATATATCCGATATATCAGATAACAAAGTGAGATACTGTAACAATATGAGATAACCAAGGGACAGCAAAAGAGATGAGAGATAACATAGTACATTAAGGAGAACAATCATTCATTATATGGCTTTTGTTTCTATATCCTAGAGGTCCTTTCATTTAGCCTCCTACTATATGGCCTTATGTATCTAGGTTTTGCTGAACTGAAAATCTCTGCTAGGAGATCCCAAGGTTTCTACTGATTATGACAAATGAGGGAAACCATTGAGCCTATGTTCCTTTGAGTCTGGCTTACTTCAATTAAAATAAGTTTTCTAAGTCTTTCCATTTCCTTACAAATGGGGCAATGTTGTTCTTTCTGACAGCAGCACAGAATTCTATTGTGTACAAATACCACATCTTGTTGATCCACTCATCAACTGAGGGACATCTAGGTTGGTTCCATATCTTTGCTATGGTTAATAGTGCTGCAATGAACATTGTTGTCCTAGTGGATTTAGTATGTCCTTGTTTCTGGATTATTGGGTAAATGCCAAGGAGTGGAATTGCTGGGTCATAGGGGAGCTCTATGTTTAGTCGTTTGAGGAACTGCCATACTGCTTTCCATAATGGTTGAATGAGTTTGCACTCCAACCAACAGTGTAGTAGTGATCCCTCCTGACCACATCCACTCCAGCATCTGTTGTTATTAGTTTTCTTGATCCTGGCCATTCTAACTGGAGTGAGGTGGAATCTTAGGGTTGTTTTGATTTGCATTTCTTTTATGACCAGAGATGTTGAGCATTTCTTCATGTGTCTATAGGCCATTTTTCTTTCTTCTTCAGAGAAGACTCTCTTTAAGTCTTTGGCCCATTTTTTAATGGGATGGTTGTTACTTTGGAGATTAGTTTTAGAGTGATTCAATTTTTTGAGCCGTTGATATATTTTAGATATGAAGGCTTTGTCAGTTGTTTGGTTGGTGAAGATCTTCTCCCACTCTGTAGGCTTCCTAATTAATTTACTAGCTATGTCCTTTGCCATACAAAAGCTCTGCAGTTAAATGCAGTCCCACTTATCCAGCCTTTCTCTGATTTGTTGTGATTCTTGGTCCTTATTAAGAAAGTTTTGACCTGTGCCAAGGAGGCCTAGTGTATGGGAAGAATCAACATCGTGAAAATGACAATCTTGCCAAGGGCTATCTACAAATTCAGTGCAATATCCCAATGGCATTCTTTAAAGAAATAGAAGAGGCTATCCAAAATTTCATATGGAATAATAAAAGACCCTGTACAGCAAAAACACTGCTTAGCAGAAAGTACAGTGCATGAGGAATTTCAATACCAAACTTTAGACTCTATTACAGAGCTATAATTATCAAAACAGCTTGGCACTGGCACAAGAACAGGCCTGAAGACCAATGGAATAGAACTGAAAACCCAAATATTAAACCGCAGATCTATGGCCACCTAATCTTTGACAAGGGAGCTAAAAAAATAGAATGGAAGAAAGACAGCCTCTTCAACAAGTGGTGCTGGAAGAACTGGTTAAGCACCTGCAGAAAACTAAAGTTGGATCCTTCTTTGTCACCCTGTACTAGAATTAACTCCAAATGGATCAAAGTCCTCGAGGTAAAAGCCGACACACTGAAAACTTTACAAAACCATTTAGTTTCTATTCATACCCCTTTGAAGTTAAGATTATAATCTCCTAAAAATCTAAAAGTATCCAGTCCCTTTCTTTTTAGGGATATCCTGTTATACACGGTTGATATTCATTCATTTATTCACTCATTCTCAGATTGCTGTTGGTCCTGAGTGTTAAACTAAGGGCACAGTGCCTAAGTATTTTTGCTCAAGGCTAGAACTCTACTATATGAGGTGAACCACAGCTTCTCTTGCACCTTATTCTTATTGTTATTTTCTTTTAGTAATTTATTGGAGATAACAGTCTTCCAAACTTTCCTGTCTGTGTGAGCTTGGAACTACAGTCCTGTGATCTCTGTTTCCTGAGTTGTTAGGTTTACAGGTAGGAGTGACAATGCCAAGCTCTCACTTAATATTCTTTTAAATGTTGCCCTCTGAAAGATTTTCCCTTTTTCTTACTTGAGTACTTTCCATCTACTTTATAAATTCTTCTTTCCCTGCCTCATGTCATAATGTTTATTTCCTTGAATTTCTAGTCTTAGTCATCCTCCCATACATGCTATAAAGTTCCCAAATCAATCTTCCAGAAGTTTGACAAGCTATCAATTATCATCAAATATGATGACGTTCTTATTCTGTGGTATCATCTGTTTCCACAGAGGATTGTTTTAAACAGATCTCATGAGCTCTCTCAGTATTTGCACCTGCAGATAATGTTCACAACAAAAAAAATACAGACAAAACAACTCTATAGTGCCCTCCCTGTATTCACTGCATTTTCTATAATCTCTTCCTCTTACCTCATGCCATTTGAATTGACGTCTAATTTACATTTCAGTACCATTGTAATGTTAGGCTAAAAGAACCCCAGAATAAACTAGTTTAATTTTAACTAGTCGTTCTTGTATGAATATACACCCCCTAATTTCAGATAATTATAAAAAGCCTTACTACAAATTATGTGGCACTTTCTGATATGGACCTGGCCTATTATTTCCATAAATAAGAATGTTCCGTCCGCTTTAGCTAATAAAACATAGAAATTCAATAGTAAAAAGAACAATTTTTAAACTGCTGAAGATAGAGCAAGGCAACAAAGAAACAACAGGGGAATAAAACAATTTGAGAAAATGAAAGTAATTATGAAAATCATAACAAAATCATTAAATGGGGGCTATACAGGGTAGCTGACATCTATTCCCAGCTACCATGGAAGTAGAGATTGTTAAGAGCATGCATGGTTTGCGTGTTGGCAAAAAGTTAGTGAGACCTCGTCGTATCGTAAAAGCTAGACTCTGTGACCAACACCAGATATTTTGGAAATACTGTTTGGAGAATCACGCTGTAAAGAATCATAGGCTCTGAATGAAAGGATGAGTAAGTACATATTTTTATTGTAATTAATAGAGGAGTTACAGTTTTATTTGCCAGATAAAATGTGCATTACTTCTCACACATTGATACCCCTTCTCATGTTTTTGTCCCCATTTCCCTCCTCCCATCCCCTCCTCTCACCTTGTTTCCCCCCTTTCCTTTCCTATTCCAAATAAACAAATAAATGTATATATAATATGTCAGGTAACAAAGTCAGATACTGTAACAATATGAGATTAACCAAAGAGAAACATTAGAGAAGAGAAATAACATAATACATTAAGAATAACTATGAGTAAGTACATATTTGAATAGTAACTTAGGGCCAAGAGCCTGCTAGGTGTGGCTCAATTGATACAGTGCTTGCTTACCAAGCACAAGCTCTGAGTTTAGTTTTCATGAATACTGAAAGCTATTAGACTTAAAGCAATTAGCAAAATATTAATAGCCCATTGATATCATTTTATTAACAAGCAAAAGAAAAAAATACAATTTTTTTCACAAATGCAAATAAAAACTGAAATAAGTCAGTTGATTAATTAATGTTAAAATTTCTCTGCCTATAAAATCATTTATATAAATTCGACTTTAAAGAAAACACAGTTGAGGGGCCCGGAGTTTTGCCTAGTGGTAGAGTATTCATCTAGCATATATGAAGGTCTGGGTTTGATTCCTTGGTACCATATACATAGAAAAAGCTGGATGCAGTACTGAGGCTCAAGTGGTAGAGCTCTAGCCTTAAGAAAGCCCATGGACAGTGTTCAGGCCCTGAGTTCAAGGCCCAAGACTGGCAAAAAAGCACAACTGAGAAAAATCTAGTGCTGATTCAGTATTTAGTGTTCAGTGATTAATTGCTTCTCCTTAGAATCAGAAAGTAAATGTTTCCACCTATTACCATGTCAGTGTACGGTGGTGCAGGGGCACTGGAGCTAGTGTAGTGAGTTAAGAAAAAATTCAAAGAAATACAAAACTACACAGATTGAAACAAAGATATTAGAGTATGTTTTACTCTAAAATGATCACCTAAAGAATCAGCAAAACTACTACTTCAAATAACAAGTAAATTGAGGAAAGACACAGAAAAGTAGACTATGTAAAAACAGGGCTCTATATCCTAATCCGTAACTGAAATTAGATTACAAAAAGTAGGAATTACAGCCAGGCCCTTGTGGCTCACAACTGTAGTGCAAGCTACTCAAGATGCTGAGCTCTCAGCAGAATGGTTTAAAGCCAGCAAGGACAAGAAAGCCAGAGAGACAACTCCATTTAATCAGCAAAACACCTTAAGTTAAGGTAATAGGAGGGTAAGGATAGCTTGATAGATAATTTGAAGGACCATGTTTTGGATCTTATTCAGGAAAATGATAAGCTTCAAAGCCATAAAATCCATAGAATTAAAAAATAATTTGATGTGCCAGGAGTTTGGCCTAGTGATAGAGTGTTTGCCTAGCATGCACGAAGACCCGGGTTCCATTCCTCAGTACCATATACATAGTAAAAAGCTGGCAGTGGTGCTGAGATTCAAGTGGTAGAGCTCTGGCCTTGAGAAAGCCCAAGGACAGTGCTCAGGCCTTGAGTCTAGCTCAGGACTGGCAAAAAAAAAAAAAAAAAAAACTAAACAAAACAACAACAACAACAACAATAATAATTTGATTTAAATGGGTTTCTGTATACTTGAACCTATGGTTTAACTATTGTGATTCAGATGAGTCATTGGCATGTCTACCTGAGTAACCTAAACCTCCGATTCAACCCAGTTTCCACAAGTTTCCACAAAGGAGGTTTGATTGTGTCGAAAAATAGACCGTGAGAGGCTACATTAAAATAATGCCATCGATTGGTAGATACATGAATATGATAGGCACTTTCTATTTTGTAGATAATAAAAATCATTGAATCGGGAACAGAGATCAAATTAACTCTGAGGTAGGCAGGCAAGGATTTCCACATCCTAATTATTAAAAGTCGGCACTTGTTGTCTACTGTAGCTTCCACCACAGGAGTTCATAGTTGGGAGCTAGCTTCTGAGCCTGCTAATTTCGCTTCTCGGTTTGATAATGCTAAAATCAAAACAAAACAAAAAATAGAAATAAACAGACTGCTAAGAAATGTAAGGAAGGGCTTGGCTATTTGAAGGTGCTGGGCAAGGGATTAAAAGCAATTCATGTAAATTCCAGGTCCCCTAAATTAATTGTCATAGAAGGGTTATCTTAAAAAGAGGAAGATTGGCCCCTTCCCTGTCTATCTACAGCTTCCTGTTGTAGGACTGGTCTTTCTGGCCTTCTGTCCTACCACAACGAATTAACAAACATTTTCCTTTCTAAACTACCAACTTTAGGTATTATATAACAATAGAAAACTAGCTAATACGCCCGGCAAAAAAAAAAAAGACTATGATTTTAATTGTATAATGCCTTTTTTTTTTTTTTGCCAGTCCTGGGGCTTGACCACAGGGACCAAGTACTGTTCTTGGGCTTTCTCAAGGTTAGCGTTCTACCACTTAATCCACAGCACCACTTTCGCTTTTTCTATGTATGTGGCTTTATGCATACTAGGCAAGTTGCTCTACCACTAGGCCACGTTCCTGGTGCCTGCAATGCCATTCAGACAAATTGTCTTGGATTGCTATGGAGATCTGTGTATTCACCAGTATTTTTATATATTCAACTCCCATTACTGCACATCAAACATGTTGATATATTTAATATTTGCGATTTTAATCAGGCTTCACATGTTTTTTTTTTTCCTACAAAATGTATGCCTAGTTTACTCTAAAAATGTTCTAAACCCAGTTTCTAGAAGCACAAGATGTTTCTACTGAGAATTTTATTTTAAAACAGCAGAGTTTTTGTTAAATAATTTTGTTCAAGGGGCTAATAATTACTAAAATATATCATCACACAAAATATTATCAGATCACAACTAAGGAATTCATTAATAAAAGAATGTAATATCTAAATCCATCTCAGATTTAGTGGTGATTAGATAATACAGCAGAGGCAAATGTCAAAATGTTATTATAAAGTGTAATATTCTTTTTTTTTTCCAATCGTGGGGCTTGAACTCAGGGCCTTTTCTCAAGGCTGTAGCTCTACCATTTGAGCCTCAGCACCAATTCAAGCTTTTTTCTGTACATGTGGTACCAAGGAATTGAACCCAGGCCTTTGTGCATGCTAGGCAAGCACTCTACCATTAGGCCAAACTCCTGGCCCCTAAAGTGTAATATTCTTATAAAGCAATTTCAGTTTTCTGCAGAAGAAAGCACAACAATAGATATTATGTCTTAGTATTTACAATATGATATTATGTGACAGTTTGTAGTATTTAACTAAGATTACAGGTGAACAATTCTATATTTGACATTCGAAGATTTCAGTTGCCCAACATCTATCTATAGTAGGTTTATTGCCATTTCTTTTGCTCTTGATTCCTTAAATATAAAAGTGCTCTGCCTAGTGAATTGTCATTTGGACCACTTAAAAGACAAGTATGACATTGTTTTAAACATATTTTCATACCAGTAGTGATCAGTACAAATCACTGAAAAGAAAAAAAAATCAAACATATTTGTGATTCTTTGACACGTGTTTGTGACACAATAACCCATAGACAAATCCCATTTTTTTCCAATATATACAAAATACGCACAAAAGAGCTAAACACTGGCTCAGTTGTTTCTATCATCTTGAAAGCAAATCTGTGGACATGTTTGTGTACTGAACTAAAACTGTCCCCAGGGTTTAGCCAGAGACATATGGGAGCCAGATTGTACCTGTCAAAAGTCACTATTGAGAAAGTATTGATGTGAGAGAATGTATTAATGTTCTTGATTGTTAATGTTTGCTTTGTGACCTTCCCATTAGCAGATATGTGTGCTTCTACTTACTGAAACCTTCATCCATCTCTCTAATGGCTTCTGCCTCTCTGGCTGCTGTTAGTTTGAGTTATTTATCATTGCAAGTTGGGTATGCTGGCCTTGTAACATGGCCTTCAATTCAGCTAAATATGATGTGGAAAGGTTATACATTCCCATTTTTTATATTCTACATATCTTAATATTACTGGAAATCTGAAATGCAAAATTATGGTCTTCTTGCTCATTTGAAGTTTTAGGGAAAGCATGTTTTCTGTGCTAAAAGACAAAGAGAGAAAGTGAATAACAATCTTAAGTGACAGATTATTTAATGCTGAAACATATCACTACATACTTCTACTTTAATAGTATATCAAGTTAAATGTAAAAGATACAAATAAGAAATTTTATCCGTAGTAAAATGTAATCTTGTGGGAATTTTATGGACATGATTTATCTGATGGTCATTTATTCCATTCATTTTTACCTACTAGAATGAATTGTGGATGTTCTATTCTTCTTTTTTCACTTGCATATATTTTCATTTTGTTCCTTGTGCTTAATGCTTATTATTAAAACCATTTCATTCACTAAACCTCAATGATTTCTCTGCAGTACCTATTTTCAACAAGCCAAAAGTGACTAATCTCAAATTGTATATATTTATTGTACCAAAATGCTCCTCCTTGTGGACTGATTTCAAGAATACCTATTTCTAAGTATATTAAAAAAAAAACAATACTGTGCCAGGAGTTTAGCCTAGTGGTAGAGTGCTTGCCTAGCATGCATGAAGACCAGGGTTCAATTCCTTGGTACCACATACATAGAAAAGAAGGCAGATGCGGTAGAGCTCTAGCCTTGAGAAGGCCCAAGGACAGTGCTCAGGCCCTGAGCTCCAGCCCAGGACTGGCAAAAAGAATGCTATATTAAACACATAAAGTGAAGAATAATATTTTGCAAAATGACTATAATCCTGTTGAGGCTATGAGAAAATGATGATTCGCTATGAAAAACATGGAACTATGAATCTGTGTATTTAATCTAATCTAATCTTGTTATGAGATGTATAATGATTAAATAAGTAGATTTTATGTTGTATACTGTGATATATATACTCCTTAGTATACACTACAGTGAATCTTATTAAAATATAGATTTGGGCATTCCAAAAATCTGTGTCATTAAGCAATGAGAATTTGGGTAGCAATCTAAATCTGTGGATGCAGAAGCAGAGTTTGATACAGAGCTTGCCTGTCCTCATGGGAATCATGTTTCAAAGGAGCTTCAAAGTCCTCATGTTCTAACATTTTAGGCAGATTTCAATCATGGTGGTTTTGTTTATTTGTTTGTGTCTTTTTTTGAAGGGGGGGCAATATTGACTGTGATCAAACCCCAGTCTTCAAACACATTAGTTGTGCCTTCTGTCACTGAGTTATACCCAGCCCATTTTCGACAGTCTTAGCATAAATAATTTTGGAGGAAATCTAGCCAATTCAGTAAATGTAAAATATGAAAATAATTACAAATTCCTCATTAATTTTATGTTTTAAATACCAACAAAACTAGAAATCATGAACCCAAATTAATTTTTTAAAATAAGGTATAAAAATGTAAGCTGTTTATTCAAGGTCATCCAACTAGCAAATGTATAAAAAAAAATCAAACCAAGAACTATTTTCCCCCAAGACAAATTTTTCCCTACCATACCAATTTTAATGCAACCTTTAAAAAAATGTAAGCTTAGGGAGAATGTAAAATAACTTCAGAGTGCTCACTTGGTATTTCAAAATCCATTATAACCTAGTCTATTTCAGTTCTAATTAATTTCTTAAGATAATTTGATATTTTACTCTGCTATAGTTAGTCTAGTGCTGGGTCAAGAATTGGTCCATTCAATGTTCAAAAGTCCACCCCCAGCCTCATAGATTTCTGTCAATTAACACTTTGAAGGAAATTGCATAAAGCCTATCAGGGCTATTGCCTGTGCAATGTAGTGCAAAAAAATATTGAATAATGTATTTTAAAATGTGAAATATACTCTATGCAGTGTTTTCTACCTGGACAAGATAATAAAATAGTAGTGTTTAATCAAGCAGGTTATTTCTCATCTGTACTGGTTTAAGACTCTGTGTATACTTGTTTTAACTATCCAAGCATGCTTAATGGTGCTTTCTATCAAGTCTGCCTGAAGGTTAATCTACCATCTGCATTAGGGCAATATATTCTATAACAGAAATCTATGCAGATGGGCTATTAAATAATATTAAAACTATTCAAGCAGGTGATAGTCATCATTTGTTTTCACCCTAATTCCCCTAAAGTATGAGGGAAGATATGGATAAAAGTATACAAAATGTCAGAGAAAGTTTAAATACAGACATTATTGTTCCAACACTTTCCCGCCCTCAGAAGTGCTAAGTACTGTAGCTAATTACTTTGAGATGATATTAAAATAATAGAATTATTTTTGGTCATAAAATATTTTCCTTTGTATGTTATAACTTATTTTTTGCTAGTCCTGAGGTTTGAACTCAGGGCCTGGGCATTGTCCCTGAGTTCATTTGCTCAATGCTAGCACTCTTCCATTTGAGTCACAAAGCCACTTCTGGCTTTTCCAGTTTGTGTAGTATTGAGGAATTGAACCCAGGGTTTTATGCATACTAAGCAAGCACTCTAGCACTAAGTCACATTCCAAGCCCTAATATAACTTTTAAGTCTTCCCCATTTGTGCTTAATTTATACTATAAATTTATTAGTGAATATATACAGATATATGCATAGGACAAACATCCTTTTTTTATTTTTTTATTTTTGCCAGTCCTGAGGCTTGAATTCAGTGCCTGAGCACTGTTCTTGGTCTTTCTTAAGTCTAGAGCTCTACCACTTGAACCACATCACCACTTTCAACTTTTTCTTTTTTTCTTTTTGGTGGGTCATGGGGCTTGAACTCAGCCTGGGCATTGTCCCTGAGCTCTTCTGCTCAAGGTTACCACCCTACCCCTGGGCCTGGGTATTGTCCCTGAGCTCTTTAGCTCAAGGCTACTGCCCTCCCTTGAGCCAAGCCCCATTTCCCATTTTCTAGAGGTTAATTGGACCCTGGATGACTTTGAGCCTTGATCCACATATCTCAGCCTCCTGAGTAGCTAGGATTACAGGCATGAGCAACTGCACCTGGCCCTTTCAACTTTTTTTTATGTATGTGGCACCAATAAATTGAACCCTAGTCTTTGTATATGCTAAGCGAGCACTCAACCACTAAGTCAAACTCCTTGACCTGGAAATATTCTTTATTGGTGGGGGGGGTTAATTTTTTTTTTATAAAGACATACTTTTGAATGCACTGAACATGAGCTTAAGTTCTGTTATACATAGGTCTTGTGATACAAAAATTGTTGTGAAGAAGGCAAAGGATTCACAAAGCATAATAAACGTGAACACAAAAACTAAGAATTCTAACAGGGCTATGCATCTTTAATTATGAAGAAAATTAAGAAGAGGTAGCGGTATCTGCTTTGTGGAAGTGAAGGATAAATTAACTAACGATTCCCAATTCTTTTCCATGTTCTAACTGGTAAGGTTCCAACCACCTATCCTGACACTGTAGACAGAAGTACTGTACTATGGTTATCTTTCCCCCAAGCTATTATTAATGTTCCCTTATTTTCATGTAAAGACAGATAACTTTCCTGTTGTTCAGTAACTTATCTCAGTCCTTATACCATACCCTGCCGGGGCCAACCGGCAGCAAACCAGGGTTCGCAGATTGGGGTTCCTGAAATAGGGGACAAGGACTAGGAAGAAAAAGAAGAGAGACAGACACACCGGGTCTGGGATGTCCACAGTCCAGGCAAAGACTGCCGAGACTGCCGCGTTTATTTTCCACTCCCCTTTCTTCCCTCCTCCTCTCCCAGGGAACCTCCAGGTGTTGCATTCATATGTTAATTCTCAGGTCATTTACATAGAATAGGGCCAGAAAGCAATAAGACAATATAGCCATCATCTGATGCAAGTCAAGGTACAGTTTGATTCCACTCTGGCTCCCAACATGTCCCCCGTTTTTTATTTTAAAAGAAACACAAGTGCAATTTTTACTCTTTTCTATACCCCTAATTTATCCTGTCACATTTTCCAAAAATGACTTTGGTCCCTTGGTCCAATGGGGATTTGATGGGCAGAGATTCAACTTCCGTGACTTCTTCAAGCTGACTCAGGGGCGCCGTCTCCACGCTTGACCAGGGACCTTAAGAAGCCCAGCCTGTTTTATCAAGGGGTTGCAAGGATTAGACACCAGGAACAACAATCTACTCCAAACTAGAAATCATACTTGACATTCAACAACTGCACAAACCATCCTTGGCCACAACAGCGCAGCCTACCTAGCACCCATTTGCAAAGGCTTTTTCTTGATTGTCTGGGGAACTAAATTTCTGCAACCTTAACAATGCTTCAGTTGTCAGATCTAAACAGATTAATAGAGACACAAGCCTCAGATCCACAAACTTTTCCTGAATTTGTGGCTGGTGTCAAAAATAAAAAATAAAAATTTTACTCAATTAGGACTTTAAACTACCCGCTATCACAGAAGATTGACAAGTTCCTGCCCAGTTATGAAAGGCACGGGCATTAGTAAGGCATGCTTACAAACTATTCTATGACCTCCCGGCTCTGATTAATTTGAATGGCCAAGCACAAGTGACTCTAAGATCTGACAACATCTCTGCCATCCAAGCAGAGGCTTTCCTGTCCCAGTAGTGTCTCTCCACACAGGAATAAACATCCCATTGGCATTTCACTTTGTTGATTGTTGGATTTGAACTCAGGGTCTGGGCACTGTCTCTCAGCTCTCCAGCTCAAGGCTAGCACCCTGCCACTGTGAGTCCCGAGCTTGGTGCTTGAGTGCTTCCCCCCAGCTTTTCAGCTCAGAGCTAGCACTCTGCCACTTCGAGCTCCAAAGCAACTCTGTCCCAGCATCCTGCTGGCAGATTAGACACCACAGTCTCACAGGGACTTTGCTTTGCCCGGGCAGGCTCAAAACTGTGGCTTTCAGATCAATGAGTCCTACAAAAGGCCACTTTACTCCAATTAGAAGCAACAAGGTGGTCAATACAGAAATAGTCTCTAAGCATGATCTTACCTGGAACTTGGTGAGGGCCAAACTTACATCTGAATGAGGATCTGCTGTCCTTCTCCATGGGCCTTCTGGAGATTGCTATAAAGTAACTTACAAGAGTAAGCTGAAATAGCAATTAAGCAACCATTTTGATAGTCCTAATTTTCCTTGTTTCTTTTTTTTTTGAAACAAAGCTTTAGGACAACTTTACTTTTAAATTTTGTTCAGAAATGGTTTCTAATTTTCTTTAAAACTTTTACACTTTTTAACTTAAACTCTTAACACTTTGGTCTTTATTTGCATTTGAAAAACCTTTAAGGCTAAAGGAATTCCCTTTGCCTCCAGGCCCTCTAAGGCTCAAGGCACTCCTCTTGCCTTTTAGAAAAAAGGGCTCTTTTGCAGTTTAGATTACTGTCTAGAACTCCAACAACAGTTTAAACTCAAATAACAGTTTTTCCCTAATTCAAGAACTATAGACATCAGTGCACCAAAAGTCTAAGTCTGGACTTAGTTTCCTCTCCTTTTTTAAAATACACCCAATAGCATGGAGATAAACCTTTAAACATTCCTTTAAAATACTAATCACATTATCCACATTTTACCATCAGATTTCTAGTGTCAGTTTGCAAAAAAGGACAGGCAAAATTTCTGACGTTAATGAACAATTTTACATTTAAATTTCTAATACATGTTTCCAAACTTTAACTTAAAGTAATAAATCCCAAATTCCCTAACACCTCTGTGCTGAACAGGATACAATGTTTACAATGTAAACAGCTGTATGTATTGCAATACCAGATTTTTTAAAATGCAGATTTCAGGATCTTTAGAAAAATACTTTTTACCAGTTTTTCTTTAAAACAATGCAATAATACTTTTAAGACATAGGAAACATTCAAGCATAATAATTTTCTTGAAGTTTAGACTTAGATTTACCCAATTGCCTTTGTTTCAAATGAGTTCAACCATTGTTTTATACAGCATGCTGACAATTTAACCTTGAACATGTTCACTCACTCATTCACACACATTCATACTCAAAGATCATAAAGCGCGCAAAATTAATATTGGCCGTTCGTTTTCCGGAAGTTTGTGTCAAGAGAGTTTTGCCAATTTTACTCTTATAGATGAGAACCAGGTTCAAAACAAAACTTTTTGCAAGGCAACTTAGCTGGAATTTATTATTCCAGGGCTTGTCACAACTGTAGACATGGGGGAGCGGCCATGCTAGGCCCAGAAATGTTCAAATAAATAACAAGGATGTGTGCTTGAGTATGCACAGAAAAACCATAAGGATCCATACTTAGAAATGGTACCAATTTTAAAGACAAAACTGGACAAGAAAAAATATGTAACACGAACAAGACAGAGAAACGGAGACTTTTAAATAATCAGACATTGACATATAACAAGAAAATTGGACTCAATCAGATACACTTAACACAAAAAACATGAGCTCAAATGAATGTTTTCACCAAACAGTTATTTTTAGATTTAGACATGTCTTGCTGGTGGGACTCTCAGGTATGCCTTGTTATCGACAAGAAACTCAGAAGGGGAGGAGGGGTCAAGGCGTCCCTTGACCACCCAGGCCTCTGTTTTAGGCCCACAGTGCACCTTTTGAAACAAACAAACAAAAATAAAATAAAATAAAATAAAATAAAATAAAACGCAGACATACAAGGGGGTCGGCCGACTTCTGCTTACCTCTGGAGGCCTTTGCTTTTCACCTGGGCATCTTTTACAAAAAAGGTTATTAAGAAGAGGGCTGGTAAAGACAAAATAATGTCACATATTAAATTGTGTAGAGTCAATAAATATGTTAAAAGGTCCCTACATAATAGTAAAAGGAGGAGAAACACAGCTCATATGAATGTGTGGAACAAGTGGATCAGTAGCAGTCCCGATTGACATGCACAAATAACTCAGGTCCTTCCCACGTCGCAGGATGCACCACTGGAGGGTTGGGGGAGTAGGCCCAGTGAGTCGCTGCTTGGATGGCCACTGTCACTCTCCACGATCCGAACACAGCGTTCAGGCAGCCAGCGGGCGTCATTTTCTCCTTGTGAAAAAACACATACATGCCCTCGACCCCAGGTTAGAACAGGATCGTGTCCATGCCAAGCACCAGTTAGGGGATCCTTCCATTTTACTAAGGCAAAAGGACGCTGCGCTCTTTTTTCCCAGAATCGCTGAGCAGCAGATAAATTATTTGAATCCAAATTCAAAAAATTTAAAACAAATAAAGCATGATTAAGTATATTCACAGGGGTATCGGGATATGACTCTCCTTTCTGTATTTTAGCAATTTGATGTTTTAATAATCCATTAGCTCTCTCCACAATGCCTTGACCTTGAGGATTGTAAGGAATGCCTGTAATATGAGTGATATTATAGGAATGGCAGAAGGATTGAAATGCTCGGCTTGCATAGCCAGGGCCATTATCTGTTTTTATTTGCGAGGGAATCCCCATCTCAGCAAAGCATCGAATGCAGTGAGAGATACAATGTTTAGTGGCTTCCCCAGCAAGGGGGGTGGCCAAGATAAAATTAGAATAAGTATCTACAGTAACATGAACATATTTTAATCGGCCAAATGATGGAACATGTGTGACATCCATCTGCCAAATGTGATTAGAAAGCAGTCCTCGTGGATTTATGCCTAAATGGGGGGCTGGTGAAAAAGGGACACAGTTGGACCAAGTCTTAACTATTTGACGTGCCGCTTCTCTAGATAATTTGAACTGTCGGCGCAAGGCTCGACTGTTTTGATGATGGATGGCATGTGACTGCTTAGCAAGTTCAACCTGAGTTAAGTAAACTCTGGTGGCAGAGTCAGTAACTGCATTGCCCTCACTTAAAGGGCCAGGAAGATTAGTGTGAGCTCGAACAAAGCCAAAAAAACAGGGGTGGTTGCGAGAACAAAGCAAAGTTTGTACTTGGCGAAATTGGGTCTGAATATTGGAGTTAGTAGTTCCAATAAAGGGAACAGTTTCTATGACTTGAAGAGCACGAATTACATATTGACTGTCTGAGTATAAGTTAAAGGGCTCGTCTTGTAACAGGACGAGTGCTTGTAAAACAGCCTCTAATTCCACCTCTTGGGCGGAGGAAAAACCCGTAACCCAAGATTGAGTTTTCCCATTAATGGTCAAAGCAGCCTTTCCATTAGAGGATCCATCTGTAAATACCAAAGCAGCAGAAGATAAAGGCGAGGCCTGTACTATGGAAGGAAATAGAAACGTATGACACGCAGCAAATTGGAGAAGTTTGTTAGACGGGTAGTGATGCAAAATTTTCCCCATATAATTGGCCCAAGCAATGGCCCAAGAATCGCAATGGGCGAATAGCCAATCTTGTTGTTGTAGATTATATGGGACACAGATAAAATGAGGTTCCTGACCTAAATATTTACGGGAATCCACTCGGCACATATGTATCAGATTAGCTACCAATTCGTAGTAGGGGGTCAGCACTTTGCCGGGTGTTGATGGTAGATAAAGCCATAAAAGTGGGCCATCCTGCCACAATACAGCAGTTGGGGAGTGAGAAGTAGCTAAAATATAAACTCCCCATGGTTTAGAATAGTCACAATAGGTCACTTGTTGCTGGGAAATTGCCTTTTCTACAATTTGGATGGCCCTCCTGGCGTCAGGATTTAATTCACGCAAGGATGTAGGGTTGGTATCTCCTTTTAAGAGATCAAAAAGGGGTTTTAACTCTCCTGTGGAGAGCTTTAGATAAGGCCAAAGCCAATTTATATCTCCTAAGAATTGCTGAAAATCATGAAGAGTTCTTAAGTGGGAAGTTTTTAATTGTATTTTTTGGCTTTTAAAATAGTGTGGGCCTAATATATGGCCTAGATATGTAAAAGGGGGGTGTTCCTGAACCTTTTCAGCTGCTATTATAAGGCCAACGAGGCTCAGATCTTGCTTTAGTTGTCCAAAGGCTTGTCGTACGACGATAGGGTCAGAACAAGCCAACAAGATGTCATCCATATAATGAACAATATAAACAGAAGAAAATTTTTCACGAGTGGAAGAAATGGCTCTAGCTACAAAACTTTGACATAAAGTTGGGCTATTTGCCATGCCCTGTGGGAGCACAAGCCAGTGATATCGCTTCATGGGTTCTTTAAAATTAACAGAGGGGACGCTGAAGGCAAAGCGCTTACAGTCTTGAGGCGCCAGGGGTATAGTATAGAAACAATCCTTCAAATCTATAATAATCTTATAAGTATCCTTTGGGATTGCCATGGGTGAAGGCAAGCCAGGCTGTAGGGCCCCCATCAGTTCCATTGTCGCGTTAACCTTTCTCAAATCCTGTAACAGCCTCCATTTACCTGACTTTTTCTTTATAACAAAAATTGGAGAATTCCATGGAGAGTTAGAAGGGGCCACATGTCCCAAGTCCAGCTGTTCCTGTACCAGCTGCTGAGCTGCAATGATCTTTTCTAGAGAAAGAGGCCACTGTTCAACCCATACCGGTTGTTCAGAGAGCCAATTTATGGGATCAGCATGAGGGGGAGGGCAAACGACAGCTCCCGTCAAGGGACACCCCAATCCTTGTCTCGTAGGGTGAGACTGGGGTTGGAGTGGCTCTAGCTCCCCCTGTGCTGCTCGGCCTAGTCCCCTAAAGGGGAGGAGGCCTTGATCAAGTAACTGCTTAGTGACCGCAGCACTAGGACTAAACATATACACTCCCATTTTTTCCATGATATCACGACCCCATAAATTAATTGGCAGATGATCCAAGACAAATGGCTGAAAATGACCAGAGTGCCCTTCCTCATCTCTCCAAACAAGGATCGCACTGCTCTGCTGTGGGTCAGTTGCTTGCCCAACCCCCTGTAGGGAAGTCATAGAGGTTGTCAGGGGCCATTGGGCTGGCCAATGTTTTTTAGATATCACAGACACATCTGCTCCAGTGTCTAATATTCCTTTAAAGGGCTTTTCTTGTATAAATATAGTCATCTCAGGCCTCTCTTGTTTTATGCTTTGTACCCAATAGATATCAGAAGATCTAAATCCTCTCTGTCCACATGGGGAATTAGCAGTCTCCCCGGGAGGTAAAGGCACAAGTATTAATTGTGCTAATTTTTGACCGGCTGGGATCGATACCACGTGTTTCGGGGCAGAGGCCATAACTTTGATTTCTCCAGTAAAATCCTGGTCAATTTTGCCAGGTGTAATCTGTATCCCTTTAAGGGCTGAGCTACTTCGCCCTAACAGCAATCCAGCCACTCCCGGGGGAAGGGGGCCGAAGACCCCCGTGGAGAGAGCTTGTGTCCCCATCTCTGGGGTCAATACTGAGCAGGTGGAGGAACAGAGGTCCAATCCTGCACTTCCTGGGGTGGCACGGAGGAGGCCGGAGACTGATCTTGGGGGGTTGTTAGAAGATGCACTTGTGGCCGAGAAGAGGGAGGGACTGCCCCATGGTTTTGCGGGGCCAGGGGCTGGCCCCTTCTCCAGTTTCCCAAATACGGGCGGCCATTGCGATTTGTTGCTGACTTGCAATCTTTAGCCCAGTGCTTCCCTTTACCACAGCGTGGACATGTGCCAGGTGATTTTTCTCTCTTTTGCCTGGCCTGGCGTGGGCATTGCGTCATCCAATGTCCTATTTGTCCACAAGAAAAGCAACGCCCTGGGGGTCTAGCATCCCGAGAATGCCGCTGACCTCTATATTTTAGAGACTCACTAACAGTCTTTCCTTGAGGAGCGGCGGCTAAAGTAAGGCCTTGTACATGGGAGGGTCCAATATCAGCACACAGTGAAATAAAGTCCGTGATTCCTCCCTTATTCCTATGGGGTCTGATAGCCGCCTGACAGGCGGCGTTGGCATTTTCATAGGCTATGTGTCTAACTATACTCTCCCTTGCATTCTCATCTTGTACTAGGCAGTCTGCAGTCTCCATTAATCGAGACAAAAATTCTAGATAAGGTTCATTCGGTCCCTGTTTAACTTCTACTAGATTTTTTGTATGATTGGAATTGCATAACTTTTTCCAAGCCTCTCTTGCCGCAGCATTTATTTGTAAATAGGCCTCCTTTGCATAACCCAATTGATCTTCGGTGTTTTTATAGGTTCCCTCTCCTAACAACTGATCAACAGTGTAAGGCAGGTTCTTAGACCTATTTGTTTCAATTTTAGCCCGACACTGTGCAGTGAACTCTGTCTCCCATAATAAGTACTCTCCTGCACTAAGGCATGCTCTGGCAAGCCGCTTCCAGTCATTTGGGCATGCAATACCAGCACACGCGGCCTCCAATATTACTTGAGTAAAAGGGGCAGTTGGCCCATATTGGGAGCAGGCATTTTTTAAATCCTGTAATAGTTTAACAGGAACAGGTTGATGGTATACTTGTTCATCATGATCAACTAAACTAGGGAAGCATCGAGGCCCTGAAATACCTTCCCTCTCTCTAGCAGCCTGAGTCAGGTTTAATTGCGATGCACTGTGCCTGGTTGTAGTGCCTGTTAAAAGGGACTTGTTGCTAGGGCCTTTAGGCTTGCCTAAAGGTTGAGAAAGGGATTGAGGCCGTAAGGCTGCAGCCGGAGGCGGTGGGTGTGAGGGGTAAGGTTTAGAATCAGACACCATAGTGGCCTGAGGGTCATATTTCTTTCCTACTTCTGGGGGGGCTCTCTGCTCTGTCCCCATTTTCGATAGAAGATGTAGCATTTCTTCTAACTTCTTCTCTATCATAGCCACCCGGCCCTCCAATGACTCATCATAACTTTCCTCCTTGGTATTCAGACCTGAATTCTGATACTCAATATCTACTGGTTGTTGTTCCGTTTGCAAGATCTCACTTAGACTCTCTTGGGCTGCGGCATATGGCTCAGCCTCAGGTTCTTCAGAAGGGTCCTTTAACTCATAAAGTTCCCTTAATTCAAGATTAAGTTCAGCATCTTCATGTAGAGGATCTATGTATTTACTTACTAAATTCCATACAGTAGTAGCCTCTACTGGGGTCTTTTCGGGGCCATATACATCATAATAATCTTGAATTCTTTTTCCTATCCGCTGCCAGGCTTTTTGGAATTCCTCCTCTATAGACCTCGGGCATGCCTCCTTGAGAAACTGTAGGAAGCTCTGAAGCACCCCCTCTTCCACCCATGTTCCGTGGGCTTCAAATAGGCCTGTTAAGATCGGTAGAAATAACCCATGACTATTAGCTTGACCCATAATTTTTACTCCTGACTATACTCTCTTAATAGTCCTACGATGTGTTACTCACCACAGGGAGGGGTCCTTCACCTTCGTCCCAGATTTTCAGGGTCCCTGTTCGGGCGCCAGATGCCGGGGCCAACCGGCAGCAAACCAGGGTTCGCAGATTGGGGTTCCTGAAATAGGGGACAAGGACTAGGAAGAAAAAGAAGAGAGACAGACACACCGGGTCCGGGATGTCCGCAGTCCAGGCAAAGACTGCCGAGACTGCCGCGTTTATTTTCCACTCCCCTTTCTTCCCTCCTCCTCTCCCAGGGAACCTCCAGGTGTTACATTCATATGTTAATTCTCAGGTCATTTACATAGTATAGGGCCAGAAAGCAATAAGACAATATAGCCATCATCTGATGCAAGTCAAGGTACAGTTTGATTCCACTCTGGCTCCCAACAATACCCTACAGATGCAATTTTATATCATCCACTAGAACTTCTTCAAGAGATTATATTTTCATTGATTAATACTACTCTTCATATATTTTGAGAGATTTAGGTCTTCTTGGTTTTGATTATTCAGAATCTCCTACACAACCCAATTAACAATGATTTGTATTTCTAAATCTGTGTTTCCTAAAATGTTATATATGGGCATTCCATCAAGAACCTTTGTTAAGCTGTCGTGGTGACTCATGCCTGTAATCCTAGCTAGTTAGGAGGCAGAGATCTGAGGATCAAGGTTCAAAGTCAGCCAGGGCACAAAAGGACCTGAGACTCTTATCTCCAACTAACCTCTAGAAAATGGGAAGTGGGGCTTGGCTCAAGGGTAGGGCAGTAGCCTTGAGCTGAAGAGCTCAGGAACAATGCTCAGGCCCAGGGGTTGTATGGTAGCCTTGAGCTGAAGAGTTCAGGGACAGAGCCCAGCCTGAGTTCAAGCACTATGACATACAAAAAAGAAAAGAAAAGAAAAGAAAAGAAAAAGAAAGTTACAACTCATCATATTTATAAGAATGTGCAGTATCTCACTTTGTTATGTGATATATTGAATTTATTTGTATTTGGTTATTTGAAATTTGATAGGGAAGGGGGGAAAACCAAGACGGGTGGGGGGTGTGGGAGGGAGGGTAATGGGTACCAAGACATGTGAAAGGGTATCAATGTATGTGAATTAATGCACCTTCTATCTGGAAAATATCATATAACCCTTTTACTAATTACAATAAAAAAATAACAAAAAAAAGAAAATTCAAAATTGAATTCTGATAAATATTGATTAAAAACTTAAACTGGGAAGAATTTAAGCAAAAAGAATAATACAATAAATGCATTGCAGAAAGAAGAAACAGATGGAAAAATGCAAAGTTCTAAGAATGTAGAGCATGAAGTCATCTCTTCATGTGGTTTAGAAGTTAGTCTCATTTCTATGAAATTTATTATTTTATAACCTTAATCTTGTATCCTATATCTGTGCACGACATGGTTTATGAAATGACTTAGCTATCGAAATGACTTCTACTGCTGCAGAAGAAAAAAAACCTAATTTAGAGAATTGGGTAGAAAGAAAAGTTTAAAGAAACCTTAAGGAAAAATAAAGGATATAAATTAGATGACATATTGTAGCTAGGTTTATATTACATTGTGGGCTTAAATATCTCCTCAAGACTTGATTTTTTTGTTGTTTGCTGAACAGTATCATTGCATAACAAACAGGCTAGTTCATTCTCGGATCATCCCAGTTTTTAATAGTGAGATCGTTAAATAGCACCTGCATTTCTTCTCTTTGTTAAAATTTATTGTCTACACTCTATGTTTCAATGTAGCATATGACAAGGGCCTAATTTTATGCTGCAAGGAATATTTATTCAATCTCCATGGCTCAGAATCGCATCACCGCCTCTAGAAAACTCCAGGTTGGCCTTGAAATGTAATCCTCCTACTATGCTTCTCACAACTCAGATTAGAGGTCTGTATCATTATATCTAAATTTATCACAATAGGATCTCATTAACATTTTTTGACTTGTTCTATGTGGGTACTAAGACATTTTAATAAGTAGAAAGAACATACTACAAACACTATTTTCCTCTTTCCTTCTTCTCTTAACAAATTATACATCTAAGTTACCCCCATGGCCTAAAGGAGGCATATCCCCAAGTTGAGTTTATGGGACTAATGCTGATTATCTAAATCAATTACAATCTATTTTTGATTTGTCATACAAAGCTTTCAAGGATAGTCAGATGAACTAATTCCAGAAAAATAAAGAGAAGCATCATGTCACCTTTTAGTTGTCACTTTAAAAGTTTTCCTTATTTCTCAGAAACATTTCTTGGAAGATGAAATACATTGATGCAGTTCCTAGAATAACTCTGCCCACTTTTCTCCACCTTGCTAAAAACCCAACACAAATGTAGTCATGCTTAACTAATGCTTTCCATCCCAGTGAGCCATTAGGACTGAATGTTGAAAAAAAAATTAAATCCATTTTCACAGAGTTTCCATATGCCAATGAAGGGCTTCATGAATTTACTTCTGCTTTTCAACTTGAAATCTTTAAGTTGCTACTTTTGCATCAATTAAATTGTTTGAATCACTGCCATTTGTGACTCATACCCATTGTCGTAACTACACAGGAGGCTGAGATCTGAGAATTGCAGTTCAAAGCCAACCTGCTCAGAGACGTTGGGGACATCTATGAGAATATTGCCTTTAATTAATCAGCAGAATAAGAAGTGGAGCTGTGGCTTAGAGAGGTAGAGCACTGGCCTTGAGTAGAAAAGCTCAGGAATGGTGTACAGGTCTTGCATTCAAGCTGTACAACCAAGGAAAGAAAAATAAATACTAAGAAAGAGAACAAAAGAAAGAGACAGAAAAAGAGAGGGGAGACAGATAGGAAAAGAGAAAAAAAAAAGAGAAGAAAGTTCTCAGAGAGAGAGAGAAAGAGAGAGGGAGGAAAGAAAAATGAGAGAAAGAAAAGAGAAAGACAGAAAGCAAGCAAGAGAAAGAGAAGGAAAGAGAAAGTGAAAAAGAGGGAAAGAAATAAGGAAAGAAAGAGTTGGGAATTTTGTTAGAATTTAAATTACATTTATTAGCTTTGAAAAAGGGTCAGCAGTTTTGAATTAATGCGGGTAAACCAGGACTAATTTATCTTCTTAAATCATAGAGTCATAGAAAGGATAAAATCAACACCAAATTTTTAGTTATTATGATATATATTTTAATTTCACATCTTTTTAATTATTTATGAAATATTTGTTAATATGAAATTAGTTTAATTCTCCAATAAAATAAAAGAGTAGGTTATACATTGTTAAGGTTTAGAATATATGTTGTGAATATTACTTTAAATATTTTATTTTATTGTTAATGCCATGTTTTATTTTCACTATAATTTCTCTAAATTTATTTCAAAACCATCTAAATTAGATATTTGATTGTAGTATTTATCCAAAGTGAGTTAGTAATTTTTAGCAAGAATTAGAAATGAGCTCCCGATAAATTTTAAAGCAACATTAATTACTGGAAATTGTTTCCTGTAGTTAAAGAATTACCCAGGCTAATTAAATATAAACACCTACTGTTATTAGAATAAAACTTTGTTTTCTAAATTGCTGTTAAAATTACTCTGTCTTTTATCATTTTTCTTGTTTTTGGTTTCCAGGGTGAACTTTTGCATTAGAAATAAAAAAAAAGAAGTTTTTAATAGTGGTAATTAGCATCAACAGGATTTTGACATTTGAAACATTTAAACCATAGTAGAATTTTCTGTTTTATTATTAAGTTTCCCCCTCCATGATAAAAAAGTAATTATAGATAAAAATCATGACAAAGTGACAACTATTATTCAGTCAGGGTATTAATAAGTTATGCCAAGACAGTAAATGCTTAATAATTCATTCCTACAATAAATGTAAAAGGACAAATTACACAAAGTCTACTAACAGTGTGAGGACTTTTACAGTGAACAAAATTCTTGAAACTTTCATTTACTTGTTTTCTACTTAGTCTTTATCAGGAAGAATACATATTTATGGTTATGAATTTATTGACACTTTATTTTACATATAGGGATACCTATCCACCAAATACAATGTTCATTTTAAAGAAAAAAACCCTTTTGTAGTCAAATACAGATATGATTTAATCAAATATTAACATGTTTAAAACACTTGCTAAGACTTTTCTTACTTTTCTCCTTTGCAAACCTTGGAATAGTCACATTCCTACCGCTGTGACACATTGCCCAGGCAAATCTGTTCCCTGTTCCCCATGGAGGGGAACCATGAAACCTCATGGATTCAGAGGATTCTTGTATTGTTTCTGGGCTGGTGGGGAGACAGAACCAGAGCATGATGGCAGGCAGGTTGTGGTGGGCTGAGTTCATTACACAGTGACCAAATAGGATATGGGGAGGGCCAGGAAAGAGAAGGAAGGAACAAGGGAGAGAATGATAAGAAGACTGGAAGGTGGGGAACAAGGGAACACCACACAAAGGGGGAAGTGGAGAGGAAAGGGAATCTTCTAAGGGGTGGCCTAATGCATTCCCATAATAGTGTGATTATTTTACAAAATTTCCTTGGGTCCATTGTTTTCATAAAGTTTTCTTCATCCTGATAACTTCACCAAGGTTCTATGTGTATTAGTTATACAAGCTTTTGAAAAGAATTTTACTTTTCAATACGAAGGTGGACTATATTTTTTTGTGAATTATACTTTTTTTATCATCATGACTTAATGGCCAAATACAAGTGTACAATTATGGGAAGTGATTTGAAGCAATATTAATGAGTCCTTCAAAGATCATTAGCTTACATAAGGATTTTTAATGACTCAGATTAAATTAATTAGTGTAGGAATAAAACAATGACAATAGTGAGCATATTTAGTATGTGCTGAACTAACAAGTTTAGTATCATTATTAAATCATGTTTTCCTCCATTCCATTCTACCTCAGAGCTATTCTCTCTATAACCCAGGAATTTTCAAGGAGTTACAATTGTATTTAAAATAATGGACTCAGGTGCCATTTTTTTCACTTTCTTTGCTTTTTGCAGAGGAAATTGAACTCCTTTGTGACTTTCTATGGCATTTTTGTAAGTGTGCTTATTCATTTCCTTGTATTTTAAACATGCCCAGAGGCTCTAGTCATTTAGAAATGAATGAAAAATGAAATAAAATATATGTGTTAGATGCAAGCAGACATACATAAAAATACAACCCATTTTGACTACTGACTAGAGAACATGAGAAATTTTGTCATCTTCAATTCACCTTGCCTCATTTACATCCAAACTTTCTCAACTCAAATAATGATGTGTGGAATAGAGATATAGTTGGTGGAAGAGTTGAGAATTTTCTTTTATTTTATTTTGCATTTTTCCCACAGAAACAGGATACTATTTAATTTGAACACTTATTATCAGTTGAACACAAAGGACCCTCACCTTTTGAATCAGTAACTTATGGCAAAGCAATACTTGCAAATAGCATCCATTAGATTCAAATGCCCAGTTTAGGAGATTCGGAAAAAGCATTTTCACATAGAAATGTAGTATCCTGAGTAAATGTTTGCTCTTAAAATTATTAAGGGTGAGAAAAAAGACAAATTGTAAGGCAAGGCAACAGCGATATTCAAAGCCAATATGTTGTAAATTAACTTTACAATTTGGAGAGAGAAAAGTGGGAGAAATATGAGGGAAAGGGTAACACTGTTCAACCAGAAATTTACTGCTTACCTTATACAGTCAACTCTAACACCTATGTATATGAACTTGAGAAAAATATTAAATTTAAAAAATAAATTGTTGAGTTTTGTAGACAAAAGCTCTCAAACCTACATATTATACAATGCTTTCTCCTATCTCCAAAAATAAATTCTTGACACCAAAATTGCAAGTTTGAAACTAAAAATAAATCTAATATTTGTATGGATTTGTTTCAAATTATTCTCAGCAAGGAATTTTCTTCTCAAATATTTTTGTAGTATTGACAATAAATTTATATTTTCGCTATAGTAAAGCTATGACTCAAATGTTAAAACTTGAAAAGTATCAATGTGTGAGAAGTAATGTACCTACTATCTGGTGAATGTAACTGTAACCCCTCTATATATTACAATAAAAAATTTTAAAAAGCAATGTAGGGACAAAATGCTGAAATATAACTAAAAAACTTGAAAATTAAAAGCTATATTAAACATGAACTCTTATTAATCTAATAAATGTTAATGAAATGTCAAATTATGATTAAATATATTTCACAAATCTGTCAATTTTTATAATATAGAAGTACTTTCATATTTTTCTCACTGCGTAAATAAAAAAGACAGTTTAAGAAAATCATTCAGGGATCCTGTGCATAAGGTACTATTTGAGAGAAGAATAAGCCCCATTATAATTTAACTTTAGGGGCTGGGAGTTTGGCCTAGCAGTAGAGTGCTTGCCTAGCATGCACTAAGATCCAGGTTCGATTCTTTGGTACTAAGTACATAGAAATAAGTTGGAAGTGGTTCTGTGGCTCAAGTGGTAGAACCATATATGTGTGTGTGTGTGTGTGTGTGTGTTTGTGTGTGTGTGTGAGTGTGTGTTTTATGTGTATGTATAAATGTGTGTATGTACATTGCATGTATGTATAAGTGTGTGTATATGTGTCTTACATGTATAATATGTATTATTCACACACATAAATTTCCAATTGTAGAATAAAATTAATCATTACAAAACTCTTCAAGTACTGCAAAACATGATCAATCACTTTAATACTTCTGTCTTTAAACACATTTCCCCTGTTTCCCTTTTTTATAATTCCTAAGAATTTCTCATTTTGATGTGCTGGTTTGTGGATTCACATGCTATTCAGAAGTTTTTATAATTTGTTACATTTGTTTCTGTGTCTGTAGGGAGAGTGGATGTATGGGGGGGCAGTTTGGAGGCTTGAACTCAGGGCCTAGGCACTGTATCTGAGTTGTTTTTTTTTTTTTTTTGCTCAAAATTAGCATACTACCTTTTGAACCATAGGTCCACTTAAGCTTTTTGGTGATTAATTAGTCTCATGATCTCAGCCTCCTTATCAGCTAGGACTATCGGGATGAACTTCAGCCTCCAGACTAGATTTTCTTATATCAGAAAAATACTCTCCATGATGGTACAAACTCTTAGCAAATTTTACTTACATATAAAAGTTTATAGTGGTGCCCAGCATAGGATATATTTAAGAAAAAATATTTTCAACAGAGCTGCAATATTTTCAGGCATAATACAGAGTGATCATTTAAATAACAAAATGGCCCAGCTAGAAATAGTGAATCTTTATCAAAAATCATACTCAAGTAAGAAAAATCACTTAGAAATACCCTAGAGCTGGGCTAAAACAGTGAACAGTAAACAGAGGGAACTTCTTTTAAGGACTTTGACATTTAATTCTGTTTGAGGCTTGTTAAAGGTCATTCAGTTTTATTGCTTGCATTTTGCTTTCATTATCTTACAAGCTATTTTGGAGACTTCATTTAATAGTGTGAAGATGAAAATTGATTTGTATCCTATCATCTTTCTGTAGATAGCTTGCTAATTTCAGAAACATTTCATTCTTATTTGTTATAAGAAAGAATTGGATAAAAGAAAGACTTAGGAAAAAAACCAAAGATCAAGAGAATTGGGTCATATACAAAAGACATGATTTTCTTGTGTTATTCTTATGAGACTTTGTTTTCCTAATTTTGTAATAAATTGAAGAAAATTCACTCTGAATTTTTTTTATCAAGAATAAAGGGAAATAACTGACAGCACAAACATTCTAAGAAACATCACACTCAAACACAAATAAAAATATCAGGATAGATCTAAAGTAGGTATTCAAATTGAGAGCTGTTGTAGTAGCAAAGGTAGGGGAAACAAAATTATCTCACCCAAGCCTTACCGTTACAAATGCAAACAATGGAGAAGTGTAAAAGTGATAAGAGAATAGAATGGGCATGATTAGATCAATTCTATTAAAAGCTCCTAGAGACAATAAATGATTTAACACAGGTAATCTACATCCAGGTTTGTTCAGTAAGCCACTGGAGGTCTTTGTCAGACTCTTTTGACAAGCTAATTAAAAGCAGACAGTTATGCAGCATTTGATGTTTACCTTTGTGAAATGAATCAAGTCATCTTCAAGTTTCTCTATTCATGTTTTCTCCACTGTCCTGTCATAGTGACCTTTATGGCATAATATTATGAATAAACTATATATTCATCGAGACAGCCTAGGTGTCTCAATGAAAATAAAATGTCCCCTGAAAAAGAATTTTAAGCACTATTTAGCTTAATGTAATAAATGTTTGTTCAACCTTGAATGTATCCTGGGCTTCTCACAAATTATTGTAAACACACAAGCCAAAGAAAAGTGTCTGTCTGTGAAGAAGTCATGATGTACCCAATATTTAAAGTTTTTCAGTGTGGAGTTTTTTTATGAATATGTTCCTTTTAAATATGTTTTCAGAGTTAGTGGGATAAGCTTTCTGAAGAAAAATACATGATTTTTACATTAATTATTCATCACAACAAGCAAATCTTAATAAAAAAATTCTAAAATAAGGAAAAATAGGAAAATAGGCTAATTTTTCCTCCCGTCCTACTTTCCTTCCTTCCTTCCTTCCTGTCTGCCTGCCTGCCTGCCTGCCTGCCTGCCTGCCTGCCTTAATATTTTCTCTGGTTTTAGAAGACATTGTTCAATAACTTTACACGCAGGATAAGCTGAACCCCAGAGAGTAATACAGCTTACATTTTCCCCATTGCCTAGCAAACGAGTAGAGAAACTGGGATAAACTGTTCTTTATTCCAAATCCAACCTTTAGGGTCATTTTGCTTTAACAAAGTAATCCAATCTACAAATTTAAAGTAGGTCATCTTTTCCTTCAGTATTCTATCTTGGGCTTGGGCTAACATCCAGGCCAAGAAATTTGGCCAGGCCAGCTGTTGGCTCCATACTGCTGGGTTTGAAATATGTTAAGGGGAAATAAAGAAAAATCTTTGAGTAAAGCAAAGCATTATCCAAACATATTTCAAGCAGACATAGGGATATTGAAAACAACTATTTCAAATGTCCGTTGATTATTGTGTGAGAATTCATGCAAGTGGTTTTCTGAACAGACATTTTTGTATATTTATTCTCAGCTCTTAACTGGACAAATTGATGCTTGATATATAAACATTGACACAATATATGTACTCTACATAAGAAAATGATAACCCTCTTAACCCTCTTATTTCTTTTTTTTTCTTTTGTTTGGTTGTAGGACTTGAACTCTGGGCCTGGGTGCTGCCCTGAGCTCTTCAGCTTAAGGCTACCTTCAGCTTAAGCCCCCTAGAGTCATAATGCCACTTTCAGTTTTCTAGTGGTTAATTGGATTATAAGGAGTCTCGTGGATATTTTAGTGCCTGATCTGGCTTTGAATTGTGATCCTTAGATCTCAGCCTCCTGAATAGCTAGGATTGCAAGCGTGAGCCACTGTGCCCAGCTTAAAACCCCTCTATTTCTATATAATAAAATCAACTTTTCTCTTCTAAATAATTTATGCCTACATGTCCATAATTTCATTGTTTGTGAGTCATTCATAGAGTAATTCAGGCATTGGTCTAACTGCAAAGCCACTTTGCACTTTGTGAAATAAATACATGGGGTGACAAATAAAGTGGCTACATCAGAAGTCAAACTCAAAGTTCAAATGCATCATTTTCTTTATACTGAACTAAATACCTAAATTCTTAGAAAGGCTTAAGCCTGAAGAAAATCTTAAATGATTATTTTAAATAATGTACTTATTAAAGAAATGTTTTTGTTGTTGTTGTTTTGGTTTTGGTTTTTGAAGCGTATAACAGATTTCCTCTGCTGCTTTTTAAACACTGAATTAGTTTTAGTATCAGATCTATCTGCTCAAGCTGCCTACATAGAGAAACAATCTAATACACATATTTCAACTTTTCCTTATTAGTATTCTTTCCTTTTCATTTTTCCCCTTTGCTTTCTTACAACCACTCTCAAAAGGTAAGATAAGTGCCATTATTCTTCTCTTAAAATTGAGAGCATTAAAATAAGGGTCAAAAGTCCTTGGTTCAAATGAAACAGAACAGTTTAATAGAGAAATTAAATGGTAAAGGTTTAAAAGAAAAAAAATCCCAGAGAAAATAGAATTCTTTTCTATTTTCAAATGTCCTGAAAAACTTCAGACAAGATCTAATTTTAATAAGCCTTAACTCATACAGCGCTACCTTTATGATAAATATATGCTATTTTTCTCTTATTTCAGTAAGAAAATGTATAATATAAATGTGTAATATACATATGTATATATGTATATATGTGCAATAATTCTTTCAAAATGCAGATGAGTAATCTAAAGCAATCTTTACATTACTTTCAAATCCATATGCCAGCTTACTCTTTATAGATGAAAAAGAGGGATAGTAGAATTTGCTGGAAAGGTGTATAGATAAGAAGCAATCTATAGTGTTCTGCACATGTTTTCTCATTAAGACTTTAGAACTCTAATATTATCCAAATTTTATACACATAAACCTTGAAGTTAGAGAAGCTATTGATTCCAATTGTTCAGAAAATTAATATTAAAATTTTATATTGATTTTCCCCATAATAATGGTATTAGAGAGTAAAAAGTATTCATTTGAACTTTATGAGACTAATATTTCATAATAATTGCTATGGGAATTGTGGAGAAAGTTTTCATAAATGTATACAGGTACAGTTGCTAGGAACCACCTGTGTTGATGGTTTGTGTTGATGATGGAGGTTGATACATTAAGATCTCAACTGACTACATAATTAAACCAAGGTGTATGACAATGGGAATATTTAGAGAGGCTTGGGTAATTTGTATTAAGTAAGTGTGAACCTTTCTAAATCTATCTGTGGATACTTGCTCAACTATGTCAAATACACAAACAATATCATAACAATAAGAAGAAAATTTCTTCATGGAATGGTCATTTTGTGGGAGTAGAACCCCAAAACAGCAGGTCTAGAATTTCCCCTGGATTGTTTCCTTTCTAGTCATGGATATTTCGAACAAATAACTACAATTACAAGAAAACAATCACTACTCTATCATTATCATCCCAGGCAACTAGGTATTCAAATGAAAGCAGTCAGTTCCGTCACCATTTAAAAAAAAAAGAATTAAGCCGAAAAGTGTGGCTTAGTGGTAGAATGCTTGCCTAGCATGGCATGAAGGCTCAGATTCAATTGCTCAGTACCACACAAATAGAAAAGACAGAAGTGGTGCTGTGACTCAAGTGGTAGAGCTGTATGTCATAGATATATACCAATCTACATAATATAAACATGTCTGTAGGGTATATATACCATCATAGACTTTTATGTCTATGTAGTTATATTTATATCTCCAAAACCATGTCAATAAACTTGAGTACCCAAATATTGAGTCGTCCCTCCTGCACTGTTTGGATCTAATATCCACATACCAAAGAGACCATGCGCCTTTTACTCCTTTGGTCTTGATTTATCTCACTCAACATAATTTGCTCTATTTTCATCCACTTCCCAGCGAACGCCATTATTGTATGTTGTCTGTTGGCTATGTAGAATTAGATTGTGTGTGTGTGTGTGTGTGTGTGTGTGTGTGTGTGTGTGTGTGTGTGTGTGTATGAGCTTTGTGTCTGTGTTCATAGAGAAATAGGTCTGTAGTTCTCTTTATATGTTGGGTCTTTCCCAGGTTTGGGGATGAGTGTGATATTGGCTTCATAAAACGAGTTTGGGATAGCTCCCTCTGCTTCTACTTTTCAGAAGAGTTTTAAGAGTATAGTTATTAATTCATCTTTAAAAGTTTTGTAGAATTCCACAGTGAAACTGTCTGGATCTGGGCTCTTTTTGGTGGCCATGTCTCTGATTGCTTCTACTATCTCATTGTATTGAACTGGTTTGTTCAGTTGACTTATCTCTTCTTGGTTCAATGTGGAACCAAAATCATGCATTTCTACTAAATTTTCCTGTTCGTTTTTTTTTTTAATACAAGCCCTCAAAGTACTTATTCATAATGGTCTGAATTTTTGAGTGTCAGTTGTGGTTGTTCCTGGTTTTTTAAGTCTCCCCTCTCCTTTTTTAGATTAATCTTGCCAGGGGTCTGTCAATTTTGTTGACTCAAAGAGCCGGCTTTTTGATTTGTTAATTTTATGTATAATAAATCTTATTTCAATCTCAGATATTTCCCATTTTATTTTTGCTCTTTCTGTCCTTCTAGCTGTTTTAGAGTTAACTTTTTCTTACTCCTTTATGTGCCTTAATTGCTTCTTTAGGTTGTTTACAAGAGTTTCTTCTGCCTTTTTAATATGGGCTACCAGTTTTATAAATTTGACCCTTAGGAATGCTTTTGCTGTGTCCCATAAATTCATTAGTGATGTATCTTGATTGTCATTACATGGTAAGAAGATTTCAATTCCTTCTTTGATTTGTTCTGTAACCCAGGAATTATTCAGAAATAACATAGAAATTATTCAACTTCCATGTCGTTAAGTGATTTTTACCCTTTACAATGTTGTTTAGAGCTAGTCTGATTCCACTGTGATCAGATAGAATGCAGGAGATTGTATCAGTCCTCTTATATCTGCTTAGGTTCTTTGTGTGAACTATTGTATAACCTGTTTTGGAGTATGTTCCGTGGGCTGCTGAGAAAAATATATAGTGTTTTTCCATTGGGTGGAAAATTGTGTATGCCTGTTAAGCCCAGCTGGGCTATGGTGACATTTAACTCAGACTTTCCCTAGCTTATCTTTTGCTACAGATACTTTTTTTTAAATGAGATATTGTTTCAGTTGCTAATGGTGAAGCTGTTTACTCTCCAAGTCAACTCTGTTAAAATCTTTTTTTCAATAATGAAAATGTGTTTTAGGCAAAATAACCTTAATGAAAAACTTGTATTTATCAAAACATTTGTTTGACATTTCCACATTAAAATAATAGAATTTATAAAGATGAATTTATTTTCATTTTTACTTCTTAAATTTTTTACCTTGAATTATTTATTCAAAGAAGCTACAATTTACCATGTCAATTTATTTGTGCAATAAATTTGAGCAAAATCACTCTCATCTTTCTTGTCCCCCATCTATAAAATTTCACCGTTCTTATCAAATATCCCAGGTTTATTTTTACATATGTACATTAAGTACATTAATTCCCATTTTATTAATGAAACTTTAAACATATCTCTCATGGATAACATGACAGACACAATGTTATTTCCATTCTATCTCAAGGATTTTATGAGTAGCACTTTAGTTTATGACAAATATAGCATTGAGCACAATCTATTTATGTAGAATTATTGTAAATAATTTCTCCAGAATAGATCTATGTTGAATGTGTTTACTCTCGCCTAACTAATAGAAATAAAATACATTACGTATGCTGTGAGTTTTGGAACCATGAACACATGAGAATAATTGTGGATATTGTCCATACCCTTGATAGAACAATACGGAGAAATAAAGCAACATAAAGTAAATTTCACATTATAATATGATACTTCAATGGGGATACAAAGCACTGCTTAGCTATGTTGCTGACAATATCATTTGTAGTAGGAATAGGATGATAACATGATAATAATCACCAATGAAAAATTATGAGGTTTTGTTCATTAAATGGTAAATTTTTATAAAAGAACAAGTAAATTTTCTTATAATACACAATCTGGAGATGGTATTCATATATACAATGCAAATTTATTCATCCAGTAAAAAGGAAGATTTTATATAATTTGCCAAGAAATGGATGGGACCAGGGAAAAAAAATTAAGTCATGTACAGAGAGAAAAAGAATGCCTGTTTCTCTCATATGCAGAACATAGAACTAGTTGATAAAATATATACAAGTAAACACAAATGTGTACACAGTGTACACAGAGCTACTAACCAAAAAATAATATTTTTATGGTAAGAATTCAAAAGATATAAATCCTTAGAAAAACTACCAAAGATAATCCAGAAGCAAGGACAAACTAAATCCACTAGCACAATGATGTTCATTGCAGCACTATATGGATCCAACCCACATGTCCCTCAGTTGATGAGTGGATCAACAAGATGTGGTATTTATACACAATGCAATTCTATGCTGCTGTCACAAAGAACATCGCCCCATTTGTAAGGAAATGGAAAGACTTAGAAAATATCATATTAAGTGAAGTAAGCCAGACTCAAAGGAACATAGGCTCAATGGTTTCCCTCATTTTTCATAATCAGTAGAAACCTTGGGCTCTCCTAGCAGAGATTTACAGTAGAACAAAATCTAGAGACATTAGGCCAAATAGTATGACACTAAATGTAAGGTCCTCCAGGATAAGGAAACAAAAGCCATATAATGAGTGATTGTTGTCCTTAATCTCTCATCTCTTTTGCTGTCCCTTGGTTATCTCATATAGTTACAATATTTCACCTTGTTATCTGATATATTTTATATATGCTTAATTGGTTATTTAAAATTGGATAGGGAAGGGGAGAAATCAAGATGAGCAGGGGGAGTGGGGGGAGGGATATGGGGACCATGGCATGAAAAAGGGTATCGATGTTTGTGAAGTAATTCACCTTCTATCTGGTGAATATAATGTAACCCTTCTATTAATTACAAGAAAAAATATATGGAAAAAAGGAAAAACTAACAAAGGGTTCAACAACATGAATATCAGAAAAGTGTCACTTAAAAAAAGGTGGAGATGGGAAGCCACAGAGAAGGAATAAGGAGAAAGAAATTAAATAAACAAGCAGGAAATAACACAGTCACAATAATTAGGAAATTAAGAAAATAATTATGAAATTAAGAAAATTGAAGGGGAGATTGGATTTTGAATAAAGGGAGAGAATAAAGGGGTGACACTGATCAAAATGCATCATACTTATATATTGATTTGTGGAATAGTAAAACTTGTAAAAAAAAACTACTCAAAGATAATAAAGAAAACAAAAATAACATCACTGATGCAGTCTTCATGATAACAGAAGCTTGCACTTTCTTGATGATGAGATAGTGTTTGTTTCTTGGGAGCACAGAAAGGCAGTATCCTGGATTAGAAATTCTCAGTAGTTTGAATTTAAGTGGGAGAAGCAGTGATCCTATTTGCGAATTAACTGGTAATGATCTAGCTGAATTTGTCCAGTGCCAACAATCTGAATTGTTAGAAACTGAAGCATACAGCACCATGCTGAAAAAAAAAAAAAAACTTAGACCCAATACTGGCTTCTGGAGTGCTCTTTCAGATATGCCACAACTCCAAACTCCATTATTTGGGGATTATGGAATACAGAAGTGTTTGAAGGACTAAGTAAAAAAAAAAGAAAGAAAGAAAGGACATAGTTTCTATTGTGTGTAGGTTTTTCATCAACACAAAGAGCAAAGATAGAAGCAAAATAGAGAAACAGGACTACAAGTCCTAGAACATACTGGTCAGGTAGACAGAATTACTAATTATAATTGCTTGATATGAACCTGGTCACCTGCTTTTAATTATTACTTTTTTGTCACCAGGAAATTTCGATTTCAGTGTTCATTCCTTAGGAAGACAATGCTCTAGCAATTGTCATTTGTGAGCTAAAAACAAAGGTAAGATCAATTTACGATTCTAGTTCATGTTTTTAAAGAAATTTCTCACAAACTACTTAAAGTTATCTACCTCACAATCCTACAAAGATTACCTCAGGATAATTGCAGCATGTTGTTATACATTTCTTTCTTGATGCTGGTATTGAACCCAGGACATACTGTGTGCTAGGTCCACATTGCAACATTGATATGTATCATACGTTTCAAACATAAAGAATATAAGATATAGATGGGTGACTGAACAGATGTGAATAAAGCATCAGACCAAGAATTATAGTCAAGGCTTCCATCTGTGCTTCTACACTTTTACCTTTCCTTTGCCTTTCTTTTCTCCTTTTAATCATACTAACATTTACTGGTTTTATTATCATTACAAATCAATAAAATTCAAAGATGTGATAGAAATGAATCACCAAATGTATTTACCAAAAAAGTGAGAAAATTTATACTGCCAAATTATATTACCTGCAAATAATTATTACTAGGTTTGAGCATTCTTTCAAAATTTTATTGAGAGTTGATATATGGTCCATTAATGTGTGGGCACAAGACAATAAAATGTCACCATAAATGCATGTAAATTAGAAACTTGCCCTTATTAATAGGATACATTGCAAATATTTCAATGTAATCTTGTATTTACTTACTTATTGTCAATAGTGGGGTTTGAACTCAACGCAAGGGAAGATATCTCCTCAATAGAAAGAAATCTGTTTTCACCCAGAATCTCCTATTTTTGTAGTTAGGGTGACAATGTGAATCAAGATGTACAGGATTTTTTTTTTTTTTTTTGCCAGTCCTGGTCTTGAGCTCAGGACCTGAGCACTGTCCTTGGACTTTCTCAAGGCTAGAGCTTCACCACTTGAACCTCAGCACAACTTCTGGCTTTTTCCTATGTATGTGGTACCAAGTAATCGACCCTGGGTTTTCATGCATACTAGGCAAGCACTCTACCACTAGGCCAAACTCCCAGCCCAAGATGTGTAAGAGTTTTGTTGTTGTTGCTAGTTTGTTTTGCTTTTCTTTGGTTGTTGTCCTTGAAGTAAGTCTCGCTAAGTTTTTGGTATGGCTGGCCTGAAACTCTTGATCCTATCAACATTTCCCTTTCAAGTAGCTGGGATCGAAGGCATGTGGCATCTACTTACATATTTTAGTTTGCTCAATAATTTACAAGACAATATTCTTAAGTGAACTTTTTCAATAATGCATAAACTTGTAAAAAATCAAGTCAAATTACTTAAATCTTCTATCAGAAATAAACATTTAAGCATAGTATAAATATTTTCTCTCTTGACACAGGCATATACATGTGTGTGCATGCAGTTGTACATATACATACATATAATTTATCAATACCATCTATACCTCAACACAAGGATAGCTGTTCATACATAGTGTTTTTATATGTTTATACCCTATATTTATATACAAGTTCATAAGGAAGATGGTAATCCTTAATATTCACTACTTCATCCACACATTGAAAATATTTTTGTGTTACCAGTTTGTTTTTAATATGTTTTTTTTTAATTTTATTCCTTACTTGTCATTTTCAAGGTGATGTACCAAGAAGTTACAGTTACATATGTAAGCTAGGGAGTACATTTCTTGTTGAACATTGTTTTCCCCTCTCATATTTTCCTCCCACTTTTCCTGCTCCCAGTCCCCCCTCTCCTGTAGTTATAGAGTTCATTTCCAATTTTTCTCTTGTATCACTGTTGCATTGGTTCCTCCTTTGTCCTTTGTCTCATCAATTTGTTGTTGCCTTTCCCTTCCTTAAACACACATACACACACACACTCACACGCACACACACACACACACACACACACACACACACACACACAGTACACCAGGTCATAAGGGGGTAGAAAAGATACCCTGTGAACTATCTTATAATTATTGAATTCCTAAGCTTAAGGGCAATTTACTTAGTATCACATTTTGTCGTAAACAGTAGAGTAACAAATTTTATTTTTTTAGATTTCTCTTTTGAACACCAGGACATTGATAAGACTAATATCAAATATTTGTATGTGGACTAAATGTGCCTTTTGTTTGAACATCTGTAAAGAGAAAAATGGTTCTTATATTTTGTAAATATGAGTGTTTGGTATATTTTTGCTATTATTTCTGTTTTGTTACCAGTCATGACAGATATCTATTATATTCTTAAACAATTCCAACTGAATCCATTTAAATGTTTTTTTTCTTTTTTTTTCCTTTTCGCGTTTCATGTATGCCACATTCTACAAAAATGTTTTTGTGACCCTTGCTTGAGAAAAAATGTTATAGCAAATATCCTCTGTAAATAATAGTTATCCGTAATGTCTGCAAAGATTCCACGTAATAGGAAGAGGGTAGGCTGGAATAATCACTAAATACTGCTTCAATTTTTCAAGATCCTCATGAGAGAGAAGCTGAGATCACTCGTGATTAGTTTCAACTTGTTTTGTTTGAATTTCTGAAATCTTTTGGGCAACCGTGTATGTGGCTTTCCAAAATCTCAACCAACAATCAATTAATGCTGACATCCTGTGATAATTATCTCCCATCATTTTACTTCAAACCCCCTTACCAACATTTTAGTTAAAGAAAACATCTAGGTCCTGAATGCAATTTTTTAAATTTCATTTTATTGTCAGGGTGAGATAGAAGTATTAAGGTTATGTTTCTCAGGTATATTACTTCTTGGACATTGATGCCCCTTCCCATGCTTTCATCCTACTTTCCCTCTCCTCACCCCCTCCACTCACCTTGTTTTTCCCCTTTCCCTTCCCTTTTTCAAATAAACAAATAAATGTATATACAATATACCAGGTACCAAAGCAGATAAATTAACAACAGGGGTTAAACCATAAGGGGAAAAATGAGAAAAGAAATAACTTCACATAGCACTTTAAAAACAGCTAAAAAGACAAACCTCTTGTTTCCGTATCCTAGAGTTCATTTTTCTTAGCCTCATTCTATATAGTCATATGTATATAACACTTCTTTATGATAAAGGCTGTGGAAAATCCGAATAAATTTTCTAGTTGTGGCATTGGCCTTATATTTATATATATTTTATTTTACATGATTGATTTGTTTAAATGGCCATATGTTCCCCCCATACCAGTTCATAACAATGTGGCCATAGACTACAGGGTAACAAAGGGCTCTCCATATTTTGTGATGTGGAAATAGTCAGTGTGCTTCAGTCCTAATTGGAGCCTACTAAAAGACATTAAAAAAAAGTTTACTTCTTTTCATTTCTAACTTGCTGTCTTACTTAGTTTCTAAAGGGAAATTTTCAGGTAAAAATTTGCACAGTGTTTTCCATGATTTCGTTGCTAGATCACAGTTCAGAAGACATGAAAAAATTGGTATTCACATGCGAAAGTTATGAGAAATTCATTTTTTTCATTTCTGCTGGTGATCCTATCACATTTGAACGGTACAATGTTCTAAACTAAGAATGTGTCTCTAAGTCAAGGATAGGATTACCAGTATTCAAGTCAGCAACTTGGTCCAAGCCCTAGTCTGCACTCGCCAACAACTTAAAATATTAACATTAGCCTTTTGAATCTATCTTGGACTCCATTTCACCCTTGCTCTCTAATGACCCCCCCGAAACCACAAATGGTAATGATATTCCAGCCAAGACATAATGTTCTTAAAATCCCTTTTAAATGTTGTTGGTTGGCCAGAATTGCTCCATTTTAGTATTTCTAGATAGCCTTTAAATAAAACTTGTTCTAATGTAGCTGATACCATGTTGCCTAAAAGACAACTGTAGGATATATGTTTATTGCAAAGTAACAATCAAGCTTACAGCTTAAACATAGCTATACTGCATAATGCAGATTTTAATTAGGAATATTACAACTCACTTCACTTTATTGATCGATATTTTTTAGTGTAGAACTATACAAACAAATTGATTTTATAGTTGTCATCCAAAAGCAAAATCTACTGTGATAAGTAATAAAATAAAGCATCCTAAGCTGGTCAGTTGAAGTGTATGTTTAGTCTTTGTGGTCCATTTAAAACTACATCGAAATATATAGTAAGAAATGTTTACATTTCAACACAAATAAAAACTATGAGGACTTTCTAAATTATTTTATTGGAGTTTTGTAGAGGTTTTTGTAGAAGTTCTTGTGAAGTTTTGTAGAAGCATGACTAGTATAGCAAGAGCTTAGAAATGTCCCCACCTAGGAAATAAGGCCATTCTTCTTTGATCCTCTTTTTGTTATGCCTCCAGAGAGACAAAAAGGCCTATTCAGGTCCGGAATAAATGGTGAGAAGAGAATTAAGCCTCCTGAGTCAGAGTTTGTCTCCTAGAGTATAAAGAAGCCTTAATCTTCCTCAGTTATTCCCCCTCTCACTAGAAGTTTAATTTATATTCAGGCATTAAATAAATACTCTTTGTGTCCATAAATCATGTTATTTTGCTACAGACTGCATGTCTGGAAACTGGCATGTGTAGGCAGTCAGCAGCATTTATGGAAAAAGAGGGATTTATTTTGCCAATAGGAAAGATTCTATATGATTAAAAGCAAAGGAAGAGTTTGGAATGTGATTTAGAAGTAGGTAGTCTTTGCAAGTTTCACTTTTACAGGAAGGTGGACACACATATACAAACATACAAATCTGGTCCCAAACTTGATGTTGTGGCTGGATACACACAATGCAGCCTCTACAATAAAGCCAGGCTTTGGATATGACAGATGAAGAAGGCTGCATGATTAGGCCTGGAACTCTCATTACCAGTTCAGAATCAACCCTGCTCCTTTTCTGTCTGAGGAGAGGTGTCACTGGACTTTTCCCCTTATTAACAGAGCCATTCCTTGTTATCTCTTTAACAGACATTTATCTAATTCCTTTATAAACATATGCATTGTGATAAACCTATGTATTTGTCCTCAACTTGAAATTTAAATTTCTTCACAAAATTTTTCTGAAGGCTTTTATTTTCTCCCCAATATATATATATATATATATATATATATATATATATATATATATATATATATATTATTGTCAGGGTAAAGTATAGAGGGTTAGAGTTACATTAACCAGGTACATTACTTCTCACACATTGATACCCCTTCTCATGTTTTTGTCCTCATTTTCCTACCCCACCCCCTCCCAACCATTTTGTTTCCCCCTCTTCTCCTTCTAATTTCAAGTAAACAAATATTTTAATATAATTATATTCTCTTTTCACTTGTAGAGACAGAACCTATGTAGTAAAGGTAGATAGGACATTATGAAACAATTGCACAATTGTAAGAGATTTGGGGTACTTTGAGAAACATATAATGTCAATCTTGGTATCATTTCCCATAGTGGAGAGGTATGAGATACTTCAAATAAGTTAGATGACTTTACTCTAAACTTTACTGGTCATGTAGCATCTGCCTTATGAAATGTTCTTTATTATTGGCCATGGGGCTAGAACTCAGCCTGGGAGCTGTCCCTGGGCATTTCCACTCAAGGGCAGCACTCTACCACTGAATCATAGCACTATTTTTTATTTTCTTATTATTTGGAGATAAATCTTATGGGCTTTCCTGAATGAATTTGCTTTAAATGATGATCCTCAGACCTCAAATTTCAGCCTTCTGAGATTACGGATGTGGACAATGACACCTGGCAAAATGCTCTTTTAATTTTTTTTTTTTCTTTTCGGGGGCCAGAAGTTTGGCCTAATGTAGAGTGCTTGCCTAGCATGCAAAAGACTCTAGCTTTGAGAAAACCCAAGGACAATGCTCATGCCCTGAGCCCAAGCCCAGGACTGGCAATATATATATATATATTTTTTTTTTTCTTTTCTTATTTTTTTTGTATTACCAATCCTGGGGCTCAATTTTTGACAACCATGAAAAGCATTCATTTGATTCCACTGAGGATTTCAGTTTCTGTCTATTGACAGTACAGCCAAATAGTAAATTGGCAAAAGCAGACCTTATTTTTCATTTCTTTTTTTATTTTTAAGGAGGTTCCTAAAAAATAACTCTGAGAGTCAAGCTTAAACCTGACAGTTTTATAAAAGCGTTTTCCTTTTACTTGAAAAATGATTTCCTATCACTTTTCACATGCATTTTCCCATCAAAAATTTACACACAAAATAAAAGAAAAATAAATAGAAAGGAAATTGATAACAAAGAAATGAAAATCAGTGGTAGAACATACTGGCTAAATTCAGGATAAGCTGCAGAATGTACCTGAACATGTATCTGTTGTGGAATGAATCTTGGGAATTCTATAGTTTATTTGCAACACAGAATGAGATTAGACCTTTAAAAAAATGTACACATTTGTAACTCAAAGCTTAGCCAATCTGGTGCTGCATGTCCACGATTAATTTCAGTCTTTATAATGGTTTCCAGCCTTTAAAAAGAAACAAACACCCATTAGCCTCATAACTTTTCATTACTCTTTTTCACTCTACTCACATTGGTATTACAGCAATAGCTTCTGTGCACATTCTAAAACATGAGTGGATTATTTCTTCCTCAGAGCATCTGTGCTATTGTTTCATCTTTCTCAAATCTACCTCAACTGAACCCAAGGCTAAATTTCATCTGTTCAACTATCACCTTGTCAATAAAGAAAATTAGGATCGTCTCATGCTTGCAAACATCCTTCTCCATAGTACCCAAGATGTTTTTTTCCTTCACTATTTTTTTCTGATTTCCACATTGCTGGTCCCCTTCTATTAACCTTGATTATTAACTACATGGTGATAATCTGTACTCCTCAACTACAGTTTAAGATTAAGCAGGAAACATTTGTGTTCATTTTTTCACTGATTGTACTAATCAGCTTGTTCAGAGCTTTGTATGCATAATCAGTGCTCAGTAAATATTGTTTCAATAAATGGAGAGAGAATGTGTTTTGCTTGAAGTTTTCCATGAAAGGAAACAAGCATACTTATGGACATACAGAGTTGCTGATTGTAATTATATTAACTCAATGCTTTTAGAAATGATTTTTGTCAAGTTTTATGATAGTGTGTGTTAAACTCGTAACAACATATTTAGTATTTGACAGATACATTTTTCCATATTTTTCTCTTTGAGTACCAAGTTCATCTGCAGACCTCCATAAAAGTAATGATTGTCTTTTTAAAAAAATTTCTGAATCTGCTATCCTATCTATAAAAATGAATTATTTCTCCTTCTAAATACTCTCATTACCTAGATTGTGCCATGATTGTTTTTCTTCAGTTAAGTCTGCATATTTCTGAGAGTAATTGCTCTATCGCTGTTGTTTCTGGTGCAGAACTCTGTCTTGTTTACTCAATTTATTCCCATTTATGCACAAATTAAAACATAATTAAACATTGAAAAGAAGTAATAATTCACTGAGAAGGGTGTGCCATGTCATATCCATAGCTAGAAATATTTGGCATTATTTCCTCAATATGTAGCTCAATTGTGTGCTTTTGTTTTATCAGGTTATTGTCATTCTTGATAAGTTAATTTATTCATTGCTATGGTTTATACGTTGAAAAGGTGATCTTCTATGCAAGAGTTTTCAAAGTTCTCAGTGTGTGAATAGATAGATGATTGCATCAGTGCATTTCTTTTTACAAAGGAAATTGGCTTCTTTTTAAAAATTATATTTTAATACCATCAAGGATTGAACAGGTGAGTCAAGGGACTCTTTTCTTTATGGGCCATGTTTCTGTCTGTCTTGTTTGTCTTCTCTGTCTGTGCTATGTGTCCTTGGGAGATATTAGCCCCTCAGCTTTGGATTTACTGGCTTCCGGAAGCATGAGTCCATAGATTGACTTCATGACCCATCTCAAGCACTGTTACAATAGTACAGAACAGATTAAGATAGCAATTTATGTGTGTTAACAGTGAATTTATTCTTTATATTTGTGTCTGTGTTATAGAAATGCATTGTTCAATTTTATGTTTATCACAATTTCAAAGGGCAAAATTTAATTTCAGTAGCACAGTTCCCATCTTACAAATAAGTTAAATACTAATCATAGGCTAATTTTGAGTATAATTTCTAGCATGAATTATGGACGATTCTGAGAAGGTAATGTATATTCGAAGAGTCTAAGGAAAATTTGACGTAGAATAAGTGTAATATTGGCTAGAACAACATTGGACAACCAAACAAATGGTTTGATTACTTAGAAAGCAAATACCAATGATTTAAAACTCTCTCATTTTTACTTGTAACAGAATTTAACATGAAATCATGTTAAATCTGAAGAGAAAACCAGATGATATTAAAGTTCATTTCATCTAGAGTCATTATAGTTTAAAATGTAACCAAGATTCAAAATTGAAAATAAATATAAAATGTGATTATGGAAAGACTGCACATCAACATATTTTCTTTGCTGCATAGGAAAATAAGAGAAGGCATTAGATTTCGGTTCAATATATATTTGCTTAGATTTTTTTGGTTAGATGGAAGATAATCCTTCTTCACTTATACCAGATTCTGCACTTTCTCTGAGAGTGTCACTTTATGTGTTAATACTTGCTAGTATTAATATAAACTTCAAGACTGCTTGAGATTCTCTAAAAGAATGTATGTTATTGGTTACTATTTGTGAGAAATTTCTTATGAATTTGCAATTTCATTTCCTAAAGAAGTTTAAATAGATATTTTAAAATTAAGTAGGAAGCTGAGTAGATCATCCTAAATGGTAAATCTGAATCAAATTTACTTGTTCACAATCAGGAACAGTTAATTAGGTGAACTGGTACAAGATAATTAGATCTGAATCTTTTTTCAAACTGTAGCTCTAAGTACCAGTGAAATTATTTTTGTATGTCTGCATCCTATCCAGAACTCATTTGTAAAAAGAATCCCTAATCAACAACATCAAGGGGTAGTAGACTTATGAATGACTAGTGAAAACAGAAGAATCTAAGCAACAAGTTCAGTGAGAACACCCCTAGCAGAAAATACAGCAGCTGTGTGCCATCTTGAAGTAGAGACTAGAATCTTTCCCCACATTAAGGATCACACACACTACACTTCTGAAAAAGCAGAGTGATAACCCTGATCAAAATTCTCTAGAACAATCTTCTTAGAAATATAGAATGGTGCAGAAGTACTCTAGTAATGGAGTAAGATGTAGTTTCAAAGTTTTTGTTTTTTTCTCTACGGGCTGGCCTTAGCTGAACTTGTCTGGATCTTAGCCTCCTGAGTAGCTAGAGTTATAGGCATGACCCACTAGTGTCTAACCAAGACTGCACACTGGAAAGGGTATGCAGGTCAGTAACATGGGACTTATACAACATGTGCAAGACTCTGAGTTCCACCTTAAGCATAAAAGCAAAGCAAAAACCACTACACATTCATTAATTTTATCACTGGAAAAGCCTGATTATCATTACCATTGTTTTTCATGTTTATTTGTACATCTTGGTTTTGGGACAGTAGCACTTGGTTAGAGTAGCAATAACAGCGCAAGCATTATTCTCAGTTGACTTGAGAAACCAATTACATCCACTGCTGATGATCTATGAACAAGAAGTGCCATTTATACAAATTTTAGGAACAAAACAAAAGAAGCAACATATCACCAAGCTATACAGATTGTGTAGAGTCTTATTTTTACTTCAGATCACATCATGTTACCAATCTGGATGACATTGAACTCAATTGTTAACTTAGCTTCAATTACATATAATTTATATCAACAAGCAGAATAATGACTTCAAGTTGGCATTAAATGCCACTCTATGGGAGATGAGGTTCACAACAGAAAAATATTAGATTAAAATATGCTTTCAAAACTTTGCAACAGTAAGTAATGTGTTTGAATTTCACTCCTCTTCATGGAAATTTAGATATAAAGCCTCAACATAAAAAACAAATAAGAGCCAGAAGTTTGGCCTAGTGGTAGAATCCTTGCCTAGAATGCATAAAGACTCGGGTTGGATTCTTGGTAACACATAAATAGAAAAAGCCAGAAGTGGTGCTGTGGCTAAAGTGGTAGAGCTCTAGCCTTGAGAAAGCTCAAGGACAGTGCTCAGGCTCTGAGTTCAAGCCCCAGGACTGCCAAAACTAATAAAACTAATTTTTATAACTTTTTTGTACAAAATGACTAAATTGCCAATAAGTGAATCATTGCGATTGAGCAAAAAATCATTCCATCATTCTTTTCGCTATTTTGAGACGATTATAGCATATCGAGTTAATTTTGGAAATCTCTTTTATTTGCAATCTTATCCCTAATGTTGCATATTTATTTAGAGTTATTGTATAGTACAGTCTTTTAAAAATAAAATAGCTGTGTTTCCACCTACCTAAAACCACATTACAAATATGGATACTGGCAAGCTCACAAAAATAAACTTACACATCATGTAGACATAAATGTGTGTGGGATGAGTTCTAGCTATCTGTGACATGTGCCACTTATGATCATTGGACTAAGATTATGTTGGTGGCAAGAATACATGTGAAGCAAAGTTTAAAACAGAACTGGCATCTCTGCCCCCTTTTGTTCCATAATTATGTTGCTAAAGTTAAAAACATTTTGAGAATGTTCCATAGAATAATTTTAATAAAATTTCACTGTATAAATGTCACTGCTTCAAGTTTGGAACCAGAATTATATGAGCACATATTTTTAAATAGTATGGTATTATTCACTTCAAATGCTTTAAAATAGCATTTAACTCTCTCTCTCTCTCTCTCTCTCTCTCTCTCTCTCTCTCTCTCTCTCTCTCTCTCTCTCTCTCTTTCTCTTTCTCTCTTGCTTCCTCACCCACTTTTTCAGGAACATATTTTTTTCTGTGAAACTTTCCTACCATTGTGATCCAGTGTAATGTATGCAGGAGCTTCAGTTTAATTTAATTAGCTCCTGGTTTAATTGTAAAATAACCTCCATTTTTCTGTGGCCCTTGTTTAGACATCAAAGACAGATATCAAGATGTGATATCACTGTGATTCTGTTAGCTTACAGTTAGTTCATCAATCACATGTTTCCATGTAATCAGTCTTCCAGTGATGGAGACAGAGAATAGTTCTAGCCAGGAAGGTGTTGCCTCATGTAGCTTCTTGTTATCCCTCTATTCACATTACCTATTCTATGCCATGAACCCATAATAAACAATGTTCTACCAATATAGATTATTTTAAGTAATTTAAAATTTCTTGAAACTTCACGTCTGTTTATGGTATCTGATTTTTCCCATGCCAATTAAAATATACTTTATGTTATACTTAACATGTAAAATATAGAACATAAATTATGTAACATTTAATATAACCTTAAAATATTTTAGAAGTTTTTTATGTATTAATAATTCATTCTTAAGATGATTACAATTCTTCAGGACATATTTATTCATTTATTATTTGAAGAACAGTATAGAAGAAATGCATTTATTTCGATGTATTTTCACTCATTTAAATAGGACCAATGGATTAGAAATCATCTAAAACAGATCTATAAGAAACAAAGAAAGTTAAGTAGTAATAATCTCCTAACATAGAAAACTGACAACTCAATAGATTCACCATTGAATCCCATTGGATATTTAAAGAACTAGCACCAATATTCCTAAAAATTTCTAAGAATTTGAAAGAGAAAAAGCATTATCAAACTTATTTTATGAAGCCAGTATCATGCCAAAAGCATAAAAAAGTACAAAAAAATCTTCAGATAATTTGTTTGAGAAATGCAGATGAGAAAATTTACAATAAAATTCTAACTCACTGAATTCCACAGCATATTTTGCCATATAATTTGCCATTACTCTAGGGATAAAGTGGCAAGTTCAACATATACATATTGACAAACATAATAGACCATATATATTTAGAAGCAAAGACAAATACCATATAATCATGTTAGTTGAGGGCTTTGATTAAAAAAAAAAAAAAAAGAAGGCTTGGGCCGGGAGTTTGGCCTAGCGGTTAAAGTGCTTGCCTAGCATGCATGAAGACCTGGGTCGATTCCTCGGTACCGCACACATAGAAAAAAGCCAGAAGTGGTGCTAAGGCTCAAGTGGTAGAGATCTAGCCTTGAGAAAGTCCAAGGACAGTGCTCAGGCCCCCGAGCTGAAGCCCAGGACTGGCAAAAAAAAAAAAAAAAAAAAAAAGAAGGCTTAGATAAAAATTCCACATCAATTTATGGTAAAAAAAAAAACGAGGAAACTGGGAATAGAAAGAATGTATCCCAAGACTAACATTGTTAATATTATAATTAACAGAAACAATACGAGTTTCTTCTAATGACATAAATGAGACAAGGGTGTCAAAGATCTCCACTCTTCCTCAATATACTACTGAAAATTTTAATACAAGAATATATGAGAAAGGGAAAAAAAATCACACATGGGAAGATATCAAATCATCCCCATTTGCAGATGATATATTCTCATAAAAGATTCTGTCAACATAATTGGATATCATAACAATATAGCCGTTCTACAGACCAGTAATGAATAATCTATTTAAGAAATCAGAAGGAAAAATTATAAGCTAAAAAATGAATACTGGCATATAAATTTAGCTAAGGAGGTGAAAGACTCTACATAGTAAAGTATGTCTTCCATCAGTTGAAGAAAGGAAATTCATCATTAAGTATACTGTCTATGATATTCCTCAGATAATTTTTTCTCATGAGTATTGGATCTACAAGGTATAATGCTCAAAGAGAGCAGAGGAAGAAAATAAAAGACAACATGAAAATAGCAAGGGAAAGATAAATAAGAGATTAAGGCTGTAGATGAAGTAAGTGGAGGTAAAAATCAGTAAAAGCTGGGAATGTGGCTCAGTGGCAGGGTGCTTGCCTAGTGTGCATGAAGTCTTGGGTTTAATTTCTCGATTTCATATAGAACAGAAAACCCGGAAGTGGCATTGTGGCTCAAGTGATAAAGTGCTAGCCTTGAGCAAAAGAATTCAGTGCCCAGGCCCTGAATTCAAGCCCCAGGACTGGCCAAAAATAATAATAATAAAAAGAAAGGAAAAAGATTAATAGATAAGGTAGACTGACAACTTAGAATTTTAAAGTTGTTTCATTTGGAATTCTATTTTATCTCTCTTCTTCTATTTCCTCTATCCTAGTTGCAAACAAATCCCCTGAATGTGGAATCAAATTCTCTTTGCACTAAAGTTAATGGACTCCTAGTTAAATTCAGCAGAATTGTGATGAATAAGACTAGAAACTCTGAAAATGGTATAGATATCAATAGAGAGGAGCCCTGTTATTCTCTTTTTCTCCCATCTCAGGGTCCTCTGTGTGTGTGCATTTTAATGTCTGATATCACTGACAATTAGCATAGCTGCCCACTCAAAATCAAGATGTGTGGATGACAGAATTTGTAGGTCAAGGAAAACTGATGAAAGTGACAGAAAATACTAACAAAACTCAAATTCTTCAAGCCTTTACTTCTCCGACGATAAATATGGGAACATTTAATACGTATTTGTCAATATTTCTGTTCAGTTTTTAAATAATATCTAGTTTCTTTTTCTCTACAACCCTGTTCTTAATAAACAGCTCTAGCAGCACTGCTTTTTTTGTGAGTGCTACACCAAGCACTGTAACTGATTGTGTTTGCTAAGCTCAATGTTTTCACAGCTGCGAGCAGATGTTTTAAATACCAAAGGTGCACTAAAACTATCCTCAGCAATTAATAAATATAATACCAACATTTGCACTAGTGATTTTTTTCTCTGAGCAGACTAAAGCTCTTCAAAAATGAACTCGGATTATTAGGCTAATTTTTCACAGATGGAGAGAAATACCCACTAGATTTAGGTTAAGGCCATGTAAGTGACTTTGCACAACATTGTGCGTGATTAGATGGATGACCTTGAAGAAAACCCAGTATTCCATTCTGGTTTTCCTCCAAAGCCTATGTTTTGCTTTGTCAATACCCAACACTTATTAACATTTGAACTTTCAATGCGCATTCCTTAGTGCATTGATTTTTTGATCATATTTGACAGGAAAATCACTGTATTTGTTCTGATTACCATTCATTTGCTTCCATGAAAAGCATGCATTAGATTTCTGAGACATTTAACAGGAAAAAAGTAATAAACTTCTAAATAGTGAGTGATAAATCTTTTTTGGGAGATCTTCCAGCAAAACCCGGTGGCAGGAAGGAGACAGTGAACACACACACAGGTGAGATGAGTGCTGCCCTGACATGTTTCAGAGGATGGAAGTCACAGTGCCTTCCCAAGAGCCCAGAATGTTTATTCAGGAGGAGTCTTCTTGCCATGGTCCCTGAGTCCCTCAGCCTATTCCTTAGTAGTGTGGAGAGATTGATATTTGTAATGTGATGCTACTCATGGACACATGATGCTCAAATGTTAGCTTGTCTACAGGCTAAAAAACATGCCCTATTTTCCATTAGCCTAAAAAGTCTGCAAGTCTTGGTCAAAGCTACCCTGTTAAATAAAAAGGAATATTTTTTAATAGTTTGACGTTTAACTGAAATTTAAGTATTTTCTACCAAACTTAGGTATTTTTTTATGCAAAAGGTACTCATATTTATATTTGAAAACCTATATATTATTTTCAAAACTTTACAGAGTAACCAAAAAAAGAGTATGACCTAGGTACATAAGGTCATATAGGATGAGAGTGAATGAAAGTATCTCTAGGATATGGAACCAAGATCTTTGTCTTGTGTGATTGTTGTTCTTACTGTATTGTTATTTTTCTTCTCTTTTGTTGCCATTTGGTTAATATTATATTGTTACTGTATTTGACTTTGTTACATGGTATATTGTATATATGTATATTTGAAATAGGAAAGGGAATGGGGGAAAACAAGATGCTTGCCAGGGGATGGAGGGAGGGAAATAGGGACAAAATCATGAGAAGGGGTATCAATGTATGAGAAGTAATGCGCCTACTATGTGGCAAATGTAACTGTAACCCCTCTATACATTACCCCAACAATAAAAATAAAAATAAGAAAAAAATAGAGTAAGACACAGGGCCAGGAGTTTAGTCTACTGGTAGATTGATTGCTTAGCATGTACTGGATTCTATTCCTTTGTACTACATACACAGAAAAAAAAGCCAGAAATGGCGTTGTGGCTCAAGTGTTAGTGCTCTAGTCTTGAGAAAACCCAAGGACAGTACTTAGGCCCCATGTTTAAGCCCCAAGATTGGCAAAAAAAAAAATACAATAGGCACTTACATTCACAAGCAGAATTAAAGTGGTCCTAACTGATACTGAAAAATGACAAAGAATTAGATAGTAAGTAAAGATAAATACATTTACCTCATGGATGTGTTTATTGAAATATTTATGCATATTAAGCTGCATAAATACTACACTTAAATATGTTTAGGAAACACAAAGGAAAATAGCTTTTAAGTTTTGTTTATGGGAAACTTCCAAAGTCATGTAAATCACATTCAAATCTTCTTGCATTATTACTATTTATCAATTTTGCTTGTTATTCCCAGATTATATCAGCCCAAATTTTAACAGAGAATATAAACATTTTATATAATAATTCAGTGCAATGTAATATTTTGATCTAAATATACATACTATGCTGTGTCTAAATCAGTTTAGACTTCTTTATCAATTCTTCTTGGTAAAACATTATGAAATTAATAATTTTTGTAAAGTTTCCATGCATGACTGTTATCTATATTTGCCTTATCATCTTATAATAAGTCAGACTACTAGCTCCTTTCTAAGGGTAACTTGTTATGCATTTATTAATCACTTCCATTCTGTCCCACAGCCTGTGGTTCTACCTTTATACATTCAATTTCATTCAGATGACCTTTTCTAGATTTTATCTAAAAAAATGTGGTATTTACTAACGTGTGCCTGAGCTAATTCAATTAGCATTATGATATACAGTATCACCTATGTTATAAAACATGTTCAAATTTTTATCTTTATATAATTGAGTTTTATTTCATTTTTAATATTCAATATATCTTCTCTTTTCATTAGTTACTTAACAGACATTTAGGTTGTTTCCCATGTCTAGGCTATTGTGAATAGAGATTAAGATCATAGGACATAGAGACATTTTTTTTTGCATTTTTTATTGTAATTAGTAAAAGGGTTACATGATATTTGCCAGATAGAAGGTGCATTAATTCACATACATTGATATGTCTTGGTACCCATTTCCCTCCTCCCCCCACACCCCCCCACCCGTCTTGGTTTTCCCCCCTTCCCTATCAAATTTCAAATAACCAAATACAAATAAATTCAGTATATCAGATAACAAAGTGAGATACTATAACAATATGAGGTACCCAACGGACAGCAAAGGAGATGAGAGACAACATAGTACGTTAAGGACAACAATTATTCGTTATATGGCTTTTGTTTCAAAATCCTGGAGGTCCTTTCAATTAGCTTCATAGTATATGGCCTTATGTATTAAGATTTTGCTCTATTGCAGACATTTTTATCCAGAGATGTTTTTGAGCTAACATAACTAAGAGTGTCTTATATTTCATACATGCACACAGTAATTTTTTTACAAACTCATATTTTCTTTCTTTTCTTCTATCCTCCTCCTTTATTTCAGACAGTAGGTAGATTCCATTAATACTACTGCCAAATTCTCAACTCTAATCTTCAGTAGGAATGGACTCAATTTTCCAGTCAAGGATCTAGAGTTACAACTGTGATAAAAAGGCAAAACCCAACATTGTGTAAGTTGGACACATCTAATTGACAAAAATAAACACATCCTTAAGGTGAGAAGTTGGAAGAAACAATCTTCAAGGAAATAGACTTTGTGAATATGCTGAAATAGTTGGCCTCATATTAGATATGGTAGATTTCAAATGCAAATTGTTCAGAAGAGATAAAGAAGGTCAATTCATATTAATAAAGATAACTTCATAAGGAAACATAATAGTTTCCCATGTACTGGCCTCTAACCTGGATCTTCCAGATATCAACTGCCTATGTAGGTAGGAATATAATTGTGAACCACTGAAGCCTACTTCTTTTTTTTTCTGACTGCATTACTAGGTATTTTATTTACATTTGATTATTTTCTATTATCTTAAGTAGTTGTCCAAATGAGTTGCCATTTAACAAAGCAGTTTCTGAATGTAACATATTTTAATATCTCCCTTTTCAACATTCCCACTTCTTCATCCCCTACCCTCCTTTTCACTCACTTTTCTAAGTCATGGGTGGTACATGCATGTGTATTCACTAATTTTCAACTAAGTGAAATGCCTGAGAGTGAGGTTTGAGTTACCAGAATGAAACATGATCAGACACTAACTTCAAAACTTGGTAAAGATTTTTACAGCAGAAAAAAGGCAATTTGTGAAGAATTAATATTATACCCATGAAAATATAATGTGCAAAATTTCCTCCAATTTTTTTCCTACTCAATTTACCTAGACATGCTTTTTCTGAAAAGAAAAGTAAAATTGTTACTTGTCATTCTGTTTTATTTAATTTTATTCAGTAGCTCTTAACCACTACAAACTGGGTTAGAGTTTATTGTTCTAATTAAGAAAACATGACAGCAGTACTTCAGTCCTATGAATTGTAAAATTGCATCAATTTAGGTAGGAAAATGGGATCTTGCATTCCAGAATTTTCTATTTTCATAATTATAGAAAGCCAATACCAGTGGATGTGTTTATGGGACAATATGTGAAATGAACAAGTAAATGCAATGTATCTTTAGGCATACACTTCTTGTTAAGAAATATAAATTGTCAGTACTCTGTGAAATATATTTGAGTCATGCTTTGCCTCTGAGGCATTCAACAGTGAATGGTAAATGCAATTTCTTGGAAGAACTACTTTTAACTTATTGGTGGAGAGAGATGTGCATAATATGATTTTCTTTCTGTGAATTCTACTCTCCGGCATGAATTTAGAGGAGAATTTTATAAAAACAACTTTACCAGTGACTACTAATAGTAAGGAAAACTTCAAATTCAATTAAGCAAGTCAATTTAAATTTTTTCATTGATTAGTCAAGTAATGGAGTGTTGTCAATCTTTGAGATATGTGCTACAAATATGAATAGATAAAATAGTGAAAATATAGGGATTTTCTTCCTCAACTCTTATAACAGGACTACATTATCTATTTTACTCACATGGAGGAGAATTGAAATAATTTTATTTTAATTGATATAAATAAAATGAATTTTACCCCAGTTTTAACATATCACGTAGAAGTAAAAAAATATTGGGGAATCTTGAAATACAATAAAATTCTCTCAAAAGCTGATACTGCTATTTCACAGTAAAAAAAAAATCAAGGAGACACCATGAGAGAAACAGATTGGGACAACTGGTGGTTAATATTTTATATTATATATATACATACATGAATGTTTATATGACTATGAGATATATTCTTATTCTGTGAATTCATCAATAATCAAGATTTCAAAATGCATTTATGTAATAGAAATCAATGTTTTATCAATGTTATCCCTATGTTTATTTAGCATATTAAACATATATTTCATTTAACATTTATCTAATTCATTTATTTATTTAAATTTACTTATTTAACATTTAACATATTTTAACTATATAACATAACAAAGAAATTAATATAGTTGGGAGTTTGGTCGAGTGGTAGACTGCTTGCCTAGCATGCACAAAGACCCACGTTCAATTCCTTGGTACCACATATATAGAAAAGGCCGGAAGTGATGCTGTGCTCAAGTTATAGAACTCTAGCCTTAAATTGAAGTAGTCAGGGACAGCACTGAGGACCAGAGTTCAAGCCCCCTGACCCACAAAAAAATTCTCAATGACTATGAATCAAGAAATAATAAAATATCTACTGTAGACTAAGAAAATTGTAGTAGTTACCAAAGTTCCAAGATATGGAAATTATTACAAATCTAATCAAATTGTGATTTTAAAGGACTATTAGCATAAATCAGTTTTGATAAAGGATTTTATTACAAGATGCATACATTGGGTATAGAACAAATCCACTAACTCTATGTTACTATGTCTGTTTTATTTGGTTTTGTTGATGTAGCTATTAACATAATGCATTCCTATGTACTTATAAACCAATCTTAACATTTAGATATGTTCATTCAATTTCTGTTCAACTGTGTCTTGTCCTGCATACTGGCTCTGTGTGTGTGTGTGTGTGTGTGTGTGTGTGTTTGTGTGTGTGTGTGCATGTATTTAAACTAGGAATCTAATAGTAGCATTAGTCTTAGTAGATTAGAGCCATTATGAAAAGTAAAATTCTTTCATGTGCTGGTATTTCTAACTTTATACTTTTAACAGTTGCAAACTTTATTTTAATACAAAATTAATTTAGAAACCTCATTGAACAGACTTTATAATAATTCCTTAATATTTAATATACTGTTGATATTCTGATCTCACAAATTATTCCAGCATATATTTTAATTCTAGAGTCATACTAATTGGACAAATGCATGCATTTGGCCAATATGGTCGATATGTTTCTTTAGTTTGTTATTCTATCTTCACTTTACAGCATGAATTTTTCTTTCCTTTTTTCCTTTTTTTAAAAAAATCCAGGCTATTTGTTGATTAAATAGACTAAAATTTCCCATAGCATTTCTGACTCTTACATTTCATTCAATATATTCCATGCACTATATTGTGCTGCCACACAGTGAAGCTAAATTTAGGAAAACTTTGTTTTTTTTAAAAAAAGTATATAATTGAGCTTATCTTAAAAGAAGACAGTGTCCATAATAGCAATCTCAAAACTTGCCATGTCTTGATTTTGAGATAGCTATTTTGTCTTCCAAGACCGTTTTCAGTTTCATTCTTACTGTATTCTGGCATCAAAGAACCATCCACAGTCTCCCACAGTGCATAGAGACCTGTCATACCCTTGGAGAATTGTCTCTCAAGTATGTTCCCTACTCCTTCTTACATAGTCATGAATTCTAGAAGGTTTAAACAACAAGTGTTAAGACAATCTATTCAGTTTTCTCAAACAACATTTAATTACGAGTATTCCCAAGAAGTAGCCAAATGAGGACAACCTTAAATTTGAAATAGAGAGGTATTAGCAAAGTTACCAGACACAGCTAAGCAAACCAAGTTGTGACTTAGAAACTCTGGTATATTTTCCCCAAGTTCCAGTATTGGCCTTTCTACATGGCTCAAGGCAGTCACTCAAGCACAAACAGATCCATTAGTGATTGCAAAGACTTTCATTGGCCTATAAGAAGAAAGTCACTGGTAATTATACATAACAGGCATGACCAATGAGTACAGGCAGAGCTGTAGCCTTTCAGGGCCAAAGCAGTGGAATTGATCTCTTCAGTTAAAGATAATACCAGAGTACGGGAGTTGATGGCTCATATTATAAAGTTAACTACCTACAAAGAACATAAAAATGAATCTTTATTTCTTTCAAAAGTATCCAAGTAGTGATTTTTTTAATTTTTATTTTATTTTTATTTTTGTATTATTTTTATATTTAATTTTATGGATAAGATGATTAACAGGATGGTTACATCAGCTAAAGTATGTATTTTTACTTTTTATTTATTTATTTTTTTAATTTGCTAAGGTCCTGTGGCCTGATCTCAGGTCTAGGCACTTCCCTACACCTTGCAAGGAAACCACTCCACCACTCGAAACACCAGCTCCACTTCAGATTTTGGGGACTTTTATTGTAGATAAGCGTCTCATGGACTTTTGTACTGGGACTGGGCTCATACCTTGCTCCTCATATCTCAGTTTCAAGATATTCAGGAAATGATGGCTAATGATCTACAGGGTATCAAGAAATGTCTGAATGTATCTAACATCTAGTTCCAGTTTGTAAGTCAGTGCTTTTGGGGGAATTGGGGTGGTAAGGCAGTTTACTTTTTCATGAGGAAAACCAATACCTAGGATATATATGTATGATTTCTCTAAAGAGAAATTTTGTGACTCAGTAATATACTGCCTCAGCTTCTTCAAAGCAGGTAAGTTATGTAATTTGCCTGAAGAGAGTAAAAGAATTTTGTTTTGAATATTTCTTTCACTAATTAATCAATTTACTTAATAGTTTGAAGCACTTCTACTAAAAGATCCTGATGGAATGCATGTTGGCATCATGGGCATGAAGGCACTGGAACCACATGGCCTTTACCTAAAACTTTGAAAACTATGAGTTAAAAATCAACATTTTTATTTTTAAATTTAGTGTCTCTGGTTTTTGTTAGAGTAGTAGAATGCTGATTAACACAGTCTGGTAAATCTGACAGGAAGTTGAATTAAAATTACTTTTGATAGCTTGAGGAAGACACATTAGGAAAGAAATATTTTAGTCTCATCCTATATGACCTTATGTAAATGAAGTATAGATTATGCAAATAAGAGATTTATCTTGTGTGATTGTTGTTCTTAATGTACTATGTTATTTCTTTTCTCCTTTTTGCCCTTACATTTAATTTCATGTTGTTACTGTATCTGACTTTGTTACCAGGTATATTGTGTATACATTTATTTGTTTATTTGAAATAGGGAAGGGAAGGGAAAAACAAGAAGATTGGGAGGGGGTGAGGGCAGGGAAATGGGGACAAAAACATGAGAAGAATCAGTGTGTGAGAAGTAGTGCACCTAAAACCTGGCCAATGTAACTGTAACCCCTCTATACATTATCCCCACAATAAAAAAAAAGAAAAAGAAAAAAAATTTTTAAGAAATATTTTATGAGAAAGGTTCGAGAATGGATCAAACCTATCAGACCTGACTTCTGCCAAGTTACTACACCATTGCTCTACCACATAAACAAGTTCTTCTCATTCAGCTGTTATAAAATGTTCACAAAAAAGCTTAAAAATAAAATGTTCACTACTTTCCCCACCATATACTGCAACATTTTATTTTTTAAAATATCAGGATAAATTAGAGACAAGCTGAACAAAATTATTCAAACTAAAATCAAAGCAGGAAAACACTAAAAACAAATTACAGAGTATACAACACCTGGTCGGCAATTCTAAAATATGCATATGCATGATGCTTATTCCAGAAGGATCTGAACATCTTTCAAGCTTCTGATACGTGGAGCTATGTAATGTGTCCTTCTATGTTTGCCTTATTTCATAAACTATAACATTAAGAACATTCATGCATGCTAATGCAAGGGTGAAATACCCTTTATTTCAAAGGCTGAGTAGTATTCCACTGTACTATGTATTGCAAAAATGTCCTTGATGATCTGTAAATGATGTATGGGTGCTCTTACAATTTTCTGGCTCTTGTGAATATTGTAAAAGTGAGAAGAGGTGAATAGATTTAAGTAGATTCTCATTTTAATTTCTTTTTTCATATATATTTATTGTAATTAATAGCAGGGTTACATTATATTCACCAGATAGAAGGTGCATTACTTCACAAACATTGATACCCTTTCTCATGTTTTGGTCCCCATTTCCCTCTCCCCACCCCTACCCCTCATCTTGTTTTCCCCCCTTCCCTATCCTATTTCAAATAACCAAATAAACATATATATAATATATTAGATAACAAGGTAAAATATTTTAACAATATGAGATAACCAAGGCTCAGCAAATTTCTGATATCTCAGAAATTAGGTTTATTTGTGAACCCAACTTCTCTTTTTTTTTTTGGTGATCATGATGCTTGAACTCTGTGTCTAAGCAGATATGCACACAAAAGTAGCATAAAAACCACTATTTAAAACTCTTTAAAGGAGGCAGCATAAGGAGATAGGGAAGATTAAAGAACAGTATAAGGGGTGTGAATTTATATAGTTTAATAATTTATTTAAATATCATAATAAAACACCATTGTGTAATGTATTCCCTCTTCATATATATATATATATATATATATATATATACAAAATAATATACATACCGAAATGAACTCCAAAGATATGGAAACAAATGACTTCATTTGTCTTTTCTTTTGCTGATGATTTTGTATTCTTTACCTTTTATACAGTATATTCACATGCCTATCTGTAGAAGGGTGGAGACGTGGCATAAAATCCAAGGGAAAAGGATGAAAAGTGCAGCAGTATAACTCACTGGACACTGATAAAAGTGAATTATATAAATGATGGGTGGATATGGCTGGGAAGGGAACAGATGACACTGTACAAATGGAAATGTACTTATTAGCTGATCCATGCTAATGCAACCCCTTTGTACATCATCTCTAAAATTAAAAATAAGGTAAATTAATGAAATTTTAAAAACTGAATGACATATCTACAAATGGGCCATAATAACCCCCCAAAAAACTTTGTTTCTAAAGGGATGGCCAGGAAGGAAAAAGGAGTGAGAATACAGTAGACAGGTGAACTGGTTAAAAGTCCATTGTGTACATGTATATTTCATGGTGAAACACCCTCACACCACAATGTATGTTAAAAATATAAAGAAAAAAAACGAATCAAGTTGTAGTATATTCACAAACTATATTGTTAACTGGGTCCTCCTTTGTTCACCAAGTTAAGGATAAGTTAAAAACCTGAAACAGAAAAAAAAATCATAAAACATCTGTGTGTGTGTATGTCTGTGTGCGTGTGTGTGTGTGTGTGTGTGTGTGTGTGTGTGTCCTGTGGTTTTAAAGTGTGTGTGGGTTCTGTCTTTTAGCTTTCTTTACCCAAATCTAGTGCTCTGTCACTTGAACCACAGCTCTACTTCTGGATTTTTTTTCCTGGTTAAATGGAGCTGAGAGTCTTATGAACATGTCCACACTGGCTACACTGGCTAGCTTTGAACTGCTATCCTTAAATCTCAGCCTCACACATAGAATCATATGTGTGAGACAGCATAGCCTGTCAGTTACACATTTTTTTTAAGAACAGAAACATTTGAAAAGTCCTTCATTCACTGTTTCAGTAACTTTTACAATTCAACCATAAAAAGAATCCAATTTTTATTGATTGTGCAAATTACTTATAGAAATTATTTCAAGGAATACTAAAACTGCCAGCAATCACAGGAAATCACAGGTACCATGAGTCATCAGTTAAATGCATTGGGAGGCCATCTTACACTCACCTAGAGAACTGTGCCTTATATACCGGGTGGCCAACTCCAAAATGCTGGTGGAGCTCTCCTCTTCTCTTTGGTGGGGTGTATTGGTAGAATGTGCTTGCAAATTGGTGCGTTCAACATATTGTGTATCCAGTTACCCACTTGTATGTACACAAAAACAATCAAATCAGCGTAACTTAAAATCTATTGGGAAAATTCCAAATTAAGCCTATTTATGGGGATAGGTTTATATAGGCCAAATGAAAAACAAAAATATTATTTCAGCTGTCCTTTATACTTTTTCACTTATTTTTAGGTATTGCATACATAGCTGGATGCTGGTGGCTCACACATGTAATCTTAGTTATTCAGGAGACTGAAGATCATGGATCAAGCTAACCTGGGCAGCAAAAGTTCTTTAGAATCATATCTCCAATGAAGCACAAAATCTAAAGTTGGAGCTCTGGTTCTAGTGGTAGAGTGGGAGCCTTGGGCAAAAACAGAGCCCAGATCCTGAGTTCAAGCTCTATGTCAAATGAAAATAAATAAATAAATAAATAAAATTAATGGAGAATTTTAGAACACATTATAGATATAATGCATAGAATATTCTTGTAATTATTATGTGACTTTTATATATTTTACATGTTAAGAAATTCTAGTAGAAAATATAATTAGAATGTCTTTTTTTTCAAGTTGTAGGGGGCTTGAATGTAGGCCATGAGCTCTGTCCCTTTTGCTTAAAGCTATTACTCTACCACTTGAGGCACAACTCCGCTTCTGGCTTTTTCTGCTTATGTGGCATTAAGGAATTGAACACAGGGCTTCATGCATTCTAGGCATGCACTCAACCACTATGCCACATTCCTAGCCACTGTTTTAACTTTTATATCTATCTCTATGGCATATCATTCATGAGAAGAGGTATCAAGTTTTCAGAAGTAATGTATCCATTACCTGGCGAATGTAACTGTAACATTATCCTAACAATAAAATACAATAAAAACATAATTAAAATTAAACTGAGAGTATGTATGTCATAGATACATATTAGTATATGTAATAAAACATTATGTCTATAGAGTATATAGCCCATCATAGATATTTATGTCTATGTAATTATATCTCCATGACAATATATATAGAGATTCCCTCTTTGAATACTTGTCTGTTAAACATGACATTTGGAATATGATGTAGAAATAAATGTTAAAAATCTTTAATAAAAATACAATAAAAAAGAAAACTATTTGAATAAATATTGAATTACTTTCCAAATATAAGAGAAAATAAAAATTATTCCTGAGCTTCAATATTTTTTGTATGTACAAAGTGGTGGATAATCCACTTTGGGGAACCTAGCAATACATTTTATGTCTCCAATAAACCATGTAACAAGCCATTAATATTGATCCTCCGTATGTTATATACTAGTGAATATACATCTTTATACAGACTTCTGAAAGAAAATAAAACGTTTTGTTTCATATGAATTCTCAGGGGAAGTTGATAAGCCCAAATGAGTGCTCCATTTAGTCGATTTATGGATCATTCTCTGGATGATTTATGTAAATACCTTGTATTTGTTGAATAACTTATTCTCTTTTATTGTTTCCTTTCAGACTTATAGTTTTTCATTTAATTTAACTGGTTTATCAAATAAAAATTCATACATATTGGTGATGAGAGAGTACAATGTAACATTTTGTTGTACTTAAACCTGAATATATGTGTTTGTGTGAAAAATTATAGGAAGATGTTTTACTGTGAAAACACTTAAAATTCTGTATTCTATCCTTTGAAATGATCCATAAATATTGTTTTCTCTGTTCCCACTATTCAATAATGCATCAGAATGTGTAACTTCTCCATCCTTAGAACTTCCCTCCTTTTACCTCACTCCTTACCAAGGTTTTTTTGTTTGTTTGTTTAGATTATACAGAGAGAAAACCATGCAATCCTCATTGTTCTGTGCCTGGCATATATTAAATAATATAAAGATTTCTAATTCTACCCATTTTCAGAAATGACAGGAGTTCATTTCATTCTTTTATTTATACATTTAAATTCTTCCCTTTTATATTTTTTCCTTCATTATACATTTAAACATGGATGGATATTCAGTTTGTTTACTTTGTTATTTAAAATAGTGGAGATGTATCGCTGAAATGTTAATCCAATCTTGGAATTCTAAACACTAGTCAGGATAATTGAATCAGTTTAGTATGTTAATTTTGATTTTTGAAATACCTTCATACTGTTTTTTGTAATTGTTTTGTTTGTTTATATTTCCACCAACAGTTTGCAAGGGTTCTATTTAATCCACATCTTCAGTATTTGTGAGCTTTGGCACGCTGGCCAATATTAAAGAGAGTTAAAATCTTGTGGTTTAATTTTTACTACAATGATGACTTGTGATATTGAACATTTTATGCAAAATAGCCACCTGTATGTTTTCTCTAAAGAAATGTCTATTTAGATCTATAATAAACTTTTAAACAAGTTTGTGTGGTTATTGAAGCTTTGACGTTTCTTATAAAGTCTGAATATCAGCTCCATGTCAGATGTATAGTTGTCATGTATTTCCCTCATTTTTGCCTTTGCATATTTAGTCACTTATACATCCAATATACCAATACTATTAATTTAAATATTTTCACTATTAAATAATTTTTAACTTAATCAATTAATAAATAAGTGGTTTACTACGCGAACTATCACTGATAGCTTCAAAATGTCTACTTAGGAAACAAAGGAAATAAAAAAGACTCTTTTAAATGGTCAATATTTATGATAAAATTTAGTGTTATTTAAAAAAATAAGTTTTGCACTCTTAAAGTATATGCATGGAATATTATGCATAAATATAAGTGAAAATGTTTTAAACCATTTTAATTGTAACCAGGACTTGTAAGCTTAATTCCAGGGCCTGTAAAAATTGATATAAGTGTTGGCTATAGCAGTCTGGGGCTCTACTATAAGGGACTGGTTATAGCTTAGTAATCTTAGAACAGGTGGATATATAAACCAAATGTTTAATTACTGCACATCAAAAGAATCTCTTTCCCTCACTCACAGTAAAATTACTTTTAACACCATGTGGAAATTGGTTTACAGATTTTTCTTATAGCAAAATACATGAGAACGGAATTTCAGACCATGTGAATGCCTGGAACTGTAGATCTTGACCTGCCATAGGTGGTTAGAAAGGATCTCCATAGGGTGAATCAAGACTATTTTGGTCTGTATTTTTCAGTTGTTGAGTGGTTTGGAACAGTTTGAATGGAGTAGACATATATTTTTGGAAACTTTGATGTTTTTTGTTTTGGCTTTCTTTTCCATTCCAGCTGGTCAAAATCTGTTTCATTCCAAATCAGGTGCCTGTCTTAATGGAAGCCAAAATTTTAGAAATAGGTGATTTTAGAAATCACCTATTTTTTCCCTTACTCTTAGATGTCAAATCTCTGCTGACATGCAAAGGTAATTTAGGTTAAAAATTCATGTATAAATTGACTTGAATTTGCCAGGAGGTGTTAAATCATATGGCAAACATGTCATATTGTGCCTGGACTCAGAGCTGATTTTCTTTACTAGAAAAGTAACTCCTGTTATTCAGAGATCATTGCCCTGTAGCTGTTCACATCCATTTAGTGTTTTACAGTTTGCAAAAGTGAGTTTTTGAAGCCTAAGCATATTCAACTGTTCATAAAAATGACACAATCCTTAGCAATTAGGGTTCAAAAGAGGCCTTCTTCTTCTTCTTCTTCTTCTTCTTCTTCTTCTTCTTCTTCTTCTTCTTCTTCTTCTTCTTCTTCTTCTTCTTCTTCCAGGACTATCCCTGGTCTTATATGACCTCCGCCTGGCCAATCCTGAAAAGCCACGTGGGAGATGCCGATCGGGCCAACTACGCGGAAGCAAGCCAGAAGCCAAAACTTAGCCATATAAGGAGTTGTTTTCACAGAGAGCACTCGCCGTCGGGATGGCGGAAGGTGGAAACCGGCGCCATCTTTAAGGCGCAGCCCTTACAGCTCCCCACAGCTCCCCCTTTTTTATTTATTAAGCAGCAGGCAAGAGTAGAGGTCAGGGCTCTGCTAAAAATTGTTGTTCAGGACCGTGCACTGGTCTTCACCTGGGTGGTACCTTTCCCAAGGACTACCAGACCTGTCCGATGCCTTTTTACAGAGGTGGGATTTTGGGCATCAACCCACATGCACCCTGACATGCTCTTCTTGGGGCTCACGCCGGGAAGCGATTCCCAAGTGCAGTGCGCTTGCCTCACATCCTGCGCTTACTCTTTAAGTGTGGCAAGCCACACATAGGGGGACTGTCCTGCTTCTATGGCAGTGAAGGCCTGAAGCAGCATAGCCATGTTCCGGTGATGGAGGCTCCTAATGCGGCAAATACACCACAGGCACAATAGGATAATTATGGCCAAAATTAACATAAGAGATCCCATTCCCGCCCACTCTTTCAGGTGTCCAACTGCCGACAGGATCCGGGAAGAAACATCCTGCAGTAGAGTTTCATCAACCCGGGTAGAATTCACACTCGTAATGGCAGTCCACAACTGCATCATTAATACATCAAATTCTCCAGTCCAATTTCCTAAAAGACAACTTGATAATTGTTTAGATAAATTTGCAGCATATGTGAAACCTGTCGCATTGGCCCAAACCTCCGTAGACCCAGAGGACCCTTGCCAGCCCCTAAAGTATGCTGCCTTTGACTGAGGGAGCCCTATACAAGTGATATTACTCCCTGTCTCATTAGTTATGGTGAAACACAAGGTTCCTAGTAGGGTGATGTTGTGCTCTTCTCCAATCCCTGTCTCCTCCTTATCTAAAGGATAAAATGAGAGATTAAGTGTCTTATTAGTGGTAAAAGGCGAGGGAATAAAGCTGCATCATATCTTACAGCATGGGTCTCGGAAAGGCTGACAGGATCCCCCATCTCAGTATTGCACTCCCTCGCTGAATTGTCATCAGAAAGAGGAGTATCTGCAGTGTCTTGCATTTCTCCATTTTTGGCTTTCCGTATAAGTCGTTCAGGCACCCACACCGGATCCAGGCGGTCCTGCAGAAAAACATATGCAGGTCCTCGTGCCCATGCCAGCACGGGGTCGGGGCCATTCCAGCACCCCGTGATCACATCTTTCCACATTACAGTCCCTAAATTTGGGGCAGCTGGAGAGCTGTGCTTATCTGCCACAGAACGGCCATGGATATCCAAATTCAAAAAATTCAAGGTAAATAAAGCTAGGGATATTCTCTCTTTTGGAGTAGGGGCTAAGCCCTCTCCCCCTTTTTGTTTTTGTAAAAGTTCCTTAAGAGTGCGGTGAGCACGTTCCACAATACCTTGGCCTTGAGGATTATAAGGTAAGCCATGAATTAAGGAAACACCCATACGGGCGCAAAAGGAGGTGAATTGCTTTCCAGTGTAAGCAGGACCATTGTCCGTCTTTAACATTTGTGGGAGGCCCCAGGCTGCCCATGCCTCAAGGCAGTGGGCAATAACATTACGGGCCTTTTCTCCGGACAATGGTGAGGCATAAATGACACCGGAACAGGTGTCCACAGACACATGAACATACTTTTAACGTCCAAATTCGGGTATGTGAGTCACATCCATTTGCCAAATTTTCAACAGGAGTAACCCGCGTGGGTTCACCCCAACACTAGGAGGGTGCTGGTGAATAACACATTTGGGACAATCCAAAATGACTTGACAGGCATCTGCCCTGGATAAGGAAAAACGGGCCCGTAGTGCCCGAGAATTGACATGGAAGGTCTGATGGAATTCTCTGGCTGTATCCAAAGAGGATACTGACAGGATCCATGGGGCTCTAGTATAAACATCTGCCATATTGCTTCCCGCTGTAAGTGGACCTGGAAGACCTGAATGGGCTCTGATATGTAGAGGAAAGAATGGACTTCTTCTCTGCCATATTAATATTTGAAGTTGAACAAATAGGGGGTGAACAGATGCAGTCACCTTTATAGGGCCCACGGTTTCTAACACTTTCAAAGCATTTACTACATAAGCAGAATCAGAAATTAAATTAAAGGGACCAGGAAAATTTTTTAAAAACTTCTAAAACAATCATTAATTCTATTACTTGGGGGTTGCCCGGAGTAAATTGATATTGAACTGGGGGTTGGGTGTTAACTACATACACACCACGGCCTGTTTTGGACCCATCAGTAAAGATATTGGGAGCATCTGCTATAGGTTCTTGTACGGTAATTTTTGGAAAAATAACTGGGTGTTCCTTTATAAATCCCAATAAAGGATGCTTTGGATAATGATTATCAATTTTTCCATTAAAGGAGCATTTAAGAACAGCCCCATTGTCAACAGCAGCACATAAAACCTGTACCTGTTGAGAGGTATATGGAACAATAATTGTGTTGGGGGCTCGTCCCAAAAATTGAATACTTTGCTGGATACCCTGTAATGCCAATAGGGTAACCGCATCAGGATAGTATCCAAGGGACTTTCCAGGGGACACTCGAGGATGGATCCATAATAAAGGGCCCTTTTGCCATAAAACACCAGTGGGCTGATAAAAGGAGGGAATTATACACAAGGAAAAGGGTTCACCCTCCTTCAACCTACATAGGATAGTATTACTAAGTGCATTCTCTACCTTCACAAGGGCTGAGCGGGCTTCCTCACTCAAGACCCGAGGGGAAGCTAAATCTGAACTGCCCTTAAGAACATCAAAAAGGGGCTTCAACTCATAATTTGATATACCTAAATAATTCCTTATCCAATTAATATCTCCTAACAATTTTTGAAAATCATTCAAGGTTTTCAAATTATCTATTCTCAAAGTTAACTTCTGTGGCATCACAGAAACGGGGGTAATTTTTGCACCCAAATATTCTACTACCCTTCCTAATTGAACTTTCTCCGGGGCCACATGCAATCCCCATTGTTGCATGGTGTTAACTAATCACCATATGCTTCATTCAATATTTCCTCATTTTTTGTGGCTAAGAGAACATCATCCATATAATGGATGCATTTCAAAGTTGGATACTTTTGTCTAATAGGGCGGATAGCTTGCCCCACATATAGTTGACACATGGTTGGGCTATTTGCCATACCTTGAGGCAAAACAATCCACTCATATCTTTGATCTGGATCCTCATGATTACAAGATGGCACAGTAAAAGCAAAGCGTTCACAATCTCGGGGGTGCAAGGGTATGGAAAAAAAACAATCCTTAATATCTATTGCTATAATGGGCCAATGCTCGGGAAGGGCGGACAACACAGGTAATCCCCTTTGTATGGGGCCCATAATTTGCATTTGGGCATTAATAGCTCGCAGATCATGCAATAATCGCCATTTTCCAGACTTCTTCTTTATAACAAAAATAGGTGTGTTCCAAGGTGACACAGAGGGCCTAAAATGACGTAAGTCATATTGTTCTTTCACAAGGATTTGGGCTGCTGCTAATTTCTTGGAGGTTAACGGCCACTGAGGCACCCATACTGGTTCCTCCATCTTCCAAGTAATGGGGACTTGTTCCTCAGCAGCCCCTAGGAAAAACCCAACCCATGTTTATCTAATTTTTTCTGGACCTCAATAGGGTTTTTTCAGCCCTGCAACTTCTTCCCCAGTCCACGGCCAGGATAATATCCCATCTGTAGTATCATGTCTTTGGAGGCAGGTGAATAATCATTGCTAAGACAGAAGCCCATCTCTTTCATTAGGTCATGGCCCCACAGTGAGACCGGAAGATCAAGAACATAAGGTTGAATGGTTCCTGAGTGTCCTTCCTCATCTTTCCAATTCAATTGCCAAGCACTGACATCGGGGGCCCTCGCATAGCCTAGACCTCTCAGAGTCTGATCAGAGGCCTGCACTGGCCATCCCCGAGGCCAGTCCTTTTTGGCTATAATGCTGCAGTCTGCTCCTGTATCTAAAAGTCCAATGATTCTTTTTCCATCTACCTCTAGTTCCATAGTAGGCCTTTCATTCAAGTCTAATGACATACACACCAGTTCCACGCAGGTGGATCCAAAGCCTTTGTCTCCCCTGGCGGCCTGCCTGGCAGGGAAAGTCTCATGGAGACTAGGAAGAAGTAGTAATTGTGCTATTCTATCTCCTGGAGAAATAGCCACTATGCCTTTTGGTGCTTCAACCATAATTTTAACTATTCCTGTGTAATCTGGGTCAATGACCCCTGGGTGAACTCTGAGGCCTCGGAGGGTTGCCGAGGAACGGCCAATTAACAACCCCACTGTGCCACTCTTTAGGGGCCCCTGAAAATCTGAGTCCACCAGTTGCACTCCCATTTGAGGTGTTAATATGACCCTGGCGGTGGCATGGAGGTCCAATCCTGCTGAACCTGCAGTGGCTCTCCGCGGTGCTTCGGATGGCGTAGGGTGGGCCATCTCTCCTGGGGCGCCCCCTCGCTCTGGCTCTCTACAGCCCCATATATTTGCGGGCCCTGGGGACGTGGGCCCCTCTGGCCATTTTTTGACTGGGCAGGGTGGCCTAGAGGCTGTCCATTTACATCCTTTACTGATCTACATTCATTTGCCCAATGCTTGCCCTTTCTGCATCTTGGACAGAGTCCAGGTTGTCTACTTGGCTGGGTCCTTCCTGCTCCTCCAGCTCCTCTTCGTTCTGGACAATCTCACTTAAGATGTCCCATTTTTCCACATTTAAGCATGCTCCGGATGCATTGCTTTTCTTACTAGTGAGCTGGATTGCAGCTGCAGTGAGGCCAGAATTAGTCAATGGGCCCCCCAATTTTCTACAAACTTTCATCCATGCTTCTATGCCTTTATGTTTATATGGAGTTATAGCAGCCTTGCACTCTTTGTTACACTGTTCATAAATCAGTTGTTTTACTAGGGGCATGGCTCTATCTGGGTCGCCAAAAATTTTCCCCGCTGCCTCAACCATCCGAGAAACAAAGTCTGAAAATGGTTCGGTGGCCCCCTGCAGGATTTTTGTAAGATTGCCACTAACTTCCCCTCTATTAGGCAAGGCTTTCCAGGCTCTAATACAAATGTCATTAATTTGCTCATACACTTCCGGTGGATACCCTGTTTGAGTGTTAGCAAATCTTCCCTGCCCCAGAAGCATGTCCCTGTCCCAGGGTCCATGACGATTTCTTGATTAATTGCTGCCTGTTCGTTGGAAAACTCCAACACAAAAGCTCGCCAGTCCAAGTATTGCCCTGGGCTCAAACAGGCACGAGTAAGTCTGGCCCAGTCAGAAGGGGTCATACAATTTCTCTTCAAGGCCTCTACCTGAGCCACTGTAAAGGAGGCAGTTATGCCATACGTTCGAACTGACTCAGCCAAGGACTTAACCACTTTAAACTCAAGTGGCTCATGACATCTCTGTTGGTTTTGGTCCTGAAAAACTGGACAAGCCAATTCTGTGTGAACTGTCCTCCACATCTCAGGGCAAAATGTGTGACCAACTGCCCCCTGCTGATAAGGAGGTGGATTAAAGGGTGCTGAGGCAGCGGCTGGAGGATCCTTCTCAGGAGCCTCCTCCCCTATATTCCACTTACTGCTCTGCTTCCCCTTCTCTCGTTTTAAATGAGTCTTCAGCATTTGTTGTATCAAGGCCTGTACTTCCTCATGGTCTTCTGAGCTGCTTAGATCAGACCCTCCTTCCTCTTTATACTCAGACAGGTCGGGGTAAAGTCTTCTGGACGCTTTCCCTTTCTCGCTAAGTGAACTTTCACTGTATGCCTTTTCAGATCTTTCCTCCTGCAGCTGTTCTAGCGCCGACCAACCATTTTCCACAGCGTCACAACAGCGCTGGTCTTGAAGACACCTAATCATTTTCCAAATGGTTCTAACTCCAGCTTTTAACGTGCCTTGCTCATAAGCAAAGTCCAAATCCTTCCCTAATTTATCCCAAGAAGCTACTGTAAGGTTCCCTGATACAATAAACCAAGGAGCCACAGTTTCACACTCATTAAGAAATCCTTGCAGTGTACCCTTTCTTAGTTTTAGCCCCTTAGAACGCAATAGTTCATCGAGGGCCAGAAAAAATTGGGATGTGACGTCGTGGCGCCCATGTTCAGTTAAGAAATTTTTTTCACTTTGTTACGCTTTCACTCTTCTTTTACCTTTGTTTCTCTCCAGGTTGCCGCTCTCTCTCTTATCTACCGAGTAGAGCCCTGAACTATGCCCGCTTTGACCGCGGATTCCCACTTACCTGGGAACTTTCCGGTGCACCGCCCTGACCACAAGGAGTTCTGAATCCTCCGTATAAGTGTTTCCCCGTATGGGCCACCACTTGTCGCTTCCGCCTTGACCAGCAAGGAAGACCGACACAGGATTCTTCTCCAAGTGGTTTATTCAGGAACCTCTAACAAGCTTCTTCCTTTCTCCTTCTTTCTTCTTTCTTCTTTCTTCCTTCTTCCTTCTTCTTCTTCTTCTTCTTCTTCTTCTTCTTCTTCTTCTTCTTCTTCTTCTTCTTCTTCTTCTTCTTCTTCTTCTTCTTCCGGGACTATCCCTGGTCTTATATGACCTCCGCCTGGCCAATCCTGAAAAGCCACGTGGGAGATGCCGATAGGGCCAACTACTGGGAAGCAAGCCAGAAGCCAAAACTTAGCCATATAAGGAGTTGTTTTCACAGAGAGCACTTGCTATGGGGATGGCAGAAGGCGGAAACCGGCGCCATCTTTAAGGCGCAGCCCTCGCAGCTCCCCACAGGGGTGGTTCATTAGCTAGTCAGGAGTCTTAGATCTGAGGGAATTCAGTACAACCTACCATGGGCAAGAAAGACTGTGAAACTATTGTTTCTATATACTAGGGGAAAAGAAGCCAAAAGCAGAGCTACGGCTAAGGACAGTGGGTAAACATTGAATGTAAAGCTCAGGAGAGGCATCCAAAAACAAATAAGTAAATTAATTAATTAAATCTTATCAATAGTAAGAGAAGCCTTTTCTTCAAGCTGTTGTATACTCTATTTGGTTTAACAATGTGCAAATTATATACCTTAGTTTTTTATTTTCTTTTGTTTTTTCAGTTCCAATTGAACTGGAACTGGAGCTTGAACTCAGGGCCTGGACTTTATCCCTGAGTACCTTTGCTGAAGGCAAACATACCACATCCAGTCTTCTTCTTAATTGGACAATGGTTCTTAATTCTTTGTAAAGTCACAGAGTTTCCTGCCTGAACTGGCTTGGAACCATGGTCCTCAGATCTCAGCCTCCTAAATAGCTATGTTTACAGGTTTGAGCCAACCAGCTCCCAGCTTTTGCTTTGACTCCTTAATTGATTTATTTGAGAAATAATGACTAGTAATTTATGAATTTGGAGATTAAATCAAATGCACACGTAAAGCTTATTCACCTTGATTTATTATCATTAGTTAATTGTCCAATGTGACAAAATTCACTGTCTGTTATTATTTCCTAATTCTTCTTTGTTTGAGGAGGACTTTTTCCATATATTTTTATTGTAATTAATAGAAGGGTTACATTATATTCACCAGATAGTAGGTGCATTGTTTCACAAACATTGATACTCTTTCCCATGTCTTGGTCCCCATTTCCCTTCCCCCACCTGCCCCTCATCTTGTTTTTCCACCTTCCCTATTCGATTTCAAATAACCGGGGTGGGGGAAAATTTTTATTTATTGTTTGTTTGTTTATTTTTTTAAATTTATTTTGGGGGTAACATATAGAGGGGTTACAGTTACTTCACCAGGTATAGGTACTTTACTTCTCACACATTGATACCCATCTCATATGTTTGTCCCCATTTTCCTCCCCCACCCCCTGCAAATCATCTTGTTTTCCCAATTATTTTTTTCTTAGTAGAAAAACTTAAGCAAGCCAATACCATTTGATTTGTTCCACCAATCGATCCCAAACTATATGTTTCAGAAAAAAGTCTCTTCAACAAGTGATGTTGAGAAATTGAATATTCACATGTAGAAGGCAAATACCCTATCTTTTGTCTTATAGTAAAATCAATTTAAAATACATTAAAAACAAAACTTTAATGTGAGATCTGAAACATTGAACCACATAAATCATAGGGAAGGTGCATGTAGTGACTCATGCCTGTAATCCTAGCTACTTAGGAGTCTGACATCTAAGGATCAAAGCCAGCCTGGGCACAGAAGGACCTGAGACTCTTATCTCCAATTAACCTCTAGAAAATTGGAAAAAGGTCTGTGGCTCAAGTGTAGGGTGGTAGCCTTGTGCTGAAAAGCTCAGGGACAATGCCCAGGCCCTTGAACTGAAGTGGGGCTTGGCTCTAGGGTAGGGCAGTAGCAGTAGCACCCAGGCAAAGTTCAAGTCCCATGGACCACCCCCCAAACAAGTATATGTTGGAGGATGAAAGCAAAAAATTCCTAAATAGGTGTTAAATAGCTTAGCAAATAAGAGAAAAAAATCAACAAAAAGGATTGCAACTCTAAATTTCTTTATCTAATGTTTTAGCAGAGAATTCAGCATTTACTATTTTTTATACTTAATATTTTTAAAATTATTGTCAAGATGACAGTTACATAGGTAAGGCAGTGAGTACATTGATTCTTGAATATTTTTACTGCCTCCCATGTTTACTCCCAATCACCCTCCCTCCTCATACAAGCCCCCCCCCCACCAAGATGTAAAGTTCATTTCCAACAGGCTGTTTTGTGAGTATTACTGTTGTATTGGTTTACTCTTTGTCATTTTTCTCACTATTTGTTGTTCCTCTTCCTTTTCCCAATTCAGATAAATGCATAAACAGTACACTAGGTACATAAATCAAATACAGAGACAAAAGGGGCTAACCCATACGGGAAAACCATGAAAGAAAAACAGAAAATTTACATAATACATTAAAAACAACAACTTCTTCTTGTAATATCTTGGAGTTCATTTCAATTACAATCATCTTATATGGTCACAATAGTGTGATTCTCTGCTAGGATTATCCTAGATATATACTGACTATTAAAAATGAAGGAAACAATGGAGCCTATGTTTCTTTGGTTCTGGATTACTCTAACTAATATGATATTTTCTGCCTTTTCATTCCTTTAAAGATGCAATGATGCCATCAAAAAAATGACATTATAGAATTTCATTGTGTATATATACCACGTTTCTTGATCATTCATCTCCTTAGGTATATCTGGTTTGGTTCCAAATCTTAGTTATGGTAAATAATACCAGCATTTACTCTTGAGCTAAGATAAATTACTTGGTAGTTACTCAACAAAGATAATGTGAGCCACTCTTTCTTAGCATCATGATCTCCATGAAAACCTTGTGAAAAAGTAATCCTATTGATAACTTGAAAATAACAAAATTTAAACTGCTAATACCAATTTGTAATAGCAAGTTCATTAAAACGTATTAAATGTGAGATCAATTAAACTACTTGCTGAACTGGCAACTAATGTATCTCTAATTAATCAAATTTCACTCAGAGATAATATGTAAATACTAAAATGTATTCATGTCCAGGGTTGTGATGTAACAACAAGAATAATGTATGATCCATCATCTAAGAGATCATAATTATTTTGTTTTGATTCTTTTAATATATTGGGCATATTTTACACTGTAATCTGTTGTTTTTTATAACCATGTCAAATTCCAAATTACAATTAAAGTTATAATTTTCATGTGAAAAGCTAATTTCAGTTAAGATTTTGGAGAACTTCTTCAGCATGAAAAATTTAGTTTTATAGTTTACATTGTTTTAAAATTTGCTACAAAATGAAAACTTTTAGATTAGCTGAACCATATTTGTTAACTACATTTTTCCTATGAATTTTGAGATTGTTCAATTTCTTAAAAGTAAAAAAAAATCAATATACAAAAGTTTCTGATATTTCAGTCTAGAGAGGGCTTCTCAATATTTTTTGTTGTGATACTTTCATCAAAGCCTTAAAATACTTGATGATGTTCAGAATGGCACCTCCCTGGGTCATAACCATTGTGTGGTCAGTTACTTAATTTGGCCTTAGAGTTAGCATCATTTGAAATATTTCTTATTCTTTCCACCTTATATACTTTTCATTATCCCTTCTATCTTTTTGTAACAAATATTTGTAAATTTCAACAAGTCTATATACATTCATCATAAGCAGTACAATGGATATTTTAAACTGATTGCAGGTGCTTTACTTGTTAATTTTTATTTAATGATGTTGGCCTTTTAATATGTTTAATTCAACAATAGACAAATACAAATAGAGTATAAATATTGCAAAAAGTTATTTTCAAAACAATATCATTTGATTATTGTTGCTTGCAAATATGTGATCCATAATTTATGATTTGTCTTTGTTTAATTTTTTAGATCTTTTATTCATTTATTAGCTAATGAAGTTTTTATCAATTGCCCACAGGATGATTTTCAATGAGATTTTTCAGGCAACTATTAAGTAAATGCAAAACATCAGTAAGTTTTATTTAAGCCCTGGGGGAACCATCTTATTTGGCTTGATGAATACAGATTATCTATAAACCTCAAACACTAAAGTAGCCTTTGCAATTTCAGACATTAGAAATCCATATTATAAACTTAGAGGATCTCATGGAAGAGGGAAAATCAATGCAGTAAATACTTTAGTGACATTCTTTACATGATGCCAGGCTTCCTTTAGATTGAGGAAGAATAAACATTTTTCATAATCAAGTTAAATATTTCCCTTATTCTAAATGTTTTCAACAAGGTGAATATAATAAGATGACTAGAGCTAATAACAATTTTTCCTTTTTAATATAAATGATAGTAGATATTAAGTGACCTTGGTTAAAAAAAAGAAAATTTATATTTAGAGTATTATTATGATACATCACCAATGTATAAATCAGTATTCATTATACTTCATATAACTGATTATTATACTCCTTATAACTATAGTACTATATAATATACTACATAAACTTTATTTTCTCTAACATCTGATATTCTGTCCATATTTAAATTTATGCAAATATTAAAAGCTTCATGTTTTCAAAATGTCTCATTGTTCAAAACACGATACAAAAATGTCCATTAACTATTTTACTATGTTCTTTCTAATATTTTTTCAAATTGTAATTACTAGAAGGGTTATATTATATTATATTCACCGGATTACCTCCTGTTTTGGTCCCCATTTCCCTCCCCCCAACCCCACCCTCCCATCTTGTTATTCCCACTTCCATATCCTATTTCAAATAATTAGATAAACATATGTACAATATAAGAGATAACAAGGTAAAAATAGAAGCTACATTCAATTCAAATCTTTTTGTTTTTCAAAAAATATTTTTCTTTTTTTCATATATTTTATTGTAATTAATAGAAGGGTTACATTATATTCACCAGATAGAAGGTGCATTACTTCACATAAATGATTACTTTCTCATGTCTTGGTCCCCATTTCCCTTCTCACATCACCGCCCCTCATCTTGTTTTTCCCCCTTCCCTATCTGATTTCAAATAACCAAATATGCATATATACAATATATCAGATAACAAGGTGAAATACTGTAACAATTTCAGATAACCAAGGGACAGCAAGAGAGATGAGAGATAACATAGTACATTAAGGACAACAGTCACTAATTATATGGCTTTTGTTTGTATATCTTGGAGGTCCTTTCATTTAGCATCATACTATATGGCCTTATATATCTAGGTTTTGTTCTATTGTAATCTCTGCTGGGAAAGCCCAAGGTTTCTACTGATTGGGACAAATGTGGGAAACCATTAAGCCTATGTTCCTTTGAGTCTGGCTTACTTCACCTAATATGATTTATTCTAAGTCTTTCCATTTCCTTACAAATGGGGCAATATCGATCTTTCTGACAGCAGCATAGAATTCCATTGGGTATAACTATCAAATCTTCTTGATCCAATCATCAACTGAGGGGCATCTGGGCTGGTTCTATATCTTTGCTATGGTAAATAGTGCTGCAATGAACATCGTTGTTCTAGTGCATTTAGCATGTCCTTGTTTCTGGATGACTAGGTAAATGCCAAATAGTGGAAATGCTGGGTCATAGGGGAGTTCTATATTTAGTATTTTGAGGAACTGCCATACTGCTTTCCATAGTGGTTGAACAAGTTTGCACTCCCATCAATAGTGTAGTAATGATTTCTCCTGGCCACATCCCCTCCAGCATCTGTTGTTATTAGCTTTCTTGATCATGGCCATTCAAACAGGAGTGAAGTGGAATCTTAGAGTTATTTTGATTTGCATTTCTTTTATGGCCAAAGATGTCGAGCATTTTTTCATGTGTCCATAGGCCATTTTTATTTCTTCTTCAGAGAAGACTCTCTTTAAGTCTTTAGCCCATCTCTTAATGGGTGGTTGTTTCTTTGGAGATTAGTTTTGGAGTAATTCAATTCTTTGAGCTGTTGATATATTTTAGATATGAGGCCTTTGTCCGTTGTATGGACAGTGAAGACATTCTCCCATTCTGTAGGCTTTCTAGTTAATTTGTTGGCTATGTCCTTTGCCACACAGAAGCTCTGCAGTCTAATGCGCTCCCACTTATCCAGTCATTTTCTGATTTGTTGTGTTTTTTGGTCCTTATTAAGAAAGTTTCAACCTGTGCCAAGGAGACCTAGTGTATCTCCTATTCCTTGTTGTAAAGTTTTTAGTGTATCGGCTTGCTTTTACCTCGAGGTCTTTGATCCATTTGGAGTTAATCCTGGTGCAGCGTGACAAAACAGGATCCAGCTTTAGGTTTCTGCAGGTGCTTAACCAGTTCTGCCAGCACAACTTGCTGAAGAGGCTATCTTTCTTCCATTCTATTTTTTTGATCCAATATCAAACATTAGGTGGCCATAGGGCTATGGGTTAATATCTGCATTCTCAGTTTTATTCCACTGGTCTTCAGGCCTGTTCCTGTGCCAGTACAAAGCTGTTTTGGTCACTATAGCTGTGTAATAGTCCAAAGTTTGGTATTGAAATTCCTCCTGTACTGTTCTGTCTGCTAATATTTTTTTTTTTCGCTATACAGGGTCTTTTATTAGTCCATATGAAATTTTCGATTGCCTCTTCTATTTCTTTTTCTTTTCTTTTCTTTTTTTTTATTTTTTGCCAGTCCTGGGCTTGAGCTCAAGGCCTGAGCACTGTCCTTGGACTTTTTCAAGGCTAGACCTCTACCACTTGAGCCTCAGCACCACTTCCGGCTTTTTTCTATGTATGTGGTACCGAGGAATCGAACCCGGGTCTTCATGCATGCTAGGCAAGCACTTTAACTACTAGGCCAAACTCCCGGCCCTGCCTGTTCTATTTCTTTAAAGAATGACATTGGGATATTGATGGGCGTTGCTTTGAATTTGTAGATAGCTCTTGGCAAGATTGCCATTTTCCTGATGTTAATTCTTCCAGTTCAGGAGGATGGGAGGCTTTTCCATTTCTTCTGTTCTGCTTTAATTTCCTTTTTCAGGGTTTTAAAGTTTTCATCAAAATTATCCTTTACATTCTTAATTAACTCCTAGGTACTTTATTTTCTTTGAGGCTATTGCAAAAGGAGTTGCTTTCCTGATTGTTGCCTCGTTCCTCTCATAGTTGGCATATAGGAAACCAGTTGAATTTTGAGGGTTAGTTATATATCCTGCTACGTTGCCAAAGTTTTAAATCAGATTATACATCTTGGTAGTGGAGTCTATTGGGTACTTTAAATACAGATTTGTATCATCTGCAAAGAGGCAAAGTTTCACTTCCTCTTTTGCTATTTGGATCCCTTTATGCTTGCTTCTTTCCTTATTGCTCTGGATAAGAATTCAAATACAATGTTAAAGAGAAGTGGAGAGAGTGAGCATCCTTGTCTCGTTCCTGATTTCAGAGGAAATGTCTCTAGGTTTTCGCCTTTAAGTATAATGCTTGCTGTGGGTTTGTCATACACAGCCTTTATTATATTGAGGAATGTTCTATGGATTCCTAGTTTCTCCAGAGCTTTTAGCATAAAAAGGTAGTGGGTCTTGTTAAATGCCTTTTCTCCATCTATTGAGACAATCATGTGATTCTTGTCCTTGCTCGTCTTGAGCTGTTGAATTATATTAACTGACTTGCGTATGTTGAACTAGCTTTGCATCCTTGTGATGAATCCTGTTTGGTCATAGTGTCTATTTTTTTTTTGATGAGTTGCTAAAGACGGTTGGCCAGTATTATGTTGAGAAGTTTTGCATCAATATTCATCAAAGAAATGGGTCTATAGTTCTCTTTCTTTGATGAATCTCTGTCTGGTTTGGGGATACGACTTATAGTGGCTTCGTAGAATAAGTTTGGCAAAGAGCCCTCATTTTCAGTTTTGTTTAAGAGCTTGAGGAGTATTGGTATGAGCTCTGCTTCAAAGATTTTATAGAATTCAGCTGTGAATCCATCCGGCCCTGGGCTTTTCTTGGATCTAAGGTCTCTTATTGCCATTTCTATTTCAGTGCTTAAAATATGTCTGTTCAGTTGGATTAGGTTTTCTTGGTTCAGTGTGGGTATGTTAATATTGGCTAGAAATTCATCCATTTCTTCAGATTCTCAAATTTTTTGGCGTAAAGAGTTGAAAAGTATTCCCTCACGATGTTCTGGATCTTGGTTATTACTTTCATGATATCACCATTCTCATCTGTGATTTTGCTTTTTTAGATGTGCTCCCTTCTTTTTTTGGTAAGATTTACTAAGGGTCTGTCAATTTTGATAATTTTTTCAAAGAACCAACTCCTTATATTCTTGTTTCTTTCTATAGTTTTTTTGGACTCCAATTCATTTAATTCTGCTTTGATTTTAATAATTTGCTTCCTTCTAGTGAGATTAGGGTTGGTTTGTTGCTCTTTTTTTTTAAGAGTTTAAGGTGCGACATTAAATTGTTGTTTTGTGATTTTTCCAAATTGTTAATGTAAGCACTCAGAGCTATAAATTCTCCTCTGAGTATTGCCTTTGCTGTGTCCCAAAGGAGCTGGTATTTTGTGTGTCCCTTTTTGTTAAATTTCATAAATTGTTGAGATTCTGTTCTGATCTCCTCGATGATCCATTGGGGATTCAACAATGTGTTGTTCAATCTCCATCAGTTACAGTGTTTTCATTGGTGGAGACCGGTGTTTAGTTCCAATTTGATGCCCTTGTGGTCTGAGAGAATGCAGGGAACAATTTCGGTGTTTATGAATCTGCACAGTTTTGAGTTATGCCTTCAAATGTGGTCTCTTTTGGAAAATGTTCCATGTGCTACTGAAAAAAAACATATATTGTGTTGTTGCTGGGTGAAATAATCTGCAGATGTCTGCTAGATCTAGTTGGTCTATATAGCTGTTCAATTCTGAGGTTTTTCTGTTCAGTTTTTGCCTGGTTGATCTGTCCATAGGTGAGAGTGGTGTGCTAAAGTCACCAACAATCACTGTGTTTGAAACTGTGTGTGGTTTTAGTGAAAGTAAAGTCTGCTTGAAGAAGTGTGGTGCTCCGGGATTAGGTGTGTAGATATTTAGGATGGTTATTTCCTCCTGGAGGAGCAATCCCTTTATTAGTATGTAATAGCCTTCTTTGTCTTTTCTCACTAATTTTAGTCTGAAGTCTATTTTATCTGATATGAGGATGGCAACTCTAGCCTGTTTATGGGGGCCGTTAGTTGGTAAACTTTATTCCAACCTCTCACTTTCCAAAAATGTTTGTTTTGGCGGTAAGATGTGTCTCTTGAATACACAGAATGCCTGCTTGCTTTTTGATCCAACTAGACAGTCTATGCCTTTTCATTTGGAGAGTTAACTTCATTGATACAGAGAGTGAGGACTGAAAAATACTTATTAGTTCCTGCCATTTTTAAAAGCTTTCATTAGGGCCCGGGCTTGACAGTTCTTGCGGTACTTAGCTGGTATGATTTTGAGGTGCCATTTCTTTGTCAGTATCACAGTTTTGTTGGTTTTCAATGTGCAGAATATTTTTGAGAATTTTCTGTAATGCTGGTTTGGTTGCTACATAATGTTGCAACTTTCCTTGGAATGGAAGAGTTTTATTGTTCCCTCAGTTATGAATGAGAGCTTAGCTGGGTACAGTATCCTTGGTTGGTAGTTATTTGTCTTAAGGGGATGACATATATCCTTTCAATCTCTTCTTGCTTGCATAGTCTCTGCTGAGAAATCTGTGATTGTTCTGATTGGTTTTCCTTTGTAGAGGATTCTTCTCTTCTCCATGGCTGTTTTTAGGATCCTCTCTTTGGTCTCTATTGGTCCTGTATGGATTATAATGTGACGGTCAAATGTCCTTTTCTGGTCAGGTCTATTTGGGGTTTTTGTGTCTGCATGGGCCTGCCCTTCTGGATATTTGGGAATTTCTCTGAGATGATTCCCTGAAGTATATTTCCAATACCATTGACCTCTTTCTCCAGGCCTTCTTCAATACCAATTAGCCTTAAATTAGGTTTTTTATTTGTATTTTAGACCCCCTGAAGCATTCTCTCCTATTTCCTAGATTTGGATTGAATCATTTTCTGTTCTTTCTCTATAACTACTAGATTATCTCCAACCCCGGAGATTCTTTCTGCATTGTCTAACCTGCTATCAATACTTTCTACTTAATTCTTCATCTCCATTCCTTCCAATTGCTCATTTTTGACGCCTAGCATCTCTTGCTTTAGATCGTGTATGGACTTCTTTAACTCCTTGATTTCCATTTGAGTGGTTATCTCAGCAGATTTATTCTCATTGGGCATTTGTTGGAGTTCTGTCAGCTTTTTGTTTGTGGATTCTATGAATTCGTCCATTTTTCTTTGTAAATCTTTTTTATAGCCTCCTTTATGGCTTCCTCTCACTCACGTATCACCTTGTTTTTTGTTTCATCTCATTTAGATATGGCTTCCTCATGTATCTCTTTCTGTATGTTTTCAAACTTTTCATTAATCATGTTTATCAATTGCATTTGTATAGCATTTAGAGGACTCTCCTCTAGTTTTGCCATTGACTATTCCATTGCCTGTTTATATTGGGTAGGAGATGCTACTCCTTTGTTTGCCATTTTTCTTTAGTTTCTTGGTCTGCCCTTTTGAAAATGGGAGCAAAATTAATACTGCACAAGATTACAGTTTTTATGATATAACCAACCTAAAGCTCTTTAGCTGGCCAAACAGTATATGTTCACAATTTTAGATTGGTATTGTTGCTCTCTCTCTTTTTTTTGTGCACTTACAGACAATTCTAATACCACCACTGATCACTGTTTTATGATCAGAACAATAAAACCCTCAATCCAATGTCTATTGTATTTAATTCCCTCTGGACCTATAGTATAATTGAACGCCTAGGTATACAGTATTTCTCAACAACCATCAATGGTAGATCCATGCATTTTAATAGTTGAAGGATGAACAGAGGTCCAGAGATAGAAATATAGTATGAAAGACAAGAGGGAAGATAAGAAAAGAGTAATATAGGAGTGTAAGAGTAATATGGTAATGAAGAAAAGGGATAGCATAAGGATAACTGACCTGAGTTGATAGAAAGGTAAAATATTTGAGTATAAAATTTAGAATAATTAAGATAAAACTTATGAAAATAAGCGTCAGAAGAAGAATATATAAAGAGGAAGGTAAATATAGGAGAGTTCAATGATAAAAAAATTTTAAAAGTAAAAATAAACAAAAAAGAAAAACAAGAAAAATGGTAGGATAAGAATCAACAGATTAAAAAGCAAGGGACTGTATCAATAAAAATATCATTTGTATCCATTCTGTACCCACTGCTGTCGCTTTGTTTCTAGGAATGACCACAATGACAGAAGGAAAGCGAGGGGGCGGGGAATGGGAGTAATCATAACCTTAAAAAAAAAGTTGGAGGTAAAATGGCAAAAATAAAATAATGACACATAAAAATGCAAATAAAAAAAGGTAGAAAAAAAGGGGGTATTCTTCAGTTTGTTTTTTGGGGGGCAGGGAGACAGGATAGGAAACTTGTCTCTACTAAATTTGGGATCCAAACACTTCGAGAAGTCTTTTTCTGTTCGGATTTAGCTTTGCAGTTTTTCTGATCAATTTGCTTGATTGGGCAGAAAAAAACGGTGGAGTCCCAACTGGCTTTGTTAAGCAGGATTGTGGCCCCACCCTCGGGGAGGAACTTCTGCTAGCACTGGGGCAGATGTCTGGCTAAGCTGCCTCTGGGAAAACCTTTGTCCTTTTGAATGTTAGCACTGTCAGCACCACTTCTCTGGCTCCAGATGGTTTGGCCGGGTCTTTGCCAGAAGTCAAGATGGCGCTGCTGTTGGCTGGTGGGGGAGGAGATTCCTTCCCAATGCCATTCTGTGAGCAGAAGTGAAAACTTCTCCACAGAGTTACTCACAAATTGCTGGATTTTCCGGTTCTGTGAAGCTGGCAGGTCCACGCCTCAGCTGGGTGACGGCTCTGGGCTCCCACAGGCTCTGTCTGGCTCTGTCTGGAACTGGTAGGTCTGCTGAGGAGCATTATCTGCTCAGGTGCACGAGGGAGGCTTTGTCTCCGAAGCGGCTCTGAGCAGCACGGCTCAATGCTGTCTTCTTTCACTGGTTTTCTGCTTTTTTCTTCTCTCACTAAGATCTCTGTGGTGCTAAAGCTTACTTAGGCTTGACCTTTGGATATGAACTTTCCCCTACCATGCTAGAACTAGTATCTTGGTGAGATCTCAGAAAGATTCACACTGAACTGCTGCCATCATCCCTCAAAAAATATTTTTTAGGGGCTGAGAGTGTATCTTAGTAGCAGAGTGCCTGTCTAGAATGCACAAAGCTCTGGGTTCAATTCCTGGGTACCACATACACACAAAAAGCTAGAAGTATTAGTCTGGCTCTAATGGAAGAGAGATATCCTAGAGAAATCCCAGGAAAGTGCCCAGTCCCTGAGTTCAAGCTCCAGGACTGACCAAAAAAAAATAATAATTAATTAATTAATTTAAAACTTTTGAAGGCAAGAATTTTTCTTTTCTTTTTTTTTTTTTTTGTAATTTTCTAAACATGCTAGTTACCTAAAATTTTCTCCTTATTTCACATAACTTTTTTCTTGACCCTTGTATTTTTTTTTTGGAAGTTAGCACTTTGTTCAAAATTGGTACTCTTTAATTTTTTTCTTAATTGCTAATCCTGGGGCTTAAACCTGAGTGATATTCTTGGGTTTTCTCAAGGCTAGTATTCTACCACTGGAGCCACAGCACCACTTCCGGCTTTTTTTTTTCTATGTATGGGGTACAGAATAAGTGAACCTGGGTCTTCCTGCATGCTAGGCAAGCACTCTACCACTAGGCCAAGCTGCTGGCCCCAAACTGGCACTCTTAACACTTGAGCAGATGCTCAACTCTCAGCCTTTTGGTGATTAATTGAAGATAAGAGTCTTAAGGACTTTCTTACCTGAGTTAAGTTTGAATTGTGATGCTCAGATTTCAGCCTTTTGAGAGGCAAAGTAAAATTTGTAGGCATGTGCCATAGGCAACTAGACCAAATATCTCCATTTAAAACTTGTTTTTTCTTTGTGTAATTAGAAAAATAATATCTATTAGAAAATATAATTAAGAACTTTCCAATACTTAATCTTCATTTATCTTTTACTCCTTAGTTAGAGCATAAGATATACTAAATCATTTAGTTAGTGAGGAGCAATATTTCAAACCACATATTCAATTTCTTTTTATTATCCAAAAAAATTTAATTACAACTGTGAGATGATATAGAGTTCTTTCCAGAAGTTAGAATATCTGTTTAATTTTCCCTTTTTTTATAATTCTTAGAAAGAAATTTAAAATTTTTTAGAATGAAATAGTGGTTGACAGGATGCTATTCATGCTGTTCTTTGTATTTTTATAAACATAGTACCGTGGGCCATAATGTTTCATTAATTAAATATTTTATTACAGTTTCACTCAGTATTATTTTTATGATCTAAGTTGTAGAAATATTTTGCTAAAAGGCTATGAAATATAAGTAAAATTGACCTAAAAAAACTAAAAATGTTCTTATTCATAAGAAAGAATGTATAATTAATTTACAACACAAAGACTTATTTTCTGAAAAGTATTCATATCATACTTCATGTTTTGTCTGGCTATGCATGAACTTACCACAGCGGATGCTATCGAGGGCATCATGAGACATAAACACTCTGTTAGCAATTAAATCAGACAGTTTTCCATTTTGCTTATTCTACATTATAGTAGGAGCTATCCATATTATCTTCATAAAATATTTAGCACACCACTGCTCAAGAATTGGGGACATCTGCTACCTAACTACATCTAATTTTACTACAAATATCCTTTAGTCTAAATTTTTGTCTAAATCTTTGTTATGCCAATGTAATATCTCCATGTTGTGCATGTGAATTTTCGCTTCCTATTTTACAGTCCAAAGCGTTAGAATTTCTTAGAAAATTGACGAAATACTTATTTTCTAAACTGAGCGCTGGTGACTCACTCTTGTAATACTATTCAGGAGGATGAGATCTGAGGATAGTTATTTAAAGCCAACCTGACCATGAAAGTCCATCCCTGCACTCTTATCTCATTAACAGCAGAAAACCGGAAGTGGTGCTGTGTCTCCAGTGGTAGAGCAGTAGCTTTGAGCTGAAAAACCGAAAAACAGCACTCAGGCTCAAAGTTCAAACCCATGACTGAAAACACAAAAAAGATTTTCCATATAAATTGTCTTACAGCTTTCTACCTTTTTTGTCATTCTGAACTGTGAAATTAAATGAATAGGACCTGTTTCTGTGATAAATAAATAAAAAATAATGACAAAATTACAAAGATATATCTCTGAACAAATGACAGTTATAAAACTCATAGATACTATATTGTTACATAGAAAACAAGTTATTAACTCAATTAACTCAGATTTTTTTTACAAGTTGATTTTTTTTTTCTCTCTCATTTGGGTCACTTAAAGCCTGGATGCTGTCTCTGAGCTTTTATAATCAAGGCTAATGATCTAATACTGGAACCACAGCTCTAGTTCTGGCTTTTCTTGCTATTTAATTAAAGATAAGTGCCTCATAGACTTTCTTGTCTGGGCTGGCTTCAAACCATGATCCTTAATGCCCAGCCTCATGAGTCACCAGGATTACAGGCAGGAACCGCAGGTTCGTGTTTCGAAATGGTTTATCTTGTGAACAATTATTGTGCTTATCTATATCTATCTATGTAGTTTTCTGAAGTAATTGGAATGCTTGATGAATTAGATACTATTGAAAAGAATGAGGAGGCACTATTTTAGCTTTTAAAATTAAAATGTCCAGCCTCACAGATATTAGACTAGGAAAGGTGTCTACAGGCACAGGTATCATGGTAACAAACAGCCAGGGCAGAGGAGAATGTACCTCACAAGACTTCTAAAAACCTGGGTTCATTTGGAAATTCTTACAAATGAATAATCACTCAGATAACATCTGGGAATTCTACAGATGTTAATGAGACAGACACCAGGATGAAGTCAGTATGACTCCAGATAACAAGGATAATTTCATCAAATTATATCTTCTATACTTGTAGCCAGATTGGTAGCTAGCTACTGACAGAAGGAAAGTCAGATTAAGGAAACAATTAGAAACTAGACAATACAATTAGAATATAAACCAGGATATAGGTTAGAAAAACAGATTGCCCATCATATTTTAAGTGCAAAAATACCTATACCTAGATGGAAGTAATGATTTGACTTGTAGTCTAAAAAATGAAAAGATCATTGATTCTGTATAACTAACAGGTGTAATGGGATTAGAAGTACATGTGATAAACTGCTGATGAGAATTGAGAGAGGAAAAAGGAAAAGGTTGAATCCCAAAAGAGATGGAGCCAATTGAAGAGTGTGGAAAAAATCTTTTAGATGGGATTCACTAAAATTACCATTGGAATTTGGATTTATTTATCAGTTGATTTTATTTATATATGTAATTAGAGATTGTTCATTGGTCTGTTGCCCAGGATGCCTCAAACTTCTGAACTTGAGCAAGCAACCTTCCCATCTCAGACTTCTGAGTAGTTGGCCTATAATTACCATCATACCTTACTGTTCTAATTTTAAAAGTAAGTGATGTAGCAGGAAAAATATAATTTGAATTGTTTGAGATGACCCTGTGATTTGATAAAATATATAGGTAGTTACCATATTTATTAGATTGAGTACTGTAAAGAAAATATTGTAAAATTATGCTCTAGATTTATACATTTTAGTATACTGTTCTTATCTAGCATGATTAAGATATTTAACTGATTTTTGTCATATATAACCCTTATTATACTGAGAAATCTTCCATTGATTTCTAGCTCCTCCTGAGTTCCTACCATGAACATTTTTTGTATCATGTCAAAAGCTTTGTCTGCATCTATTGAGATGAACGTATGGTTTTTGTCTTTGTTTCCATTGATGCATCGCATAATTTTAGGATGCAATTTTATATAAAATTTCCTGTTATTAATGTATTGACTCTGGTGTACTGTATAATGCTCATGACATAAAACATTTCTTTCTCCCTTTTACTTATCAAACCAAGTTGACCACTTAGGACACATTTTACAATATATGCTAATTGAAATTTTATTATGCTTGACATTGTCAAAGTTCTATCTTTTTAAATTAAATAATAATACATTTAGTCATTTAATTTCATACTTTTACCCAGATAATTGGTCACCCTAATTTTTTAATTTATAAGAATTTCTATGAGACATTTAAAACAAGACAAACAAAAACTCAGCCTTCTCAAACTTGAGTAAAGAAGACATTATTATTTATCATGGTACATTAAACATACAAGTATGTATAGCAGCTTTACACCATGATTTTAATAGCTCATTGTTTTAATTGCCTTAACCAAACCCTGTTCACTGAAAAATGTTGTGGCTGATTGTCTGTTGACAGTTCATTTTTCCTGATTAAAGTTTTAATAATATTTCATTGATTAAATAGAATGCAGTTCATCTCTGTAATATCAAATCTTTAAGCAAGAAATCTTTCATAAATGCAATGAGATTATTCTCACTTTTGGTATTCATTCTTTAACACAAAATTCTGAATGTGTTTAGAAGGATTTTGCTAATTGCTCCTCTATAACTAGAAAGTAATGAGCAATTTTTTGATGGGGGAGTCAGTCCTCGGGCTTAAACTCTGGGCTTGGTAGCTGTCCCTGAGCTCTTCAGCTCAAGGCTAGCTCTCTACCCCTTGAGCCAAGGCGCCATTTCTAGTTTTCTAACAGTTAATTGGAGATAAGAGTCTCCTGGACTTTAGTGCTGGGCTGACTTTGAACCGTGATCCTCAGATCTTAGTTTCCTGAGTAAGTAGAATTACAGGCATGAGCCACCGGCGCCTGGCTACCATATTATTGTCTTAATATAATAGCTATTTTTTGTATTGAGTACGAACAAAATGCTCATTATCTGCCCAGCGCAGGTGACTCACGCCTGTAATTCTAGCTAAACAGGAAGCTAAGATCTGAGGATCACGGTTCACAGGCCACCTGGGCACTAAAGACCATGAGACTCTTATCTCCAATTAATCAGCAGAAAACCGGAATTGGCGCTGTGGCTCAAGTGGTAAAGTTCAAGCCTCACGACTAACAAAAGAAGAAAGAAAAGAATAAGTCCAATATTATTTGTACCATCAAAGATTTTCTGATTTTTAGTTGTTTTTGAAGCAGTGAACCAGGTTTGAGTTCAAGATTTGAAATGTGTGGGAGACTTTGAATTGGATACACTTTAGTAAATACAGCTAAATTCCTCTTGATCAAATTTAATTTTCTTTGTTGTGACTAAATTTGGATTTCTAGTTTTTCAAAGGCTTAATTCTGGAATGCTTACTTTGTAACTGTGTACTTATGATATATACTAAAGATCTTTGTATCGATTATGAAGTCATTAAATCCCTGTATTACTCATTGATCTCTGCCTCCTTTTCTTTTTTTCATTTCTTCTGTTATTTTGTCCTTGAGTCTCTCTATCTCATCTCCCTCTTCATATTCTATAATAGTTTCTCCAGAATTTGGACAAATCTGTTTTAAATATTTATTTTTTTATATTTAAAAACAGGCAGTCAGCTTGTGAACTGGAAAGTGTCCAATGTGGGTACACATGACTAAATTTTTTGAAGTGTACTGTTTTAATTGAAGAATTTTCACTAGGAAAACTGGAATTTTAGCTATCTGTGTTCTGGCTCAGCTATCTATATAGGTCATGGTCAAATCATATGGAGGTTCTTAAAATACCAAACCACTTTGCTCCAACTTAAAGAGTGAGAATATATGGTGTGCTTTCAATTTCGAGTAGTTAATTATGTCATAGAGGACAACTTATGTTCACCATCTGCTCTTCTCTATTAAAAGTAAAAAAGCATCCCTTGACCTATAACCACATATCATATTTTTGCCTGATTATAAAAATGTGACTATATATATTGTCTAAATTTATCTTAAAATTTATACTGCCTTCATTTTAGCTGAGAGTTTTGTATTTGCCTTTTACAAAGATATCTACAGTCTCAGTGGTCTGAGAGCAAAAGATTTATTTAACCTAATCCAATATCAGGGTTTTTTTTGGCCATCACCTGTATTTATCTCTGATAATAATTATCTTTTTAAACCCATCCTTTGATTCTGATCTTCCTATCTGCCCCCAGCTCCTCAGAGTTTTGCTATTCACTCCTACTATACCTTATCACTTTCTTCTGCAATTTCCAGATCTTTCCTTTCTATGTTGTCTCCTCAAAGTATCTCAACATGAATATTTTCTTTCACTTACATTCTCTGTTCTTATGATCCCATAATTTATACTTCTAACTGGGTGGCTTGCCTAAGCATCTGATCACATAGATAACAAACCTTACATCTCTTTGGAAGTGAAAGATATTTAAAATTTAATATGGCCAAGGCTTTAACTCAATAATAGCACAATTGTAACATATGTATGAGGCTCTTGCTTTGATTCATAGATAAGCAAAACATAAAATGTAATGTGTCACAAGATAACCTTTTGTTCAAGGATAAACTTTTGCCCCTACTGTTATTTGCTACTGTACTTTTTGTTACCTGAGAACAACATTCTCTACCATCATTCTTTTGCATGGCTTATCTAATTCATCAGTATAACTATTATGACTTTTATTCTATATACATCTTAAACCAACCCCTCTACTCACTCCTTTACCACTACAATTCACATATAACATTATAAAAATTTATCTGGACAATTGATAATGCCTTATTAGCCTGTCTTGCACTGAGAGGAACTGTACAGGTAAATATCAGATTAAACCACTACTCCAATGCATGATCCATTGCTATTTTTGTCATATTCAAATTAATGACTTATATATGACATCTTTAATATCATCTGAAAGATACTGTGTAGGGTTGACCTTTATTTAACTATTCTTTGCTTATGTAAATTTTAGACTCATTTCAGTTCTTGCTGGCCAACCTAGAGTCTAACTGGTTTTCTTCCAACTAGCTTGCATCCTGACACTTCATGAATTCATTTACCTCAAAAATTGAGCAATGTATTACCTATGTATTTTGTTCAAAAAAAGTCACTCTCACCAATTGTGACTATTACCTGCCTGATTTTTTTCAGTACAATCTATCATCAGACCAAAAAATTCATAGTTACAACATCTTTTGAAAATTATTTTCTTAACTAAAATTCTCTTTATGAAACAAAAAGAAGTTCACAATTACCATTTACTTCTTACTTGGTAGAAATAACAAGACGAGGCTTGTGTTTTCACATAAGTTTTAATTGCTCAGGCTTATAAGATTGACCCTGAATAGTTCAGATTACTTTTCGTGATGTTATGCTAACAAGCAAGACTTCTAGGGCTGATGGACAATTTAGCTTCTTTCCTATTTCTGAGATGATTGACAGAGGACATTGAGTCATGTTAGGATATTGAGTAAATATCATGTTGCTCTCTAGAGTAGCCTAAACCTGTCTTCCTGCTAAAAAGCATACTTTGTGATGCCAAATGACTTTCCATACATCTGATTTTTTCCCTTAAAAATGAAATCCAAAAGGTATCATGGAGGTCCTCCTTGAACTTTTCCTTGGTTATTAGTTTTTTTTAATTACTGGATTAATTTTATGTAAAAAATAACAAATGTAAGACCTTATGTGTTACACAAACAGAATGGATGTGAATCTTGTATTTAAAAAAAATCAAGGCCAACAGAGAATGAGTTCATAGCATACAAAAGAAAGAAAGGGTCATATCAGGCTCATTTAACAGAATTTCATTCAAGCATGTTCTCCTTCCCTTCAGGGCATGGTTGTAAAGATGGTCCCTGCTGAGTATATCACTACACATCTCTTGCTCCATCCAAGGAAAGAAACTGTTAATGGGTTTACATACCCCTTGCTGTGCTCAGAATCATATGTCTTCTCTATCAAATGGTACAGATAATTACTAATTCTAATAAAGATTTGAGCCTGACAAATTTAACAGAATTGATTTTAATTTATTTGAATCATGATCCAAATCTCCACCATTTCAGTATAAACTTAATCAATGCACAGTCTAATAAAGTAATATAATCAACTTTAATATTGTATATTGACATTAACAAAATGACCCAGGGGCATACTCTATTGCCCTCCTCTATTCGGTCTGGTCACAGATACTTAATGGAGCTTGCCTTACAACCATGTAAATTTCTCACTAATAACATGGAACTATTTTTTAATACAATACGGATTACTGATCAAGACAAACAACAACAAAAACAATATGTGTGGGCTTCCTTGGTGTGATTTTTCTCTGTTAAATATCTCATTGTTTTATACTGAAGAAATATAAGAAAAAATATCTAAAACTGAGCTTTTAATTTAATCTTCAGGTTTATGCATATCATAAAATAAAGTATAAAATACAATTCCTTTGAAGTTGAAGTCACATCATTCAAGGCAATGATTAAGAAGAATCAGTGTGTTGACAGAGTAGGAAAGGCACTAGAATTCATAGGCACAGACAGAAACTTCCTGAACAGAGTCACAACAGATTGGAGAGAGGCTACCTAAAAAGAAAGAAGTTTCTGCACAGCTAAAAACATACCTACTAAAATAGAAAGACAGCCAACCAACTGGGAAAATATGTTTACTAAAAATACATCAGACAAAGGCTTAATATCCAATATCGACAGTTAAATTAAGAAACAAATCCCCCCAAACCCAACAAACCAACCGTTAAATGGGCAAGGGAGCTACAGAGAGACCTATCAGGGGAAGAGGTAAAAATAGCAAAGAACCCAGATGAGGTGGCTCACACCTGCAATCCTAGTTACTCAGGAGGCTGAGATCTGAGGTTTGTAATTCAAAGCAAGCCTGTGAACTAAAATCCATGAGACTCTTATCTCCAATTAACCACTAGAAAATGGGAAGTGGCACTGTAGCTCCAGGGGTAGGGCAGTGGCCTTGTGCTGAAGAGTTCAGAGACAACTCCCAATCCAGAGTTCAAGTCCCATGACCAACCAAAAATGTAGCAAAGAAACATATGTGATTATAAAGGAAAGGCAAATAAAAACAACCCTGAGATATCACCTTACCCCAATCTGAATGGCCAATGCTGAATTCAGACAACCACAAATGCTGACAAGGATGTGGAGAAAGAGGAACCCAACTGCACGGCTGGTGGGAATGTAATCTAGTACAACCACTTTGGAATGCAATTTGGAGGTTACTCAAAAACTAAACATGAACCTTCCCTGAGACTGAGCTATACGACTCCTAGACATACACCCTGAGCGTCATAACCCAGGATGTGATAAGGACACCTGCACAACCATTTTCATCGCTGCACTATTCACAATACTGAAGCGATGGAAACAACCCAGATGTTCCACTACAAATGAATGGATACAAAAAATATAGCGTATATACAATGGAATTCTACATAGCCACCAGACAAGACAAAATAATGGCATTCACTGGGAAGTGGATGAAACTAGAGCAAATCATATTGGGTGAGATAAGCCAAAATTAAAGGAGCAAAAGGCACATGGTCTCCTTTATATGTAGATATTAAATCAAAGCAGTACAAGAGTGATGACCCAATACTCTAGTTCATTGACATAAATTTGGAAATATAAATATACCTATATGGACATATATGTCTATGATAAGATGTATATTCTATAGACATATATTGATATGTTATACAGATCAATATGTATCTGTAAGATACAAAAATTCAGCTTAATTATAATTATGTTCTTAAGTACATGTGCCAGTGATTGCATACAGAGATTTTTCTTGAGTATTTGTTTGTAAAACATGACATTTGAAATATGATATAAAATTCAGTTTTAATATTTTTTTTTAAAAGTACAGCAGTGGATTGCACTTACTGCACTGGACATGGATGAAAGCGAACTATCTAACTCATGGGAGAAGATGGGAAAGAGTGACTGGGAGAGAATGAGGGAACAGATGTCACCATGTGAAAGGGAATGTACTTATTTCTGGATGCATGTAAAGATAACCCCGCTGTATATCATCTTTTTAAAATATATTTTTATTGTAATTAATAGATGTGTTATATTGTATTCACCAGATAGAAGGTGCATTACTTAACAAACATTGCTACCCCTTGTATATCATGTTTAAACCAAGAATAACGTAAATTTGAAAAGAATACAAAAAAAGAGAACTAGCATGAGTTTTTAAAGTATTAACCTGATATTTTTATATTTCATAGAATATCTGAAAATATTCTGCAATAAGTAGTGGAAGGATTTCTGATCATATAAAGTTTAGGACTATTACTTTGTATAATTCAGTATCAATAAAAATTATACTCTTGATATTACTGAAGTAAATTTGGATTTTACCTTTTTTAAATTAATATTTTCACAAATAAAATACTAAAGATTGTATTAAAATATCTGTTTATTTTACATCTCATGGAAATAATAGTTTTACAAAAAATAATTATTAAACTCTTTTGTATGTCCTGGGGCTTGAACTTATTATTGGGTGCTGTCCCTTACTTTTAGTCCAAGGCTAGTTTGTTTTATTCTTGCTGTAAGTTATGATGTAATAATCCAAGCTAAAAATTTAGAATCTCTACATAAAGCCATTTTATAACAAGCTATTACACTAAATCTGTCCCCCAATTTTTAGAAGGGATTGGATCTATGTCCACTTAGACTCTAAGTTTTTTTGGTAGTCATTTTTTTCTGTAAAGTAATTTATTAATGTATTCACATGCTGCAATGTGGTTCATATCATGGCTTCATTTTTATTAATGTAATATTTTAATAAAATTTATGTAAGTAGTGCCTATCCTGCATTGTTTAAGATAGAGTGTTAAAAGATATTCAATGTCATTCAACTTTTTTCTTTTTTTTGTTTGAGGAATGACAGATATGAAAGCCTTTTAATATTTGCTTTAAATGAGTTATAAGGCACAGTAACTAAACAGTACATTGTCACTGAAAATTAATGAAATATTTTGGATAATGTTTAATGATTTTCAACAATAAACACAAATTAAACATGCATTGAAAATTGTGGTGAGCTTTCTTTTTACTTTTTATTAAACATATAACCTGTTCTAGTTTATACTATTTTTTATATGATTTCTATATGATTTCATTTCATTTGGTTACCAATTACCACATTACATTTGCTTAAAATATGTATTTTGTCAGTGCTTTTATTTAATGCGTTACTTGATTGTTAATTCAATGTGAAAAAGCATTCTATGTTAGCCAGAAGTGGCTCTGTGGCTCAAGGGTAGAGCCCTAGCCATGAGTACAAATGGGTTTAGGAACAACACCAAGGCCCTGAATTCAAGCCCCACAGTGGACTCTGTCTGTCTGTCTCTGATTGTATATGAATATATGTGTATAGATATGAATATATACATATGTGTATATGTGTGTGTATATACACATGTATATATGTGCATATATACATAAGTTCTAATTAATAGAGAGTGTGAGGAAAGGATGCTGAACTTGATTTGAATTCTGTCTTATAAATATAATATCTGTCTGGACATGTGCACTGGTACTGGGGCTTGGACTCAGTGCCATTTACTTGTTTAGATTTCTTGCACACAGTTGGTGCTCTAGCACCATATCTGCTGCACAGTAGTCTTCCAGTTAGTTGGAGATGAAATTTGGGGACTTTTCTGCCAAGGATGACTTCAAAGCACAATCTTCCAGGTCTCATCTTCCTGACTAGCTAGAATTATGAGTTGAAGGCCCAATATTAGGAAACAACAAGTTTTAAGGCTCATTCATGCTGTAGGACTATCATTATTTTAAAATAACATTAAGTATTTACATTTTTAACCTTTTTTTAAAGTGATGGACACTTGGAATATTTCTACCATTTTTTCTCAGACCATTGATTGGAGATTATTTTTCACTCTTGAAATCTGTTGACTCTGGTAGGCTGCATCTTAAAACTACCAATTCCTAAAACTGTAAATATCCCAGGCCATGAGCATTTTTATCAAACATCATGTAAATCAACTCAAGGACCTAACCCTTCCATTCATCTTCTTTGCAGAGTTCTGCTTTCTAAAATGCAATTCACCAGAAGCCATCATCGCAATGACTCCAAAACCATCTCAAATAAAACACACAGGGTAAGACTGCATCCCATGGCTTGGTAAAATATTCAACACCTATTCTGAGTTTTTCTACTGTAATGTGCCTGTTCTTTCCCATAAAAACCAGACTTCCTCATTCATCTGCTCTGTGTTCTGTTAGTGTCTGACTTCTGCTTCCCTAGAAACTATCTCTGGTCAATCTTATGGCGGCTTCATTCTTTTTGAAATGGCATATCTTCTGTTTCTGCTGGAAGCAAGAGATGTTACTCCTACATTCCTCAGTGAAAATAGGTGGTAAAGCTTCTATGAGAATTCATGAAAGCCACCATACACGAGGCACCCTGGCTTTTTGAACTCTCACACTCATCTTTATTGAATCCCCAATAATTCATCAACTCTAGTTTACTTTTTGCTACCCTGGGGCTGGGAAGTTTTCTGCTCCTGTGCATGTGTTGATATCCCCTTTCTCTTCCCAAATTTTCAGGTCTAGAGGTTGTTCTATAGTCGCATTTTTTTGATCAGTTTAAAATGAGTTGTTGATTTTTAGTTTTACTCTTTAGTGTTTTATTTGTTGTAAGGTGAGATGTCAGCATTCCAGCTTCTTGTGTTCTGAACTCTTTGTCTTCTGAGTTAAACACAGAGCTTCAGTTGTTTTATTTACAGTCTTTTAAAAGATTATTCTCTTCTTTTCTTTTCCTTCCAATTTTATATCAGATTTTAATTAGATAGTTTAAGTCCAATAGTTTTATATATCTTTTGTTTACAAAATAAACTAACAGTGACAGTAAATTTTTAAATATTGTTAGGTGAAAGGATTTTGGTTCAAAAATATGTTACATGAAATTAGCTATACATGCACAAAACAATAATTGAAAGTATGTCAAATATTATTTATAAAGTAAATAATAGATATGTGAAGACTATGTTTAATGATACTATATTTGAGTATGAGAACCCTTCAAGAAATACCTAGTTTTTCTTTGTTTTTAATGGGCTTTATGCTCAAAGCTAGAGTTCTATCTCTTGAGCTCCTTTTCCAGCATTTTTTTGAGTGTGTGTTTAAAATTGGAGATAAGTATTTCATGGACTTTCTTAAGGAGGCTGGCTTCAAGCCACTATCCTCCAATCTCAGCCTTCCAAGAAGCTAGAATCAAAGGTCTGGGCCACACATGTCTTGCTGAATTAACAAATCACTATGTAATAAAATAACATGTTGTACCATTGAAAACATTATATACACATATAATCTTCACATAAATGATAATAAAATATGTTTTAGCTTCTTCAAGTTATCTTTACCTACCACTAGTATGAATATGATAATTCGATTACTCAGTTTTCTTGAAGACTGGAAGACATTCATGTAACTTGTAACATTTAGAATCAGTTTCACTCAAGGAAATTTTCCAAGATTCAAAATGAACTCCTCAATGCCCGTGTCTGGAACAGTACTTTGACATTAGGAGCTGAGATGCAACAAACATTCCTCTTTCATTTTTTTCCTGCATAACCCTATTAGCTGGGCAAGTGACAGTCTTCTGTCACTGATTTCCTCATGTATAAAAATCTTCACATGTTTGTTATGAAAATGAAGCTAAAAATGTAAAGGACTTCGAACATTGCCAGATACGAAAGAGTAAGCATTTTGTTGTCTACTAGTGTTCATTTTGGAATATTTCTGTACATGGAAAATTTGACAAAATTAAAATTTAGATTCTCATTTTGTATCTAGTCAATAACCTGAGATGTCTCTTAGCCATTGCTCTAGATATTTACAGTATTTCTGCCAGGATGTGGTACTCACAACTGCAAACCAATTATAAACCAATAAACAAGATAAAAACACTTCTGAATAATGAAGATACATTACTTCATGTTTAGGAACTGTAAAGTGTAATTGTTAAATTGTCCAGATAATCAGTATACACAAGCTCAAGAATTCCGTCAGAGATCATGACTTACTTTTCCTCTATTTTTCTCTCATGTTTTTGTGTGATTGTGTAGTTTCTTTCTGCAGATATAATACCAAATGAAATTTCAACTGTCCTACAACATTTTATTGTCTACCTTAAAAAAATAGAAGAAGAACATTGAGCATCTACTTTCTAATTTTACAAGATGTAGGTATGTGAAGAAGGCAACATCCTATTTTCTCTTTGCCTTCTTTGTAGAAATTGCCACTATCAGAGACAGTGTTCTGTTGCTGGTCCTGTTGTCTTACCTGCTCACCAAGGGATTTCATTCCCTTGGTACAATGTGGAAGAGTAAAAGATTTTTCCAGATTACACAATGCTGTATAAGCCAAAGCCACATACAATCTCAGAAAGAAAAACAGAAAGAAAAACTATGAAATCATTTTCACCAAATTGCTCTCAAAATGTCATTGCTATTTTTTGAGGTTATATTTGTTTGTTACCTAAGAAGAAATGCAGCAATTCAAACACTATTTCTATTCTCAGTATATAAAGTGAAGAGATAAGCTCCATGGAAAACAAAAAAGTTATGCACATTTTCTCATCTGCATCCTCAATTGAAGATTGATATTCGGAAAGACAAATGTTTACATCAAAAATGAAAATACATCATTTTATCTGCCACCAATGCTGTTCAGCCTATATACATTTGGAAATCAGCATAAACTTTCAAATAACCTTCAATTTGTGACTTTGATCATTCTACTTTCTATATCCTTCAAGTCTAAGCAATAAAATGATTTTTATCCAGTTTAATCTAAATGTTATACAAAACATAGAATCTGAAGTTCTTTCACCATTACAGCAACAAAATAGGAGTATTTATTAAGTACATTTTCTAGCAGACTCTATGGCTTGTAGAAGTAGGATGATTTTTTTTTTTTTTTTTTGCCAGTCCTGGACTTGAGCTCAGGGACTGAGCCCTGTCCTTGGACTTTCTCAAGGCTAGAGCTCTACCACTTGAGCCTCAGTACCACTTCCGGCTTTTTTCTATGTATGTGGTACCGAGGAATAGAACCCGGGTCTTGATGCATGCTAGGCAAGCACTTTAACCACTAGGCCAAACTCCCGGCCCGGATGATTCTTTTTTTAAGTTTAAGAACTTATGCCACAAATCTTCATATTTCGGTGATTTCATTACAACATAAATGAAAATATTGAACAAATTATTATTTTTCCTATGATGTATGGAAATACCCTTGTTAGTGTGATAGCTGGAACAGGCTTTTCTAAAACACACAGTGAACTTGCATTTAATCTGATTAAAATTTAGATTATAGACAAGATCCCTTGCATTGCCTTAAGCATTATATTTTCCAATGGCTTTCCTTTAAAAGTTGCAGCACGGATTTCAGTGCATTCTTTTTATCTGGTCTCTGACCTAGAGGACCCCTTGAAATTGCACCATGTTTGGGAGGTTTGGTTATCGATGGTCAGTCTCAGCAAACTTCCTCTGGGTATATCCTAATAAACAGTTTGGGGGTGTCTGTGGCAACAACAGCAATACCAACTATGTGACTTGAGGATGTGAGCTTAACCTAAAAAGAAATGAAAGGCAGAGATTTTAACTTCAACCAGCTGACAACACTGTTGTTTGTGTAGTGAAAGTTAATAAAAACTCTAGTTAACCATTGGGTATTCCACATTTCCTGGTTGTTTGTATAACTTGCTATGGCAAATTTTAATGAGTTCTGAAACAACCTGAAAGGACATGAGAAATTGACATTGAGAATATCCACATTTCCTGCCAAATGAGTTGCTTCTGTTGGCTTCTTTTGATTTGCATGTTTAAAATAGTGAAGCAACAACAACAAACTATAATAGAATCTGCAGTGCTTTCCTGAGTTTCCAGTCATTCTAGTGGTAGGCGTTACTGGGAACCCTTCAGATTAGAGCTTAACACTGACAGCTAATGTCTGATTTAAGGACTGTTAGAAATAGTGCTTTAACAAGTGACATCAGATTTAACTCCATATACTTTAGTAGAGTCAGAACTATACTAATAAATTATATTTTAAGTAAATTATAAACAAGTGAATAAAAATTAGATATTCAAATTTTCTAAAGCCATAAAAACTAAACTATGAGTGATTTTCATTAATAGCACAGTGTTATCTATAAAATGGATTCCATTAACATTTTACTATTTAAATATCCATTTATAGTTTTAAAAATATTCTTTTTTTTTCTTGTTGACAGTCATGGAGCTTGAACTCAGGGCCTGGGCACTGTCCTTGGACACTTTTTGCTTAAGGTTAGCGCTCTGCCACTTCAGCCACAGAGCCCCTTCCAGCTTTCTCTATGTATGTGTGAACCCAGCACATTGCGTACGTGAGATGAACTACAACTATCCTACGCTCCCGGACCTAAAATATTCTTTAAAATTTCATTTTGTAAGATCTATTATATTATTTGTAGAAATATACTATTTTTCATTTAAATAGAATATGCCATTGGAACTGATGAATTAACACTGCCCTAAGTGTTTAGGAGATGGATGTCCAGAAGGATCTCCAGGTTCCAGGACAAATCAGGCAAATAGGCAAATACCATCTCACAGACAAATATGGTCTGGTTGTTCATCTCTATCGTTCCACTTACGTGATATAAAAGACTATGGTCTGTGATGAATTATAGACTAAGGTTATATACTCATTTCTTATGTAACTGTAATCCCTTTATATATCACCTTTACCATACAATTAAGTAGTCAAGGAAAGTAGGAACCATTAGGTTACACATATAATCCTGGATATTAAGGAGGCTGAGATCTGAGGATGACAGTTCAAAGGCAATCTGGGCAAAAAATCTTCATGAGTATTTTATCTCCAATTAAACACTCAAAATTGGACATGGGGCAGGGAGCATGGCCTGGTGGTTGAAAGTTTGCCAAACAGGCATGAAACCCTGGGTTCCATTCCTCCATACCACATATACAAAAAAAAACTAGGAAGTGTTGCTGTGCTCTAGTAATAGAGTACTAACCTTGAGAAAGTCCAAGGACAGTGCTCAGTCCCTGAGTTCAAGCTCCAGGACTGGCAAAAAAAAACCAAAAGACAAAACAAAACAAAACTGGACCTGGTGTGGTGGCTCCAAGTTGTATAGTGGTAGCCTTGATCAAAAAAGCTGAGGGACAGGACTCAGGCCCTGATTTGCTGAGTTCAAGCCTCACAACTGAAAAAAATATTTTAGAGTGTGGTCAGGTACACATGTTAGGCAGAGTACCTGCCTAGCGAGTATAAGCCTCTACCTATGAAAATATGCAGTTGTGCATACACGCATATGTGTAATGTATATACAAGTATATCCATGCATATATGTTTATATTATTCATATATGTTTGTGTATGCATGTGTACATTATGCATGAAGAGGCACATATTCTTGATTTAGTTTATTTCTTCAAATTCCAATAATAATTTAATAGTACCAATGCATAAACATTCAACAAACTCACTCTTTGGAGCTGATTAAAAAATATGTAAGGCAGGCATAGTGGCTTATGCCTGTAATCCTAGCTACTCAGGAGGCGTAGATCTAAGGATTAAGGTTCAAAGCCAGCCTGGGCACTAAAGTCCATGAGACTCTTTGATTAGTTACTAGAAACATCAAGTGGGGCTGTGGCTCAAGGGGTATGGCCAGTAGCCTTGAGCTGAAGAGCTCAGGGGACAGTGCCCAAGCCGAGTTCAAGCCTCAAGACTGACCAAAAAAAACTAATAATAGCGTTAGGTAGGGTTATTTGCAAATAGTAGAAACCAATAATGTTAGGAATTACAATCTGCTGTCTACACTTTATATCCCTAGACTTCTTGTTATTGGCAATTTATGGCATATTTCAGCAACCCCACAATATAAATATAAATAAGACTTCCTTTTCTTCAATTCAGAGAAGTTTAATTGGCAGTTTTGTTATTGTTTTTTTTTCTTTGCTTTTGTTTTTGTTTTTTACCGGTCCTAGGGATTGAAGTTAGGGCCTGGACATTGCCCTTGAGCTTTCTAAAGGCTTGAGAAAGCCTTGAGCCACAGCACCACTTCTGGATTTTTATGTATATATGGTACCAGGGAATCCAACCCAGGGCTTTGTGCATGCTAGGCAAGCCCTCTACCAATACCTCACTCTCCCCACTCTGTAACTGGCTGTTTCTTTAAGGAATTTTGCTTTTTACTGAATGTCAGTGTGATACACATCCAGCATATTCCTTTATTGAATCTTTTTGTCATATTTCTATGTCTATATGCACAGATAAGAATTTTTATGTTAGAAATAAAAGAATTATAATGAATATAAACTCTCAGCATTACTTTTCAACTTATTTCTTCAGTTATCTTTTTTGGTTTTTGTTTGGTTGATTGCTTTTTGTTGGTCATAGAGTTGACCTCTGGGCCTGAGCACTGTCCCTGAGCTCTTCAGTTCAAGACTAGCGCTCTACCATTTGAGCCACAGCACCATTTCCTTCAATGTATTATTTTTAGACCATGGGTTTAATAAAAATAATTGAAAAATGTTGCATGTTTACAAAACCTTTTAAAAAAGCTTTTTCTCAGGGCTAGAGATATATTTTAAAAATGTGGTAAGATTGAAAAGTACTGTAATTGATTTAGATTGGTGGCGTGAAAAGAAATTGTGCTTTAGTTTCAAGTAATTTTTTCTAAACTTTTACTAAATTTTAGCAAATTTATTGTTCATCATTATTGTATTTCTACTTGTGGTTGCCTAAAGGCAGACATAATTCAGACTGTCAGAATATTTCCTTTCAAAATAGAATATTCTTTGTAAATCATGTGACACTATTTTTCATTTTTAATTACTATGTAGATTTGTGAAGAGGGCGAAATGAGACTACCTTGATGATAATTAAAAAAAACCCTAAGAAACAGCAACAACAAAAACATCTTCACTGAATATGTGAAAGTAGCAGGGCTAGGGTGGATTTTTACTGAGTCAGGATGGTGGAGAAACATCATTGATAACCTAAATGTCATCGATTTTTAGATGAACACTCTGGAACAATATGTGACATTGTGCAAGGTGATTTTCTCCAGTCAGGAGAAAGTCTAAAATCATTTGACAGCCAAGGGATATTCCTTACCATGATTCTAGAAACTGTCAAGTAAGTCAATCCATCAAAAACCTATGTGTGAAAGTAACATTGCACTGTCCACCTCAAGTATGGGTAGAATCTGCCATCTTGAGGTAGATACATCAACGTAACTCTTTTTGAAAGTACTAATTTTCCATGAAGTGTAACTATCAATTATGTAATCATAGTTTTATTATCTCTCACTGTCAGTTAAACCTGAAAAACTCTTCCACTGCATGTAGTCTTTATACACAGTAGATATCCTATGCAATATTTTATAATAGGTATTTACAAATAAAGAAGAAAGCCAAAAAAGTTATACAAGTAAGTAAATGTTATAATTTTGGAAAAATTTGTTTTAACTTTCCTGTGTAAGACTGAATTTCCAATTTAAAGTCAGTAGTTTCATAACGAAAAGGTCCCATTTACTCGAAAACAAAAGAAGGCTGAAGTGAAGATGCCATTTGTTGAATAATTAAGATTATAATCTCTGTAATACAATATGGTTTGCTCAATATTAATACTTACAAAAATTACAGTGGTTAAACTTTATGTGGAAAATTGAGATAAATAATTTGAGAAATTGGATTATATATATTTTTTCCTAAACATAAATACCAATTTTCTTATTAAAATGTTGTAGTTGAATCTTTACTAGTAGCTAAAATATTGCAATTTTCTTAAATATTATTATAAATTATCAATTAAAATCATTTTAAATATTAATTATCTCACTGCCATATCATTAGTATATTATCAAAATGTTTTGATTTTTTTTCTGGAGAAGTACAAAGCAATAAAGAAGGACTTTAGGGCCTGGGAGTTTGGCCTAGTGAGCCTAGTGATTGAGTGCTTGCCTAGCATGAAGACCCTGGTTTGATCCCTTGGTACCACATACATAGGAAAAAAAGCCGGAAGTGGTGCTGTGGCACAAGCAGTAGAGTAGTAGCCTTGAGAAAAGCCCAAGGACAGTGGTCAGACCCTGAATTCAAGGCCCAGGACTGGGGAAAAAAAGAAAACATTTTTAAAGCTAAAATGGAGCTTTTTTACACATGGAAGTTCAAACCAGTATGACACTGGCATTCCATCTCATACTAGTGAGAATGCCATAATTAAGGAAATAGTGACAAATAAGTGTTGGTAAAGATTCAGGGAAAAAGAACGACCATAACACTATTATTGATGTGAATCAGTCCAGCTACTATGGAAATCGGTACACATGTTCCAAAAAAAAAAAACCATAAGAATTGAACTCTCATATGATCCTGCTATTTCATTCCTTGGTATGAGGCAAAAGGTCTCTTCAGTTAGCATATAACGGTGATGCTTGATTATCTGTGCTTACTGTGGCACTCTTCATAATAGCCAAGTTATGAAATCAGTCTGGGATCTTATCAAGTTATACACAGATAAATAAAATATGCAGCTAGATCTATAGATTTATGTTGCAAGTAAGTTCTTGATCTGTAGCCTTCTTCAATCATAGATTAGAATTTGTACTTAGGTTTTGAGGGAAACATTCCATTCTGTAATTCATGAATTCAATAAGTGTATCACTTAACTTTAGAGCTCACAGAACAATTTAATTTTTCATGTGAAAGAAATGTAAATAATTTGAAATCGGCCTGTAGTTTAAGTTTATGAGACAAAGAACTAGGACAAAAACTCAGGAATTTGAATGACCCACTGGAAGTAAAAGTATGTGAGGCTATATATGCTATTTGAAAATAGGTTATATATTTCTTCAAGACTTCCTTGCTATCCTAAATATATATGAAATTAATATAATAGTATTTTTACCTAGAAGAGTTTTTTCTACCTAATTTCCTTAAAGTACTTTACATTTATTAAAAAATTTCAAAAGTAATTTTTAGGATTAAAAGTTAAATTCTCTATAAGTCGATTATAACTGGTATTTGGAAACTGTAGAGAATTTTTGACTATTTTTTAAATCAGAACTTATATATATCAAGATGGATTCCACATATATGTTAATATGTTAAGTGAAAGCATCTTGTACAATTATTTAAAGGTAAAAATTGAGTTTAAAAAATAAATCTTGGGTTAGGAGTTTGGCAAAAAAGCCCTGGGTTGAATTCCTCAGTACCACATAGATAGAAAAAGTCTGAAGTGGTCCTGTGGCTTAAATGATAGAGTTCTAGCCTTGAGAAGCCCAAGGACTGTGTTCAGGCCCTGAGTTCCAGCCCCAGGACTGGAAGAAAATAAAAATAAAAATGAATAAATAAATAAATCTTTCAGTCCTTGAATGTGGCCTAGTGGCAGAGCATTTGCCTAGCATGCATGAAACCCTGGGTTCAATTCCTTGGTACCATATACACAGAAAAGTGGGAATTGATGCTGTGGCTTAAGTGGTAGAGCTCTAGGCTTGAGAAAGCCCAAGGACAGTGTCTAGATCCTGAGTTCAAGCCCCAGGTCTGGCAAAAATAAAATATTTTAATTTGGTTATCAATTAGCTGATTTATGATACAACTTCAAATTTCACAACAGAAACTATTCATTCCACAAGCTTTCTACTTCATTATTTTCTTTAGGTAGTTGTGCAAAGAAGTAGTCATTCAGCAGAGCAGTGTATGAATACAATGTCTCCTGATGAGTGTCACCCCTTTCGACATACTCAACCACCATCCCCACCTATCTGTTCTCAGTTTTCTTAATTTTTAGATTATGTATACAATTATTTGCCATTTCACAAAATGAGTGCAGAGAGTGTGTCCTAGTGGTAGAGTGCTTATCTAGCATGCTGGAAACCCTGGGTTAGATTTCTCGGTACCACAAACATAGAACAAACCAGAAGTGGCTACCAAGTGGTAGAACACTAGCCTTGAGAATGCTCAGAGACAGTTCAAGGCTCTCTCTCGTTCTCTCTCTCTCTCTCTCTCTCTCTCTCTCTCTCTCTCTCTCTCTCTCTCTCTCTCTCTCTCTCTCTCTCTCTCACACACACACACACACACACACAAATGCAGTGTACATGTCCCACAACTGAGAAAAATAAAGGAAGGGGTGGAAGGGGTGTGAAGATATTGAACGGCTTAAGAAAATATTTTGCCACAGGATGCCCCTCAAAAGTAATGCAGCTACTATCTGGAGAATGTAACTGTAAACCCTCTATGTATTACTTCGATAATACAAAATAAAATGAAAGAAAAGTAAATGAAATATGCCAAGGACAAGCCCCCATGTTGAGAAGCAAGGAAAAGAAAGAAATGTTTCTGCACTTCAAGGGAAATATCACAACATGCAGCTGATTTCTTTTTTATCAGATGAATTACAGAACTTTAATGTCAGGGGTGATATCACTTACTACACATGAATATTGATTTCCCATTAATTCTTATTTTCCTATTTTACCTTTGTTATATTTTAAATTTATATTTCACTGCTTATACACTGAAATGATGCAACATTTTTGCAATCTAACTAAAAGCACAGAATTTTAAATTTTTATCTGAAGGAAAATAATGAAGATAAATCAGTCTTCCTGCCAGATGAAAATGAACTCTTTGTAAAATCCCTTAACTTAATGGAATAAAGTAAATAATGGACTTTCTTGAGCAATGTCTATAAGACAGTCAACTTAGTACTAGAGTTCCTTTATTGACATCCATTAAATTTGACTTTGCTTATTTGCAAGCTATAAAAATTGATCTAAATAAACATACAACATAATTTTGAAAGATATTGAAAAGCTTACAGAAATTCTGGTGCAATTGAAGATCAATATAGACACAAGAACCAACAAGAACATCCCAACTGCCCTGAAATGTGCTTTTGTGTTGCTTATTTTAACCCCATTGGGAAATTGAACCCTACAAAGGGTAGCGAGAAAGTCCCAAATATTAAAAACAGTATTATATATAAGCAGAATTTACACTGCTGTGTAAATACCAATAACCTTCTTACAAAAGTAAATAGATCAATAGTAATTTAGTTAAACATTTTTCATGGTAAGATACTATATGCATTTCTGGTGTTACTCTTAAGGTCCTATATTATACTTGAAGATCAGAATAAAAGCTCGCCCAGTCTCTAAATCCTACTTAATGGTGTAATAAAACTTAATACTTTTCACTTCCTTTCTTTTTCACCATTAGTTAAAATAGATGTCCATTTTAATTCTGAAAGTTAAGTTTTATTTTGAAATGTTGTTTTTCATAAAATTTCACATCATACAGGAGAGAAGTAGAAAAATAGAAATGTCTGTATTATGATTAATATAATATATAACAAATTATATATTAATATAATATGATTAATATATATTAATATAATATAAAATAATTTTGATGGTTACTGCTACAAATGCAATATTATTTCTTAAATTAATATGGCCCATAATGTAGTTTTTTGAGTTGAAAAATATAAGGAAATAAATTTAATAAAAATGATGAAAACAATAAAAATAAATCAATATAGGATTGGATTTAATTTTCTTATCAAATTTTTCTATCAGCAGGTATTAAATGGATTCCATTACATACTAACTTTTAGAACTATATTTTATCAAAATTCAGTCTTTTCTTTATCCTAAAGCAAATAGTAAGTTAAAATATAAGATATTTATGTGGTTTGATTTATCATTTATTTGTATAAAATTACAGGATATTTAAGTATTTTTATTTTGCATTACTTCTCCATTGCTACAAAAATATATTTGGTGCTATATACTCTATAGACATAATGTTTTATTACATATATTAATATGTAACTATGACATACAAACCCTCAGCTTAATTTTAATTATTTTCTAAAATGTCAGTGATCGTATGTAGAGATTCCCTTCTTGAATACTTATTTGTTAAATACGACATTTGAAATTTTTTGTAAAAATCAATCTTAATAAAATCTTTAAAAATTAAAAGAAAAGCCCTGAGAACTCTGCCCTCCCCCCCCCCAAAAAAAAACTTCCGTTCTGCCTATGGGCTGTCTTCAGTGACCAGCTGTGCAGTCTCAGTATCTCCCGCCTCTATCCCTGATGGTGTTAGGATGCCTCTGGGAAAGAGAGAGGCTCCATTTCTCCTTCTCTGGTAGGGAAAGTGGCATTCCCAGCCTCAGATGGTAATAAACTCTTTCCCAGTGATATATATCAACACGTACATTACAAGTAATAAGTAAAGACTGTCTTATAATTACTTTAAATGACTCCTACAAAATATTGTAGAAATATTTATACAAAATGGTCCCCAACAAAAGGTTGTGTAGTAGTTTGTCGACATTTGTAAACTGTAATTTTTCACTGAAATGCTTGAAATCTTGGGAAATTTACAAAGGACATTTGGGCCCGAATTTTCATATATTAAAAAAATAGCCAAAGTTCCAAAAATGAGTGACAAATTGATCCTATCCCAAGGAGCACATTTTCTCCCTCACTCTCTAGGACATACCCCAGTCCAACACTACCCTCGAGCTTTATCAATTACTCATCACTTATTAACTGTGGGCTCCTCACTGTTCTGCTGTTAACACCCCTGCTTGTCCCCTAAGTCCCTGTGTCTTTCATCCATGGACAAAATGGATGGGAGTGTAGAGAAAACTGCATTCCACAGCATGCAGTGGTGACCTTGATCCAGTTTAGAAGAATCTCTCACAATCATAGAGAAAGTATTTTCAGAAGATACCAGAGTCAGCCAGAAAGATGTAAGCATTTCCAAGTGAGTATAGGAAACTCACTATCACTGAAAATCTAGTAATGAATAGAGTTGAAGGCTTCTGAGGTACTTCCCACTGTGCCTGAAAGCCTCCATGAGACTGCTAAGGTGGGATTACTAGGTTATGGAATGACAGCCCTTCAGAATCTTCCTTATCAATATACCTTTCAACAGTTCCTTCTTCCTTGTCTCAGTAGGAAGTATTGATGCTGGAATTTTCAGCTTTTATTTTTCTTCTTTTGAATCGTTACACTGACAGGCTCTTCTGGGGAAAAATGCATTTAAAAGTTTTATGTAATTATAACCTGAGGTCCATGAGCTCTGAGAGAAGCTTTATACTTAGAATGACTTGCTGTTTGCACAGAAAAACCCTGTGGTTCACTGCTTGCTTGATCCTTCAATTATTTGGCTGTAATCACACAGTCAAGCAGATATTGATTTCCTAGGTATTCAAATTATACCCTTAACTGCAAGCACCAGTGAAAGTTTTTTTTTAAAAATCATTTAAAATGATACGCAATTTGACATAATGGGTTTATGCACACACATGGGTATATATTCACGTATTTTTATACGGTTATGTTCCAAAAGCCCATGATAGAAGTAATTTTGAGATATATTTAGATTTATTTCTTCTAGGAGACTTCTTTTCATTCGTTTATATAAAGAAAAAGACACGTTATCATTAGAGAATCAGGACATTTATGAAAGTAAAGTTATTTTTCTTCTCTTATCGTATAAGAGATCCAAATTATTTTATTTTTTGTGACTTACATAAAATATGTGATTATAAAATTCCAGGCACATACAAAACACTAATATAGTAAGTATGAGAAGTGAATAGAACATGTTTTACTGAGTTGTAATCGAACTATTTCCTTTCTATACAAAACAAGGACATTTCAGTGGAAGATAATTATTACTTTATTTGAAAATTATCAATAGTGTTTGTTAAGCTTTAAAACTAATGTTTGAATATTCCTCTTCACAGTTCATCCCTCACAACCAGTATGTTGACTAGCAATTTTTTTTGTGTGTACATCAAGGAAACTTTATCCTTTATTTTAATTTTATTTTTTGCCAGTATTTGGGCTTGAACTCAGGGCCTGAGTATTGTTCTTGAGCTTTCTCAAGGCTAGTGCTCTATATTTGAGATACAGCACCACTTTTAGCCTTTTCTGTATATGTAGTACCAAGGAATCAAATCCAGAACTTCATTCATGCTAAGCAAGCACTCTACCACTAGGCCACACTCCCAGCCCACTGATATTCTATTTTTATGTTTCAAAAGCTACAGAAAGAAAACATTTTCTAGTTATTTGAATACTTTATGATATGTATCTTGAGTCTGAACCTATAAACTCTACCGCACGTGAATAGAATCCAGGTATTTCAGAATGTTGAAGATAACAAGCATATTTAATATTTTTAAGTTCTTCCTTCCCTCTTTTTTTCCTTTCTTCTCTTTTTGCCCTTTCCTTCTTTTCTCCATTTCATTGCTTCTTCTCCATACACCCTTCTTTCTTTCCTTCTACCCTCCCTCACAAAGTTTTCTAATAATATAATAATAGTCCATTAATTAGAGAATGATGAACATCTCTATTCAGTCATCAGAAATTTGCCATGTAGCGTAATATCCAAAATTTATATTGCCTATTATATACAGTGCTGCTACAAACATGGGCATTCATTTGCCTCTCTTGTATGCTGATACATATTCCTTCAGATATATGCCCAAGTATAATAGAACAGGATCACATGGTAGTTTTCATTTTAATTTATTGAAGAACCTATGTAGTTATTTCACTCCCTAAATTTGTTTTCCCCCAGTAGTGTATATCCTTTTCAGTACCATTCATTCCACATTCTCTCAGCTTTTGTTATTGTTTGGGTTTTGGATGGAGGCCATTCTGACTGAAATAAAATAGAATCTCAGTACCATTGAGATTGTATTATTTGAATATATTCATATCTAAAAGTGCCATACATTTAATTATGTATTGACTTTACTACATTACTTAATTTGTCCCATTTCCTTAAGGATTTGGTTGAATCTGACATTTTGTCAACTTCCCAATAGTGGTCAGGTATTCTTACTAAGTATTTTATAATATAGTTAACCTGTGAAACTTATCTGATGCGTTCCTCACAGACATACTTAACATAAGCTCCATGATTAATTATAATGGTATTTATACATATAAGGAAATGTTTATCGATGTACTTATTTAGCACCAGAAATTGTGTCATAAGAAGTGGTTAACAACAAGTACTTTGTATTTTCTAAACAATATTCTCTGACTTAAAAATTATAACCTTTGATTTGAACATATTTTTCATGTATGGCTAACTTTTATGCAGTACAAGTTCTGAAAGGCTGACAAAGCTCAGCTATCCTCATGCTAAACTATTAGGAAAGGCAGATTTGAGAAAATGATCATTCACAATGTAAGGTTGCAACCATTATTCACTAAGACTATTAACATTAGCAAACAAAATGAAAGCAGATTTGTTTTGTTTTTAATTTTCATTATAAGTAGTTGTACAAAGGTAGGGTGACTCAACAAAGTAGTTTATGCCTACAATGCTTCTTGGTTAATGTCATCCTTTTGAGTATTTTTATCCTTCTTTCCTCGGCCTTCCTCTCTGCTGTCACTTTTCTTAATTTTGTTGGATTTGCATTGCATTTTTTTTACTGCATTTTAAAATGAGAAAATTTCTATTGTTCCACAAGCACAAGTAAGCCTGCTTTGACAATTAGGTTAATCAGATCAACAAAGTGAGAACAATTTGAGTTGTCTATGCTTAGAGCCTTGATATTGTGAGGGATTCAATTAACTTTGAGATTATCTCAAATAACTTTGTGTTTCTAGAAATGTTATTCAACACATTTAAGTCTATGCACATAACAGACAGGAACTGAATTAATCTTATTTTCTTGATCTTTATACATCACCAACTATATACCTCAATTATTCAACAGTTTTATAAGAATAGCCTTAACAATCATATACCTTTCATTTCAGAGTTTGTCTTATTTATTTTTTTTCCTTTTGAAATAGTCTTTGATTTTATTAACAGGGTGATGTATAGAGGGGTTTCGGTTACTTTTATAAGGTAGTGAGCACATTCTTATTGTCTCTAAGTGGTTGTACAAAAGAGTTGCTCTTCACCAAAGTGGTTTATGAATACAGAGCATCTTGATCAATATTATCCCTTTCAACATTTTCCTCTATCCTCCCAAACCACTCCTTTCCTTGTTTATTTAATTTTAGGTTATGTATTGAATTTTTGCCACTTAATACAGCAGTTCATGCATATAAGTGCATTGTGATCTATCTGTGTTATCACATCAGCATCTTCACTCCCTTCAACCTACCCCTTCCCTTATATTTCTCAATTCTATAATATATACAATAAACTACTATCTACATATCCCCCTTTCCCCTCTTCATTTTTCTATCCTCCCTGTGGCCCCACTGTATGCTCTTTCATTTTTTTTTTTGCCAGTCCTAGGGCTTGAACTCAGGGCCTGAGCACTGTCCTTGGGCTTTCTCAAGCTTAGTACTCTACCACATGAACTAGAGCACCACTTTGGCATTTCAAATACCCATTTCCTGGTACTTATTTTGTTGGGCTTTGACTTAGTCATTTTAAAGCATTAGATTATTTGAGGTCTTTGTTACGTTTATTACACTTCAGTTAATTCATTTGTAACCCCTTGCTTATTATCAGTGTGTTTACATAGAGATTCATAGGCAAATTCTAGCTACCACAAATGAGGGAAATCATGTAACCTACATGTTTCTGGGTCTGCCTTAATTCATTAATCTAACCTAATTTTTCCCAAGTCTTTCCATTTTCTTATGAATGGTATAATATTCTTTCTAAAGGATAAGTAGACTCATAGTATATATGTATACATATACCTATATTTATATATTACATTTTCTTAATTCATTTATGGATCAAGCAGTATCTGTGCTTATTCCATATCTTTGCTATGGTAAATGATGCTGCAGTGAACATAGTTGTGCTGGTAGATCTTTGGACATGTCAGCATTTTTTTACTGGTAGTTTTCTTGCTATTGGCCAATCTAACTGAGTTTGATTTGTGTTTCCTTTCTGGTTAGAACTGTGGTACTAGCACAAGAACAAGCATAAGTACCAATGGAACTGAACAGAAGACCCAGAAATGAATTCACAGACCAATAATTGTCTAATACTTGTTAAGGGAGCCAAAAATACAGGATTGAAGGAAGCTTCTTTAACAAATGGTGCTGGTGAAATTTCTCTCCACATGCAGAAAACTGAAACTACATTTTTTATAATTTTTATTGTGATTAATAGAAGGGTTACATTATATTCGCCAGATAGAAGGTGCATAACTTCACAAACATTGATACCCTTTCTCATGACATGGTCCCCATTTTCCTTCCACCCTCCCCCCGCTTATCTTGATTCCTCCCTTTCCCTATCCAATTACAAATAACCAATTAAGCACATATAAAATATATCAGATAACAAGGTGAAAAATTGTAACAATATGAGATAACAAAAGATGGCAAAAGAGATGAGCAATAACATAGTACATTAAGGACAACAGTCACTCATTATATGGCTTTTGTGAAACTACATTCTTATATATTACCCTGAACCAGAATCAATCAAAATAAATCAAAGACATCAATGTAAGGCCAGAAACAACACAAAAATTACAGGAAGGGATAGGGAAAACACTAAGGCTTGTAAGTACAGGTCATAACTTTATAAGTAAAAATACAGAGTCACAATATGTCAAAGAAAGTCTGAATAGATAGGACTGCACTAAATACAAATATTTCTACATTGAAAAAAGAACATATTTAACAAGGTAAGTAGAAGTACCTCAAAATGGGAGAAGATTTTTCCAGGTATATATCAGAATATGACCTAATATCCAAAATATATTTAGTTCTCAATAAAATTATCTCCCTTTTAATTCCTTGTGAATAAATCCTAATAACCAATTTTAATAACCAATTTTTAATGGGCTAATGACATAAAGAGACACTTTTCAAAAGAAGTAAAATGGACAATAGACATCTGAAGAAATTTTCAAAGTGCATCTTCTCTTTCAATTTTTCATCACTCTAAGTGATTTAATTCCTTCTTGTGTTCACATAGTGAGTTACATAAGAGGCATGCTGTGGAGACAAAGCAAGTTGTATTACAATTTTAATTTCTCTGCAACTAATTTTAAAACCAGAGACAGCAGAAAATTCATCAATCATGATGTTGGGAAGATTTTTCAAGCTTACATAGGCATATAAGGATATTATTATGGACGTTTGAATTATTTCACTTCAGTATAAAAACTGACGCAAATCATTAATTTGCTTCGTTTAAGATAAAGTTAAGCAAGAAAAAATCAAAATATACAAATGTATATTTTTTTACTTTTAAAAATTTCTTATTAGACTTCTTTGTAGGTAATCTTATCAGCAGATTACTAAATACATTATTTATAAATAGGAGAGGACAGTAGTACTGTTGATGTCACTCTTAGAACAAGAACATGGATATAACTATTGTAAAGAATTCCTGGCACAGAGTCTTTACCTTATGAAACATTATCATCAAGATGTCATAAGCTATCTTGAATTCCTCTCTGCTTAACTGAATTGGATCTAAGGGAAAAATTCATGTTTCTCTTCTGGCTAACTGAACAATGAGTTAAATGCCAATTCATCTGCTCATATCAATTTTAAACATAAAGTTAATATCCTCCAGCTAAGCAATGTGTGCAGCATGTTCCTTTTGATCAGATATAACTTAAGACAAAAACAAAACAAAAATAGAAAAGGAGGTAGGTAAAAAGGTGAACAAATGCTATCATAGTATTCTCTGAAGTTATGCAACTTGTGGGCATAGGAGGGGGAAACTGGGGGAAAGTGAAAGAATAAAAATACTCATTATCTGAATGTGAAATGACAACTCCTCTGTGCAAAAGCTTACTAATAACTATAAAATTATATATATAAAGATTAAAAAATTGTTATTGTAAAGGTGATATACAAACATGTTGCAGTTACATTATCAAGTAACGAGTACATTTCTTTTTCTCATATATTTTTATTGTAATTAATATAAGGGTTACATTATATTCACCAGATAGAAGGTGCATTACTTCACATACATTGATACCCTTTCTCATGTGTTGGTCCCCATTTCCCTCCCCCCATTCCCACCCCTCATCTTGTTTTCCTCCCTTCCCTATCTGACTTCAAATAACCAAATACGCATATATACAGCAATAACAGATAACACGGTGAAATACTGTAACAATATGAGATACCCAAGGGACAGCAAAATAATGAGTGATTGTTGTCCTTAATGTACTATGTTATCTCTCATCTCTTTTGCAGTACATTTCTTTTTGAGCAGTGTCACCTTTTACCTCATTTTCTCTCAGTTTTTCCCATGCAATCCCCCTCACCCACAAGTTAAATAGTTCATTTTCAACATAGTGTCTAGTGAGTATCCCTGCTGCATTTTTTTGTATCACCATTTCTTCATTGCCCTTTACCTTCCCTAAAAGAGATAAACTTACATACAGACAAAAGGTGAGGAAATCAAAACAGCGACAAACGTGAGACTAAAAAGCAAAACAACAAGAAAATCTCTTGTTTCCATTTCTTGGAGTTCATTTCCACAAACATAATTTTGCATTATAATATGCACATAGATATTGAGCCTTTGTGATTCTCTTGTAAGAATATTCTCCTTGGGTCTCACTCTGTGAATGTTGAGAGTCCTGTTTATCATAAGTCCAAGTGTAATTTTTTTTTGCTAGTCCTGGGGCTTGAACTCAGGGTCTGAGCACTGTCCTTGGGCTTTCTCAAGGCTAGTGTTCTACCACTTCAACTAAAAGATCATTTTCAGCTTTTTCTGTGTATGTGGTACTGAAAAGGAATCAAACCCTTGCTGTTCATGCATGGTGGGCAAGCCCTCCACTACTAGGCCAAACTCCCAGCCACAAGTGTAATATTTTCTTTCACTAGCCAGTGTGTTTATTTGTAGATTTACAGGTACGTTCTAGTTACAACAAATGAGGTAACATTTCATTAATCTTTCTGTCATGATAAATGACTGGAAATTAGCAAATCTTGAATTGTATCCTTAATTTCAATTGTCTTTTAGATACAATGGAGCTCCATGCTTGTGTGAACACTGAACGATATATGATACCTAATGCAAATAGTTACTATTTAAAGATTCAGTTATATAATTATCAATAATGTTCTTACACACTATGGAATCATTTGCAATGTGAGGTATAAACTAAGACAGAAAGTACCAAAGAGTATTTCCACAAATAGAAATATACACTGTGAAAGAGAACTTGTCCCTCCTCACCGTTTTTAAATTTTTTGTTTGTTTGTTTTAGGTGAAACTTTAATTTTGGACCCAGGCTTGCTAGGGAGACACTGCTACTTGAACCACTCCCTTTTCCAAAAGGGGTGAATGCTTCCATGCTTGGGAATCAAACCTCAGTCTCCCAAGTGGAAGTCTGGGCTATTTGCTGCAGTAGTAGCAAGAATGGCTTTACACATTTAGGGTGGATGGATAGAATTTTAATAGAGAAGATCAGGAAGGAATTTTAACCTGAAGGAATTATATGGAAAATACCTAGATCTACAATGTAGACATTCTACATTATAGTCAGAATAGCCTACCTTAAAGAAAAGTACATAAACTAAATGATTTATAAATGACATACCCTCTTTCACTGTTCTGAAAGATAGATGTTTGGATCAGGGAGCTAGAAGTACAGAGTTAGAATGAAAGCATGTTCCTGGACAGAAGACTGCTGACATTAAACCACATCCTCACATAGTAAAAACAGTAAAAGGAGATAGAGCAGGATCTTTGTTCACACAATTATTCTCTTCCCAAAAGTTCAATCTCTTCATTCACTGTGCTAGAGGAGAAGGATTTCAACATGTACATTTTAGGAGAAATATGAAGATCAAGTGGGGGCACTATTTTAGCTCAATAGTTAAGGATTTGAGCAGAGCAGAAATGGTTCATGCCTGTGATCATAACTACTCAGGAGTTTGAGAGCTGAGGATCAATCCAAAGCCAGCCCAGACAGGAAGCTTCAAGAGACTCTTATCTCTAGTTAACCACAAAACTCGTTTTCCCTGTAAGTACATGATATTCCTCCTTTTTTGTATGTAAGAATGTGTGTTTTGAAGAGGCTGTCTTTCTTCCATTCTATTTTTTTGGCTCCCTTTCAAAGATTAGGTGGCCATAGGTCTGTGGTTTAATATCTGGGTCCTCAGTTCTATTCCATTGGTCTTCAGGCCTGTTCTTGTGCCAGTACCAAGCTGTTTTGAGAATTATAGCCATGTAGAAAACTAAAGTTAGATCCTTCTTTGTCACCTTGCACTAGAATTAACTCCAAATGGATCAAACACCTGGAGGTAAAAGCTGACACACTGAAAACTTTACAAGAAGGAATAGGAGATACACTAGGTCTCCTTGGCACAGGTCGAAACTTCCTTAAAAAGGACCAAGAATCACAACAATCAGAGAAAGGCTGGATAAGTGGGACTGCATTAAAGTGCAGAGCTTTTGTATGGCAAAGGACATAGCTAGTAAATTAATTAGGAAGCCTACAGAGTGGGAGAATATCTTCACTAACCAAACAACAGACAAAGGCCTCATATCTAAAATATATCAACAACTCAAAAAATTGAATTACTCCAAAACTAATCTCCAAAGTAACAACCATCCCATTAAAAAATGGGCCAAAGACCTAAAGAGAGTCTTCTCTGAATAAGAAACAAAAATGGCCTATAGACACATGAAGAAATGCTCCACATCTCTGGTCATAAAAGAAATGCAAATCAAAACAACTCTAAGATTCCACCTCACTCCAGTTAGAATGGAAGGATCAGGAAAATGAATAATAACAGATGCTGGAGTGGATGTGGTCAGGAGGGATCACTACTACACTGTTGGTGGGAGTGCAAACTCATTCAACCACTATGGAAAGCAGTGCCTCAAAAGGCTAAACATAGAACTCCCCTATGACCCAGCAATTCCACTACTTGGCATTTACCCAACCATCCAGAATCTAGGGCATACTAAATCCACTAGCACAACAATGTTCATTGCAGCATTATTCACCACAGCAAAGATATGGAACCAACGTAGATGTCCCTCAGTTGATGAATGGATCAACAAGATGTGGTATTTGGACACAATGGAATTCTATGCTGCTATCAGAAAGAATGACATCGCCCCATTTGTTAGGAAATGGAAAGACGTAGAAAAGATCATATTAAGTGAAGTAAGCCAGACTCAAAGGAACTTAGGCTCAGTGGTTTCCCTCATTTGTCATAATCAGTAGAAACCTTGGGCTCTACTAGCAGAGATCTGCAATAGAGCAAAACCTTGATACATAAGGCCATATAGTATGAAGCTAATTGAAAGGACCTCCAGGATATTGAAACAAAAGCCATATAACGAATGATTGTTGTCCTTAATGTACTATGTTATCCCTCATCTCCTTTGCTGTCCCTTGGGTATCTCATATTGTTACAGTATCTCACTTTGTTATCTGATATATTGAATTTATTTGTATTTGGTTATCTGAAACTTGATAGGGAAGGGGGGAAAACCAATACGGGGAGTGGGTGGTGGGTGGGGGGAGGGTAATGGGTACCAAGACATGTGAAAGGGTATCAATGTATGTGAATTAATGCACCTTCTATCTGGCAAATACCATGGACCCTTTTATTAATTACAATATATATATATATATATATATATATATAAAAGAATGTGTGTGGTTTTTTTTTTTATCTTGAACACACAAAATACATGACTTGAAGTTTCTAACTTCAGGCCAGGAATATGGCGGCCTAGTGGTAGAGTGCTTGCCTAGCATGCACAAAGACCTAGGTTCGGTACCACACACATAGAAAAAAAGCCAGAAGTGTTTCCCTCATTTGTCACAATCAGCAGAAACCTTGGACTCTCCTAGCAGAGATTTACAATAGAGCAAAACCTAGATACATAAGGCCATATAGTATGACAGTAAATGAAAGGACCTTCAGGATATAGAAACAAAAGTCATATAATGACTGATTCTTGTCCTTAATGTACTGTGTTATCTCTCATTGCTTTTGCTGTCCCTTGGTTACCTCATATTGTTACAGCATTTCACCTTGTTATCTGATATATTGGATATATGTTTATCTGGTTATTTGAAATAGGATAGGAAAGGGGGAAAAACAAGATGAGAGGCAGGGGTGGGGGGAGGGAAATGGAGACCAAAATATGAGAAAGACTATCAATGTTTGTGAAGTAATGTACCTTCTATCTGGTGAATATAATGTAACCCTTCTATTAATTATAATAAAAATTATATTTAAAAAAAAGAGAAAAGAAAAAAGCCAGAAGTGTTGCTGTGGCTCAAGTGGTAGGGCTCTAGCCTTGAGAAAGTCCAAGGACTGTGTTCAAGCCAGGACTGGCAAAAAATATATAAATAAAAATTGTTACTTCACTTTTCCAACTTTGCTTATGCTTTTTTTCAACTTAATTTTTTTCCCCAAAGTTAGCTTCTAAGCTATCTATCTCATGTTCTAGGCTTTTCTTTCTCATGGAGTAGTTTATTGTCTTCCCTTATTTTTTTCTTTTTGTCTTAATTCTCTCATTCTTGAATTAGTTCTACTATAAAATGAATATTCTCCTCTTTACCTAAAACACAAAATATTGTACAGACAAGTATGGGAACAGGATACAATGATTTTATATTATGTAATTACTAGGTAAATGGTCATGGAGGTACAACTTTACTTTCTTTATACAAAAAAGCATTTGTTAATAGGATGTGCATTCTATTTTTAAGGTAAGAGTAAAAAACTCTAACGTGAAGGATTCCTAGAACAGAAGAAGGCATAAACCGAGTGCTGACATTTCAGTGTCCTTAATTTTTGTTCTTCTTACAAGATTCAGTAACCTATTCTCACATCCTGTCTTCCCTTAATCTGTCTTGACAATTCTCTTGATTATTTACTGCTTGCTTTTAATTATTTTTCAGCCTCTTTTATTTTTACTGCTATAATAATAATTATTATTGGTGGTATTGCTATTTATAACTTTGCTCACTTTTTAGACACAAATATACAATATTTTCTTTTGCTCATTATTTCTTTTCTTAATTTAGATATTAAACTATTACTTCTACATTATTTTCTACCAAATTTAAAGCTTTAATTTTAGGAGTATTTCTCATTTATTTGAATTAATATTACTATAGGGATAACTCCTCACAAATAATAGCACATTGTACACTTTTCTGTTTCTCCCTATCCCATTATCTTTTTATCTGACCTAGGAGTTATAATTATTATAATCTTGTTTCCATATCTCCATTTTGTGAAGAACAAATAATGGTTATTACAGATCTCTTGCATGGAAACAGGCCATTAAAGACAAGATTAGCTGCCAGGAGTTTGGCCTATTGGTAGAGTGCTTGCCTAGCCCTGGGTTCAATTCCTTGGTTTCCACATAAATAAAAAAAACCAGAAGTTGTGCTATGGCTCAAGTGGTAGAGATCTAGCCTTAAGAAAGCCCAAGGACAATACCCAGGACTGAGTTCAATCCCCAGGACTGGCAAAAAAAAAAAAAAGAGAGAGAAGATTAAGTTTAGGATCTTGTCAATTTTCCAGGTGGCTGCAATGTAATAATAAGGCTTAGAGTATGACAAGTGATAATAAACTATGACAGCATCACAGATTGGAGTAATACGTTCTATAACATAGAAAAGTGCTGATTATCAACACCATTTGAATATATCTAGAAGCTGTAAAGGACAAAGAAATGAAATTTCACTTAGATCATCAAAAAGAAACCTAATGTTGCTAAAGACTGGACTGTTGCCCGTAAAATGCAGTTTCTTTATCTGGCATAGGAAATAAAAATAATAAACCTAGATGTTCTAGAGTTCTTTGTTTTTGCTCATTGGCTAGTGCTGTACCTATATGAAGTATGGCAGATTCATAGAAACACAAGTTGCATAGTTTCCCATTCCTGCTTGATAGGATGTACCTATAAATCTATAAACAAGCACAGAGACGGTACACAAAGTGATTAATAAACTCTATGAAATGCTCAAATAACATAATATTTTAGAAAGAGTAGGTCAAAGCCCAACAAAATCATCACCAGGAAATGTATACAGGGGAGGTAAAAGAAGAAGGATAGAGGAATGAAGTGGGGGAAATGTATTGAAAAATTTCTTGTACATACCACAACATAAAGAAAAATATGGGAAGGGGTAGACCAAAATGGGTGGGAATGTTCAAGGGATGGCACTGATTAAGGTGCCAAGTATGCTTCACCATACTATTATCATTAAACCTATTAGCACATTCATCAATTAATGCCACCATTATATATATATATGTATATATATGAACTCCTTTCACTATTTTCCTACAACAACATTCCACATGATGTCTACTAATATTTTTATGCATTAAGTATGTATAGCTAAGTCTTTACAATTGGAATTTTACAGATATTAACAGAAAAATAAATAAATGAGTAAACTAACAACTAATGCTTAAGTAACACAGGTAATTAAAATAACTGAGACAAAATCTGGAGGTTTAGAAAACTGTAGAATGATAGATTTTAAATTATAAATCATTAATTTAAATATATAGAAGAATATCATGTTTATTAAAATGAAACCTTTCTTCATAATGATAAAAACACTTATACAGCAATTGTTTAAATTTTTGAGTTAGAATATAATTGTGCTTAATCAAAATGAATGAAATGTCATGAATCTAGAAGCAGTCCTTCAGTTTTAAAATTTTAATTCATAGAGCATTTATATGGATTATTCATATCAAGTACCAAGTTATCATCTGGAAGTGTACGTTCTCTGGAAATCATCCAATTCTTTCAATCTTCCTCTCCACCAATTATGCTAGATGAAATTAGGGCAAGGCTATAGTTAACAATATGTTGCCAACTGAAGTTGCTTTATTTTATGATTGAAACATTCAACTAACAAAAATCAAAGAATGCCCCATCATTTTTCTAAACTGTGTAACTATGATCTGGATGAATAGTTTCTATCTCAAAAAAGCATTTTACTTTTCTCAGTTGTCATAAAAAGTGAAGAAACACAAATCCCTTTCCAACCTTGAGCTTCTTAAAAGTAAATAACACCAGAAAAGATTAGTGTTTGGTTTTCTCTTCCCCAGATTGAAAACAAAGTTACAGTTGATCTCACTCTGGAGCCTAGTTAATTGAGCAAAGTACTCAGACCATCCACAGTAGAGAGAATCTTTGACTATTACTGCTTAAGTCACAGAGAAGTCCTTCGCTAATAATTGGCATAATATAAAGAATAATGTGCATAGTGTTACATTCTTTGAATAGTTTAGCACCCCAGATTATTAAGTAAGAAACAATCAAGGATCATGGGAAATGAACTACCTACATTGCTCCTTCCTTCCTTCCTTCCTTCCTTCCTTCCTTCCTTCCTTCCTTCCTTCCTTCCTTCCTTCCTTATTTCCTTCTTTTCCTTTTTTATTCCAGTCCTGGGGCTTAAACTTAGGGCCTGAGCACTGTCCATGGGCTTTGTTAAGTATAGAACTGTACCACTTGATCCACAGCATCATTTCTGCCATTTTCTTTGTATGTGATACTGAGGAATCGAACCTGGTACTTCATGTATGTTAGGCAAGCCCTCTACCACTAGACCGACCTCATAGTCCCTCCTTCTTTTTATTTTAATTTATTTTATTTTTTATTGTAAGGGTAATGTATAGAGGGGTTACAGTTCATTTGCCAGGTAGTTGCCACATTACTTATCACACTTCTCATGTTAACATCTTTTCCAATCATATTACACTTAGAAACTTCCAATCTTTTCTTTTTCTGTTCTTTTTTAAATAAAATATTACTGTTTTCATTTTCTGCAATAAAATTTAAAGTTCATTTCTTAGAAAAAGAAATGCATTTTCCATATAAATAATTTGATGAAAATTGTTTCTAAGATTCTATAATATTTTATATCCCCCAAATTACAATTCTCATATCAGCAATATGACATTCAATGTGAACAGGAAAGACAACATTAAATTAAAAAATGCCTAAATAGAATAAAAAAATCTGACCAATAAATACTTTGTTAAAATTTTCATCATGAAATTGTCCATGTAAGGAAAAAAATAGCAAATATGAACCTGGCTATTTTTCTCTAATTTCCCCCTCTTTCTCCTTCTTCTCTTTTCTAGTCCCTTCTCTCTGTCTCAACCTTCCTCCCTCCCTCCCTCACTTTCTCCTTCCTTCCATTTCATCCCCATCTTGGTATTTATTTCTAGTTTATGCAGTTTTGCTTTGTAATGTGAAAAATTGTCTTTAATATAAGAAACTTCTTCCCACAAACAAATCAATAAAAGGCCTCTATATTGTTCTCCAATACCTCTATCTGAAATGTGTAACTACAGGTAGTTTCATGCCAATGCATTATGCATTGTTTAAGGTGGCTTTGATTGATAAAGTGCCTGATGTTGCAAAACTGACCTTGTAAATGCTCTAGTTGTTCCCTTCCACTGTTTTGGTGAGGCAGAATTCCTTTTCTAAAGTTATAAATATGGCAAGACATTGAACAGGTACCAAGGAAGAATGATGGTAGCTTAGGACTTGTAGTGCCCTTGACCAGAGAAGAATTACACCTCATGTGATTCAAGGTCACACTGGGATTTCCATCCAGACTTGACTGCCTGGAACTGAGGAACACAGGCTGATAGGCGAGAAGGGTGGGTATTGCTGGTGTGCCTCAGGGACTGTGGTGAGCTTATTTGAACATTTGGTAGACTGGCCAGGATAGATTACACAATGACAAACAGGCAGAAACAGAAACTTTATCTGTTCTTTTTGGTTAGCATATTGAAGGTTTAGCCATTTGGTGTTCTCCAGTTGCCAACAGTCAAAAATAAAATAAAAATTATATCTTAATTTCAGATATCACATTCCACTATTGCTAATCATATGCTAAGGAATTAAGATGATGGATTTCCACCAAGCCAAAAGTACAACAGAGAATTATGCAATTCAGAAGCTCAGAAGAGTAACCTCTATTTTACACAAGCATGGAAAGCTAACATTTCCTAGGATACAAAGCTGCATATGCCTGATGGGTATTTGCTGGATTCCTTTTATCCCAATTAATTCTAAGTATGATAAAACTTTTTAATTTTCAAAGAATTACTTTTACACTGTTCTTTGCATAAAGTTATTTTAAACTCAAAATAATTGAGTCAAAAACATTGAAAAAAAGAGTGGTCTTACTGTTTTGAAAAGACTAACTATCAAAATGATCATTTTGTTCACTTTTTCCTTCTTCAGCTAGAAAATTAACCCGGGATTTTAGTAAGTTTCCATCAATCAAATTAGCATTTTAAATAGATTATTTAAATGGAAAGCATCATTTTTGTTGTTTCAAAAAGACGACTTAGATGTACCTCTAGTGATTTGGGGTTCATTTCAAGTTCTTTGTTCTTTCTCTTCCCAAAACATATGCTAATAGGTTCCCAGAAATATTATAAAGATAAACTAAAAAAGTACTTTGCATAAATGGAATGGTATATAAATGCAAATTAATAGCACTAATGTATGTTACAATTATATATGGAATATTTCAATGTGAAGCAGTCTTAAGTTAGGATATATCCCCTGGGGAAGATAAGAAGGAAAGAGTTCACAAAAGGACACTTAAGATGTGTAAAGTAGAATGAAACTTAGGCAGATAGAAAAGGAAAGTAGGAAAGCTAAGATTATTTAGCCTGCAAATGTGAGGAGATAGGGTGAATATAATTGAGTCATTTAAGATTGTGAAGTGTAGAGTAAAAATTGATAAGATCCTTTTTTATATGCTATTCCTTAATACAAGAAGGAGCTATCACTCAAAACTAATGGAAGGTTAATTTAAAAGGAACAAAAGGAAATACTTAATCTTCACATAGTGTAAAGTCAAACCACATAATTCAATACTTTAGGAGATTATAGATTAAAATACAGAAGCTATGTTTGAAAAATAGGGAAAAATGTATATATTAGAGCCAACCCAATTTTCCACATTAAATGAAGGAAGTCAACACAAAAGTTTGACACAAAAAGGCAATGATAATCAGTATTAGCAATATGGCTACATTTTCATGTAGGACAGAATGAGAGACTGACCAAGGAGACATGAATTTTCAGCCATTTTTAGTCATTAGTAGTTCATTTTCAAGAAATAAGGTAGTGAATATATAGATGTTACCGTGCCTCAGCATTAACAGAATTTATATACTGCCCATATTCTTTTTCCCTATAAATAAACTGGGTTCCCTTTATTAATTTATAGTCTCATGTATAAATACATAACTTTTGCTGCCAATAATTTACTGGAGGCACTGATTTAAAAAACAATTATCACTCATCAAAGCTTAAATTATGAGAATATATTCAAGGACTAAAAATCAGATCTTAACATATTAAATATTTGGAGCTATTTTAATTATAAATCTTAAAAATTCATCAAGTCCAATATGAATATTTTGGGGAAAAGCATTTCAAGTATCCAATAAATTTTATAGGACATAACTTTATAAAAATACTTTGAAGATATTACTTTGGCACTGGTGGCTTACACCTTTAATCTTAGATAATCAGTAAGTAGTTTATATGTGACTAGTATCATTTTAAATCTCTTTATATTTTTGTAGTATATTGTTTTCAAGATAGAAAATATCAGTCTTGTAGGAAATATGGTAGAAATATAGCTATATATATTTCATTTACAGAAATTTTCTTTTTTTCTTTTTTTCATATTTTTATTGTAATTAATAGAAGGGTTACATGATATTTGCCAGATAGGAGGTGCATTAATTCACATACATTGATACCCTTTCATCTGTCTTGATCCTCATTTCCCTCCCCCCCACCCCTACCCCTCATCTTTTTTCCCCCCTTCCCTATCCAATTTCAAATAACCAAATACAAATATAACTGATATATCAGGTAACAAAGTGGGATAGTGTAACAATATGAGAATACCAAGGGACAGCAAAAGAGATGAGAGATAACATAGTACATTAAGGACAACAATTACTCATTATATGGCTTTGGTTTCTATACCCTAGAGGTCCTTTCATTTAGCGTCATACTATAGGGCCTTATGTATCAAGGTTTTGCTCTATTGCAAATCTCTGCTAGGAGAGCCCAAGGTTTCTACTGATTATGACAAATGAGGGAAACCACTGAGCCTAAGTTCCTTTGAGTCTGGCTTACTTCACTTAATATGATTTTTTCTAAGTCTTTCCATTTCCTAACAAATGGGTCGATGTCATTCTTTCTGACAGCAGCATAGAATTCCATTGTGTCCAAATACCACATCTTGTTGATCCATTCATTAACTGAAGGACATCTAGGTTGGTTCCATATCTTTGCTATGGTAAATAGTGCTGCAATGAACATCATTGCGTTAGTGGATTTGGTATGTCTTTGTTTCTGGATGATTGGGTAAATGCCTAGTAGTGGAATTGTTGGGTCATAGGGGAGCTCTACGTTTAGTCTTTTGAGGAATTGCCATACTGCTTTCCATAGTGGTTGAACAAGTTTGCACTCCCACCAAGAGTGCAGTAGTGATCCCTCCTGGCCACATCCCCTCCAGCATCTGTTGTAGCCAGTGCAATAAGGCAAGAAGCAAGCATAAAGGGGATCCAGGTAGGGAAAGAGGAAGTAAAACTTGCCCTCTTTGCAGATGATATGATCCTGTAGTTAAAGAATCCTATAGACTCTACTCCCAAGCTCCTTGAGCTGATTCAAAACTTTGGAAGGGTAGCAGCCTATAAAATTAACCCTCAAAAATCAACTGCCTTCCTCTACACCAACAGTGACAGGAATGAGGCAACAATCAGGAAAGCAACTCCTTTCACAATAGCCTCAAAGAAAATAAAGTACCTAGGAATTACCTTAACTAAGAATGTAAAGGAACTTTTTGATGAAAACTTTAAAACCCTGAAAAAAGAAATTAAAGCAGAACTGAGGAAATGGAAAAACCTCCCATGCTCCTGGATTGGAAGAATCAACATCATGAAAATGACAATCTTGCCAAGGGCTATCTACAAATTCAATGCAATACCCATCAACATCCCAATGGCATTCTTTAAAGAAATAGAAGAGGCAATCCAAAATTTCATATGGAATAATAAAAGACCCCGTATAGCAAAAACACTTCTTAGCAGAAAGAACAGCGCTGGAGGAATTTCAATTCCAAACTTTAGATTCTATTACAGAGCTATAATTATCAAAACAGCTTGGTACTGGCACAAGAACAGGCCTGAAGATCAATGGAATAGAACTGAAGACCCAGACATTAAACCACAGACCTATGGCCACCTAATCTTTGACAAGGGAGCCAAAAAAAAATAGAATGGAAGAATGATAGCCTCTTCAACATGTGGTGTTGGCACAACTGGTTAAGCACCTGCAGAAAACTAAAGTTGGGTCCTTCTTTGTCACCCAGCACTAAAATTAACTCCAAATGGATCAAAGACCTCGAGGTAAAAGCTGACACACTGAAAACATTACAAGAAGGAATAGGAGATACACTAGGCCTCCTTGGCACAGTTTGAAACTTTCTTAATAAGGACCAAGAATCACAACAAATCAGAGAAAGTCTGGATAAGTGGAACTGTAATCAACTGCAGAGATTTTGTATGGCACACGACAAAGCTAGTAAATTAACTAGGAAGCCTACAGAGTGGGAGAAGATCTTCACCAACCATACAACGGACAAAGGCCTCATATCTAAAATATATCAACAGCTCAAAAAATTGAATCACTCCAAAACTCATTTCCAAAGTAACAACCATACCATTAAAAGGTGGTCTAAAGACTTAAAGAGAGTCTTCTCTGAAGAAGAAACAAAAATGGCCTATAGACACATGAAGAAATGCTCAACACCTCTGGTCATAAAAGAAATGCAAATCAAAACAACTCTAAGATTCCAGTTCACTCCAGTTAGAATGGCCCAGATCAAGAAAACTAATAACAACAGAAATTTTCTTGTATAGTTTAGTACAGTACTATAATGCAGTGGAGTATAGCACAGCTCTAAGATGTGACTACGTGCTTCCAGAAATAACTAAAAATTATAATAGTAATGTTTTCAACCAAGTTCAGATTTCTCAAAACATTTCCCACATTAGTGTCATTATGTTATGAATTGTAAGTTTCCTGTGTCATATAGAAATCAGAATGTTATACAGCTATGATGACAATGACATTACAGTTTGTACTTAGGAAAGAATTGTTCTATTTTATTTTCGATTCTTTTTTGAATTTTATTTTCTTGTACTGTACTAGGGATAGAACTTGAGGTTTTCTGGTATAACTTAGTATTCTTGTTTATAGCTGTCACTCTCCTACTCAAGGGATGCCTTCCATTCTCATTTCTTTTCTTTCAAAATATGATTGAATAAAATGAAAATTTTTGATAATTTAACTTTCAAAAATATGATCGAATACAATGAAAATTTTTGATAATATTAGGCAATATCAAATATGTAGCCGCTTGTGCAATGAATGAAACTTTGCTTTTTCAAAAAAATTCTCTCATCCTTTAATTAGTTTTTTAAAAAAAAGAAAGTCAAGATGCTAGTTTAATTGAACCAATTCATAAAATGTAGAAAAGTGTCTACAGATTAGAACAATGAGATTTAAAAAGCAATAATGATTTTCCTAAAAAGTCACCATCAATTTTGATATTTCTGTGGCTTTACTTACAAGGCAATAATATTATAAATGTGAGCAGGTAGAAAAAGGACATTGGCTGGAATTCTCATGGTTCCCTTCCTGTATATCAGCATTAACTGAAATTTATAGAATCATTATTAATCAAATAGTTAACTGAGCAGCTGCTTAATAGCTATCTTGTTTTTGATATTAAAGATAAAAAGATAAAGGAGGCAGGGGAGGGAAATGGTGGACAAAAACATGAGAAGGGGTGCAATGAATGTTAAGGAATGCACCTCCTGTCTGGCAAATATAATATAACCTTTCTATTCATTACAATAAAAAAGTCAATAAAAACTATTCCAAATGTTTTGTTTTAGAGTTTAGGTTTTCTTGTACCATTAAAAGCATTTAATAATGAATGTCAAAGAAAATTGCACTACAGTCCAATTATTAAGGACAATTTAAGTTTTGTAATAAGAAAAAAAGTTTAAACTGAATCATTCTACTGAAGTCAAAAAGGTGAATTGGGTACTAGAAAAGTACTAGAAGATACTAAAGAGATAGGTGATAGATCAGCTAAATGGCTTAAGGGAAGCTAAGCTTCTATTTTCTTACTCAAATGGGGACATATGGAGCTCTACTTTCCTTAATTTCATTCCAAAGGCTGTACCTCACCTGAAAGGAAAAGATGTTTATACACTGAAGTACTAACAAGAAGCTAGAGAACAATTCTACCTCCAAAATACAAAACAGAGATTAACAATTTCAAGAGTTTTTTTTCTTTTTTAGGAATTTAGAAAAGTTATTTTCCTAAAAATAGTCATATAATCAGATAGAAACATGTCTAAATTTAGTTATGCTCTGTGAGGGAAATGTAGAATCAATCATGGTTACTAACACATCCGTGTGTGTGTGTGTGTGTGTGTGTGTGTGTGTGTGTTTATGTGAGAGTACTGGGTACTGTCCCTTATCTTTTTCATACAAGGCTGGGATTCTACAACATGAGTCATAGCTCCACTTTCAATCTTGCATCTCAGCTTCATCTATTTTCCCGGCTTTTGGGCATGAGTCACTGGCATCCAACTATGTATGTGAAAAGTGAGCATAACTTTTGTAAAAATTCAATTAATCTTTCTAAGTTTAAGAAATTGTAGCCAGTGAAAGTACACGTAAGAAAAATACCATGTCATGTATGTTTGCATATAGTTTGTAGAAGAGATACAATTTGAAGGGAAAAAGTTAAACTTATATTTCACTGTGTGATTCTTCAGTCGAAATGGCTTTCAAAACAGAATTAGTCAAAAGTAGACAGCAGCATCTGCTGATATGGATGCTAAGTTACTGGAACTTTCATTACTGGAGGGAATAAAAATTGATGCAATTGTTTTGGAAAAGGCAATTTTTGGTATAATAATACTATCATGTGCAAATTTAAGTGAAAACTAATTGAAATATCTAATTAAAATTCTATTATACTAATAAAATACTTCTAACTTAAAAAGTGAAAATTATTACTGATAGAGATCCTGGATGTAAATGGTGTTCCATACATAATAATCAAAAATTTACAAAGAAAAATATAAAGTCTTTCTTTGCCAGTGATCAGAAAACAAATAATTCTACCACCATATAATGGAATATAATAGGAAATTATATTACACACAGTAGCATAAATGAATCTTCTGAGAAACATAGGTAAAAGCAGCCATTTTCAAATGGCTGGATAATGATTTGATTTACGTAAAGAGAGAGCAATGTTTCTCTAGGCTCAAGAGCATGGAAAGAAACAAAAATAAATAAATAAATAAATAAATAAATAAACAAATAAATAAATAATGCTAGTTCAAGTGAGTTTCTTAGTTCTGTAAATGTTCCCCGACATTATGGTTGTGATAAATATTTTTGTTTGTCAAAACCCATTGAAATGTACAGAAAAACAGCAAGTTTTAGTGATTTTTAAATTAGATAAACAAATGTATGAATGTAGTTAGTAAATACGCTCCAAAAGAGATAGTACTTTAAGACAATAATCCAGCAAATCCCCTTCCTTATACACAAAATGGATGCACTAGATTCTTGAAAACGAATTAGTAAACCAAATTTAGGTTAATAATATAATGGAGTAAAGCCATGTTTTAACTGCAGTTGCCAAAAAAACATAATAAATGCAAATAGGAAATTATAACCTTAAAACCATTAATATATGCATATTATATATATTAAAGTATAATAGTAATTGAAGAGAATTATTATTCTACTTGTCTATTACTGTGAAACTTTAATAAACACAATCTACCTTTAGTTGAATAATTAAACTAACATAATAAAATCTAGTTAATTTAATAATTTCTACTATCAGATTTTGTTAAAGACTGTTTTGTACAAATAGAAAACAGAAAACATTCATAAAATATTTTATATTTACAATTATTACACTACTAAGTTTACAGTTATTACAGTCCTATTGTTTGTAGTTATAATAACAATAATTGTTTTAAATTACAGTATATAAAGATATCAATATAAGTCAGAATTAAACTCCATCTTAATAAAGCAAAAATTATTTGAAATTAATATGAACACTGTACTTTTGAACTACTTAATAGATAAAACTCTAGCAATTTTCTCAAGGTTCAGAAAATAATCTAAGTAATTTTATAGGAATAATGTATTTACACTATTAATTATTTGTGGTATATAATTACAATGAAAACTTACAGATATTTTATTAATGAAGCAATTCATGTCAATGAAACCAAATCTCAAATGTTTCCCTAAATATTAAAGATGGTTTAATGAGTTATTTCACTTTTATTAATTTTCTCTACTATAGTTTTTCAGTTTTTGTGTTTGTTTTATTGTTAGTCGAGGGGCTTGGACTTGGGCCTGGATGTTGTCCCTGAGCTCTTCAGCAAAAGGCTACAACCCTACCCTTTGAGCCACAGCACCACTTTCAGTTTTCTGGTGATTAATTGGAGGTAAGAGTCTCATGGTATTTAGTGCCCAGGCTGGTTTGACCCGTGATCCTCAGACCTCAGCCTCCTGACTAGCTACTATTACTGGGCATGAGCCACCACACCCATCTTGTTTTTTCATTGTTTTGAAAATGTATGTTATGTGAATCCTCACTTGTTTCTAATTTGTATATAAACTAACTCTCAATGGTATTTATTATTTTAAGTAAAGATGATAATGTGTTAACTCCAAATGCATCAAAGACCTGGAGGTAAAAGCAGATACACTGAAAACTTTACAAGTAGGAATAGGAGATACACTAGGTCTCCTTGGCACAGGTCGAAACTTTATTAATAAGGATCCAGAAACAACAAATCAAAGAAAGACTGGATAAGTGGGACTACATTAAACTGAAGAGCTTCTGTATGGCAAAGGACATACCTAGCAAACTAACTAGAAAGCCTACAGAGTGGGAGAAGATCTTCACTAACTATACAAGGGGCAAAGGCCTCATATCTAAATATATCAACAGCTCAAAAAATTAAATCACTACAAAATTAATCTCCAAAGAAACAACCATCCCATTAAAAGATGGGCCAAAGATCTAGAGACATAAGGCCAAATAGTATGACACTAAAAGTAAGGACCTCCAGGATAAGAAACAAAAGCCATATAATGAGTGACTGCTGTCCTTAATGTACTGTTATCTCTCATCTCTTTTGCCATCCCTTGGTTATCTCATATTGTTACAATATTTCACCTTGTTATCTGATATATTTTATATGTGCTTAATTGGTTATTTGAAATCAAGATAAGCAGGGGGAGGGTGGAAGGGAAATGGAGACCATGTCATAAGAAAGGATATCAACATTTGTGAAGTTATGCATGTTCTATTTGGTGAATATAATGTAACCCTTCTATTAATCACAATAATTTTTTAAAAGACAGTCTTCTCTGAAGAAGAAATAAGAATGGCCTATAGACACATGAAGAAATGCTCAGCATCTCTGGCCATAAAAAAAAAATGAAAATCAAAACAACTCTAAGATTCTACCTCACTCCAGTTAGAATGGCCAGGATCAAGAAAACTAATAACAACAGATGCTGGAAGGGATGTGGCCAGGAGGGATCACTACTACACTGTTCAACCACTCATTCAACCACTATGGAAAACAGTATGGAAGTTCTTCAAAAGACTAAACAGAGAGCTCCCCTATGACCCAGCAATTCCACTACTAGGCATTTACCCAATTGAAACAAGGATATACTAAATCCACTAACACAACGATGTTCATTGCAGCACTATTTACCATAGCAAAGATATGGAACCAAGCCATATGCCCCTCAGTTGATGATTATATCAACAAGATTTATTTATACACAGTGGAATTCTCTGCCGCTGCCAGAAAGAATGGCATCGCCCCATTTGCAAGGAAATGAAAAGACTTAGGAAAACTCATATTAAGTGTAGTAAGCCAGACTCAAAGGAACATAGGCTCAATGATTTCTCTCATTTGTCCTAATCAGTAGAAACCTTAGGCTCTCCTAGCAGAGATTTGCAATAGAGCAAAACCTAGATACATAAGGCCATATAGAATGATGCTAAATGGAAGAACCTCCAGGATATAGAAACAAAAGCCATATAATGAGTCCTTAATGTACTATGTTATCTCTCATCTCTTGCTGTTCCTTAGTTATCTCATATCGTTACAGTATTTCACCTTTTTATCTGATATATTGCCTGCATGTTTATTTGGTTATTTGAAGTAGGGATTGGGAAGGGGAGAAAAAAGATGAGGGGTGGGAGTGGGTGGAGGGAAATGGGGTCCAAGACATGAGAAAGGGTATCAATGTACAAATATATTACAAATGATTTCTAGACTCGAAAACTTGTTTCAGTCAGGACAGTGGAGAAAGTAGAATATGTAACACCCATTGTTTTTCAACATTAGGAAGACTTTATTACGCAAATCTGGAGAAAAACAACATCGATTTGGTGTCCATCAAGCAAATATACTGGTGTATGAATGATACTATATATGATTTTATGACATAATTAGTGTTCAACTACTACATGTTTGAAGAACAGAAAAAGTGAATTAAGAATAAATCTAATTAGGAGAATATATTGTGTTTAATCTGTATTTGTATCCCAATTGTATAGTAGCAGAATTGACATTTTAAAAAATCCTTGTGACAATTAAATATTGACCCTAAAATAATTATTTGTATTAGTTTTAGAAAGTAGACATATCAGATTCAAATTTCCAAGCTAAGTATAATATCTCTGATAAGGTAAATTAACACATTTCTAAATTAAGGTTTGAAATGAGAAAAAATTGAGAGAGAAAAAGATCTTCAAAGGACAGGAGCCATGATCTCATTAACTTACGTATGCAGGATGCTGAAATTTGGAGAACTGACGTTCAAAGAGGCAAAGAAATCTGTACCAGTTCATTCCAGCTAACTAGCAAATGGTCCGACTGGAGCCTGGCTCAAGTGATGATCAGTTGTTCAGTTGTGAAGAAACAAGAGGAGTAAGTGCAAAACCCTAAATTCATGCACCAAAATCACACACACACACACACACACACACACACACACACACCCCGAGCAAGTGAGCGAGAGAGGGAGAAAGAGGGAGAGAAAGAGAGAGGAGAGAGAGAGAGAGAGAGAGAGAGAGAGAGAGAGAGAGAGAGAGAGAGAGAGAGAGAGAGAGGTGTTATATTTAAACTTCACGTTTGTTCTTTATTATTGCTGCTAACCATTACACATTTGATTCAAATAGTTACATTGTATTCTCAGAAATATTTTGCTTCAACCTTCATGAAGTCCTTCTTTTATCTAGGAATAATATGAGTGATTATTGCATTGTGAATTCCCTACCATGATTCTCTTTTAAATAAATTCTTGGACAGTATAAATTATAGCATATTGTGCAAGGTGTAAAATGCTATCTTTAGTAACCTTCCTACAAATGTCTCCTTACCTCTGAACTTCCTTTACGCACTTTTCTTTGAATCTCTCACCTCACTCCTCCAACAAAAGTCCTCCTGTAAGAACGGAAGAAAATAATGATAAATAGGGAAATGAAGATATTCCTTTCCGGTGTTTTTTAAGTTGATGAACATTGTGATCAACGTAATCTATAGTAAGATGTTGGTGATTCATGCCTGCAAATCTTAGCTACTCAAGAGCCTGAGATCTGATTATCACAATTCAAAAGCCAGGAGCATCTGGGTTGGTTCCATATCTTAGCTATGGTAAACAATGTTGCAATGCACAGTTTTGTTGGTAGCTTAAATATGGCCTTGTGATCATTTGGGTAAATTTGCAGGAGTAGGATTGTTGGGAACTCTATGTTTAGTCTTTTGAGGAACCACCATACTGCTTTCCAGAGTGGCTGAACCAGTGAATCTTTTGGTCACATCCTTGTCAGCGTTTATTATTACTAGTTTCCTTGGTCACTCTACCTGGTGTGTGGTGGAATCTCAGTGTGGTTTTGATTTGCATTTTTTATGACCAGAGATGTTAAACATTTCTTCATGTGTCAATTGACTATTTTTATTTCATATGCAGAGAAATCTCTTTTTCATTCCTTATGCCAATTCTCCAATATATGAATATAAATAGTTTTTTAATGTTTTGTGTGAAGTTATTTCTTCCTATTGGTTTATCTCCTGTTGTCACTGTTGATTTTTAGTACTCTGTGTTTTATATATATATATATATATATATATATATGTACACACACACACACACACACACACATATATATATATACATATATATGATTTAGAGAAGGGTAAGGAAATAATGGTAGGGGAGTCAGGTGGAAGAAAGTGAGTAGAAAACAATGGAGGTGAGTAACAACATTTGACAAAAAAAATGTACTCTTTCCTTACTTATGTAACTGTAACTCTCCCTACATCATCCATACAATAAAATTCTAAAAAAAAGGAAAAAGTATGTTGTGTAGAAACCTTTCAATTATGCATAATTGTATATGTTATAAGATAAATATTTTCTAAAATTTAGGCTTTTCAAATATTTGTTTTTAAAACATGTCTATACAAAGAGTCAAAACAAAATTTCAAAATCCCACTTGAAGATTAAATAACTGTAATATTTACCAACTAAAGGTCTTTTGATATTACTGTCTGTAATTTGGTTCCACAGTTTCTATAAACACACTTCAAATATGAGAGAAAACTGCCTGCTTTAAAAACAATTGCAAGTAGTGGAGTGATCTAAACATAACAGAAAATCTTGTCCTGTGCCAATTACAGTGAATAAACCCTACAAAATTCTGATTTTAGTCTTTTAAAATGTATCCACATTGGGGCAGGGAATGTAGCCTTCTGGTAGAGTGCTTGCCTAGCATGTATGAAGCCCTGGGTTTGATTCCTCTATACAACATACACAAAAAAAGCTGGAATTGGCAGTATAGTTCAAGAGGCAGAGGAAAAATGCCCAGGCCCTGAGTTCAAGCCCCAGAATAGACAATATATATTATACATATATATTATATACATACACATATATATCTTATATATATATATGTTTACATGACTCCACATAAACAGATAGATGACCTATCTACCTATATTCCAGATTTGAGCAACTGAATTGAAAATGAGGAAAATATTTCCCAATCCATTAGTCCAACATCCATAATAATAATAATAAAATAAAATAAATTATACCAAACTTCTCTGAAACAAACTTATTTAAAAATATACCAATCTGTTTTTTTATTTAGGTTTCTAAATTGTCACCATTTTCAGAGCTTTTTAAATTTTTATATCAGTTATTAGGGCTTCAATTGATATGGTCATAAGTATGTCTATATAATAAATATAAAAAGTAATAAAATGATAGCTTGTGTTACAAAACTGCTTTCATCCCCATTTACTCTGTACAAATGTCATGTGAGTCTTTTGTGAGGTACTATTCTGCCAATTCAAAACTGAGGATTTTGTAAAGAAATCAAGTCCAGACACAAGTATTTACTACTTTATGAGCTTTTGTAAAACTAGTGTCAGATTTTCAGCTAATGAACATTCAGTTGTATAATGTCAATAACACCTCCTACTTCTATTATTTATGTTTATATTTCTCATTTCAAGATGAAGTCTGTATTACCAAGATATTGCTAGGATTTTGTTTTTCATTGTCCACATATCTGTTTGCTTGCTTGATTTTTTTGTTTGTTTTATGGTGGTACTTAGATGTGAAGTTAGGGTCAGCTTTTTGCTGAAGGTTGGCACTCTACCACTTGAGCCATTGCTCTGCTTCAAATCTCTTGGTGGTAATTGGGACATAAGAGTCTCACCAGCATTTTTTCTGCCCTGTCTGACAATCAATCATAGTCATCAGATCTTGTCTTCATGCATTGCTAGCATTATAGGCATGAACTACTGGTGTCTGACATATCATTTTCTTTGGTCTCAACAAATAATATCATTTTAAGAATTAGCATTATTGTTCTAGTCTATTCTGTATGTGCTTCAGTGTATCAATATGCATTGTAAATATTAGGGCCCCAAATCAAATATTATACTTCATAAGTTAGAAGTTTCTACACTGATTCCTTAAATATCGATGAAGTGAATGTAGCATAGTCCATTATGGGCGATTATAATATTCATTTATTCAGTTGACACTTGTATGGAAAGTGCAGATTTTCAGAGGAGAAATGAGTAATATAGTAACACTCCAGGCTTATCAGGGCAGGCAGAATCCTGGCAGTCAATCAGAGCAGATGGTAGAGACCAGGCACTGGCAGAGTCAGATCCCAATACAGTTGGATTAAAGACAGTAGAGATGGACCAGACACAAGGCAAGCACCGGCTGTCCAGCTAAGTGTACCAAAACTAAAACAGGCAAGAGGGGTACAAAGGGTAATTCAGAATATGCCTTTCCCTCCTCTCTCACTTTCTATTAATATACTCTGAACTCAAGACAACTGTGAACTTGTGTCTCCCTTTCCTTAGAGAAAGATTTGCCCTCATTATCTAAAATATTTTTTATAATATTTGTAAAAGGGGGACACCATTCAACTGGAGTTTATGAATACCGTGCCTGTTGATAAATGTCACCTCATGAACATTCTCACGCACCTCCTCCTCCCCTACCCCTTCCCTTACTTTTCTTAATTTTGAGTTTGTGTATTAAAATTTGTGCTACTTTTCAAAGCAATGTATATACAAATGTATATGCAAAATACCTTTATCTCTGTTGTCTTCTCAAGTAGAGTTAAAAAGTAGAGAGACAGAAACACAGACACAGACACACACACACACACAGAGTGGTCTAACTTCAATTAAATTGAGATTTATCCTTGTCATTTCACTGTATATCCCCAAAGCATAATATCTGAGATGATACTGAACCTTCATATCTTTTGATACTATAATTATGAAAAGACACTAAATGTAATAATTACCATAATGATTCACAATTTAAACAACATGGCACTGAAGAATTAATAATCAACTTAGGGAATGAAACTGAGTTAGAATTATAATGAACAGATATGTAATGCTATGATGTCAAAGATTCATAAAATATTTAAAAGAACTATGTAGGAACTCTTAGAAGTAAGTTTAATACCTTTTTTTAAATGAATGAATCAAAATGTATAAAAGTAGTGAGCATGGAGAGAAATGTACCTGCATTATTAACTAGTCTTTGAATAATAGTAAAATTTTTCTTACAAAATCTGATGTGCCTATCGACTGTTTAAGATAGAAGAAAAATTTCTGTCTCTGTCTCCTGTATTCTGCACATGAATAATAGAATTTATTATATGTACTAGGAAATTTTTAAAAAGAAAACTAGTTCTTTATGTTGTCTTAATATTTCTCATTATTATAATATTATTTATAAGTTTTTGCTGTAAATAAAGCCATATGTTATTTTTTCATATATTTTATTGTAATTAATAGAAGGTTTACATTATATTTGCCAGACAGAAGGTGCATTAATTCACATACATTGATACCCTTTCTCATGTCTTGATCCCCATTTCCCACCCCCCCACCCCTACCCCCACCCCTCATCTTGTTTTCCCCCCTTCCCTATCCAATTTCAAATAACCAGATACAAATATATCCGATATATCAGGTAAGAAAGTGAGATACTGTAACAATATGAGATAACCAAGGGACAGCAAAAGAGATGTGAGATAACATAGTACATTAAGGACAACAATCATTCATTATATGGCTTTTGTTTCTATATCCTTGAGGTCCTTTCATTTAGTGTCATACTATAAGGCCTTATGTATCTAGGTTTTGCTTTATTGCAAGTCTCTGCTAGGAGAGCCCAAGGTTCCTACTGATTATGACAAATGAGGGAAACCATTGAGCTTATATTCCTTTGAGTCTGGCTTACTTCACATAATATGAGTTTTTCTAAGTCTTTCCATTTCCTAACAAATGGGGCAATGTCATTCTTTGGAACAGCAGCATAGAATTTCATTGTGTACAAATAACCACATCTTGTTGATCCACTCACCAAGTGAGGGACATCTGGGTTGGTTCCATATCTTTGCTATGGTAAATAGTGCTGCAATGAACATCGCTGTGTTAGTGGATTTAGTATGTCCTTGTTTCTGGACAATTGGGTAAATGCCTAGTAGTAGAATTGCTGGGTCATAGGGGAGCTCTATGTTTAGTCTTTTGAAGAACTGTTATACTGTTTTCCATAGTGGTTGAACGAGTTTACACTCCCACCAACAGTGTAGTAGAGATTCCTCCTGGCCACATCCCCTCCAGCATCTGTTGTTATTAGTTTTCTTGATCCTGGCCATTCTAACTAGTATTGTTTGGAAACAAGCATTATATAAAAAGAACAAATAACAATTGAGTTTCTTATTGCATATCATTTACAAAACAAGCAAGGCAAATACTATGAAAATGTCTGCTAAGTTTTATTTTGGAAAAAATTGCTAAAATGATAATTTTGAAATAATTTCTATTAAAATGCAATTTATTTACATATGAAATGGCTCTTTTAGATCACTTTAAATCAGTTTCTTCATTAGAACTGAATAGAAAGTATTTCTGCATGAACACTTTTATTTTTGGGTCATAGGGTTTGGATTCTGGGCCTGGTCACTGCCCCTGAGCTCTTCAGCTCAAGGCCACTGTCCTACCCTTGAGCCACTGTGCTTGGTTTTCTAGTGGTTACTAAGGGATAAGAGTCTCATGGTCTTTAGTGCCTGGGCTGGCTTTGAACCTCAATCCTCAGATCCCAGCCTCCTGAGTATCTAAGATTACAACGACTACATGAACATTTTCGAGGAAAAATAACCTGCTAATTAATTAGTAAATTTGTTTGGACATAAGCATAAAGACTATAGTTTTAGTTTTATTAGGCCAAAAGTGTATTTATAAATTCTAATTCAAGTTATGGCATTTAGTTTGCATAAGGGCATTTACTGTGTTTCCCTTCAATATGAAAGTAAAATAGTAAGTAGTATTTAAAAGCTTTATGTGATGAAGGACAAAGGGTGCACCAATCTATCAGTGCTACTCACAAGAAAATGTGTTAGGAATGACATTTATAATTTGGTGGGAGTGTGGGAATTGTAGGGGAAAGGGAAACTGGGAGAAAAATGTGAGAGGGAGTAACAATGTTCAAAAAAATGTACTTACTACCTTACATATGTAACTCTAACTCCTCTGTACATCACCCTGTCAATAAAATTAAATTGCACAAAAAACATTCTAACAAATATAATTTATTAAAAACTCAATTTTATTAAATCATTCTAATGTTCTTCATTGTGTGAAGGAAAACAAATTAACAAGTGGCCAAATTGTTCAAATATGTTCACAATTGACCAACAAGGTAGACAATATTTCCCAGTTAGAGGAACCATAACTGAGTGTACCTACATTCAGGTATCATTTATCTTCACAAAGGCATTAAATAATATCCAATCTAATAAAAACAATTATCTGAAACATCCCATTCAGGTTATCATTTTTCTTCAAGTTATTAATGCCAATAATTACAGAAAAATGCTCATGTTTCCTCTATCCCCCACTTCTAAAGATGCTGTTGACGTAATCATTTCTTTAGAAGACTGTTAATAAAGGGGAAAATGTTCGATCATATTAGAAAACCCAAAGTCCCTGTACTTTAGCTTTGTATCAGAATAGGCATTTATCTCTTTCTTTTCTTTTATATTTTCTTTTTTTAATGAATGATATTACCTGAGGCATCATAATCTGTCATCATGGAAATAGTCAGATATGCCAGGATCCCACAGCTTGTGTTCAATTTGCAAACAGTATGTGAAAGTTTGTCACATTCATGTGCTTTCAGCATGCTACTTTGTCATCATCGCACAGGTTAAAAAGCCACCATGTCTACTGCTGCAGTTTTCCCAGCAGAAAACAGGTGTGTATTGATTACATCGTCAGCAGGGAAACAACGGTTTTGTCTCTTCCTTACCGTGTCATTATAACGTGAACCACTAGCTAAAATATGGTGACAAGGTGATAGGTAGTGAACTGGAGGTAAAATTTCCAGGTGTTTGAGAAGTTCTCAATGTGAATTGGCACAGAGGTTTTCTTTCTTTATTTTATTATAGCATTTTGCTTATTGTCTCTTTTGGTAGGGTCTACATTTTCTACTAACAGAATCACATTCTCTTTTTCTCACCATGTTTTCGTATGTGCGTACATATACCCATGCACATACAGTTAAAATCTGCAAATCTATGTGCCCATACTTATGCAATGATTAGAGGACTAGAAGGAGATTACAATAAATTTTCCATGTATTGTTTTATCTTTATTAGAATTTTATTTTCACTAGTCATATTCCATTTTTAACTTTTTTGATATAGACTATAGAGCCAGATACTGGTGGCTTGTGTCCATAATCTTAATAAGGAAGATGAGTTTGAGATCTGAGAATAAAGTTTTGAAGCTAGCTCAGGAAAATTATCTCCAATTACCCAAAAGGAAAGAAAAAAGAAATTAAGAGAGAGAGAGAGAGAGAGAGAGAGAGAGAGAGAGAGAGAGAGAGAGAGAGAGAGAGACAGAGAGAGACAGAGAGAGACAGACAGAGAGAGACAGAGAGAGACAGAGAGAGAGAGAAATGAAAAGAAAAAAAAGAAAGGGAGAAAGAAAGAAAGAGAAAAAAGGAAGGAAAAGAAAACAAGCAAGCAAAGAAGGAAGGAAATAAGAATTGGAGCTGATAAATTGGAAATAGAAACTTTATTTTGGTGGGTCATGGGGCTTGAACTTGTCCTGGCAGCTGTCCCTGAGCTCTTCACCTCAAAGGGCTCAAGCTACTGCCCTACCCTTGAGCTAAGCCCCACTTCCTGTATTCTAGACCTTAATTGGAGATTAGAGTCTCAGGTCCTTTTGTGCTAGGATTACAGGCGTGAGCCACAGCTCTGGTGGAAATAGAAACGTTTTAAATAAGCCAGTTAAAATTTATATTAAAGCCATTATACCTAGGTTAAACAAAATAATATGCTAAGTTTAATTTATATCAGCTGCGAGTTTGGCCTACTGGTAGAGTGCTTCTCTAGCATGCATGAATACAGGGGTTGAATTCCTCAGAACTACATGCATAGATAAACCCAGAAGTGGTGCTGCGGGTCAAGAGGTAGAGCTCTATCCTTGATAAAGCCCAAGGACAGTGCTCAAGTCCTGAGTTCAAACCCTAGGACTGGCAAAAGAAAATTAATTCACATCACTCTCCTTATATGTAATATATCTGAGGATTATCAAATGAATTTTGTTTTAATAATGGAGAAATACAAGTCTAGAGCACAAATTATTATTTATGATGACTATTGTATATGTAAGAATGATCTATTTCATCAGTTGAATGAAAAGTATATTTTCTGAAAAAAATATAGTTAATTTTAAAGATAACAAATTAGAAATGCACAATAGGTGCATATATTCCATAATAAAACAATTTAAAAAATATTTTGTGTAAAACAAAATATGTATTTTAAAATATGTAAACCTCTGATAATCAAAAATAGGAGTAGGCCGGGCACTCCAAAGTGGAAGTTGCAGACTGTCCAGGCTGGCGAGATCACATGGGGCAGTGGAGGTGGTGGTGCTGGGGCTGGAATCAAGTCTCTGCGGAGCTCAGGCGGTTCACCAAGGGTGGCTTTTTCTCAAGTACTTTTTCCAGTCTCTTTGGAACCCGGGAAATGAGAATTTTGATTTGGGGATTAGATGGTGCTGGAAAAACCACAATTTTATACCCATTACAGGTTGAAGAAGTCGTTAGTACTATTCCTACTATCAGATTTAATGTAGAGACCGTAACATACAAAAGCCTTAAATGCCAAGTCTGAGACCTAGGAGGACAGACAAGTATCAGGCCATATTGGAGGTGTTATTACTCAAATTCAGATGCAGTCATTTATATGGTAGACAGCTGTGACAAGGACAAAATTGTCATTTCCAAGTCAGAATTAGTTGCCAAGTTGGAGGAGGAAGAGTTGAGAAAGGCCATTTTGTGGTGTTTGCAAAATAATCAGTGTGTGGAAAAGGCTATGAGCTTCACTAATGTCAGATATTCACAACCTCATGAGGCAATGGAATGGCTGGTTGAAACACTGAATAGCAGGCAGTAATTCTATCACTCCAGCTCTTCTGAAACAAAGATGACGTTGTATCTCCCTACAGGTATGCTTCATGCCACTACATGTAAAAACTGTGATTGATGGAATATATAGAACTGACCTCAACCTCTGTAATAGATATTTAAAAAAAACACACAGGTATTTGGTTGGAGGGATAACAGAGATAGGACTCAAAGAAGGACTTTGGTGTCTGAAGCTTGTCTCATAAATTACACTATGTATTCTGGACAATGCACAGAACCTAACTTAAAATTATCGTAAAGGTGTCAGAGAACATTGAAAATAATGTCAATTTAAACTTGCTTGTTTATGGTAATCTTACCTAATATGGTGTAAAAAAAACAGCCCTGAATGGTTATATTTCATAGAATTCACAACCCAATAAAGAAAAAAATGACAAAGAAAATAAAAAAATATTTTAAGAAACACAAAAATTAGGAGTAATTACATAAAACCAGGAGTAATTAACACTAGAAAGACTGAAAATCTTAATGTAAATTAGCATTTTGAAGTTTGTTGTCACACTGTATTATTTTTAGAGAACATTCATATATTACTCTAGATACCTGTACACAATATATTTCTTTTTTAGAAGGAAAATAATAAGATCTTAGACATAGATTCTTGTTTACCTTCACTTTCTTTACTAAATGTCTGATACTGGCTTTGTGTCATAACTAGAAAGAATAAAGAACAAATGCCTCTTCTCTTCCAGAATATTAACAAATCTAAAAACAAGGATAAATATATACAAACCCCAAACTGAGTATAAAGTGGCTCAATGGAGGTCAATATAAAACTGCACAGAAATTCTGAAAGACATTTCAAGGTTACTTTTACATAAAATAAGTCAGGTTCTGTCTGGTCCACTCCCATGTCCTAGGCCTAAGCAGCTACTTCAAGCATTCCTCACACACTTGGGATTTATGTACCAGTCACCAGTCTTTGTTTACCATCAATCCTAATAAATGCAATGTTTTCAATGTTAAAAGTCCAACTACAACAGTAGTTGTAGTAATAGGAGCAGAAAAGGGGCCGGGAGTTTGGCCTAGTGGTTAAAGTGCTTGCCTAGCATGCATGAAGACCCGGGTTCGAGTCCTCGGTACCACATATAGAAAAAAAAAGCCGGAAGTGGTGCTGAGGCTCAAGTGGTAGAGCTCTAGCCTTGAGAAAGTCCAAGGACAGTGCTCAGGCCCTGAGCTCAAGCCCAGGACTGGCAAAAAAAAAAAAAAGTAGGAGCAGAAAAAAAATTATAGGATGTATGTAGGAGTCATTGAATCCCAGATTCAATGGATGTACAAACATTTCATAGAATTCCCTCACTACTAATACTTAAAATACTAGAGAAGTTAAAAACTGATGTTGAAAACATATTCAGCATCATGTCATGCCCATAAACCAAATACATACCTTGGTATATTTTCCCAAGTATAAGGTTTTCATTAGACTGTACATACATGACCACAGTTTTTATGTCAATAATTACTCTTGTTCCTCAGAAATTTGGAGAAAGCAAAGGGAGTAATAGTTTTACAGTCAAACTTGCCACGAGCCAAATGGTAAATTTTAATGTTTTTGGAATATAGTTCAAAGTTTGAGAAAAGTTTTCTTTCAAATACATATCATTGCAATCAAGTTGCAGAAGTGTTTCTTCATGGCCAAAGTTCTTTCACATAGGCTTAACATCAACTCTTCCCCCTTGTCTGGAAGTTCTATTTCTCATAATGATTAAAATTTTATAACAAAGAAAGAAGCTTGTTAAAGGTTCCTGAATAAACTACTTGGAGAAGAATCCTGTGTCGCGTCTTCCTTGCTGGTCGAGGCGGAAGCGACAAGTGGTGGCCCATACGGGGAAACACTTATACGGAGGATTCAGAACTCCTTGTGGTCAGGGCGGTGCACCAGAAAGTTCCCAGCTAAGTGGGAATCCGCGGTCAAAGCGGGCATAGTTCAGGGCTCTACTCTGTAGATAAGAGAGAGAGCGGCAACCCGGGGAGAAACAAAAATAAAAGGAAAAGTGAAAGGGTAACAAAGTGACAAGTTTCTTAACTGAAGATGGGCGCCACGACGTCACATCCAATTTTTCTGGCCCTCGATGAACTATTGCGTTCTAAGGGGCTAAAACTAAGAAAGGGTACACTGTAAGGATTTCTTAATGAGTGTGAAACTGTGGCTCCTTGGTTTATTGTATCAGGGAACCTTACAGTAGCTTCTTGGGATAAATTAGGGAAGGATTTGGACTTTGCTTATGAGCAAGGCACGTTAAAAGCTGGAGTTAGAACCATTTGGAAAATGATTAGGTGTCTTCAAGACCAGCGCTGTTGTGACGCTGTGGAAAATGGTTGGTCGGCGCTAGAACAGCTGCAGGAGGAAAGATCTGAAAAGGCATACAGTGAAAGTTCACTTAGCGAGAAAGGGAAAGCGTCCAGAAGACTTTACCCCGACCTGTCTGAGTATAAAGAGGAAGGAGGGTCTGATCTAAGCAGCTCAGAAGACCATGAGGAAGTACAGGCCTTGATACAACAAATGCGGAAGACTCATTTAAAACGAGAGAAGGGGAAGCAGAGCAGTAAGTGGAATATAGGGGAGGAGGCTCCTGAGAAGGATCCTCCAGCCGCTGCCTCAGCACCATATAATCCACCTCCTTATCAGCAGGGGGCAATTGGTCACACATTTTGCCCCGAGATGTGGAGGACAGTTCACACAGAATTGGCTTGTCCAGTTTTTCAGGATCAAAACCAACAGAGATATCATGAGGCACTTGAGTTTAAAGTGGTTAAGTCCTTGGCTGAGTCAGTTCGAACATATGGTATAACTGCCTCCTTTACAGTGGCTCAGGTAGAGGCCTTGAAGAGAAATTGTATGACCCCTTCTGACTGGGGCAGACTTACTCATGCCTGTTTGAGCCCAGGGCAATACTTGGACTGGCGAGCTTTTGTGTTGGAGTTTTCCAACGAACAGGCAGCAATTAATCAAGCAAATGGTCACGGACCCTGGGACAGGGACATGCTTCTGGGGCAGGGAAGATTTGCTAACACTCAAACAGGGTATTCACCAGAAGTGTATGAGCAAATTAATGACATTTGTATTAGAGCCTGGAAAGCCTTGCCTAATAGAGGGGAAGTTAGTGGCAAGCTTACAAAAATCCTGCAGGGGGCCACCGAACCGTTTTCGGACTTTGTTGCTCGGATGGTTGAGGCAGCGGGGAAAATTTTTGGCGACCCAGATAGAGCCATGCCCCTAGTAAAACAACTGATTTATGAACAGTGTAACAAAGAGTGCAAGGCTGCTATAACTCCATATAAACATAAAGGCATAGAAGCATGGATGAAAGTTTGTAGAGAGTTGGGGGGCCAATTGACTAATTCTGGCCTCACTGCAGCTGTAATCCAGCTCACTAGTAAGAAAAGCAATGCATCCGGAGCATGCATTAAATGTGGAAAAATGGACATCTTCAGTGAGATTGTCCAGAACGAAGAGGAGCTGGAGGAACAGGAAGGACCCAGCCAGGTAGACAACCTGGACTCTGTCCAAGATGCAGAAAGGGCAAGCATTGGGCAAATGAATGTAGATCACTAAAGGATGTAAATGGACAGCCTCTAGGCCACCCTGCCCAGTCAAAAAATGGCGAGAGGGGCCCACGTCCCCAGGGCCCGCAAATATATGGGGTGTAGAGAGCCAGAGCAAGGGGGCGCCCCAGGAGAGATGGCCCACCCTACACCATCCCAAGCACCGCGGAGAGCCACTGCAGGTTCAGCGGGATTGGACCTCCGTGCCACCGCCAGGGTCATATTAACACCTCAAATGGGAGTGCAACTGGTGGACTCAGATTTTCAGGGGCCCCTAAAGAGTGGCACAGTGGGGTTGTTAATTGGCCATTCCTCGGCAACCCTCTGAGGCCTCAGAGTTCACCCAGGGGTCATTGACCCAGATTACACAGGAATAGTTAAAATTATGGTTGAAGCACCAAAAGGCATAGTGGCTATTTCTCCAGGAGATAGAATAGCACAATTACTACTTCTTCCTAGTCTCCATGAGACTTTCCCTGCCAGGCAGGCCGCCAGGGGAGACAAAGGCTTTGGATCCACCTGCGTGGAACTGGTGTGTATGTCATTAGACTTGAATGAAAGGCCTACTATGGAACTAGAGGTAGATGGAAAAAGAATCATTGGACTTTTAGATACAGGAGCAGACTGCAGCATTATAGCCAAAAAGGACTGGCCTCGGGGATGGCCAGTGCAGACCTCTGATCAGACTCTGAGAGGTCTAGGCTATGCGAGGGCCCCCGATGTCAGTGCTTGGCAATTGAATTGGAAAGATGAGGAAGGACACTCAGGAACCATTCAACCTTATGTTCTTGATCTTCCGGTCTCACTGTGGGGCCATGACCTAATGAAAGAGATGGGCTTCTGTCTTAGCAATGATTATTCACCTGCCTCCAAAGACATGATACTACAGATGGGATATTATCCTGGCCGTGGACTGGGGAAGAAGTTGCAGGGCTGAAAAAACCCTATTGAGGTCCAGAAAAAATTAGATAAACATGGTTTGGGTTTTTCCTAGGGGCTGCTGAGGAACAAGTCCCCATTACTTGGAAGATGGAGGAACCAGTATGGGTGCCTCAGTGGCCGTTAACCTCCGAGAAATTAGCAGCAGCCCAAATCCTTGTGAAAGAACAATATGACTTACGTCATTTTAGGCCCTCTGTGTCACCTTGGAACACACCTATTTTTGTTATAAAGAAGTCTGGAAAATGGCGATTATTGCATGATCTGCGAGCCATTAATGCCCAAATGCAAATTATGGGCCCCATACAAAGGGGATTACCTGTGTTGTCCGCCCTTCCCGAGCATTGGCCCATTATAGCAATAGATATTAAGGATTGCTTTTTTTCCATACCCTTGCACCCCCGAGATTGTGAACACTTTGCTTTTACTGTGCCATCTTGTAATCATGAGGATCCAGATCAAAGATATGAATGGATTGTTTTGCCTCAAGGTATGGCAAATAGCCCAACCATGTGTCAACTATATGTGGGGCAAGCTATCCGCCCTATTAGACAAAAGTATCCAACTTTGAAATGCATCCATTATATGGATGATGTTCTCTTAGCCGCAAAAAATGAGGAAATATTGAATGAAGCGTATGGTGAATTAGTTAACACCATGCAACAACGGGGATTGCATGTGGCCCCGGAGAAAGTTCAATTAGGAAGGGTAGTAGAATATTTGGGTGCAAAAATTACCCCCGTTTCTGTGATGCCACAGAAGTTAACTTTGAGAATAGATAATTTGAAAACCTTGAATGATTTTCAAAAATTGTTAGGAGATATTAATTGGATAAGGAATTATTTAGGTATACCAAATTATGAGTTGAAGCCCCTTTTTGATGTTCTTAAGGGCAGTTCAGATTTAGCTTCCCCTCGGGTCTTGAGTGAGGAAGCCCGCTCAGCCCTTGTGATGGTAGAGAATGCATTTAATAATATTACCCTATGCAGATTAAAGGAGGGTGAACCCTTTTCCTTGTGCATAATCCCCTCTTTTTATCAGCCCACTGGAGTTTTATGGCAAAAAGGCCCTTTATTATGGATTCATCCTTGAGTGTCCCCTGGAAAGTCCCTTGGATACTATCCTGATGCGGTTGCCCTGTTGGCATTACAGGGTATCCAGCAAAGTATTCATTTTTTGGGACAAGCCCCCAATGTACTTGTTGTTCCATATACCTCTCAACAGGTACAGGTTTTATGTGCTGCTGTTGACAATTGGGCTGTTCTTAAATGCTCCTTTAATGGAAAAATTGACAATCATTATCCAAAGCATCCTTTATTGGGATTTATAAAGGAACACCCAGTTATTTTTCCAAAAATTACCGTACAAGAACCTATAGCAGATGCTCCCAATATCTTTACTGATGGGTCCAAAACAGGCTGTGGTGTGTATGTAGTTAACACCCAACCCCCACTTCAACATCAATTTACTCCGGGCAACCCCCAAGTAATAGAATTAATGATTGTTTTAGAAGTTTTTAAAAATTGTCCTGGTCCCTTTAATTTAATTTCTGATTCTGCTTATGTAGTAAATGCTTTGAAAGTGGTAGAAGCCGTGGGCCATATAAAGGCGACTGCATCTGTTCACTCCCTATTTGTTCAACTTCAAATATTAATATGGCAGAGAAGAAGTCCATTCTTTCCTCTACATATCAGAGCCCATTCAGGTATTCCAGGTCCACTTACAGCGGGAAGCAATATGGCAGATGTTTATACTAGAGCCCCATGGATCCTGTCAGTATCCTCTTTGGATAGAGCCAGAGAATTCCATCAGACCTTCCATGTCAATTCTCGGGCACTACGGGCCCGTTTTTCCTTATCCAGGGCAGATGCCCGTCAAGTCATTTTGGATTGTCCCAAATGTGTTATTTACCAGCACCCTCCTAGTGTTGGGGTGAACCCACACGGGCTACTCCCATTGAAAATTTGGCAAATGGATGTGACTCACATACCCGAATTTGGACGTTTAAAGTATGTTCATGTGTCTGTGGACACCTGTTCCGGTGTCATTCATGCCTCACCATTGTCCGGAGAAAAGGCCCATAATGTTATTGCCCACTGCCTTGAGGCATGGGCAGCCTGGGGCCTCCCACAAATGTTAAAGACGGACAATGGTCCTGCTTACACTGGAAAGCAATTCACCTCCTTTTGCGCCCGTATGGGTGTTTCCTTAATTCATGGCTTACCTTATAATCCTCAAGGCCAAGGTATTGTGGAACGTGCTCACCGCACTCTTAAGGAACTTTTACAAAAACAAAAAGGGGGAGAGGGCTTAGCCCCTACTCCAAAAGAGAGAATATCCCTGGCTTTATTTACCTTGAATTTTTTGAATTTGGATATCCATGGCCGTTCTGCGGCAGATAAGCACAGCTCTCCAGCTGCCCCAAATTTAGGGACTGTAATGTGGAAAGATGTGATCACGGGGTGCTGGAATGGCCCCGACCCCGTGCTGGCATGGGCACGAGGATCTGCATGTGTTTTTCTGCAGGACCGCCTGGATCCGGTGTGGGTGCCTGAACGACTTATACGGAAAGCCATAAATGGAGAAATGCAAGACACTGCAGATACTCCTCCTTCTGATGATACTGTGCTTGACAATTCAGTGAGGGAGTGCAATACTGAGATGGGGGATCCTGTCAGCCTTTCTGAGACCCATGCCCGTAAGATATGATGCAGCTTTATTCCCTCGCCTTTTTACTACTAATAAGACACTTAATCTCCCATTTTATCCTTTAGATAAGGAGGAGGCAGGGATTGGGGAAAAGCGCAACATCACCCTACTAGGAACCTTGTGTTTCACCGTAACTAATGAGACAGGGAGTAATATCACTTTTATAGGGCTCCCTCAGTCAAAGGCAGCATACTTTAGGGGCTGGCAAGGGTCCTCTGGGTCTACGGAGGTTTGGGCCAATGCGACAGGTTTCACATATGCTGCAAATTTATCTAAACAATTATCAAGTTGTCTTTTAGGAAATTGGACTGGAGAATTTGATGTATTAATCATGCAGTTGCGGACTGCCATTACGAGTGTGAATTTTACCCGGGTTGATGAAACTCTACTGCAGGATGTTTCTTCCTGGATCTTGTTGGCAGTTGGACACCTGAAAGAGTGGGCGGGAATGGGATCTCTTATGGGAATTTTGGCCATAATTATCCTATTGTGCCTGTGGTGTATTTGCCGCATTAGGAGCCTCCATCGCCGGAACATGGCTATGCTGGTTCAGGCCTTCACTGCCATAGAAGCAGGACAGTCCCCCTATGTGTGGCTTGCCACACTTAAAGAGTAAGCGCAGGATGCGAGGCAAGCGCACTGCACTTGGGAATCGCTTCCCGGCACGAGCCCCAAGAAGAGCATGTCAGGGTGCATGTGGGTTGATGCCCAAAATCCCACCTCTGTAAAAAGGCATCGGACAGGTCTGGTAGTCCTTGGGAAAGGTACCGCCCAGGTGAAGACCAGTGCACGGTCCTGAACAACAATTTTTAGCAGAGCCTTGACCTCTACTCTTGCGTGCTGCTTAATAAATAAAAAAGGGGGAGATGTGGGGAGCTGCGAGGGCTGCGCCTTAAAGATGGCGCCGGTTTCCGCCTTCAGCCATCCCGATGGCGAGTGCTCTCTGTGAAAACAACTCCTTATATGGCTAAGTTTTGGCTTCTGGCTTGCTTCCGCCTAGTTGGCCCTATCGGCATCTCCCATGTGGCTTTTCAGGATTGGCCAGGCGGAGGTCTTATAAGACCAGGGATAGGCCCGGAAGAAGAAGAATCCTGTGTCGCGTCTTCCTTGCTGGTCGGTACCCCACATAGCAAAAAGCCGGAAGTGGTGCTGAGGCTCAAGTGGTAGAGCTCTAGCCTTGAGAAAGTCCAAGGACAGTGCTCAGGCCCTGAGCTCAAGCCCAGGACTGGCAAAAAAAAAAAAAAAATTAAAACAAATAAACAGATCCAGCCAGTCGGTAATCTTAGTTTACTTTCTTTTTATAAAATATTTATATTTAATCTATTACTTTCAACTTTTGTGGCTGAATGGTAGACATTCTACCACATGAAAAGATCTATCAAACAGATTGCTCAACTACTTAACAGAAGGTGAGTAGTATTTTTCTAAATGCCTAATTTATAACATTTCTAAATTATGTTCAAGGACTTTATATTGGCTTCTTCTTATTATTGTTTTGACTATGAATAAGGTTACATGAATGGGTCAAATATTAAATAGACATTAAACTTGTCAGGAAAATGTTGTACTGCTATCCAAAATGGCTGTTATATCGCCCATTCTTTCTAGTGACATTTTGATTGTGGATATTTTGGAGGAAGATTGTGGATGTAAAATACTGGACATTATTCCATATTGAATTAACATAGTCATGTGATGTTAATGTGATGACCACTATTGACCTGACTAAGTTAGAGCTTGGAAAATTTTTGTGCTGGTAAAAATATTTTTATTTTATTCCTTTCCATAACTAGAGAAACAGGATTATATGTAGGCTACACTTGGTTAAGAAGATATATTCTGAAAGCTGGGGAAAGACTGACTGAAAAAAATTGTTTTGAATTTTTTTATGGTCTCTCTGGTCTCACTTACTCATTTATTCAATCAAGCAATCAGTAGATGCTTTTTGTACTTCAGGATAAACCTGTAGAAATTTATCTTCTACGAGTTTATATCTTACATAGTTTCTTACTTATATTATGAGGCCATAGTGCTTTAGTAATTTTTGACAACTTTTTCAGTGACAGGAAATAGATGCTCCTAAATGACTCTATTATGCAATTGGATACAGCATAATTGAGGGCTTGTTTTATCAAAAATAAATTTACACTATGTTCCCATGAGATGCCCTGGACTCCTTTTGTAAATTCTCTGCTCCATTACATATATCTGTCATTTATGGGAGAAACTCTGGTTTTCACTTACATAAAATGGTAGTGATAGTGAAGATCTGAAAACAAGGTTTGTACATTGGCCTGGTATGTATCAGAAATACTTCATAATATTTTGTTTTCTATGTATATGTAGAATGGAATAATTCAAGATGAAATATTATTTGACACTGTGACACTAACGTTAGGTATAATAATTCTGAACTGCACAAATATGGTAGTTGTTGGTATTGTTATTAACTTGGATTTAATCAAATTTAAATGAAATCTAAAATTACATCCCTCAATTGCAGCCACCACATATTTTATATAATGTCTGGGTGCAAGTGCCTAGAACGTGACAAGCAAAATAGCATCTATTACTTGAGATTGAGAAATGGAAGACTACCTAAAAAGACTCCTGGCTATTCTCTCCTAACAAAGTAGTATCTTACCCAACAACTGAGCAAATGAGCTCCTTGATATTTAAACTACTGATGACACAATGTATCTTCACAAAGTAGGCTGAAATGTTTATTCAAACTTTATTCACAAGTAACAAAAATGAAGACGCATTTTTTTCTATCCCTAGGTAGAAAGATAAATTGCAGTACATCCTTGAAATGGAAGGTTATTAATAAACAAGAATATGCAGTCAAGCATTGCAAAGATATATAAAAATCATAATGCCTCTATACATTACCCTGACAATAAAAAAATAAAGGAAAGAAAAAATAGCAATAAAAATGTATTATGAAAAGTAAAAAAAAATCAGAAAAGCCTACAATACAACAGAATATGAATTTATAGGCCCTGAAAAGATCAATGCTTAATACAAGCTCAAGGAGTTTTAGAAGGACTGAATTTTAAAATACAGTTGATATCTCAGGATGAACAAGCTGTTTTGCAAAAGACTTAATTGTGTATGTGTGACAGTTTTGTAACTACTCATAGAGATTAAAATTATAAAGATACTAACTCATGCAAATTAATATGAAATCAAATAATTCATTAAAAATGGCAGTCCCCAGTCTGACAGAAGTTCTAATTTTGTTTTAGATGTATGAAACGAAAGTATTAGCAAGTATAGAACCCTAAGTACAAACCGCAGTACCATTACCACCACCAACCAACAACAAATACACTAAAAAAAGAAAAAAAAAAGAGCTAGAAACTGGTGCTGCTGACTGGTGGTGACTCTTATCTCCTATTGACTGCCAAAACACTTGACATGGAGCTGTAACTCAAATGGTAGAATAATTAGCTTTGGGCAAAAAAAAAAAAATCAAGGAAAGTGAACACACACACACACACACACACACACACACACACCACTTGTGGCTATTCGCAAGGTAGATTTTTCTCCTTAATAGGTGTGGGTTGTTACAAAAGTTCCGCTAATCAAATACCTATAATTATCTAGATTATTTATGTAAAAATGTTATAGGAGATTATGAATATTTTCTCTCACCAATAACTGAAATACCCATAAGATGAATAATCCTTATAATTTACAAAGGACCATCCTATGGTAAATATGGCACTCAGTTTTGACCTATGCATAATGTCAAATCTAATACAAAAATGTGAGAAGTAATGCATTTACTATCTGGTGAATGTAGCTTTAACCCCTTATACATTACTCCTGCAATAAAAAATTTAAAAAAAAAATCAAAATAAAGAATAAGAAACAAACATTATGACTTATCATGAACCTACCTTGAGCATCAATTATTCCAATGTCATTTTTCACTTGTGTAAATTGGAGCTAATGATCTACCTTATGCAGTTGCTGATAGCAAAAATAATTTCTTTCTAAATTTTGCTCAGAATAAGCCCCAGGAACCTGACATTACAAGTCAATATAAATATTGACAACAGGGAATGGTTGCTGTTATTTGCATGTATTATGTACATTGTATAGCTTGTAGCATATGTTCTATAATTAAAAACATCTCCCATTTACATAGCATTATCTCTAAAAATAGGTGACCAAAGCTGAAATAAGTAACTTCCCTCATTATTCATTTATAGCCAGAAAATGTAGGATCCATGAAAACAGTAAGCTCTGATACAGATGTCCATGAACTGAATCATTTATCAATTTGCAGATTTGCCCCATTCACCTCCTGCTGTGGACTTGCATTATTTCCACTAGATGAGGTGGTGTACAAACTACTAGCAATTTAGAAAGCTGATAATAGATGCATACCATTTTAACATTACAGCAGGGAGCCCTTGTCTTGTCTTTTCAGTTCACAGCGTCATTGCACAATGTAACACCAATTAACACTTAAATGATAGAGTTTTCCTTTCTACGTAAAAACTGTGAATCCATCTTTGATGTCTCTGTAAAGAAGCCTGTGTAGTTATGATATTTAATCAGCTGAAAGCCCAGGGCATGCACTTGCGGTTGTGCTATTATTTATAATTGAATACAGAGCTGCTGCTGTGGTGATCCTTACCGGCAGCATTTGTACAAGGTTTAATGGTTTCTGGTACTGCTCCTAAGTCCTCACTCACCAAGCTATTCAGCTATAAAGTGGGAAAGGATTTGAAAAGACTTGTTGGTAACTGAAGTCAATGGGAGAAAGAAGGAGCAGCAGTGAAAGCTGAAACTGAGTAATGAATTGTCAAAAGAATAAGCATATTAATTCTACAATCCAGGCCAACCCTCCAACCATACAAACACGTAATTAGAGACAAATAATAATTATCCAACTCTGTTTGGAAGTTTAAGGGATACAAATATACTAAGACAGATGATTTTCCAAAATTTTATTCTGGACAGCTCTATTTTTCTCTAAGTTTTTAATATACAAATATTTATTCAAAGGGGTTATAATGACATGTCTATCTATTTATATGTACTGCATTATCTTGACCAGAATAACCCCTTCATAATTCTCCCCTTCTTTCTCCTACCCATACCCATTGAGTTACCTCAAATTGCACATACGTATGTTGAGTTTTATGATTGTATAGACTCTTCCCTGTTCCATTCACTCACATCCCTATTATTTTTCTCTTTTAAACTGTTTCATCTTCCAATTACTTGTTTTGTTAAAAATTCTATTACTTGTTCATGAGGTTTACTCTATGAAGTTTCACTCCTGAGTAGACTATACTTTATTCAACTTGATCATGTATATATGCATATGCCCTTGTGTGTTTACAGAAGGTTTTAAATGGAACTTAATACCCACAGTACCCACAGAGAGAACATGTATGGTATGCGTTTTGGGGTTGGCTACTTTATTCAGCGTGTTCTAATCATTATCCAGCAAATCACACAATCTCATCCTCATAATGGATGAATACAATATGTGTGTGTGTGTGTGTGTGTGTGTGTGTATGTGTGTGTGTGTTGTGCACATACACCTGCATGTGTATGAGCCAGATTTTGTTCCATTTTCAGCTGTAAGGAATATGGTCAGATTCCATAATTTGGGTATCATGTAATACTACAATAAACATGGGTGTGCTGGTGCCTCTGTTTTATCTCTTCATTAAATCTTTGAATAAATATCTAATAATGGTATTACTGGGTCATCTTGTGGTTCTTTAGTCAGACATTTTTAAGGAATCTTATATTAATTGCCACAGTGGTGTAATCATTTATATTCCATATGCAGTGTATCTGGGTCCTTTCTCTCCACACACACACATTTAGCTGTTCATGTTCTTCATGATGCCCATCTAAAGTGAGATTGCTATCTCAGTGTTTTAATTCACATTTCCTTTATGGACAGAGATGCTGCACAATTCTTTGTGTATTTATTGGTTATATGTACTTCTTCTGAGTCATGCCTATTTCCTTTGCCCTTTTATTAATCAAGTTGTGGATTCTTTGAGGAGCTATGGGCCGGGAGTTTGGCCTAGCGATTGAGTGTTTGGTAGCATCATGAAGAGCTAGGTTCGATTCCTCGGTACCACATACATAGAAAAAGCTGGAAGTGGTATTGTGGCTCAAGTAGTAGAGCTCTAGCCTTCAGAAAGTCCAAGGACAGTGCTCACGCCCTGAGTTCAAGTCAAGACTTGTATAAATCCTTGTATATTCTGGTTAATAACCCTTGTCAGAAATATGACTGGGAAAATTTCTCTCATTATATGGACTGTCTTTGTAGTTGAGAAAATATATCCTTTACTGTAGAATAACTTTTTACCTTGATGAAATCCCATTGATCAATTTTCACTACCATTTGGTGAGCCTATGGAATTATACTCAGAAAGCACTTGCCTATGCCAAAATTTCATTAAAAGTGTTTTCATGTAATTATTCACTACTTCTTTTTGTTGGTATACAGAGAAGTTACTAACTTTTACATATTGATTTTATATCCTGCTAATTTTTGAGAGATAATTTATTTTTAATTAGTACTGAGTTATGAATTCTAGATCTGATTATCTACTGTATCACCTGAGCCATTTATGCAGCCCTCCTTTGTACTGGTTATTTTGTAGATTAATTCTGGAGGACTTTTCAATCTGGCATTGGCTTGGAAACATAATTCTCCAGATTCCATCCTCCTGAGTAGACAGTATTTCAGTCGTAAGCCACTACTATCTGGCTTTAGATCCTGTATGTTTCAGGCACTAATGCTAAGATTAAATTATAGTTTTAATACGTATAATTTTCAAACCAGTATTTTCCTGAAACTCTTTCTCTCAGCCTCAAGTATTTTATAAATATGGTGCCTACTACATATGTGCTTACTGATTTTTTCCCCAAGCATCAGATTTATATAATACCCCCTATATGCTCAAAAGTAGCTCATATTTGGTCAACCATAATGAATATACAGTTTTCTAAGCAAATATCACACTTTTATTACTTGCATTTGTGGATTTTATATGCTATTAGACATTTCTTTGTGATAGAGCCCTTGGTCTCTGTGTTCTTCATGAATCAAGCAAGGTAGCATCTTTACTCGCCAGGGGATGCATACATATGGTCCATGTGAATATCGGTGATCCCCAAACTCAATGTCCAGGTGATAACTCATCCCTTCATACTTTCTGACTTCTGCCAATATGTTGAAACTGACAAGTACTGGAAAACACCAGGGTTTGCTATTCCAATAATCCTTTGCACAAAATAGTAAATCAAAGGGCAGTTGCTGCTTATATCTTGATAATTACTTGGAAAACTTAAGTTACAGAGCTATGGTTGACTAAGTCTGTTTTTCATTGTAATATAACAGTGATAAGATCAATCATCAAGATTACAAGTATGAGCCTTAAAAAATGAATATGGAATAATCCCTGCATATTTCTTGGTGCATTAAAGATACTTTTAAATATTATCCCAATTGTCTTATTGCTGCTGCCTCTTGAAAAACACACAGCACAGTGATCTACTTGTTTTTCAAAGATTTTTGCTGCTGTTTTTATTGCTACTTTGTTATTGTTGCTTTTATTGTATGATTTTGGTAATGGGGTTTTAACTGAGAGGCTTATGCTTGCTTAACCTGCTTAATATGCTGGTGTTCTGTCACTTGATCCATATTTCTGGATGTACATTTTGCTAGTTATTTTAGTGAGGGAATCTTAAATAATTTCCAGATCTCAGATATGCCTAAGATACACATACTTGACTGTGGTCTACATTTTTTATTCATCACATTGATAATCAAAAAATTAAAAAGAGAGAACAAAAATTACATTGAAGAAAAAAATTATCAAATGGGCATTTAATTAATAGAGGCTTGAAATTCAGACCTGCTACAATTAGCAGATTTTACTTTTCAAAATTCTCAAGGGTTGAGAGTACATGAGCTAATAATTGAAGGATTATTTCATAATTTAGAAAGAATTAATTGCAAAGTAGTTTACTCTTCTTAAAGCACTAAGAATTATGTGATACAAATATTAGCTTTTAATTTAAGTAATTAAGTATATTTCTTTCTGAATTAATATGATATTAAATCTAATCTTAAGATGCTTATAATTATCCACAGGGCTTCATCCTTCCCTTCATCACAAGTATTGTATTAATAGAAAGCTAATTTTGTTTGTACAAACTTTAAATTTCAGATGGGCATAAAATTGAAATATGTAAGAACTCCTGAACAAAGTTAGGTGACTTTACTAAATAATCATGTATATCATTTCTCACTACAAGTGATATTGATTAGTACTATCACTATTTTAAACACAAAAGCACATTTCACAGCATCAGTTTTCAAAAGGTGAACAAAGAAAATGTAAAAAGTCATAATCCTAAACTAACTCTGCCATGCAGAGTGGCACTCTGCAAGTACACATTTGGACCAAAGTCCTTTTCCCTTAGTTGTGTGTAGGATAGAGTATTAGGATGCAGTTCTCAGATTTCTATTTGGGCCATCCTCAATTTGGATTCTCCCACATATGTCTTCTGAATAGCTGGGATTACAATATACCTGGCAACATGCAACTTTATACTTGGTATAACACTCACTAAAATTTTTGTCTAGACTGGCATTGAACCACTATGCTCCAGGTCTCTGCTCCTGAATAGCTGGAATTATAGAAGTTTAGTTACTACACCCAGCTTGTTTTATAATATTGGGATGTTACATATATGTATATGGTTATCATATGTTTTGGGTTACTTGACTCTTAAAACTAGAAAACTTTATATTTTTCATATAACGGTGATATTTTGTGTTATTGTATTTGTGTTTGTAATATTATGTGTTACTATTGAAATAATTACAACAAATGACTACTGTACATTAATAAAGATTAACGATCTTCTAAAGTTTGATAGCATAGATGATTTTTTTCTATGACCTGCTTTTTAAAGTAATTACTTCTTTTTATATGAATCTAAATACTAATACTTCTTGAAACAATGAGCCAAAACCAAAACAAAACAAGGAGAAAGACTGCGTTTTCCAAGGGACATTTGGCAAATGTAGAGGCGTTTCAATCACCACTACTGGAAACGGATACATTCCTGGTAGAAGCCAGGAATGTTGCTATATATCCTACCATAAATAGAGTATTTCTGGGGTTATGTGATTAAAGAATAGATATTAGACACATAGGGAGTGGCTTCAGAGAAGAGAATTGCCAACAGGAGAGTGGAAAGGAGAAAGAAACAACTACTGCTCTTCAATGAACCTGGAATCACGGAGAGGAATCTATTAGTGACATGGTTCCACAGAAAGATTCATTAGTTCTTGGGGTGTGGTGCCATGGAGAGATTATAAGAAAAATATATTTCTTACTGCTCTTCTTTAAAACTGCCAGTGTTGTCAGCATCCAGAGACAGCTAATGCTATTAAGAGCTTGTGTGTTTAGAATGTCTTAGATGAGGGAAACAGAAAACAAAAGTGTAAGTTGGAGTTAATTAAGAAGCAAGCAGGGAAAAAAAAGAAACAAGATATTTGGACTTAAGTTTAAATTTTAATATTTTTTCTGCATCAATTTTGAATAAGAATGAATTAATGAATCTGTATGTCTTTCTTGTATATAGCCAAAATAATTTATTTTCATGTATATTTCACAAAGTGAGAAATTTGAGAAACTTTAGAGTATATGTATTTCTTTCCTTTAAAAGAAAGAAACTTTACATTAAAACTGCACAGTTTAAAATACTTGAAACATTAATTTCTGTTCACATTTTTGTTTCTTATATGCTTATGAAAAAATAATTCTTCTCAGCTGATCATGTGTGGCAATTAAACCTGTGTGGGATCATGGATTTTGAGAAATGTCCTAAGTGTTATTGTCTTATAATCTAACTATATTAAAATCTGCATTTTCTCATAGCAAGCTGATTTCAGTGTTCCTTTTTTCCTCTCAAAGCAGGACCCCTAACTGAGGATTAAATTAAAATATGTCCTTTAGTATATGTCTCCCAGTGGAATGTAAATTACAATTCTAAGATTGTTGGTTTTCATGGCCTATCTGCTATTTTTCTATTAAAGCTTCTAATTTTAGTACACACTATTAGTGTGTTTGCGTTATAATGAGAGAAGGTTGTCTAAAGTGGGAGGAGATGAAAAGGTGGTAAAATTCTCCTTTAATCTCAGCCTAATAGAGGCAGAGGTTATGAGGATCGAGGACATCTCTAGGAAAATTTACTTCAGAAATTATGGTTTATCACTATCTTTATACATTTATTTGTTTATTTGAAAAAGGAAAGGGAAGAGGGGAAAACAAGATGATTGGTAGAGGGCAGAAGGAGAGAAATGGGGACAAAAATATGAGAAGGGGTATCAGTATGTGAGAAGTAACACACCTACTATCTGGTGAATGTAACTGTAATGCCTTTATATATTACCCCAATAATAAAAATTAAATTAAAATAAAATAAAATTATGTACACACTTAAAAATATGTTCCTTTAAATAATGAAATGTAAAATATCCACTAGTCTTATATACTGTTGGGGCACCGTATCATCATTTTGATGCTGTCTTTGACATATTACATGGTCTTGAACCAGTTCTAATCTTTGTGGTAAGCAACATTTATAACCTTTAAGCTGATCTAACTCATCACACAGAATATTTGTTTCTACCACATGTTAACCTAGCTTTAATTCAATTCTAGAGGCAGATAGTATGCTTAAATTCAATATTTTAAAGTTAACATATACACTTTAGACAAGGTTATTACTGTAATTCATAAGCAAATGTAGGGTATATTTTAAATAAATAAAATATTAAAATTTGATGTTGAAAGAAAATATACAAATTAACAGCTTGAGAAATAAACATTAAAGCCTTATTATTTAACTGATGCCTTGATCTGTACTGTTAGCTACTTTAAACGCTGAGATATGAAGAATGGAGGTTTGAAGCCAGCAGAGATCTAAAACTTGAGGGATTTTTTAATCTAATTATCCAGCACTACATTAGACTGGTGGCTTGGCTAAAGTGGTATTATACCGGTTATAAACAAGAAAGATAAAAAAGATCACAAGGGTACTAGAAGAAGGAAGCTAGGAAGAAAGGAAGGGAGGGAGGTAGGAGGGAAAAAGGGGGGAAGGCAGTTAGGGAAAGAGGGAGGGAGGGAGAGAGGGAGAGAATAGAAAGGAAGAGAGGGGGGAGGAGGAAAAGAGGAAGGAAGGAAAGAAGGAAGGAAGGGAGGGAGGGAGGAAGGAAGGAAAGAAAAAAAGGGAAGTGAAGGGAAGGAAAGAAGGAAAACAGAAAATGAAATGAAGAAAGAAAGGAAGAAAGGAAAAATGAAAGAAAAAGGAAAAGACTGGAAGGAACAAAGGAATGACGCGATGGCAAAAAACTGAATAGTTTTATTAGGACACATTAATATATAAATGAAAAAAATTATTCCTGTACTACTTAGTTTAGCATAATCTGAGAAAATACACAATATTCCCTAGATTAAATGTACCCTGTATAACTGGGTTGTAGCTCAGTGACAAACCGCTTGCCTAGCCAGTTCAGTATCCTGAATTCAATTCCGGTACCAAAAAAGAAAAGCACAAAAAATATAGTTAAAAATATGTACCTTATTGGTCCGGGAGTTTGGCCTAGTGGTTAAAGTGCTTGCCTAGCGTGCATGAAGACCCGGGTTCAATTCCTCAGTACCACATACATAGAAAAAAGCCGGAAGTGGTGCTGAGGCTCAAGTGGTAGAGCTCTAGCCTTGAGAAAGTCCAAGGACAGTGCTCAGGCCCGAGCTCAAGCCCAGGACTGGCAAAAAAAAAAAAAAAAATGTGCCTTATAAAGACACCGAGAAACCTAGATGTATCAAGAGTTAGTGAACAAAAGACCTGGGCTACATTATTTTTCCTGTCTGTATTAACAAGCCAGATCTCAATAAAGATCATAGAAATCACCTACATTGATCACAGCTATCTGGCTACTGATCCCAACTGAAGATTTTAGAGGCACAAAATCCCTGGTGGATTGGGTTCATACATTTAAAGAAGACAAAGGGACACTGCTAAAACTACAGTCCTAACTACTCAGGAAATTGAGAATTGAAAATGACGATTTGAATTCAGCCTGGGAAAGTTCATAGAATTGTTATTCCCAAGTAACCACTAAAAAGCTGGAAGTGAAGCCATGGCTCAAGTGGTAGAGTAGTACTAGCCTTGAGCACAAAAACTTAGCTACAGCTATCAAACCTTGAACAAAGCAAAATACATATAGGTATAGATATATATGTATATACCTATTTCCTGACCCATATACTGATAGCTTATACTTGTAATTCTAAGTATTAGGCAGCTATGAGTATTGTGATTTAAAGCCAGGTTATGCAGAATGTCCAATAGACTCTATCTTCAGCAGACTAAGGGCATGACTCAAGTAAATAGGTCACAAGAAAGCTGAAACAGAGAGTAAATATCTGAATTCAAAATACAGCATATGCACACTCACACAGTGACACACATATATACACAGACAAGAAAAACACATACACATACACACAGCATTTTGGTATCCATTTAATCTGCAGCATGAATATCAAATGTGCAGTACTACAATCATCTGCTCAAAATCATAAAATTATTTTAGTTGGAATAGCTAAAAATATTTAGTTAAACAAAGGGAGAAAGGTACATGGTTGGTCATGTGGAGAAAAATAAATAAATAAGTTAGTTTAGCATAATCTCCCTCTCTCTCTCTCGTTGTGAGGCCTGGCCCTGAGCACTTTTGCTCAAGACTAGCACTCCATGACTTGTAGCCACAGCACCACTTCCTGTTTTAGGGTGGTTACTTGGAGATAAGCTCAAGGTGGCTTTGAACTGTGATCCTGAGATCTCAGCTTCCTGAATAGATAGGACTACCTGGTTCACACCACCAGTGTCTGGCTCAAAACCAGCTTTTGATAAAATGCACTGGCTCCTTACTAAAGCCTGTAAACAAACTAAAAGGAGTATAACCCTAACACATTTGCCTTTGCTTAACATGTGTCTCCTTTGATCAGATGGGCTGAGTCTACTCCCGCAGTCAGTCTGAATACCAAAATGGCAGGACTGATTGATGACCTCTTTCCTATAGGGACAAAACTACCCATAAGGAACAGAGAGTTTCAACAAATATACCCCAAGTGAAGACAATAATTCATAAAAGGGAGTCTGTACCTTGAAGCAAGAGCAATTACCTCTTGGGGAATTGCTGGGTTCGCTCAAGTGACAGCCATTATGGCTGCGGCAGAATAAGAAACCCGGTAATGATCAACCAGACGGCATTTTATCTATGGTTGTTTATTTATGAATAGCTTTCATCCCTGCCCTGTTTGACATGTACAAGGAACTCAAATGTTAAAATGCTCACTGTGCCTCTTATATGTGCCTATATAGAATGTTTCATTGTACCTGTCTATAGGGCAGGTACACCCTGCATTCTTGGCTAATTAAACTTTGTTTCTTGTCTTGTGTTCCCACCTTAAAGTCTTGCCCCTGTTCTGAGGGAAGAACCTAAAAAGTTTAAATCTGTCTTTCTAAGAGGCTCACTTTTACATTTTCACGCAGTACCCTTTTTGGCAGGTTTACTTGAGTAATAAGTTTCAGTTAGACTTTAAAATCACAGCAGCATTATTGTAACTAAAATACCTATGCATAAAACCATATACAGATGTTTTTTAAACAGCTAATTTTATACTCTGAACGAGATAATACAATCGACTTCAAATTGTCTTCAATTTGAATAAACTTTATGTAAGTTTTTATTTTTTCTTAACTAGAAACCTTTCACCTCCTTTTTCTAAGAACATTTAATCTTAAAAATGTACAATTATAAATCCTTCCACTGCCTCTTTTTGATGCTAATCTTATAGACCTAAAAATGTCTTTTTGAAGGACCAGGGTTTTATCTCTTTGAAATGCGATCATCGGGAAAGTTAGCATCCCTACTTAGGCTGAAAAAGAGTTGGGAGCCTAACCATCACAAATTCCAATGAGCAAACTCAGCTAGAACTACGTGCTAATCCTCAATTAATGTCCAAAAACTCATGCAAGACATTTAAAAACTCTTTTGTCTTGTGTTTTAGTTTCTCCCTTCATATTATAACAGTTTTGAATAAGTCCATGTAATTTATCTTGATAGCTGTTAGGGAAAGTAATAGAATTTACACACATAGTGTTTCAGCTGTCCACAGAAAACTTTTGAAAAGAAATTGTGTGTGGCATAGTGGGATGGTACATGCTTGTATTGCAGGCTACTTTGATAGTGGAGATTGGAGATTGGAGATTAGTCCTGGTAGAAAGATAGGGAGAACCTACATCTACATGTATGAAGAAACTCTGCTTAGTTATTTTTGTTTATAATTCCAGCTACACTGGGTGATACAGCTAGGAAGACTATTCTTGGCCCTGGTAAAGGAACATGAGGTACCAGAGTAGAAAAAGTAGCCTGGATCAAATGGTAGAGTACCTGGCTAGCAAGTACTACATAAAACTAAGGAAGGAAAGGCAAGAGGAAGAGAGAGAGGAGAAAAGAGGGGATCAGTAAGGGAAGGGAGTGGGGGAATAAAGGAGAGAGACAAAAAATGAAAAAATAAAAAGGAATGAAGCAAAAGACAGAAATTTCATATACACTTAGCATTTATAGACTTTCATTATTTCTAAACAATTCTGAGTGTCAATAATTTGAAGCGATTGGATATAATTTAAAGTATACATGATGTTCACAGACTATATGAAAATATTAAATCTGTTTGTATAAGACATTTGAGCAGCTTGGGATTTTTGTATCTGCAAAGATTCTGGAATCTTCTCCTGTACATAGATTAAAAGGACCTGTCCTCCCATGACATAGCCATGTAATTATGTCTAACAGAAGAGATTCAAAATAGCACTGAAAAAACAGGATCACTATTCACTGCTTAGACTTAATGAAAGTTTCAGAAATCAAAACAGACAGTTTAAGGGGAATCAAACCATGTTTGGAAAACCATAAATCACATTGTGACCTGTAAGTGGAAGTGAGTCAGGAAATCATTCCCCTTGTTTTTCTGGTTTTGTTTTTGTTTGTTTGTTGTTGTGGTTGTTGTCGTTCTGTTTTTTTGTTTGTTTGTTTTGTTTGACTTTGTTGACTAGGGATCTAACTTAAGACCTTGAGCTTGCACTCAAGTGCTTTAATACATGAACCATGTCCTGTTTGATTTTAGATTATTTTTTCCAAGGAGAGCCTGATCAAAGGCAGGTTCAGCTTGCAATTCTCCTAACCCTGTACCCTTTGTAGAAGGGATTACAATGTATGACTACAACACCCAGATGAGTTTTGTTGAGATGGTAGTCTCACATTTTCAAATAAGTGTCTCAATATTTTCATGCTGAATAAATGGGATTACACCCAGAAGGAACTATCTCTGATTTGAGGTTTTTGTTTTGTTTTGTTTTTAGGTTCTTTGAATTTTAGTTAAGAGACTACATGTTAACAGAAGCATGGCAGGAACATAGGACTGAGACCAGAGTAATAATAAACACAGGATAAACATTTTAGTTTTCTTATTTACACATTCCAGATTTCTTATATCCTTAAGGACATAGCCTGGGCCTTTGTTTTTAATTCAGAGACCTTAAAATTAAATTTTAAATTAAAATTAAACTAAATTTAAATTTAAATCCATGTCCTTTAAGTAGCAGAATGATCAGTGAGACTTCTTCAGCAAGTTCAAACAAATATGGTTTATATCATATGAACCATCTTTCTTACATGGTATGAATTCTAGGAGTATTATGGGTTGGTTCTTGATTTGGACCCCATCTTCTGAAGCAGTATGCTTTACTGTCTCCAATTCAAACACCAGCAGGCACATGAATATTAAGACAAATAAAATAAAGATGCTTCTCTATTTGCTGTGGATGCTAAAAATGTCATTTAATAAAAAAAATATATTTAATGCATCTAATCTTTAAGCACAAATTAGCCAGACACTATGCTTCAGAGCATTGAATGTATGCATGGAGACTGTGCTGTTGATAAATTACTGGTGGCTCATGAATACTGCCGAGAGACCATAGGAATGACACATCAATTGTCATTAGCTAAGACATCGTCAAAATAAAAACTCCAAAGTGCAATTTGTACTAAAAATGCATTACTTTTGTAACATTATTAATGTTCCAAACATTCTCAAGACAAACCCATTGCAAGTCAGCGACTATTTGTGTTATTTCTTTTACTAGAAATTTGGCAGAAGGATCCAAAGATTTTTTTTCTATACTCACTGGTGAATGCTCATTAACAGTCTCATATCCATACTGGCATTGCTAATTTGAACAAAATTGTACTTGGAGCAGTCATGATTGAGAAGATGAGTCAAAACCCATTTCTTTATCAAGGTACACAAAAAGTGTATACACAAACAGGGTTGTGAGGTGGATTCTAGTGGCTCACACTGTAATTCTAGCCACTCAGGAGGCTGAGATTACACAATAAAAGTACAGAATCCAGCCCAGAAAAAAGAGCACCTATGTCTTCATCACCCATTAACCAACAAAATGCCCAAACAAGGAATTGATTCCAGAGGTAGACTTCTAGCTATGAGCAAACAAGTTGAATGAAATCACCAAAACCTTGAGTTCAAGAACTAGTTCAGACACAACAGACAGTAATAAAACATAGATTCCTTAGTATACAGGATATACTTAATTTTGTATTTGTAAAGTGGATATCATGCCTCCCTGATTCCTTTATGTAATAGGATAGTTGATTTGCTTTGTCAGGAAATAGATAAACAAACTCTGCTTCTAAGAATAACTTCATTTCTTAGACATAGAGAAAAGTGGAAGTCAAGTAGTTACAAATAGTTGAAGAAACAAACAAAATGAAAGTAAGTACATACAAAGAAAGGAGTCAAAACCAAAATATATACTGAGTAAAACACACAAATGAAGTTACAGTTTTTTTTTGTTTGTTTACAATACAGAAAAGAAAGATAAATGCTTGGGGAAAGAAGCAGAAAAGTTAAAATAGAAATCAAAATGCCAACATTTTCTATGTATCCTGATACTATAGGATAGTATCTCAACAACTTGAGAATGATTTCCTTGAGACAGAGCATTTTACTCAAAGGAGTCAATTAAAGAAAACAATATTGGGTTCTCACACTTAAAAAGCATTTCAGGGCCGGAGTTTGCCCTAGTAGTTAAAGTGCTTGCCTAGCATGCACAAAGACCCGGGTTCGATTCCTTGGTACCATATACATAGAAAAAAGCCGGAAGTGGTGCTGAGGCTCAAGTGGTAGAGCTCTAGCCTTGAGAAAGTCCAAGGACAGTGCTCAGGCCCTGAGCTCAAGCCCAGGACTGGCAAAAACAAAAACAAACAAACAAAAAAAAAACAACAAACATTACAAACTGCAATGATAACATCAAGTGTAATATATCAAGAAGGTCATTTCATGTCACTATTATTTTCCTTTCTACTTATTTCTCACTATTATTTTCTCTTCTATTTATCTCTCTCATTTCTTGGGTTCTGTATTTTATTTTCCTTTTTCTTATATGAGCGGCATTCTAAGCAGAATTCTAAGGTGGGCTGTCTCCAATGTAGTAAGCTCATGCTATGTAAGGAGGAGTTTACATTTGTTTCATAACTTTCATGCTTAACAAAATTAAAAAAAGAGCTTCCAGGTTCTCATTTTCAGCAAAAGTCTCAGAGTTGTCAACAATCCACTTTTACTAAGATCTAAGACAATAATATCATTCATAAAGCAGTCCCTGATCCAGTATCTTACACCCACTTTCAAACATGTGGGACTAGCTTCATGCAGACAGGTGGACTGAAGAGTGTAGAACATGAGGATTTTTTTTGCCAAAAAAATATCATGACATCAAAGAAGTATGGAAAACAGCTGAGCAGACAAACATGATTATCATTAGATCTCTTTTTCCAAACAAGGCGAATGAACACGCACACATACACACATACACACACACACACACGCACACACATGCACAAATGTGTGCACACACATATGTTAATTTTAATAAAATTTTGAAGCAGAAAGAAAAACAATCTCTTAAGGTTTTGAAAGAAAGCACATAAATCATCAATGAAAGAGTTAATATATACCACTGGCATCATATAGTATGTATATGTGTGTGTGCATGTGACATAGAATACATTCCTCATCTTGTAAAATCTTCAGAAAGTATATGTTTATCTCAAATAGAATTCCATATCAGCTAATGATATTTAAAGATGTAAAAAAGATATTCTATTAAAATGAATTGTAAATATATTTGTGTAACAGTTTTCTCTCCATAGTGTATTAAAGATTCAAGAAAGAATATTACAAAATCAGCCTCATCATTACAGTATACGTGTACGAATGTCATACAATAATGTGTAAATCTGGTCTGGGAGTTTGGCCTAGTAGTAAAGTGCTTGCTTAGCATGCATGAAGAACCGATTTGAATTCCTTGGTATCACATATACAGAAAAAGCCAGAAGTGGTTCTGTGGCTCCAATGGGAGAGAAAGCACAAGGACTGTGCTCAGGCCCTGAGTTCAAGCGTCAGGTCTGGCACACACACAAAAAAATCTCTCAGTAGAAACAAATAACTGGTACAGTGGTGCACATTACATATCTGTATTTCTAGCATTCAGGAGCTAGAGCAGGAAGTTTAAGGCCCACTTGGAATGGCATTCATTGAACCATCAACGAAAATGAAATCAAAGGAAAGAAACAAAGAAAAGGAAATGAAAACGAATCTGCATAACTTAGGAAAAATAATCCAAAAATTCTTAAGATTAATAATATGAGACTACTGTCTTGTAAATTGAACTCTATGCCTGTTTTAGTCTAGTGAAGTACAATGGAGTTATTTTAGTAATTAGTATAATTTAAAAGATTAGTATTTTTAACTGTACTTTTATTTTATGGGAAAAATCTAATGAAATTTTGTAACTCATGGAAAAGTAAACAGTGATTTTTTACAAATGGTGTCAAATGAAGCCAATTAAATATGGAAAACTAAAGCTATATGATGTCATTAGAAGATACTTACATTTGATGTGTAGAAATCCAAGAACTTGGTAGTGAGATCTGGATCCCAGTTAACCATCTCTGCCCCAAAAGGCTTACTTGCTTAAGCTCCAGCATTCCTCCCTCTGGAGTTACTTCTGCTCACTGTCTCCAGCTTTTTCTGCAATACTTCCCATGTTCCTGCTCTCTTCAACTTCCTCTGGTTTCTACTGCATCTTTGACTTCATTTCCACATCAGTCTCTCAGAAGCCTGCAGAGAAAATGAACATAGCACACACTGTGTGTCTTTACTCCCCACAATGGGTGACCTTTCGTTCTCTCCTTTTGAATCTCCTCTAAAGAGTTGACCTTGCAGTTATTGCACTCTGCAAGCATATACATGTTGCATTACATGGATACCGTGAAGCTTTTCCACTAGTGGGAGGAATAGTTTGATCCCCAAGGACCAGAATGGAGTCTATCTTCAAGTGCCTGGGTGACTGAACATGGCAAATACTTTTTCAAGTGGACATGTCAGCGGCAGCCCCACAACACTCTTCTTAAGGTAAAGACTTTCTGAATTAATTAAGATCTTCAAACCCTTCTCGTAGGTAGGATCTGACCAATCACATGTCTTCAGGGCATCGTTCTTATTGCTTTAGCATCAAGTATATGACTTATTTTCAATAGCACTAATCCCTAAAAGCAAGTCACTCCTTGTTACCAATATGTTTTCTGGCACACTTATAGGTTATTCTCAAGATTCTGCTGGGGTTTTTATTATTAGTTTTCACTACAAACTTGTCTATAAAAGGACATATTAGATGGTGGAGGCCTTGAAATTCCTTTGTCATGCTTATTCCTCTTTCACCTTTAAATTTGATTTCTTCAAAGTCTCAGGGAAACAATAAAATGCAGGTAAATTGTTTTCCAGAATTTACTATGATGATCTCTGGTCAATTTGCCAAGCGAGTCCTTATTATCCAAGTGAGAACTCATGAATACAATTTTTGCTATCCCATTTCCTGTAAGAATTCTGAGCTGCTAAATTACCACCAGAACCATCCAGTAAGCTGTGCTTAGAGGATTCAAAAGTGTACGTCTCCTGCTGCTCCAAATTTAAAATCCCTTTCATGAACAGGTTTCAAAGGCTTAAGAGCCACATGACAGGGTTTAGGTTCCATCACAGCTACATTCCCATTTCTCTGGTCCTAATTTTCATTGTTGTTTTTTGTTGTTGTTGTTGTTGTTTATTTGTTTTTGTTTTTTAGTTGGTTGTGGGGCTTGGGCTGTGGGCCAGGGCACTGTCTTTAAGCTCTTCAGCTCAAGGTTAGTGCTCTACCACTTTGAGCCACAGCGCTACTTCTCCTTTTCTGGTAGTTAATTGGAGATAAAAATCTAATTAAATTTCCTGCTGGAAAAGGCTTTGAACTGCAGTCCTCAGATCTCAGCCTCCTGAGTAGCTAAATTTACAGGTGTGAGCCACCACAGCCAAGCCTGGTCCTAACTTTAATGGGAAACTTTTATCATTCTGATGAAATCTTACTTAAATAATTTAAGAGAAAAAGGATTTATTTTGGCTCAAGGTTTGAGAAATTTTCATTAATCCTTTGGTGGGAAGTATGGTTTTACAGAACAGTTCATATTACAGCAGCCAGGATCTTACAGCAGCTCCAGAAAAGAGAGAAGTAGAGATGCAGGGCTAAAGGGAGAAAAGGCGTGAGGGAGAGAGGGAGAGAAGGATGGAGAGAGATGGGGAGAGAGAAGAGAAAGGGGGGAGGGAGAGAGAGAGAGCTTGGTACATACTAGTGTCCAAATTACAAGACATTAAGTTCTGACTTCCCCCAACTAAACTCCATCTCATAACACCACTGACTGGGAATCTAGTCTTCGATACATGAAATATGGGGAGAGAGGTAATACTTCATAATATATATATCGGGGCCGGGAGTTTGGCCTAGTGGTAGAGTGCTTGCCTAGCATGCACGAAGACCCAGGTTCGATTCATCGGTACCACATACATAGAAAAAAGCTGGAAGTAGTGCTGAGGCTCAAGTGGTAGAGCTCTAGCCTTGAGAAAGTCCAAGGGTAGTGCTCAGGCCCTGAGCCCAAGCCCAAGACTGGCAAAAAAAAATTATATATATATACTTCATATATGTATACATATATATATATATATAACTGTAAATCATGAGATTCCACTCCTTTTTTCTGCTGAAAGGTATTCTGTTTTGAATAGACACCACAAACTTTTGTTTTATTCATTCATCAATCAATTAATCCTTATTTTCACTTTCTCCACTATGGTAAGTAATGCTGCATCAAATAAAGAAATACCTACAACTCTTCAATGAATGAATTTATTTTCCTATATATAGAAATCAAACAGAGGAAGTTCTGGACCATATTATATTTTGTGAAGAAACTCTGTATTGTATTACATAAAAATAATTGGTTTATATACTGGAGGCTAAATCTCCTGAGAAAGGTTTTCTTAAATATTCCATACATTATCCTGCATAGTTTATTTTTTTTCTAGTAGTACTCATTTCTTTTTTAATATATTTTATTGTACTTAATAGAAGGGTTACATTATATTCAACAGATAGAAGGTAGATTGCTTCATAAACATTGCTACCCTTCTAGTAGTACTCATTTCTTTAGTGAAAAAAATATAGTGGTTTGATAAGAAATAGGAACAAATAATTTTATTTGTATGTTGTATGTTTGTGCCAGTACTAAGACTTGAACTTAAGGCCTGTGCTTTCCCTTATCTTTTATGCTGTGCCTCTTGAACCATGAATCCCATTTAACACATAACTGGTTAATTGGGGAGATTTTATGAAGACTTTTCTGCTCAAGCTAGCTTCAAATCTCCATCTAGCTAAAACACATTGAAGATATCCTCAAGATTATTTCCCTGTATTAATTTGTGACTTTCAAATTATATGCAAAGATCAATATGTCAGAGAACAAAAGCTAGAGTTAAATTCTCTCCTTCGAAATCTCAAATCTTCAGCTTACTGGTTCCCTACAGTCATCACATACGCACATATTTATAGGTTGTGAATGAGCCTGCTGAGTGGCTCTGCCTCATAGAGTTGTGTGGGAAATGTGAGAAAAGACAGAAAAAAAATATTGCACGAACTGTCTGTGAGATGTCTCCATAAATGTTAGATCCATTACTGCAACTATTTATATTATTACCATGCCAGCATGGAACATTTATCTTCCATATATTAAAAACAAAATTACTTACTGTTCAACTTCTGCTGACTATAAAACTCATATCTTTTATTAAAAACCTTCCTTGGTTTGTAACTTCTTAGAAATGCTCTTTTGTGCACAGAGGAAATTTCCCAAGAGGCACTGAAATATACAAAAGCATAACTTGGATTTATCATTTTGATTTTACATGAATCCACACTAGCTTCTTCTTATGTAGTAGACTGAGGATTTGTGCTAGGGATGAGTTAACGCACTAGTAGTCCAACACTATTAGAGTTTTCAGTAGCTTAAAATAAAGTGACTTCTATTTCCCCCAGCTTTGCCACTAACAGGGCCCAACTCAGTGCTTGATAGTCAGGCTAGGAGAATAATATCAAGAGAAACAAGTAATGTATTCATATCTCTAGAGACTTTTACTTCTCACCATTATTTCCACGGTCTATAAGTCAACCCAAAATATGTCAAATATCTTCACCAAAAGGAAATAAATAAAAGCTCTTAAAAGGGGACAGGTGTTTGGCCTAGTGGTAGAGTGCTTGCATATAGCCTGTAGGAAGACCAGGGTTTGATTCCTAGGTACTACGTACATAGAAAAAGCCAGTAGTGTTGCTGTGGCTCAAGTAGTAGAGATTTAGCATTGAGCAAGCCCAAGAACAGTGTTCAGGGCCTTAATTCAAGCTCCAGGAGTGGCAACAACAACAACAACAACAAAAAGATAAACAACCCAAAATAAACAACAAAGGTGAAGTTAAAACAAATATATATATATATATATTAGAATGAAATATACATATACGTAGTTGGTAAGGAAAATGCTATCATTTTTCTTGTGTATTCTAAGAGGGATATCTGATTTAAATCTTTTCATTTGTACTTCATTTTTGTAATAATATTTTCTAATAATACAAAATCTTCTATGTATCTTACAAATATGGTTCTGTTAACCTTCTTTACTTTTCTTTGAGATTATATTATTGTTAACTTGTTCTGTTTTATGATCTAGTAAAATAAAAGTAGAGATGTTGAATATTTCAGTTACTGTAACATTTGTACAAATGAATTCAGATACTGCCCCCTTAGTATGTCTTAAATACTAGGAGGTATTTAAAGTACAGAAAAAAATTGAAAAAATCAATAAACATGCAAAGTGATTATAAGTAATAATTACATGAGTTAATGCCATTGCACAAAAGTGGCAAATAAATTTCATTAAGCTCATTCACTTATAAATAACACCTTTTTCCAACTCGCCATTTTGGAAAATCTTAAATAGAAAGAATGACAATACAAAGACTTTGGGATAAAATTTCCAGTGTTAGTTCTGGACACATATGCCTTTCAAATTGAATTGAATACTTTTGAATTGTGCTCCCAGAATAACAGGACAATTCATTTTCACACAATAACAAGTACATATATTTGCTTCATAACTTTTCTATTAGTATATTTACTTTATGATTGAAAGTATGCTTGAAAATAATAATTTTCATTTTTAATTTTCTGAGGTTGCATTACCTTTATTGATTCTGGCTATTTTATCTCACCTTCTACATTTTGTTTAAGAAAATATGCTTTACCAGTGCCAGTGGCTCATGCCTGCAATACTAGTTACTCAGGAGGCTGAGAAGTGAGGATCATGGTTCAAGTCATCCTGTTCACAAAAACCCAAAGAATGCTTATCACCAATTTACTATCAGAAAACCAGAAGTGCTGCTATGGTGCAAAGTGATAGAGCACTAACCTTCAACTGGAACAGCCCCTAGGCCCAGAGTTCAAGCCCTACAACCAACCCAAAAAAAAAAAAGTGTATATATATATATATATATATATATATATATATATAAAGTTTTGTGAAACCATTATAAAAATGTTTTCTTTAAATTATTTAAAATCCACTTTATATTAAATTCGCTTGTTTTTATTCATCTTGAATCACATAAATATAAAAGCTTTTCAGGGGGCTGGGAGTTTGGCGTAGTGGTTAAGAGTGCTTGCCTAGCATGCACGAAGACCTGGGTTCATACCACATACATAGAAAAAGCTGGAAGTGGTGCTGTGGCTCAAGTGGTAGAGTGCTAGCCTTGAGTAAAGCCCAAGGACAGTGCTCAGGCCCTGAGTTCAAGCCCCACAACTAGCAAAAAAAAAGCTTTTCAGATTTATTCTCCTACTGATAATGCCTTCAATTTGTACATAAAATAATTTTACAGTATAATTCTACTTGTATGAAAAATGAAAACCTTCCTATTCATATGTAAAAATATGTATTTCACTTATATATGTAGCCCAGTTTATAGGGCCATGCATTTACATTATATGGATTAAGTATGCCTTAGAAAAGTGTAAATATTGTTATTCCAACCAATCATTTTAATATTTTGCACCTAACAGCCACAACTATCATATATTTTTATCCAGGGCCTTGCTCATTCTCACCACAAACTCTGAGCCCCACAGCCATATTACCATTCATATTAAATGTTCATTTTTTTTTGCCAATCCTGGGGCTTGAACTCAGAGCCTGGGCATTGTTTTTGAGCTCTCTAGAAGGTATCACTCTATCACTTGAGTCACAGCACTATTTCTGGCTTTTTCTGAATAGGTGGTACCAAGGAATCAAACTCAGGGCTTTGTGCATGCTAGGAAAGCACTCTACCACTAGGTCACACGCCAGTCCCAAAAATGTTCATTTTTACAAAGCATGATATTATCCTGCCAAAAGAAGGGAAAATAATTATTTTCTTTCATAAAAATATTAAGCATGGTGTTATATAGAGAGAGCATAAATACAGTGAGCCAGGAATAATGTACCACAATTAATAAATGGTTATTTTAGCCAGGCACACATGTCTCAGACCTGTAATACCAGACACTCAGAAAACTGAGATCTGAAGATCATGGGTCAAAATAGTTGGGACAGGAAAGATGAAGAGGCTCCTCTTTTCAATTAATCAGAAAAATGCTTCACTGAAGGTGTGGTTGAAATGTCAGATTACCACCTATTAGGAGAAAATATCAGAAAAAAAAGTTCAAGGTTCAGAGTTCAAGCTCAGGAACCAGCACAAAACAAACCAAATAAAGGATAAACTAGACACTATGGTAGAAATCAACTTTACAACTTTGTGGGAGAGGAAAGAGGAGGAGTGAGGAGAAAATGAGGGAAGAAGTAACAATGTTTAAAAAGAGATATGTTGGTTACCTTGATTTTGTAACTGAACCCTCCCTCCCCTGTTCATCACCTTCACAATAAATAAAAAAAGAACAATAATAACAAAGCTGGTCCCTGTGGCTCACGATTGTAATCATAGCTACTCAGGAGGCTGAGATCTGAGATTCATGGTTCAAAGCAAGCACAGGCACTAAAGAACATGAGATTTTATTCCAATTAACCACTAGAAAATGAGAAGTGGGGCTGTTGTTCAAAGGTAGGATGGTAGCCTTGAGCTGAAGAGCTCAGGGACAACAGTCCAGGCCCAGATTTCAAGCCCTCTGACCTCAGCCCCCTGAAAAAAGAAGGAAAAAAAGAAAAGAAAATGATTGTAATATTGTTAAGAAAACAGATAATTAATTTCTTTCTCTCTTGTCCAAAACTTAAATACTTTTATATCCCCAAAACATTTTTTTTTTGTTTTGCCAGTACTGGGCTTGAGCTCAGGGCCTGAGTACTGTTCTTGGACTTTCTCAAGGTTAGAGCTCTACCACTTGAGCCTCAGCACCACTTCCCGCTTTTTTCTATGTATGTGGTAACAAGGAATCGAACCCTGGCCTTCGTGCATGCTAGGCAAGCACTTTAACCACTAGGCCAAACTCCTGGCCATCCCCAAAACATTTTTAATTTATAAGAATATTTCAAGGAGTATTTGGGATCAAATAATTATGCAATTGTTAATAATAAAAAATGGTAACACAATTGCGCTTTACAAAAGCAAAGGACCTTAAAAGTATACAATGAAACACACACACACACACACACACACACACACACACACACACACACACACATATATATACTTTTCATTTTATCTAAAATGTTTCCAACTTTATAATAACAAGTAATTATTACTCATAACTAGTATCATATTAGTAAAACAAGCTAAGCAGGTGGGTTGGTTCAGATATTTGTCATCAACAGTGAATACAAAATAACTTCTAAAAGCTTTCTGGAATCTGTAGGATGTTGGCCATAACTTAGAGCAACATAACATTGATGATAGAGAGTGGACATGATCAAAGCTGTCCCCCCAAAAAAGACAAGGCATTGTTTCCTTGTGTCCTTTGGTTTGGCAACCATTTAAGTATAAATACAACAGCTGGGCACTGAAAGGATTGTTTCAGGACCCACTGAAGAGCCCAGAGATGTGATGCTCTTGGCAGTTCGCCTGTGTACTTGAAATGAAATGATCCCTGCAACTGGACACTTTAGCAGCTGGCCAGACAAAAGATATTGTTCAGATATTTAACAGCTGATAATTGAACATTCTAGTAATATTCCTTGAAAAGAAAGTGGTTACACAACACTTTGGCAAATGTGCAGAGACATTGAAATTTAGTTTGGGATGGTGATTTATGAGAAGACAGACCAAAAAGCATACAATTGTCACTGTCTCCACTCTTTTCAGTAAGACTTCCAGTAAGATTGGGTTAGGAAATCGGAATATAAACTTAAAATAAATCAAGCTTAAATTTCAATATTGAATAGACATTTGGTATTATTTGGCTTTCACTTTGGTGACAATTAATCTTTATGCTAGCAAATATACATGTTTTCTTACTGCTTCAGTGTTTGTGATGTGATGATACTATGAAATAGACCTCTATAATGATTCTTTTTGAAATCTCATAGTTTAAAACTGTGAATATTTTACGCTGATTAATGTATTTAACTGTCTATCAAGTCTATTTACTTAAAAAAGTATATTATAAATTTAAAAGATTATTCTGCCGGATGAAATAAATGAGGGAAAATATACATTTAATTGACAGGAAAGATGAAGTAATCTTTCTTATATATATAAATACAATAGAATAATATGCAACTTAAAATGGCTTTTTACTCGAGATTTTAATCATAGATATAATTATAAATTTCTATATAACTGAGAAAGATGGAGTGTGATTAAGTGTGTGTTAATTTTAAAAGGTAAGAATAATCAGCCTGTAATCCTAGCTACTCAGGAGACTGAGATCTTTAGGATCAAGGTTCAAAGGCAGCCTGGCACAAAAGCACCTGAGATTCTTATCTCCATTTAATCTGTAGAAAACAGGAAGTGGGGGATGGCTCATGGATAGGGCAGTAACCTTGAGTTGAAGAGCTCAGGGACAGCGCCCAGGCTGAGTTCAAGCCCAGAATCCCACAAAAAAATAAAAAAAGAAGGAAGGAAGGAAGGAAGGAAGGAAGGAAGGAAGAAAGAAAGAAAGAAAGAAAGAAAGAAAGAAAGAAAGAAAGAAAGAAAGAAAGAAAGAAAGAAAGAAAAAATAAGCATAGCCTGGTATGCTAGCCTTGAATGAGAGGCTCAAAAGCAGCACCTAGGCCTAGAGTTTAAGCTCAAGGACCAGCATACACACACACACACACACACACACACACACACACACACACACACACACACACACACAGACAGTCAGTAAGTAAATAAATCATTAAATAAACTCTTATAGCTATGATTTCAGTTAAGGAGCAGATGAAGTTTGTGTATTTAGTCCTTTGTTTTGATACTCAGCACAATAGAAACAACAATAATAAAAACAATAATAATAATGCATCAAAAATAAGTAACCCAAGGTTACTTAAAAGTAATGGCATTGAATTTGTGTTCTCATGCATTATACTTGAGATTTCTGTTTTATATAAATAGCTATTGAAGTAGACTAATTGAAAATCAATCCCTTTTCACTCTAATGCATTGCTTCACAGTTGTCCATTAACATTTATAAAACTATATCTTTTTAAGGAATTGTTTCATAAAATCATAATTGTCTAAAGAAACTATCCAATTGTCTACATCATTCCAGTTGACCTCACTTGAGTGAATGGTTTCCCACTTTTCAGAAATCAGGGCCTAGTGGACTTCCTAGGGTGATGCCACAGTAATTAAAATATTTACCATTCTTAAAATATCCCAACTTTTCTATTTTTGCTTTTTGTAAAAACAACAACAACAAAAAGCCAATGACAAAAGCACATTGCTTTGATTTAATCTTTTAAAATACCTTCTTGAGCCTGATGTTACAGAATACATCCTAAATCCCATTCTGAAGATAGAGGCAGGGGCCAGAAAACTGTCAGTTTTAGGCTCACATTAAACTCCAGGCCAAACTGGGATACATAGACAGATCCTGTCTACACAAAACAAAAACAAAGACAAAAAATAAAGGAGAAATGAAACAAAATGGAATTTTAGTCCAGAGCTGGTGGCTCAAGTCTGTAATCCTAGCTACTCAAAAGGCTGAGATCTGGGGATCATGATTAAAAGCCAGCTTGGGTATGAAAGTTCGTGAGACTCCAATTATCAGTAGAAAACCAGAAATGGTGCTGTGGCTCAACTTGATAGAGCTCTAGCCTTAAGCTGAAGAGCTCAAGAATAGGCCTAAAGTTCAAGCCCCATGAAAAAAAATGGAATCTTATTTTAAAACAGATATTTATCATTTCATTCAATTGTTATATTTCTCCAGATGAAGAGTTGGGACAGTGCCCAGGCCCAGAGTTCACGCACCATGATGAAAAAAAAAAAATCCTGACAAGTGAGGACTTTCATTCAAATCTCATGTAATGCCACAAAAACATTAATGATGAAACATACATAATTTTAATAACATAGGGCTTTTCAAATTACTCTAGCCTTGACAAATTCTACTGCTCTAAATATAATTAGGATGATATATTACTTGGGAAGAATTAGCCATAAAACTCAGGCTCCAATTTTGAGTTTCTAATATTCCCTAATTTTACCTGCTCAAAGGTGAATATGTTGGGTGAAATTTAGCAAAATGAAAGTCTAAAAACAGAACCTTTGTATATATTCCTCAATTCAATTGACCTGTGACACTCACACATTTTCAATCCAAGCACTGGAGACCTGAATCATGTAATCACTTTTAACTGTTCCCTCTTTGCCCACTCAAAGTCATTCATCTGAATTTCCTCTTTGGAGAAAACTCAAGAAAATTAATGTGACCGTGAATCAAAATTATAGATAAGATGGGAATAATCTTTGGGGCTTTATACTAACTTTGGGGGTTAAAAGAAGCATGATATAATAATTTAGTTTTATTCCTTGTCTTTTTTCATGAAATTTAAAAGTCAAAGCTCTCTTCAATATAAAAAGGCATAATAAAATGTACACATAAATGATGAGATTGCAATACATCAAAATAGACTAGTCTTGTATTGGAATTATTTTAGTACTATTATAACTTATGAACATGACATTCTTAATAAATATACCACTGTTAATTTTACTATACAACTTATTTGAAATTGTAGTCTAATTTTTATACTTTGAGAGACTATAACATGTTTTGAATGTCATCTATTTCATATAAAAAATGTGTTCCTTTGTTTCAAAAGACATTAAATTGGAAAATACCTGACCACATCCAACATCATTTCGCCTAGTTTTTATACATTATTTTTTGCAGGCTATACTATAGAGCATATTGGCTCTATTCTGTTTTCTTGTTTCCACTTTATGAAACTTTGGTTGTTGTTGATTTTACTTTTTTGCTTTACTTCCCACCATTTCCTACCATTTTATTTTCTTTCATTTAGATTATGTAATGGTGGATAAACTACAGAAAATAATACTGGTGACTTTTCTGGGCTCCTGTTTGGGAAGATGGATATCAATCTCTCAGCTTCTAGTTGGACAAACTACAGGGCAGGAAAAGGAAAACAAACAAGAGAACTTTACATGACTGGCCCTGCAAGATATGAAATCAAACAGTGGAGGGGCTTTTTTAAATCCTGTAAAATGTTAAATAAAATGCTATAAATTCCTTATTCTACCACAAAAGCTGAAGTAAGTCTGTCAAATTAAATCATTTGGGTAAGTTTTATATTTAACACGGAGAATTGGTATTAGAAGCACATTTTGAGGCTTCATGTTCAGATTTTGGCACACACATAAAGACTGTAGATAAACAATGATGTCAAATATTGTTCATGATGCTTTACACTTGGGGGTTTACAATATTGGAAATAAGCCCCAGGCTACCTTTGGTCTAATGCGTGGTGAATCCTGGAAATAACATTCTTCTTTATACCATTCATTTCACTGAACTCAATAAAAAAAACTTATCTACTAGACTGACAAATTTGTCTTAACACAATGACTCTGGAGACACTGGTAACTATTCATCATCTCATGAGTGAACGTTATATTTTAGTAATGAGTATGGGCTGAAAACATTGCTGTTTATCAGAGTGACCGCATGGTCACTGTGTCCTCTTGCAGTTGAAATTTACAAGGATCAAATTGAGACTCAGGACATTGCATTGAGGTTTTATGTTTGGGATATTCATTCTGTGTCAGATAAAATCTTTATTCACAAAATGGACTTTTTTTTCTCTCAATCACACATGATGAATCATGGATGTTGCCCACAAAGCCTTCGGGTAAGAACATGATAGACAAGGAGTGCTTTCCTTATGTCCATTGGAAACTGCGACTTGCACATGCAGCTTTTTCTGAAGAATTTAACTGCTTTATTTTGATTTATCCAAAACAGACAGCAGAAACTTTTCTATATTTCCTCTTTATGAACAAGTGTTACACCTTAGAATAATATATTTTTTCTTCTCATATATGTCAAGTTTCAGCAAATGGGTCCAAAACTTTTCTGCTCTTCAACATTTTTTCCTCTGTGTTACTGACAAAAGTTGAATACACACATATGTACTGAACATATTATATATATATATGTTGAACATATATGTATATATAAGATATATGTACATAACCTGAACATTCACATGCAACCATTGCTGTATATCTGTGGAAAAATATCTCTTTCCAATCAGAAAATTGGCCTATGATCTCTATCTGCTCAAATAAAGTAGAATTTAATAGATTCTAGCCTTGCTGTTTAAGTTACTGACTACATATTTTGCCCTTTATTCTCTTCTGCTATTTTACAGAGGAGTCTATCAAGAGACCATGTACAGAAATTCCAAGTAAAATATATCATAAAAGAGGAACTCTGAGAACCTAGTGACCTGAAAAAAATGTTACTTATGAAACTAATGACCTAAGAATGCCTTTAAATTGGAGAGCATCTAGTACAGCAGAGACCTTCAAAATGGACATGTGAGCATTGATCCACATAGAAGATTAAATAGCACAATGTATTAAAACGCATAAGGTAAAAGAGAATTTGGAGTTTGTTTTATACAAGTATTTTACTCAACAGCTAAGGGACTCAATATCGTTTTCTCCCTCCTTGTCTTCCCACAGCTTTTCTTTCTTTCCTTTGAGAATATTTGATAGTGTTTTCTTATATTTGAATCATATTTGTTAACACTACTTTTATATGCAAATAAATTATAGTAAGAGGTTCTTATAGAGACAAATGGAAAGGGAACTGATGGGAAAGTACATTCATGAGACTAAATTTACATATGTGAAGATAGAACTAGTAAATTTGAGGAACCGGTTGGGATTGTGCTACATGATAGGGAAAGCTCTGGAAGGGGTGGCATTGATTAAGACACATTGTACCCAGAAACTAACATGCTAAATTGAATTATTTTGTATGCACATATACTTAATGGTAATAAATTTAGTAGGTATTTTAAAAGCAAGTCACTAGATGTGTCATAGTTATAAAATATACCTCTAATTGGGCATGGTGGCTCACACCTGTAATCCTAGTACTCAGGAGGCTGAGATCTGAGGATCAAGGTTCAAAACCAGCTGGGGCACAAAAGGACCTGAGACTCTTATCTCCAGTTAATCTCTAGAAAATGGAAAGTGGGACTTGGCTCAAGGGTAGAGCAATAGCCTTCAGCTGAAGAGCTTGGGGCCTAGTACAAGCCCCATGAACCGCCCCCCCCCACACAAATAGATAGATAGATAGATAGATAGATAGATAGATAGATAGATAGATAGATAGATCACCACACTACACTAATCAGCATTTTCATTTACTTATAAGTATAATTTTTTTAACCAGGGGAGAGAGTGAACGCAGTCCCCCACTACCACAAATTATGCAGTCAAGTTTCCCACATTTGGGGAAACTGCAGGGGTGAGTACATCCGGAGTGCAATGGATAAGCCTTGCCCTGGGAAAACCACCTTTGTGATCATGGTATCTCCCCTGCCAGGTAAGTATATAAGAGTAATTTGTTAATGAAAAAATGTAGATTGTATTTAAAAATATGTATAGCTGTTGTTCACTACTGTTAATAACTATTATTCCTAGCAATAAATTTCAAAAATAATTATCTATATATTGATTACTGTTTATTGCATCTGTGAGGATAGGTATGCTTTTATGTTTATTTTAATGATAATATCATTGAATTTTGATTATCTACTCAGTAAAATATGACAGACTTGAGAGCCAAGGGATAAACAAAAATGCAGGCATCCACAACATTTAACTGAAGATTAAATCAATAAATACAACTTTTATTAATATGTCCAATGACAATTTTATTTTATTTGACAGGATAAAACACAGTTGTTATGGCCTCTTTCATTCAGAATAGAGTGGCAGAGGTGAAATGAATAATGAATTTGCATCTATAATTTCTTCAGATCAAGAAGAAAACCCTTGAAGTTCAGATTCATTTTTAAACATTATATTATCCGTGGTGTACAGTTCAATAGGCTTCATTAGAAATTAGGATAAGACATTAGAATGCTGAAAGAAATCACAGAGCCAACTCCTGATCATTTCATATGGTTAGACAAAGCATACTTTCTGTTACCTAAAAAGATGTATATTTTTTCTTTCTTCTTCTTTTCATAATTAAATAAATACAGAAATATTTATTTTGAAATTCATGCTACTCAGAAAGCATTCAAAAAGATTCTCTTGGAGCCTCAACATTGAACTTAATTATAAATTAATTGGCCCTCAGATTAGCTTTCTAACTCAAGGTCACCAAAGTAAGTGAAAATTATATTTTTAAAATTCCATTTCTAATATTGATTGCTATGTATTAGATCTAACACTATATTTTAGATTTAATGATATCTTTCCCAAAATACTTCATATATTTCTATTTCTATATTTCATTATCATTTCAAAGGAAATTATTTAACATTTACAGATAAATCATATATTCAACTCATATAGGTGAAACAAATGATGGAACTAGAAAAAAAATGAAGGAATGGTTGGATTTCGTATTAATAGGAAAGAATGATAAAAGTGGTAACATTGATCAAGTTGCATTGTATTCATAAATTGACAGGTTGAGTTGAATCTATTTTGTGCAACTACTTAAAGATAGTTACAAAATGAAATAAATAAAAATAACAATAGAAATTTACCCTATCTCTAAAAAAATCTCTAAAGTATTTATTGCCTAAATGCACATGGTGTAAACCCAAGTTATTTTGTGGCTTGGTTTCTACAGTCTGAATCTCTTGTCACAGAACAGCTTTCCACACTTGACCTTAATTAGTTGAAATTTTTATCTCCTATTTCATATTGTTAGAAATCAGATTAAGATTCCATCCTCGTACCGTGTTGCTTTTCCTATTCTTTATAGAATTTGTATTCATCAATCCAATTTCCTGCAATAAAATATCATCAATTAGCCATTAGATAGCTACCACAAAAGTTTATTTCTCTCAGTTCTGTCAACTCAGAAGCAAGGCTTTGGAAGATTTTGTGAGTGAGTATAGCTTTGTAGATGGCAACTCTTAGCTTTCCCCAGAAGAAAAAAGGATGAGGTAGTTCTGAAGATCCCGATTTACAAAGACATTAATCCCATTTCTGCAACTGCCTGTCCTTGACAAAAGCACCTCTTCAAAGGACCCTTAAGACCCTTACTTAGGCCTTAAGAGATCATCCTTTACCTTAAATAGGATATTACATTCAGATTGTGGTACAATTATACTATATATTTTTTCTGATCAATTTTAAACCTAAATTTCTCTTTGTTTTTGCACTATACAGCTATTAACCATATCATCTGATAACTTTTCATCTGCAACCTTATTAACTCAGGCAGATCAATGGATAAATAGACAATAAATAGACTCAGTAAATCCCATTTTATTGTGAAAAGTATGGTATTTTTACATGACTTAATTTTATATTTTTAATATAATTGATCTTTATTCCACTATGGTACATTGCAATTTATTTTGTGTGAAATATTCATTTAAAGTATTTTTTAACTAATTTTTAAGGAGTGTCTCATTTCTTTGGTCAGTTTATATTCTGAGAATGTTAATGTAAATATTGTATGGCAGTATTTACCATGCTACTTGTTCTACTTTGCTCTTGAACTGCTATTTTCTTTTCATATTTAAGAACATATGATCCCAGAAATACATCATTTCAATGGGGGAAATATGGGCTTTCAATTATGTGAATAAAAGTGAGATCAAACCAAGGAAGTGAAGGACCTCTATGATGAAAACTTTAAAAATGTAAAAAACAAATTAAAGCAGAATTAAAGAAGTGGAAAGACGTCCTATGCTACTGGATTGGGAGGATTAACACTGTGAAAATTGCAATACTTACAAAGACTATCTACAAATTCAATGCAATACTCACCAATATCCCAATGTCATTCTTTAATGATAAAGGAAAGCAATCTCAAAATTAATATGGAAAAATAAAAGATCCCATATTGCAAAAAAGATAAATAAAAAACAAACAAAAAATCCTTAGCAGAAAGAACACCACTACAGGAGTATCAATATTAAACCTCAGACTCTATTACAGAGCTATAAAAACAGAATGATACTGGCACAAAAACAGGCCTGAGGACCAATAGAATAAAACTGAACCCAGAAATTAACCCATAAACCTATAGCCACCTAATCTTCAGTAAAGGAGCCAAGAATACAGGATGGAAGACGGCCTCTTTAACAAGTGGTGCTGGCAGAACTGGTTAAGCACCTGAAGAAAACTAAAGTCAGATCCTTCTATGTCACCCTGCACCAGGATTAATTCCAGGATCAAAAACCTTCAGGTAAAAGCAGATACCCTCAAAACTTTACAGGAAGTAATAGGATACACCAAGACTCCTTTGCACTGGTGTAAACTTTTTAAATAAAAGCCCAGAAACACAGCAAATTAAGCAAAGTTGGACAAATGGGACTGCATTAAATTGCAGAGCTTCTGTATGGCAAAATGCATAGCTAGTGAGGTAAATAGAAAGCCCATGGAATGGAAGATCTTCACCAACCAAACAACAGACAAGGGCGTCATATCTAAAATATACCTACAGCTGAAGAAATGAGATACTTCTCTGAAGAGGAAATAAAAATGACCTATAGACACATAAAGAAATGCTTGACATCTCTGGCTATAATATAAGTGCAAATCAAAACATTTCTGAGATTCCACCTAACTCCAGTTAGAGTGGACATTATCAGAAATCTAATAAAAAATGCTGGAAGGGATGTAACCAGAAGGGATCACTACTATGAGTTTAAACTCGTTCAACTACTCTGAAAAGCATTATGATGGTTCCAAAAAGACTAAACATAGATCTCTGCTATGACCCAGTTATCCCAGTCCTGGGAATTTATCCAAATGTCCATAAACAAAGCCATATTATAAAGCTATTTGCACAACCATGTTTGTTGCAGCATTATATACCATAGCAGAGATATGGAACCAAACCAGACGCCCTCAGTAGATGAATAGATCAAGAAGATGTTTTATATATTCACAATGGAATTATATATTGCCATCAGAAATAATGACATTGTTCCACTGGTAAGGAAATAGAAGGCTTGAAAAAAAATCATATTAAGTGAAGTAAGCCAGACCCAAAGGAATATAGGCTCAATGAATTTTCCCATTTGTAATAACTTAGATATAACTAGGATTTTCTTAGCAAAGGATCACAGTAGATCAAAAGCTATGTACATATGGCCATATAGGATAAACCTAAGTGAAATGAACTCCAGTATATGGAAACAAGAGGTTTATCTTTGTGATTGTTGTTCTTAATGTATTATGTGAAGTTATTTCTTTTCTCTTTCACCCCTTATTTCTTTTGCCCATCCTGGGGCTTGAACTCAGAGCCTGAGCTCTGTCCTTGGGTTTTTTCAAGGCTAGATCTCTACCACTTGATCCATAGCATCATTTCCAGCTTTTTTCTATATATGTAGTACTGAGGAATTCAACTTGGGTCTTCGTGCATGCTAGGCAAACACTCTACCACTAGGCCAAACTCCTGCACTCCTCTATGTTTTATATCATTTTACTGTATCTGATTTGGGTACCTGGTATAAATATGTTTATTTGAAATAAGGAAGGGAAGGGGGAAAAGATGATTGGGAGGCGGGTATCAAGGTCCAAAAAGTAATGCACCCACTACCTGACTAATGTAAATGTATCCCTGCTATACATCACCCCAACAATAAAATACAATTTTAAAAAAGACAGCTTGCATCGGGACAGGGTCATCTTTGCCACATGGTAGATAATAGAGTTTGGCATCTTGTCTTCATGGTAGGAGAAGTTGAAGCTCCTACCTTCAAGGTAATGGACATGCCTGCATCCTTGGATGTTAGGCAGGTACTTGGCTGATAGGTTACTAAGCCTCTCAATCCAGCCCCTAAGACTGTAAGTTTCCTGTGACCCTGTCTCCTGACCTGATTCTATTTAGGCCTGCACTAGCTAATACCCCAGAAAATCATGCCATAGGTCTTAGCTAGCATTCATGTTCTGATTCTTATCTCTTAGCTCTTCTCTGGTCACTGTGCTGTCCCACTTCAGCTCTCCACTGGAATTGGATTGTAAGTATTGTTTTTATTCTTTCCTCTTCAGCCTTCATGGCTAAGTTTCCTAACTGTATTTGCTGGCTGCTAGACTTTGAGATAGGAGTTTACCATACAGTTGCTGGCCTTTTAATAAAGACTCCAAAATTCGGCCTTTCAAAATGTGGCTTCTGCGTTTCCTCACCTTGCAACAATACCATTATTAGTTAGTGGAACTATACCAGTTCTGATGTAGGCTTTATGCTTTTTCCTTCACCTCCAAAAGAAATTTGCTAACAACTTTTCAGAAACCAAATATATAATTTCACAATTGATTAAAGAAAACATTTTGCCCATGACATAAACTTCATTACTTGAACCTGAACTCTGGGCCTGGGCACTGTTCCTGAATTCTTCAGCTCAAGGCTACCACCTTACCTCTGGAGCAACAGCACAATTTCTGAGTTCCTAGTGGTTAATTGGAGATAAGAGTCTCAGGGACGTTAGTGCCCAGGCTGGCTTTAAACTGTGATATTCAGAACTCAGCCTCCTGAGTAGTTAGGATTACAGATGTGAGCCACCACACTCAGCTTAAACTTCATTCTTGTAAATATATTTACTGGATGAACAATTATTTTTTGTCACCAATATACTAAGATGCAGAGTTTCCAAACGTGAAATGCAAGAAGGAAAAATAAAATGTGCTTAGAATACATATAATTTTGTTTTCAGTAAGTGTTATGGAATTTCCTTAATTATTTTTTCCTTCTTTCTTCATAATATTGATGTTTGAACTCAGGGCCTCACCATTATTAATGGAAAGTGATACCATTTGACCGATTTTGTCAATGTTTCTTTCTTTTTCATTAGTTATATTTCAAGTAGGATCTCTTTTATGTGCATGTTACCTTGGTCTGTGATTTTCCTATTTGTGTTCCCCTGTATCTTGGGGAAGAAAGGTACATTCTACTGGGCACAGACACTCTGCTTCTCTTCTTTGCTCTCAGGTGTCAGGTTTGTACCATGTTGTCATTTTTTAAAATTTTATATATAGAGGGGTTACAGTCGTATTCACCAGGTAGTAGGTGCATTACTTCTCACATATTGATACCCCTTTTCATGTTTTATCCCCATTTCCCTTCCCCCATTCAGTCTTTGGTTGACAGGGAATTTATTGAAGTATGCCCAGGCTAGCCTTGAACTGTAATCTGCTGGTCCTCACCTAATTCCAAGGAACTAAAAGTACAGGCAAGGATCCCCAAGGTCGACTGCATTACTGCACTTAAAAAAATCCATAATGTATTGTACTAATGGTACTTTTATACATTTTTTACTCAAGAAAAAAAATCTGGTCAGGAAAGCCAATTAAAAATTATTAAATAGGGGCCGGGAGTTTGGCCTAATGGTTAAAGTGCTTGCCTAGCATGCACGAAGACCTGGGTTCGATTCCTCGGTACCACATACATAGCAAAAAGCCGGAAGTGGTGCTGAGGCTCAAGTGGTAGAGCTCTAGCCTTGAGAAAGTCCAAGGACAGTGCTCAGGCCCTGAGCTCAAGTCCAGGACTGGCAAAAAAAAAATTATTAAATAGGTTAATTTATTTAGTGATGCCTTTATGTATTCATTTACTCATTTCTAATTAGTGTTATCAGACTCCTTAATTTGTTCAAAATACTTGCTAGTAAATTAACAATGTTTTATTATTTCTCTCTCTTAATTATTTCTCTGAGATCTTTTCAACTGCTTTTCTTTTTCTTTTTAAGTTACCTTTTATCTTTCAGGCTGGAAATTGAAAGCACATTACTACTAAGCTACAGTCTCAGATCCACATAAGTTGTCTTTCAAATTACTTTTTATATAAGCTTTGTGTACATACGCCTTACATGAAAAATTGTGCTGATAACATTGATGACTCTTTCTTAAACCTGTTGCCGAAAATTAATCATTCTAATAGAATTCAAAGTAATCTTATTTTTAAATTGCTACACAAGCAGAAGTTTTTGTTTTCTTATGCCAGACATTTAATTCTCTGTGAAGGTTTGTGGTATCTGTGAACTTGACTGGTTTATGTTGCCCTATTATTCAATAAAACCCTAGCATAATGTTGCCGTGAAGAAATTTTGTGACTCTAATATATGTGATAAATTGAGTTTTTTTAAAAAAGGTTTTTTTTTTCCTTTTAGTGGCTTTTTGCTATCAAGTACTTAGTAAAACTGAGGAATAATGGAAGAAGAAAAAAAATTGGTGGGTTATGGGGCTTGAACTCAATCTGAGCACTGTCCCTGACCTCTTGAGCTCAAGGCTACCACCCTACCCCTGGGCCTGGGCGATGTCCCTGAGCTCTTCAGCTCAATGTAACCTTGATCCTCATATGTCAGCATCATGAGTTTTTAGGATTACAGGTATGATCAGGAAGAAAAAAAATTTAGCTTCAGTTTCTAAGACTGTCTTCTCTTTATACTTCCACTCATCTACCCTGCTGTACAAAAATCAGCCCTGCTAGCTACTAAGCCAATTCTTCTGGGCTTCTTCTGTCTAACTACCTATTATCTATCTTCTGAGTTTTATTTCTTTAGATAACTCAATTGATAAAAGCTTTAATATCAATATAACATAAGCAATAATATCCACCTGGCAATTTACTCTTATTTGATCTAAAAAACTCAATGCATTTCAGACTCACATTTAGCACATATCAATATCAAATGAGGATAACATAATTCTCATGATAGCTTAAGAAAGGCAAACAAGATGAAAATATTCCTTAAACTGCATAAGAAACAAGTGCTATGAGTTGTAGGATCTTATCTATCTATCCAATCTCAAAAGGAAGTTTCCTTTACCTGTATTCTAACTTTCATTTCTGTGGACAAAATTTTAGGATACTTATTTTGAGATCATGTATAGTTGGGAAATAACAGGCATTCAATATCCTACTATGTATTTGCTAATCAATTAGAGGTTGTGATGGAGGCACATTTTTCAGTTATGTCCTTATATATCTTTGCAAATACTAGCAATGAAAGGAAGATAAATTTGTCCTGTCCAACTTCACAACAAATATTCAAGATAAATTATACATATATTTTTCTGTGCACATATATTACTATAAACAATATATTTGTGAGAAGGGGTTTATAGTTACTAAGTTTGAACTCAGGGCCTCTAATACTTTACAATGCACTCTACCAATTTGAGCTGTACCCATTACTTTTCATTTCTTTAAGTTATTATAAAAATAAGGCAATGCCCTTTTGCCTGGGACTGGTTTTCATTTTCCTCCCTTAGCTCCTCAGTAGCAGGCATTATACATATTCTCCTAAGCTGGCAAGTTTTTGAAATAGGGTTTTTCTAACTTTTTAATTGGACTGGACTTGAACCATGAACCTATTTCCACTTAGTTTCATGGGTATGCCAGGATAAGAAAATAATTTTCAATTAAAATGTTTTTACATACATCAAAACCCTAAGATAGTTTAAAGGGAAAAGAATACACATTAACATTGTGAAATGCCATTTTCTCAATCATATAAATATATTTTGCAGCTCTTTTTGGCTGACACTTTTGCTTTAAGTCAAAAGTACTTATGTGAAAGCCTTTTTCCCCCTTTTAACCCATCTCTTATGAAATTGTGTGGGAGGAAGTTGTGAATCAGTACCACTCAATCCTTGACATTAATTCACCAGACACATATTTTCATTTCAGAAGAATTATGGAAACATTCATTCAAAAGAGAACATTAAAAGATAGTATTCTCTGTTTAGAGCCTTTTCCTTTTCCAAATGGCAATGAAGCATAGTAAAGACAAAGTAAATTGCTTCCTATTCCATCTGCTTTTCAAAGCTGTAGTACTGGCTGAACTAAATCACAGAAACTACATCTGAACTCAGATAAATGAAAAGCCGGGCATGACAGCAAAACTAGGCACAATTATTTTGTCCCAGCTTGGTCTGACTATTATAAAGCAGAAGCTATTTATTTGAACACAGTAGGGCAATATTCGACACATTTCAAGGAACTTGTTTTTTCTTTATTTGAAACTTCTAAATAGCCAGGAGTTTGGATTAGAGGTAGTGTGCTTACCTAGCATGCACAATGACTAGAAGTTAATTCTTCAGTACTTCACACATAAAAAAGGCTGGAAGTGGTTCTGTGGCTCAAGTGGTAGAGATCTAGCATTGAGAAAGCCCCAAAATAGTGCCCAGTCCCTGAGTTTAAGCCCCAGTACTGGCAAAAAAAATAAAAGGGGGGCCGGGAGTGTGGCCCAGAGTTTGAGTGCTCTCCTAGCATGCACAAAGCCCTGGGTTTGATTCCCCAGTTCCACATACACAGAAAAAGCCAGAAGTGTTGCTGTGGCTCAAGTAGTAGAGTGCTAATGTTGAAAGAGCCCAGGGAGAGTGCTCCAGGCCCTGATTTTTAGTCCCAGATCTGGTAAAACAAAAACAAAACTTTTAAATAACAGGAATCTTTGTATAGGTGTGGTCTGGATTAAGGGACGTAACAATGTGTGTGTCAGGACATGTAGGTCCTGATGAAAGGCATTCCTGGCAATGATGCCATTTTGCTTCTTTATTTGATTTTATTTCACACACCCCCACACACAAACATACACACACAGAATACAATTTTATATATGTACAGATATATATGCATATTTATATATGTATATATACTTGTATACATACAAGTATGTATGACCCCCCCCTCCAACACACACACAGATATAGTTCACAGCAGAAGTTGAAATTATAAGGATGTTTAAGTCTCAGATTTTAAGAGGAAAAGTAGAATAGGAAACATAGAAAGATACTCTCAGCAGTTGGACCTGCTCAAATTCACACAGGAAGACTGAAGATATGCAGAAATGCATGAAGGCTACTGGACAGAAATACTACTGGAGAGGAAATACTTAAATACTTTGTTAAATGTCAAGCTTCTTATATACAACTTCCTTTGAAGCATTCACAAAATAAAATCACAGATTCCATGGGCTCTAGATCACATGTATTTTTTGCATTAAGGCACACCTATCAGAAAATCCTTGGCTAACTACAATATTGAATTGTCCTTATATGCATGCCAAGGTAAAAGTTGTGAGAATCCCCACAGGGCACATAATAGAATGTCCCTAGATATCAGTTAGATAACTGAAAGCATGGGGACAGGTGAGCTTCTATGGCAATCATTTTGCTTTATGGTGAGCTTTAGAATTATGTTTTTATTGTGGTTGTTTGGATTTTTGATAATCTTTTTGAGACAGATTTTTAAAAAAATAGACTGGTGGGCTAAAAGTATGGCCTAGTGGTAGAGTACTTGTCTGAAATGCACAAAGCCCTGGCTTCGATTCTTTGGTACCACATTCACAGAAAAAGTCATAAGGGGTAATGTGGCTCAAGTGGCAGAGTGCTAGCCTTGTGAAAAATGTTCAAGGATAGTAGCCAGGTCCTGAGTTCAAGCTCCAAGACTGGAAAAGAACACAAAACAACTCCCCCCAAAGAAAAACAGAGTAGCCTTGAACTCATGGTTTTCCTGTTGTAGCCCCACATGTTAGGGTAACAAGAATATACCACCATATCTGAGAGATCACTGGGTTTAAACCCTAGAACCAACAACCAAAGAGTAACAAAAACAAGAGAGAGGCTGGAAGGAAAGTGGGGAATAGATGTTAGAGAGAAGGCCTTTGCAACTTCATGATGACAAAAATCATATATGACGGGCTGCCCAAGAAGAATTGGAATAATGAAGGAAAATATCTGATAAAGTGAGCCTACCAAAAAGTAGGAGTTGTTAAGATGCTTAGATACATTGACCTGCACTCTTCCGGCTTCTATTTCTTCTTATACCATTAGGCCAAAAGTCACAGGTCATGAATCAAAGAAACTTTGTAGATTTCACACGTGACAGTAAACCTCTCTGAATACACCCAGAGCTAGTGGGTAAAAGAGGAATTTCAAAGATAAGGACAAAATAAAATAGTAAGTGTGAAATTCATATGTAAAAGTTGAATGGTAGTGGGGCTGGGGGCTTGGCCTAGTGGTAGAGTGCTTGCCTAGCATGCATGAAGACCTGGGTTAATTCCTTGGTACCATATACATAGAAAAAAATCCAAAAGTGGTGCTGAGTCTCAAATAGTAGAGTTGTAGCTCTGAGTAAGCCAAGAACAGTGCTCAGGCCCTGAGTTCAAGACCCAGGATTCGTAAAAATCAATAAATCAATCAATAAAGTTGAATGGTAGTTACCTTAATCTTGGATGACCAGATGGGGTGAGGCTTACTTTTGCCCTACATTTCTTTAGTTCAAACAGAATAGGATGTATACACAGTGTCATAATGAAATATCTTCTTTGCAAAACTAAATGCATGAACTAAAAAGAAGAATTGATATTCTAGATAGAAAATGTTTTAAAAGTGATAGTGAAAGGAAGAAAAAAAATAAACACATGAAAATAAGTTCCTGAAATGAGATAGAGGAAACCTGGTATGAGAGCAAACAGAAAAGGAGACATCGATATCAAAGTTAAATTAAATCTCAGGAAAGTGCAAGATTTTTTTTCTTTTCATTTTTATTTTGCCAGTCCTAGAGCTTGAACTCAGGGCCTGCGAACTATTGTTGGGCTTTTTCAAGGCTAGCATACTACCTCTTGAGCCACAGCACCACTTCCAGCTTTTTTTCTGTGTATGTGATAGTGAAGAATGGATTCTTCGTGCAATTCAGACAAATATTCTACCACTAGGACACAGTCTTGATCAACTACAGGTTTTTGGACAACCTAATGCGAGACTCATACCAAGATCCCATATTATTTTATCAGGATATACAAAGTAACATCCACTAAAATTTTTAAACCCTTAATCAAGATAAAAATATAAAACTTAGATTTTATTTTGATGATCACTCTCTGTTTTAGAAACATCCACTTTCATGGAATTTGCCTGGCAAATCCATTTCATCTGGAAAAGTAAAGAAATGTTATTTTGGAATATTTCATAAGAAATTCTGTGACTCTTCAGGCAGAGATGGATATGCAAGCTGGAATGAAAATTTTCTAGTTTGTTTCTTACACTCCAGGCATGTGTATTCTACTGTAAAATATCTAAAAATGCATCAGAAAAGTGAATACAATGAAGACTTAATTTCTCCCTGTTCACTCAAAACTTGATTCTGTCCCACAGATGTTCTTTTTCTGTACTGACAATGTTCATCCACCTTAAACCAAAACCTGTCAGCACTCATTGTTTCTTGTTCTCCATCTTGCTTTTCCCATTCGTAATCTTCCGGTATTTTCTCCATGATCAAATACACGAAGCCATAAGAGTTGATAATCATTACAAATATCTTGCTCTAAAGCTTTAGATTCTTCCATTAAAAATGAAAACAAGCCTATCTTATTCTAGCTTGTGTCTTTTTTTTGTCCCAATACCAAAAAGCAGCCACTGTGATCTTTCAAAAACAAGACATAGACCATCTCCATCCCTTGCAGTTCTGCACCATTTCCCCAGTGCTCTTGGTCTAGGCTGTCGCTAGATCATGTTCCAGTTATACCTCGTATCCTGAGTTTCATCAATGGCTGCACTTCTGTCACTGGCACACATTTTTAGTTTCTGGAACCAGATCTTTTCTTTGATCTAGACAGAGGCATATCTCTCTGTTCAAAGTGATACCTAGATTTCAAGCACTCTGTCTAATTGCTTTAATAATTTCAATATAAATGCCACCCCTTTCATCATTATAAACCAACCCAGATATGAGCTAACAGTGTAGATTAAGTCAAAACTTCTCAACATTGTAAAAAAAAGGTTTCCAACACAGTAAATATTGCTCTCATAAATAATAGTCACCTCAGCTACTGTGAAAAGTAATGCAAATATAGGCCTCTCCTTCATATAGGAAAACATAGGGCAACAGGTTATTTCATATAGTTTGTGAGATTTCTTAGTTACAGCCAGTGGGTATAGTAAATGAATTTGTGCAACAATGAAGAATATGTGCAAGAGTCAGGAGTATGGCCTAGTGGTGAAGTGCTTGTCTAGCGTGCAGGAAGTCCTGGGTTGGATTCCTTGGTACCACATACACAGAAAAAACCTGTAAGTAGTGCTGTGGCTCTCTTGTAGAATTCTAGCCTTGAGAAAACTCTAGAACAGTGCCCAGACCCTTAGCTCAAGCCCCTGGACTAGCAAAAGAAAAGAAAGAAAAGAAAAGAAAATGAATATGTGCAAATTCACTGTTCTTCAGTGCAGCAAATGATTTATCTCAATTACTATTACCATCATATGAAATTGTTAACTACAACAAGAATTGTTAAGGTTTTTATTATTTTTTAAAAGAATTTTAGTTATGACTTCAATGTTTAAAGTAATGTAAAATAACATGCACACTTTACATTGTAATAGTTTAACAAGTCTCCAAAATTTCGAATGTTTTTCAACATAGATTGCATTTTGAATGCTTCTTACATAACAAAAAATAATATTCTTCAAATGTGCCCTTAATGAACTATATTTTTTAAGATTTTTAAAAAAAATCTACATTTAAAAATCTTGTCAGGGTGATGTATAGAGGGGCTACAGTTACATTTGTAAGGTATTGAGTACTCACTTAGTGAATATCAGATTTTTCTTCCATTTTTCCTTCCCTGACCCACTCCCAAGTTGTAAAGTTCATTTCCAGCATACTCTGTTGTAGCTACCTACTTTTGATTATACACATGCTGCTCAAAATTCTCAGTCCCATAATTTCAAAGGCAAACTTCATATCTGTTCGCAGATATTGAGATATTATTTATTATTTTATATCTTCCAAAATAACAGAACTCTCTTCTCTTCTCCCATATAATATGCTCTGTGTCTAAAGTTTATGATATACTATGAATCTGCCCTTCAATATTTGTTGTCTTCTTCAAAACTTTAAACATTTTGCTGTTAGGTCTCCTGAGTAGATAGACACTACCCACAATGTTAAACAATTGCTTCTGTTAATGAGAATCAACTCCCATTTTCTAATTGTGCCCTTGAATCTAGGAGAAGCACTCCTTTCAGCTAATGTAGAAACTCTTGAGCTTCTATACCTCTTAGTTAAGCTGAAAACATGAGACAAAGCTAGAGTTCTATGTGTTTTTTATTATGATTCTTCCAGCCTCCTACCTTATCAATTGCCAAACTGATGAAGTTCCAATGTAAAATTGAGTTCTGATAAAAATCAAATCCTAAGTTTGTTTTCACCGATTTAATCATCTCTCACATCTCCCATTTTCTTATAACAGAGGAATAAGACTATTCCTTGTACCAATTTTCAGAAAAGAAATTTATCTCTAAATAGCAATGGAACATTTTATTTTTCCAACATCCATCAAGTTACAATACAGCCCTAAAATAAATAGTATTTTTGGATTTGGCAGTTTTATTTAAAGATATGTACTTAAAACAGACAACCTAGAGAGTCCTAAAAAAACCATTCATTTCCTGTTCTTTCATGTTTAACTTTGTGTGCCAATCAACCTCTGATTTCTTTTAATTTGAGGATAAAGGGACACAAAGTCATTACATGGTTACATGTATCTCACATTCATCTGTATGGAGCTACAAAAAATTAATTAATACACATTGATTTGGCTTGAATATCTGCTTCATCTTAAGCCATGGCATTCATAATAGCATTTACAAGTATATAAATTCGTATGTTCCAAAGACAATTAAATTGTGGAAAGAAGTTGCACTTTACATGTGTATCATCGTCTCACTTTTGCATGCAGGCCATGATAGTAGAACTTATTGAATAACAATAATCAATGAAGCCCAAACAATGAATGGGACTCAAATTTGTTAGTGTTTAAAATGTATTTGCATGGCCAGAAGTTTGGCCTAGTGGTAGAGTGCTTGCCTAGCATGCACCAAGATTCAAATTCGATTCCTCAGTACCACATACATAGAAAAAGCCAGAAGTGGTGCAGTGCCTCAAGTGATAGAATTCTAGCCTTGAGGAAAGCCCAAGGACAGCGATCAGGCCCTGAATTCAAGCCCAGGACTGTCAAACAAAAAAGAAAGAAAGAAAGGAAGGAAGAGAGAGAAAGAAAGAAAGAAAGAACGAAAGAAAGAAAGAGAGAGAGAAGTAAACTGTTTATGCATGTATATCAGAGCCCATGTCCATGTGTATGGTTCAAAAATATGTGTTTAAATATGTACACATATATGGGTATACTGACATATATATGAACACATTAGATATATACTATACACATATTTGTATAGATTAAGATATGTACTCTAATGTAATAAGATAAATATTTTGAAAATTATAGTTGTATTGGCTTAATAAGAATGAAGTATTTTAAGTAGAAAATGTACTGTAATCAGTTCTAAATGAAAGCTCCATTTTTGTTTGTCATGTTTGTGCCATTTACAGTTCTGTGTTAATTGTTTTTTTTTTTTTTTTTTTTTTTTGCGAGTCCTGGGCTTGAGCTCAGGGCTTGAGTACTGTCCTTGGACTTTCTCAAGGCTAGAGCTCTACCACTTGAGCCTCAGCACCACTTCTGGCTTTTTTTTATGTATGTGGTACCGAGGAATCAAACCCGGGTCTTCATGCATGCTAGGCAAGCACTTTAACCACTAGGCCAAACTCCCAGCCCTGTGTTAATTGTTTTTAGCCCCAGGCAAAACCAGGTTGTCCTTGAAGTGGAAAGCTGTGAGAAATAGATCAGGACTTTTTGCTGTTAGTGACTGAAGGGAGAAGAAGCCCTTATGGAGCGGCATTTTCTATTCTCTTTACAGTCTTCACAGAACATGCATTGAATGTGCTTTTCTTTAAATCTCCATTCTTTTTTTTTTTTTTTTTTGGCAGTCCGGGACTTCAGATCAAGGCCTGAGCACTGTCCTTGGACTTTCTCAAGGCTTTCTCTACCACTTGAGCCTCACCACCACTTCTGGCTTTTTTCTATGTATATGGTACTGAGGAATCGAACCCGGGTCTTCGTGCATGCTAGGCAAGCACTCTACCACTAGGCCAAACTCCCAGCCTAAATCTCCATTCTTATGTTTGGTTTATCAGAGTTTTTACGACTCATTCTGCTTGAGTCATATAGCCTCTTTTGCAAAAAGAACTGGTTAAATGGGAATTGAAATTACCTTGTCAAATCTCATTAGTTTTGTGGGAATCTTAATACAGAGGAACATGTCCATTTCAAGTGGATTTCTTCCATAGTGGAACACAGTGTTTGCATCGCTAAGTAAAACACAGTAATGAACAGCTTGTCATTGCTAGTATTCAAGAAGGGTATAAATGTTCACTAGCAAAGGAAGTTGAGAGGGACTTATGGACTCCAGGTAATTGTAAGTTTCTGCTCATTTTAATACTACTTCTAATCAAAGGAAGACTGATCTGTTCATATGTGTGTGTGTGTGTGTCTATTTATTGTGATCTTACAGACAAAATCTACCCAATGCTGGCCTTGAACTCAGGATGCTCTGGCCCCTTCATCCTGAGCATTAGGATTACAGATGTGTGCAGTAAAACTGAATATTAATTTATGGGATTATTTTGCTTAAATTATGTCATTAAGAAAATGCTAAAATATATCTCCTAAAAATCTCAAATGGACGAGTAAACATACAAATAATTCACACACTCCAGTGTTTTCCATCACATTCAATATTTTTTGTTAGAGAATTTATCAACGTTGATTTTTACATCATATTTTAAATGACAAGTTTAATAAACAAGTGTTCAAGGAGGGAATCTCTATTTGCAATCACTGGGACTTAGTATTTAGAACTTAATCACAATTAGGCTAAGGGTTTGTATGTCATAGAAACATATTAATTTATGAAATAAACATTATGTCTATAGAGTCATAGGTTTTTATGTCTATATAGTTATGTTTATATTTCCATTACCATGTCCAGAGCTTTGGGTATGCAGTTATTGAGTACTCGCTCTTGTACTCTTTGGATTTAATAGCCACATATTAAGGATACCATGTGCCTTTTGTTCCTTAGGTCTTGGCTTGTCTCACTCAACATGATTTGCTCTAGATTCATCCACTTCCCTGCAAATGCCATTATTTTATCTTGTCTGTTGGCGATGTAGAATTCCATTGTGTATATGTACCACATTTTCTGTATCCATTCATCTGCAGTAGGGCGTCTGGATTGTTTCCATCTCCTGGCTATTGTGAATAGTGCAGAGATGAACATAGCTGAGCAGGTGTCCTTATAATATCCTGGGTCATGATGTTCAGGATAGATGCCCAGAAGTGGTATGGCGGGATCATAGGGAAGGTCTATTTTCAGTTCTTTAAGGAACCTCCACACTGCTTTCCAGAGTGGCAGAACTAGGTTACAATCCCACTAGCAGTGCATTAGGGTTCCTTTTTCTCCACAACCCCGCCAGCAACTGTCATTGTCTGAGTTTAAAATCTTGGCCATTCTTGTTGGGGTAAGGTGGTATCTTAGGGTTGTTTTTATTTGAATTTCCTTTATAACCATAGATGATGTACATTTTCTCATATGCTTTTCTGCCATTTTAATCTCTTCTTCTGATAGGTCTCTCTTTAGTTCCCTTGCCCATTTAGTGAATGGTTTGTTGGGTTTGGGGGTGATTAATTTCTTGAGTTCCCTGTAGATACTGGATATTAAGCATTTGTCAGATGTATTGTTGGTGAATACCTTTTCAAGTTGGTTGGCTGTCTCTACTTTTGCAACTATGTTTTTATCTGTACAGAAACTTTTTTATTTTTAGGTAGTCTCATTTATCGAGTCTCTCTCCTATCTGTTGTGACCCTGGGATTCTGTTCAGGAATCTTTTGCCTTTGCCTGTGTGTTCCAGTGTCTCTCCTACTTTATCATGTAGCAGTTTCATGGTTTCCGGTCTAACGTTGAGGTCTTTCATCCACTTTGAGTTAATGCTTGTGCATGGCGACAGGCTAGGGTCAATTTTTAGTTTTATGCATGTGGCTGCCCAGTTTTGCCAGCACCAATAATTGAATAAACTGTGTTTGTTCCACTGTATATCTTTGGCTCCTTTGTCAAATACAAGTTGCCTATAGGTATGTGGTTCTATTTCTGGGTCTTCTGTTCTGTTCCACTGATCTTCTGGTCTGTTTTTGTGCCAATACCAAGCAGTTTTTGTTATTATGGCTCTATAATAGAGTTTGAAGTCTGGTTTTGTAATACCACCAGCATTGCTCTTTTTGTGTAGAATTGTTTTGGCTATTCTAGGTCTTTTCTTGCTCCATATGAATCTTTGGATTATATCTTCTATTTCAGTAAAGAATATCTTTGGGATTTTGATGGGGATTGCATTGAATTTGTGTATCAATTTTGGCAGTAGAGCCATTTTCACTATGTTGGTTCTCCCTAGCCATGAGCATGGGATGTCTTTCCATTTCCTAGTGTCCTCTTTAATTTCTTTCATTATGCTTTTATAGTTTTCATTGAATATTTTCTTTACATCTTTGATTAAGTATATTCCTAAGTATTTTATTCTTTTGGGGGCTATTGCGAATGGGATCATTTTCTTAATTTGGCCTTCTGTTTGTGTATTGTTGGTGTACAAGAAGGCTACTGACTTCTGATGGTTGATTTTGTATCCTGCCACTTTGCTAAAGTAGTTTATTAATTCTAGAAATTTGGGAGTGGAGTTTGTTGGGTCACTCAAGTAGAGGATCATGTCGTCTGCGAATAAGGAGAGTTTAATTTCTTCTTTCCCTATGTGGATCCCTTTGATGTCCTTTTCTTGTCTTATTGCTCTGGCTAAGGGTTCCAGCACTATATTCAAGAGAAGTGGAGAGAGTAGGCATCCCTGTCTAGTTCCTGATTTTAAGGTGAATGGTTTCAGTCTTTCACCATTTTATATAATACTGGCTGTAGGTTTTTCATATATGGCTTTCACTATTTTGAGGAATGTACCTCTTATTCCTATTTTTTCTAGTGCTTTCAACATGAATGGATGTTGTATTTTGTCAAATGCCTTCTCCGCGTCCAGAGAAATTATCATATGATTCTTATCCTTAGCTCTATTGATATGATGTATTACATTGATTGATTTGTGAATGTTAAACCAGCCTGCATTTGTGGGATGAAGCCCACTTGATCATAGTGTATGATTTTTTTTAATTTGTTTCTGGATTCTGTTGGCTAATATTTTATTGAGGAGTTTTGCGTCTGTGTTCATTAGAGAGATAGGCCTGTAGTTTTCTTTTTTTTGTTGGGTCTTTCCCTGGTTTGGGGATGAGAGTGATATTAGCTTCATAAAATGAGTTTGGTATTGCTCCTTCTGTTTCTATTTCTCGGAAGAGTTTCAAGAGTATAGTTATTATTTCACATTCAATATTTTTATGAAATAAATTTCCACCTTTTTTTCAAACTTTTATGAATTTATTTTTCTGATGCATATAAATGAATGTAAACATTCTAGAAATCATGATGCAATTTGTATTAACTATTATTGATTTAATAGTTTAAAAATGTCTGAATGAAACCAGCAGACGACTTAGGTTAGGATAATGTTTGAAAAAAATCTAAATCTACTACTTCTAGAGCATTGAACTCTAATTGAAATATAATTCCTGTTAAGTGAGCCAATTTAGCATCAAGAGCCATATTTCTTGTTTTAAGATCAGATACCGCATTCCTCTTTTTTCTTTCATTTTTATTCTTTAGTTTTTATGAATTCATTGTGTAAATGTGTCATTCAGATCTAATAAATAACTTTCTTTATTTACTTTTATTTTTCTCTTACCTGTCTACCCCTTTAGTTAGTACATATAAGTATATAAGTGATATATTTGGTATGTTTGATACACAGGGAGTAGCTTAAAAAAGCAAAATGTACTTTCTCAAGGATAGTCTGAAATCAAGATATCAACAAGACCATTCTCAGAAGGGTGTGGAAAGATTCATACTTTTCCTCCTTTAGGCATCACTACTTGCACTTTTGATTTGTAGCATCACTATTTCAATCTCTTTCCCTTGTTTTTTTCAAGGAGACTAAGAATTAGAGTTAGAGCCCAAGATAACCCAACATCATCTCAACCTAATTAATTTTACCTTTATTAACACTGCGATGACACATATAATACCTCAAGTAATTATACAGTTTGAGGTTCTGGTTGGAAATGAATACTAGTAGATGCAATTTGGTCCAATTTTACCTGAGAATAGTCTGTTTTAACTCATGTTTCTAAGTTATTCACAATTGATAAGAATATATAATATTATTTACTTATTTGTTATCAGTTGATTCCATTTTAGTTTTCTGAATTGATAAAATAAGTATTGGAAAAACACTTTTTATAAATGTGCATTTTAGAACATGTGGCTAGAGTTTTTATAGCATAGTAGTTATAATATAATTAGTTTTCTTTTCCTTACCAACTGCAACTAAATAAACTCCTGAAGGAGATGAGGTATACTCCTAAGATTAATGTGTAATGAGAATAAACTATTAATACACAAAAGTTTAGAAACTTTAGGTTTCCTTGGGAGACAGTTGGACTGTTATTCTCAGGAGTAGGAAATGCATGGCCTCATACATAAATTATAGGCCCCACAGGGAGAATGTTATAGCCATCAGAAGGGGAACAAAGGCTTTAGAAAAAGTTAGAAAAGAAAATAGAACAGTGAAATACAGAAAGGAAAAATATATCCTAACTTGAAGAATAGATCCAAATATGACCTTTAATATATTGAAAACACTTTTTCCACAACTATTTCAAATGCTATCAGTATGTTATTTACCCCTTATGCTAGGGCTATGTGAAAGAGCTTAGAATAGAGCTATTGAATATTACTCCATTTCTAAGGTAATAAATACAGATGATCTTACTTTTAAATGTATTGGAAATATACTTTTTATACTATATGCTATGTATTGTCTTTTGTATCTTACAGGAGGCACATAAGATAATGGTGGGGCTCGTCTTTATTGAATAATTCATAAGATCTCTGCATGTCAGAGCAGAAAATCAGTAAACATTTGAAGTAACTTCATTTACTTAAAATATTTCCATTTAAAACTAATTGAATAGCAATTGAATGTAAAAAGATGGTTGGATTCTGCCTTGGGGGATTATGTTACTAGTTTTATTAGGCTGCCTATTTAATTTGAATAATAAATTTCTACACACTTATTTTAATAGTACTGGTTTACTTTTAATAACAATGTGTTTTAGAGTATGTAGCAATCCACAAAACAAAAAAATTAACAATAATTTTCATGCTTATTTATTGCTTCTCAATGGAAATGAAAGTAAATGATACTGATGGATGTTGTTTACATTTCCCCCCATCTCTTATGCTTTATTCTTTTTTGTTGTTAAACTTAGGTTTTTTTTTTTTACAATGAGCTAGATTATTAGTGTTAGTGTTTTTAGTTAATCTGCGATGGAAGTATACAAATGGGATGATGCCAGATTACATTTTGATGACATGTTTATACCTTTTATGATAATTAACTTATAGGAAAATTGAAGAATTTTTGTAGGAACTTCAATATGGATACAATTGTTTTCATTCCATTTTTTATCTGGTTACATTATTCCCTTTCTGTCACTTTCTGAAATCTGCTCTTTTAAGTTCATGTAGTGAATTAATTTAGTAGAAACAAAATAAGGATTAAAACAGAGTGGAAGTCATTGATATTATACTACCTTTCCTATTTACTGACATTATTGTAAACTGTATGTCTTGGAGCTTGAACTCAGGGCCTGGGCATTGTCTCTGAGTCTCTTTGTGATCAAAGCTAGAGTTCTACCATTTGGGCCATAGCTTAACTTCCATCATTTTTTGAGTAGTTTATTAGCAATAAGATTCACAAACTTTCTTCCCAGGGTGGCTTTTAACCCAGATCTTCTGATCTTAGTCTCATTATTAGCTAAGATTACAAGGTGAACCATGGGTCCTTGGCATAAACTGTCTAATTCTTTTTTTTTTTTTTTTGCCAGTCCTAGGTTTGAGCTCAGGGCCTGCTCTGTGTCCTTTAACTTTCTCAAGGCTACAGCTCTACCATCTGATCCTCAGCACCACTACCAGCTTTTTACTATGTCTGTGGTACCGAGGAATTGAATCCAGATCGCTGCATGCTAGGCAAGCACTCTACCACTAGACCAAACTCCCAGCCCCTAAACTGTATAATTCTTAAGATGGTAATATTGAACCTTTTTTGCTTATCTTCATCCATACATTAACCAATGCATCTTGAAACACTATGGAATAACTATTTTTAATTACTTTTGAAAAAACTACAACAATAGGCTGGGAATTTGGCCCACTGGTAGAGTGCTTGCCTAGCATGCAGTAAGACCAGGGTTCAATTCCTCGGTACCACATGTACTGTGGCTCAATTGGTAGAGCTCTAGCCTTGAGAAAGCCCAAGGACAGAGCCTGGAGTTTAAGCTCCAGGATCAGAACTATAATTTTTATTGAACAAATACATATCAAAATAAAGAAATGATTTGTTTATTAACAGAAAAATTTTGGTGCAATTTATATTGTCATCTGTCTTGTTCAAATATATATATATATATATATATATGTTACTACCATAATAATACTAATATAACAATAAATTCATTCCCCTTACTGTTTTTCCACAGTGAAACATAAACTGAATGCTAAAATCCGTTTGTTGTTTTTACTATAAAATATCTGAAGCAACTTCCTCATGAGTTGATTTCAACTTCACTCCTTCATACAACCATGCCTGTAGTTCCTATACCTGTCATCCCAATTAAAACTTCCCTTCTCACCTTAAAAAAAAAAGCCTTCACTGACTGCAATTTACATTTTATAAAGCATTCATTATAATGTCATTACAAATTATTGAAACTAGAAAAATGTTTTTAAAATGTCTGGACTGGAGACCATTATTTTCAAAAAGTTAGCGTATTATTAAATTATTTCAATTAATAAACTACTTTGTATATTTTCAGTTTAAATTATAGTGTAAGAAGTTTTGTTTCACATAAAATTAATTGCAATGCAGTCATTGAATTAAAGTTGATATCTATGGCATATAAAATATAATCAGGTGTCTCTTCACCCACGAATAAGAGCTGTCATTAATGTTGCATCTATTACATGTCTGGCTACCTGCTTGGCATTGCAGGTATGTAATCACATAAAATGTCTCAACAAGCTTTGTGTAAATATTACCTCATGTTGACAAATAGAAAGTATGGGATTTTAAACAATTATTTTAAATTAAAATATGTTTTATTTGTCTAAGTCTATTCCAAGAGTTTCTTTCCTTTTTATTCCTAGCTCTCTGGGTTAAACCAGTTTAAAAACAAGTAAATCCTTCTGGATATGTCAAACTAGAGGATTTAATTTAAAGGATATATCAAGGAGCAATTACTTACTATGGGGTGAAATAGTTTATCTTCACACCTGAAATTCGGTTTTATATATTCTGTAATACTTTTCGTAAGGAAGAGATGAAACATGCAGGAAAGTGATAGATCCATTCTTGATCTTTTTATTTCTTTCCTCTACTTATTTTATGGATGAATTCAGATATTTATGAGATTAAGATACTTTACTTTAATGATGTTTAAGTGAAAAGGGTGAATGAGGACAAATATGGTTTGCATATTTTATTTTGTGTGTGAAAATGAAACAACGAAGCTTGTTGTAATTATTTCAAGGGAGAGTGACATTAGAAAGACAGAATGAGATAAGCATGGTGCTTATTATTTAGATATATGTGAAACCCTATTGCAAAGTTAATGTATGTTAAAAATTGAGAAAGTTGTATGGTTAATCTCATGTGGTTACTGTGTCTGACTGTATATATTTGCTTATTTGAAATAGGGAAAGGAAGGGGAAAAGCCAGATGATTGGGAGAGGGTAGGGGGAAGGAAAGGGGGAAAAAACATGAGAAGGGGCAACAATGTTTGAGAAGTAATGTACCCACTACATGACAAATGTTACTGTAACCCCTCTATAAATTACCCCAATAATAAAGTATAATAATTTGTCATAATCAGTAGAAACCTTGGGCTCTCCTAGCAGAGATTTACAATAGAACAAAATCTAGAGACATTAGGCCAAATAGCATGACACTAAATGTAAGGATAAGGAAACAAAACCATATAATGAATGACTGTTGTTCTTCATTTACTATGTTATCGCTCATCTCTTTTGCCATCTCTTGGTTATCTCATATTGTTACAATATTTCACCTTGTTATCTGATATATTTTATATGTGCTTAATTGGTTATTTGAAATTGGATGGGGAAGGGAGGAAATCAGATAAGCGGGGGGGGGGGGGTGGAGGGGGGGAGGGAAATGAGGACCATGTCATGAGAAAGAGTATCAATGTTTGTGAAGTTATGCACCTTTTATCTGGTGAATATAATGTAACCTTTCTATTAATCACAATAAAAATAGGTCTTTTATAAAACCCTATTTTAATTGAGAAATTAAAATTAAATCCTTTAAGCCTATGAAGTATCTATTTGGGATGAAAGAAACTCAAGAATTTCAAGCAGTTTCTTCATGGAACATAAGTTGACAATGAAGACAACAGTAAGGCTGAGGCTAGCTGTTGTCATTGTTCTCTAGAGTGTATATTTTAGAGATCATAATATTCTAGAAGATTTCCCTGAGAGTGTTAATTAAATGATTCCAATATGCACAAACTAAATAAGTTTTAGATATTTAAACATATTTTAAGAGCAAGAGTACAAAGTTTATCCAACTTAAGGATGATAAGGGAAAATTACAGAAATGGTAAAGGACAAAGAGTGAACGAACACAACAGTAATACTCCTAAGACATGTTGTAAATGATCTTTACAGCTTTGAGGAAGAGGAGTCAGAGGGAGGAAAAGTGTGAGAAAATGAAGGAGGGGGTAACACTGTTGGCCAAAAAATATACTCATTCCCTTATTTAGATAACTGTAACCCCTCTGTGTATCACCTTTACAATTAAAAAAGAAAATTTGAGTAAAAAAGAAATAAAGAACAAGACCACATATTTGAACAAGAAAATATTTGAAAAGACAACAGAAAAAGATACTAATAGTCATATTAAATATAACTTTTATTATTAGCACCTTCATTTGCAAGAAACTATTGCATAATAATAAAAGTGTGTTTCATACCCCTTTAATTTATGTAAAAGCATCCATCATATTAACACTTCATGAAAATATACTAATGCATATTTACTTTCTATGATTTTGTGTGTTCCTACTAGTAGTAGTAGTTGTCATCTTTCACTAATATATGTTGTGAAAATTCATAACACCACCTCCTGAAAAGATTAATTCAAAATATTAGTAAAAACTGCTTTTAAGGTTTTTGTTGCTCTTTTTTGAATTTGAGGGAATGAAGTCACTCATATGTTTAGAACAATATACACATTTAAGATATTTTTGTAAATAAAATTAACTAATTATGAAATTGTTATATTTCAAATGCTATATTAGAACCTGCTCCTTCACCAAATTTAAAAATTTACCTCATATATATTGTAAAAATAATAAAAAATTGCTCACATAACATTTATTTTCAGCAATTAAAATTATTTGCTTTTTAAAATCATCAAATTCCCTATTTATATGGCTTTTTCCTTTCAAAATTTATTTTTACCAATTAGAAATATGTTTTCTCATTGAAGATTCTTTCTAAGGATCAAACTCAGAGCTTTTTATTGGCTAACACAGTACTTTTGGCATTTTTTCCTTTACTTAAACTTTATTTTTAAATTAGGATAGGCTCATATTATGAGGAAGTTTCACTGTGATAATTCTGTAGAAACATACATTATTCTCTGAACAATATCTAACATCAATTATTTTCCTTAACTTTTTCACTCCTTCCTTTTTCAGACATTTTAAGGTGAAGGATGATTCTGAAGAGTAAAGATGTACAGGGCATGGTGGCTTATGCCTGTAATCCTAACTACTCAGGAGCTGAGATCTTAGGATCAAGATTAAAAACTAGCGTTGGCACAAAAGGACCTGAGACTCTGAAAGTGGGGCTTGGCTCCAGCTGAATTGCTTAGGCTGAAAAACAAACAAACAAACAAACAAAAACAAATGGGTCTCTCAGTCTGTCCATATATCCATCATTATTATCATCATTATTATCATCATCATCATCATCATCATCATCATCATCATCATCACCATCATCATCTATATATCTATGAAATCCATTTCCTTCTAATTTGTTTTCAAGTAATTTCATTTTTTTTTCTTTTCCTTTTTTTTGGGAGGGAGGGAGAGGCTGGGGGATGGATCATGGAGCTTGAAATCAGCCTAGGCACTGTCCCTGAACTCTTCAGCTCAAGACTACCTTCCTGGAGGGGGACAGAAGATGGTGCCAAGACAATAGGGACACTGCCTAGCTCTCCCTCACAAAAAGAGAGAACCAGGGAGTCCCATGAGCCAACTACCTTAAGAAATCCACAACAAAAAACTCAAAAAGCAATGGAGAAGGACTCAAACTGGAAAAGATATCCAAGTTTCTCAAAGAATTCGGAACGCGAGGACCCCCTCCTCCACCCCTCACCGAATGCTTAGCCCCGAAAAGCGGCGGAGGAGGGCGCCGGGCTGGCAGCCCCGACCATTGCAGAAACCAGCATAGGACCGGACCAGCGAGCCGCAGAAGCAATGGAACCCAGACGCAGAACCAGAACAGCAAACAGCGGAACCCAGATGCGGAACACAAGCGGTTCAGGAGACCAGAGGGGAGTGAAAGACTCCCCACCACCGTGGAACACCCACAGAGAGAACACAGAGGCTTGAGTAACACAGCGGGTCCCCAAACCCATCTGGAAAGCAGAGCTGGTGCCAAGCAATAGAACTTAACTCAGATCCTTCCACCCCGCCCAAGAAAGACTGGCAGGAGCAGGGGGCAAGGAATTTAGAATCCTGTCCCTTCCCTCAACAGCCCCCTCCCTCAGGCCATTGACTGGAGACTGGCAGGCTGGCCATGCTAAGACCCAGCACCCCACCAAGGGAGGCGGAGCTGTCTCAAATCCCACCCCCTCAACAGGCTCAACTCCCAGCCCTCTGACTGGAGACTGACAGGCGGGCTACACTAAGACTCAGCACCCCACCAGGGGAGGCAGAGCTGTCCCAGCTCCCACCCACCCAACAGGTTCCTCTCCCAGGCCACTGGATCTGGAGTGGAGGGCGCTGAGTCCCTGCCTTACAGCAGCTGGTGGGGTGTACAGGAAAATAGGAGCCAGCATTTGTCCCCCTCAGATCTTGAGCAGGGCATCCTCCAGCTGGGAATCCTGAGTAAGACAGCACTGAGGGGCCCCCCACAGTCACAGACTCTCTGACAAAGCAGTGGGAACACAGCAGGGATCTGAAGGGCCAACCAGCAGCCAAGCTCCCCTTCTGAGAATCAGAAAGGCAAGGCTCCGCCCTTGGAGCCCTCCTCCTCAGCTAGGTCCTGCCCCTGGTAACAGAGGGGTCTCCTGCTGGTTCTGTAGCTCCGAACTTCATCAAGCAAACTTTACTTTCACTGAAACCACACACAAATTGAAACACAGTGATTGTTGGTGACTTTAACACACAACTCTCACCTATGGACAGATCAACAAGGCAAAAACTCAACAGAGAAACCTTAGAACTGAACAACTGTATAGACCAACTAGATCTAACAAACATCTGCAGAATATTCCACCCAGCAACAACACAATATACGTTTTTCTCAGCAGCACATGGAACATTTTCCAAAATAGACCACATCTTAGGCCATAAAACAAACCTGGACAGATTCAGAAACACTGAAATTATTCCCTGCACTCTCTCAGACCACAAGGGCATCAAATTGGAACTGAACACACATCTCCACCAACGAAAACCCTGTAACTCATGGAGACTGAACAACACATTGTTGAATCACCAATGGGTCATCAAAGAGATCAGAACAGAAAGCCAACAGTTAAGGAAAGTTAACAAAAAGGAGCACACAAAACACTAGCTCCTTTGGGACACAGCAAAGGCAGAACTCAGAGGAAAATTTATAGCTCTGAGTGCCTACAATAACAAATTAGAAAAATCGCAAACCAACCCTAATCCCACTAGAAGGAAGCAAATTTTTAAAATCAAAGCAGAAATAAATGAATTGGAATCCCAAAAAAACTATAGAAAGAATCAACAAAACAAGGAGTTGGTTCTTTGAAAGAATTAACAAAATTGGCAAACCCTTAGCAAATCCTACCAAAAAAAAGAAGGGAGCATACCGAAATAAACAAAATCACAACGAAAATGGTAATATCACGACAGAAATTACCAGGATCCAGAGTATCATGAGGGAATACTTCTCAAACCTTTACGCCAACAAATTTGAGAATCTGGAAGAAATGGACGAATTCCTGGCCAATATTAACATACCCACACTGAACCAAGAAGAACTAAGCCAACTCAACAGGCCTATTTCAAGCTCTGAAATAGAAATGGCAATTAGAGAACTTCCACCTAAGAAAAGCCCAAGGCCAGAGGGATTCACAGCTGAATTCTATAAGGTCTTCAAAGCAGAGCTCACACCAATACTCCTCAAGCTCTTCAACAAAATTGAAAATGAAGGTTCTTTACCAAACTCCTTCTATGAAGCCAGTATAACCCTAATCCCCAAACCAGACAGAGATTCATCAAAGAAAGAGAACTATAGACCTATTTCTTTGATGAACATCGATGCAGAATTTCTCAACAAAATACTGGCCAACCGTCTACAACAACTCATCAAAAAAAATTATACAGTATGATCAAACAGGATTCATCACAGGGAGGCAAAGCTGGTTCAACATACCACAAATCAATTAATATAATTCAACACATCAAAAGGAGAAGGGACAAAAATCACATGATTGTCTCAATAGAGGCAGAAAAGGCATTTGACAAAATCCAATATCCCTTTTTGTTCAAAGCTCTGGAGAAACAAGGAATCCAAGGAACATTCCTCAATATAATAAAGGCTGTGTATGACAAACCCACTGCTAGTATTACACTTAATGGTGAAAATCTAAAGCCATTCCTTCTAAAATCAGGAATGAGAAAGGATGCTCCCTCTCTCTACTCCTCTTTAACATAGTATTAGAATTCCTAGCCAGTGCAATAAGGCAAGAAGCAAGCATAAAGGGGATCCAGGTAAGGAAAGAGGAAATAAAACTTTCCCTCATTGGAGATAATATGTTCCTGTATTTAAAGACTCCTAAAGACTCTACTCCCAAGCTCCTTGAGCTGATTCAAAACTTTGGCAAGGTAGCAGGGTATAAAATTTACCCTCAAAAATCAACAGCCTTCCTCTAATGCCAACAGTGAGAGGAATGAGGCAACAATCAGGAAAGCAACTCCTTTTGCAATAGCCTCAAAGAAAATAAAGTACCTAGGAATTAACTTAACTAAGAATGTAAAGGATCTTTTTGATGAAAACTTTAAAAAACTAAAAAAGGAAATTAAAGCAGAACTAAGGAAATGGAAAAACCTCCCATGCTCCTGGATTGGAAGAATCAATATTGTGAAAATGACAATCTTGTCAAGGGCTATCTACAAATTCAACGCAATACCCATCAATATCCCAATGTCATTCTTTAAAGAAATAGAAGAGGCAATCCAAAATTTCATATGGAATAATAAAAGACCCCGTATAGCAAAAACACTTCTTAGCAGAAAGAACAGAGCTGGAGGAATATCAATTCCTAAATTTAGACTCTATTACAGAGCTATAATTATCAAAACAGCTTGGTACTTGCACAAGAACAGGCCTGAAGACCAATGGAATAGAACTGAGGACCCAGATATTAAACTATAGACCTATGGCCACCTAATCTTTGACAAGGGAGCCAAAAAATAGAATGGAAGAAAGACAGCCTCTTCAACAAGTTGTGCTGGCAGAACTGGTTAAGCACCTGCAGAAAACTAAAGTTGGATCCTTTTTTGTCACCCTGTACTAGAATTAACTCCAAATATATCAATGGCCTGGAGGTAAAAGCTGACACACTGAAAACTTTACAAGAAGGAATAGGAGATACACTAGACCTTCTTGGCACAGTTTGAAACTTTCTTAATAAGGACCAAGAATCACAACAAACCAGAGAAAGGCTGGATAAGTGGGACTGCATTAAACTGCAGAGCTTTTGTATGGCAAAGGACATAGGTAGTAAACTAATTAGGAAGCCTACAGAGTGGGAGAAGATCTTCACCAACCATACAACAGACAAAGGCCTCATATCTAAAATATATCAACAGCTCAAAAACTGAATCACTCCAAAACTAATCTCCAAAGTAACAAAAAATGGCCTATAGACACATGAAGAAATGCTCAACATCTCTGGTCATAAAGGAAATGCTAATCAAAACAACTCTAAGATTCCACCTCACCTCACTTAGAATGACCAGGATCAAGAAAACTAATAACAACAGATGCTAGCAGGGATGTGGCTAGGAGAGATCACTACTACACTGTTGGTGGGAGTGCAAACTCATTCAACCACTATGGAAAGCAGTATGACAGTGCCTCAAAAGGCTAAACATAGAGCTCCCCTATGACCCAGCAATTCCACTACTTGACATTTTCCCAATCATCCAGAAACAGTCGGAAAAAATGACATTGCCCCATTTGTTAGGAAATGGAAAGTCTTAGAAAAGATCAGATTATGTGGAATAAGCCAGACCAAAAGAACTTAGGCTCATTGGTTTCCCTCATTTGTCATAATCAGTAGAAACCGTGGGCTCTCCTAGCAGAGATTTGCAATAGAACAAAACCTTGATACAAAAGGCCATCTAATAGGATGCTTAATGAAAGGATCTCTAGGATATAGAAACATAAGCCATATAATGAATGATTGTTGTTCTTAAGGTACTATGTTATCTCTCATCTCTTTTGCTGTCCCTTGATTATCTCATATTGTTACAATATCTCACTTTGTTACCTGATATATCGGATATATTTGTATTTTTTTATTTGAAATTGGATAGGGAATGGGGGAAAACAAGATGAGGGGTGGGGGTAGGGGAGAAGAAAATGGGGACCAAGGCATGTGAAAGGGTATCAATGTATGGGAATTAATGCACCATCTATCTGGCAAATATCATGTAACCCTTCTATTAATTACAATAAAAAATATATGAGAAAAAAAGAAGTCCATGAAACTCTTATCTCCAGTTCAACACCAGAAAACAGGATGTGGTTCTATGGCTTAAAGTGTTAGAGCCCTAGTTTTGAGATGAAGAAGTCAGGGACAGCGCCCACTCCCAGAGTTCAAGCTCCACGAAAGACAAAAAAAGAAAAAAAACAAAAAACAAAAAACCTGCCACCACCACCACCACTAGCAAAAATTAAAAATTAATATGTGCCAGGGAACCAGTTGTGCATGTCTACAATCGTAGCTCAAAAGGCTGAGATATTGAGCATCATGTTTTAACATCATCTTAAGACAGTCTGTAGGACTCATCTCCAATTAAAGAGCAATAAGCCAGGAATAGATGTGAGGCTAAAGTGGAATGGGCCTGCAGTGGAAAAAGCTAAGGACAGTTTTCAAACTTTATCTTCAAGCCTGAGATCAAAATGAAATAAGGAAATCAAAATAAAGGAAAAAATAGTTAACATTGCTTGTTTTAAATGCTATTTTGCTGTCTATGTATGATACTTACTAAATAATTTTACCATATAGGCATAGAAACTATTTTCAAAAAAGATCTCTGTTCAATATTTTTACATCATTCTAAGGAAATAATGCTGGGGCAATAATGGGATTATGACAAGAATGACAACTTTTTTCATGAAATTTGAGGGCTTTAATTATAAACAAGAAAAAATAATGATCTGAGAGGAAATGATAGATTGAAATTAGCAGTCTACTGCTTTGCAAACTATTAAATCCATTTGTTGCTAGTGAACAAATATAAAATTTGCAGATACAGCATGTCCCTTTTCCTTTATATTTAGCAAAATGGATTCCTCGCTGTGATAAGTAGAGCAATTGTTAATTTAACCTCGAAATTGGTTCTTCCAAAGCAGTAGGGCATTTTTTTTTTCATTGAAGTCATTGAAGAATAGTTCAGTCTTGCAAATAGTCTAAAATATTATGTTAACTATTTTTCTTTCATGAAAAAGTATTAGAATGATTGAAAGAACATTCTCATTTGTCCCTATACTTGATATATTCCTAATTTGATCTTCAGAATCACACATCAGTAGAGGATTATGAGACCCAATTTATTCATAAATGTTTGAATGGCATGGAGGACTCATATGTGATGAATACTTCAACAAAACTAAGCCCTGACCTAAAATCTCTATGATAATAAAGTCTTTTATTTCCATAATATAGGCGTCTCTCATTTTCGTTTGGTTGAAATTTTAAATATAATTTTGTGCAATTATTAGGGATTGAACTCGGGGGTTTAAATTTTTCTTTCTTGTTTACTTGAGTACAGCTGTTATTCTTTCATTAAACCCCATCATCATTCTTCTTTTTTGTTGTTTAATTAGAAATGGAGTCTCACAGACTTTTCTGTAGAGGTTGACATCAAAAGGCCATCCTGTAGGTCTTTCTAAGTTAGCCAGAATTACTGGTATAATTCAAAGGAACACCTTACTTTATCAGTATTTATATACATTAGCCTTTAGGTCTAATCAGAGTGCAAACTCACACAAAATGTTTGCATAATTTTAATTTTATGTCAGGTCAACCATCCAGTTCATTACCCAAATATAGGTACTTTTGATATTGATATCAGTGACCTTCATTGCTTTTTAGCTAGTGATATAAACTGACATACTTTAATCCTATGGGAAGAAGTAGGATTACAAATCTGATGCCAAAACAATACATTATACTGTAAATTGATGAGGTATGGTGAAACTTACACTACAGTTTATTATTCAGCTTCAATCTACTGCTGAGAATATTAGTAATAGTCATTTGAGACACTAGTTATACACTCTCACAAATCAAGAAACCACATACTATCAGATCACAATCTGTAAGATTTTGTATGAAGAACTGTTATTTCTATTTTCAGTAAAATAACCTCTTAATGATTATCTTGCTTGAAATAACAATATATGTCAAAGTACAAAAGTAGGTTAGATGTCTGAATCTTCTAGAAGTGTCTGATTTTGAAAAACAAGACTAAAAATCAATGCTCAAAATATTGACATTATTTACACTTTTATTTCATATGACAGCTTTAATTAATTCAGATTTGGAGATAGTTTTGGGCTTTTTTTGTTTGTGTTGTTTTTTTTCCCAGTACTGGGGCTTGAACTCAGGGCCTGGGCACTGTCCTTGAGCTATGTCAAGATTAGTGCTCTACCACTTAAGCCACAGAGCCACTTTTGGCTTTTTCTGTGTATGTGGTACCTAGGAATCAAACCCAGGGCTTCATGCATGCATTCTACCACTAGGCCATACTCCTGGCCCTGGAGATAGTTTTTAACCATAAAATATAATTTATGTGTCAGTATATATGAAATATCAATATCTATGAAAGTAGGTATACTAAGAAAATGTCTTAAAGTTTCCCACTGTAATAAGAATGGCCTATAGACATATGAAGAAATGCACAGCAATTCAAAACAACATTGAGATTCTACCTCACTCCAGTTAGAATGGCCATTATCAAGAAATCTACTAACAACAGATGCTGGAGGGGATGAGGCCAGGAAGGATCACTACTACGCTGTTAGTGAGAGTGTAAACTCGTTCAACCACTATGGAAAGCAGTATGGCATTTCCTCAAAAGACTAAACATAGAGCTCCCCTATGACCCAGCAATTCCATGCCTGGGCATTTACCCAAACCTTCAAAGGACATATAAAAGCCACTAGCACAAGGATGTTCATTATAGCACTATTTACCATAGCAAAGATATGAAAACAGCCCAGATGCCCCCCAGTAGATGATTGGATCAAGAAGATTTGATCGTTATACACAATGGAATTCTATGCTGCCATCAGAATGACAGGAAATGGAAAGACTTAGAAAAAAATCATATTAAGTGAAGTAAGCCAGACCTAAAGGAACACAGGATCAATGGTTTCCCTCATTTGTAATAATTAATACACATCTAGGATTCTCCTAGCAGAGGATTACAATAGCTCAAAACCTAGATACATAAGTTCATATAGGATGAGGCTAAATGATAGGATCTCCAGGATAAGGAAACAAGAGCTTTATCTTCTGCTATTGTTGTTCTTAATGTTATTCTCTATGCTATTTATTTACTCTTTTGTTGCCCTTTGGTTAATCTCATATTGTTACTGTATCTGATTTTGTTATCTTTTATATTGTATATACATTTATTTGATTATTTGAAATAGGAAAGGGAAGGGGGGAAATGATTGGGAGGGAGCAGGGGAAGGGAAATGGAGAAAATAATGAGAAGGGGTATCAATGTGTGAGAAGTAATGCATATACTATCTGGTGAATGTAACTGTAACTTTTATATATTAGAATAAATAAATAAATATTTAAAAAGTTTCCCAGTGTATGTTTTTATAAATTTGTTTTACAAAGTTTAATGTTACATTGGAAAATATGTAATTTTTTTAACAATCAGATGTTGCTGAGAATAGTTCCTCTTTCAATACCTCATTGAAATAGTAAAACTAATTAGTAACTATGTGTGCATAAATAACAATTTTAGGGGGTGGGTTGAGAATGAAAAGCACTGTATTTGAACGCTTTCTAACATGCCAGGTAATTAATACTGCTTTTTTTGAAAAATATTCTGCCAGAATCATACTTATATGTATGTATTGAGTATTACACTAAATGCTTACATATCACATACTTATCTTCTTGAAACTCATTTTCAAACAGAGGGATCATCTGAAGATAAAATGCATTCTCTTCTAAACACAGAGATATCTCTGTGCTTTCCTGATATTATTGGCATTATAAATGATCCAACTTCTCATTTTCTCTGTGGAAGGAACGTCTACTCAAATTATTGTTAATGCATGACTTTTTTTTGCCACATCTTTGAATCACAAGATCACAGACAAATAGAAACAAGGAATTCCTCATAACTAGGAAGTACACCTTATCCAGATTACAGTATTTTAGAGAACACAATGGATATCATAAATAAACTATTTCATGAAAGGTTAACATCAGATAGTATAATTTATTAATAAACAAAATTATTTCATCAAACCATCTAAGTGTAAAAATATTTTCATAAATTAACCTCATATTGCATCTTTTCTTCTTGAGAAACATTCAAGGTTTTTATTTCCTTTCTGAGAAAAACATTGAGTTATTGAACACATGGAAAAGTCAACAAAGCCTGAGCAAATTCTAATTTATCTATTTTAAACAATTGATAGAAATCATTTGTTTGTATTTAATCAAATTGTATTAAATACCAAGTGGATTTTCTGAGAAATGAATATCCACATTTCTTTCAGTACTAGAACCTTGAAAATCATCGTAACATCACCTAGGAGAAAGTAGGAAATTATTTGTTGAAACTTTGTTATTCTTAATAACATTTTAGATAGCTCTTATTATCTAACAATTTTATACTAGTTTTTAATTATATAGAAAAAGGAACAAAGAAAATTGGGGCATCGAAATCTTAGTGGTAAGCTATAATCCTGTAAGATGAGTTAATGTATAACATTTCTGGCATCTCCATTTCTTTGCAATAATAATACAGTTAGTATATTTACATCCCCAAGATATAGAATTTAAGTCATTTTGTTCAGCTCACAGTAATTACAGCTCCTCTGATTTAGTATATATATATATATATACATACATATATATACTATATATATAACTATTTTAGTTATCTATTTCATACTGAAGTTCTATCTCTTACATTAAGGACCACATTGTAACCATGAGGGAAACATTCTTTGTATGCTTCAACACTTGAAGCAAGTAGAATCTATAATTTTGGAAGAGAGAAACTAGATTTCAGAGAAGTCTGAGATTCGATTTTACATATGAATTTATCGGCTTATAATTTAATGAGAAATGAAGTTTGAAAAGCAGAAATGGGTACTCTGTTTGACTACCTAATTCAACATGGTGGTCACATTCTAACCAAGTTTTTCTAATCCATTCATGCTTTAACACTTTTACTTTCAACTTGAATATTATACTGTGTCAAAGCATGAATATTTTCCCCACAGGCAAGAGTCAAATAATATACTGTAATACTTATGTTTATTCCTTGGAAACAGATGCTGGAAAATGCTTCCTAAAGAAATGGATCTTGAAAAAGAATAAGGACATTGCTCCTCCAATGAAATTGTGAGCAAATGGTTCAATGAACTTCTGAAATAGGTATTGAATTTTTACAAAAAGTGCAAGAATGCAAGGAAATGGAATAAATAGTGATAGCATTATAATTTTCCTGCACGATTACCTAGAAAAATATTATTTAAAGTTAAAGCTGTGTTAACATCCAAAAATAGGACACAAAGTTTAACAGATAGAGGATATCACTTCATTTAAAAGTTAAAGCACTCAATACTTTCTGAGTAGAATTATCTGGTTAGTTCAACATGATTCATTGATTAATGAAGACATATTTCATTCATAATGAAGTGTCAAATTAAAGAAAATAAAATTGTGTTTTTATAAAGTGTTCCAAATATTTATGATTCTGCATTTAACAGTTCGATTTAATTACACAGTTTTCATGAATCAGCTACAATTTTTACTACCTAAAATTATTCTTAGATTAACCAGAATGTAATCTTGAATTTTTTTCAAGAATTTTGAATGTTTGGTTGAGAAGAAAATATGAACTATTTGTATAAAGAGTACTATCTTACTTATTCTAATGTTTTCTTCACATAATTTTGGAAGCCACTAATTAGTATTCTATGTATTTGTTTATTTTTCTAAACACATAGTTCGTATGTATAGTTTTGTTAATATTATTATTCTATTTTAAATTCACACACCAATTATTTGAAAATTATTTTGATACCTTTATGTTTATAAATTATAATTGTTGTTTCTATATTAAAACATATTATTTAAAAGTTTCTCCTGACTTGTGTATTTTGTGTAATTATAAAAGTAATGATATTGCTTTTATAATTGGAAAATAATGTATAACTTACTACTAAAATGATTGTAAATTCTTTCTGTTAATATATTCATTGGATCAAATAAATACTAATATTAAAATTGCTGCAATAAATCAGTGTTAGGTTATTTAAGTGATGGACCAAAAACTGGTTTTCAGTTTATTTACAGCCCTATGATTTTAGAGGTAGTTATATATCAATTTTCCTTTAGAGAACATGAAGATTAAGTGATCTTAAAAGTGAGAAATATAAAAATTCTACCCATTTTGGCTGGGTGTGGTGGCTCACACCTGTAATCCTAGCTACTAAGGTTCAAAGCCATCCCTGGCACAAAAGGACCTGAGACTTATCTCCAATTAATCTCTAGAAAACGGGGAACCTGGGCTTGGCTCAAGGGCAGGGTGGTAGTCTTGAGCTAAAGACCTCAGGAACAATGCCCAGGCCCAGTGGTAGGGTGGTAGCTTTGAGCTGAAAAGCTCAGAGACAGTGCCCAGGCTGAGTTCAAGCCCCATGACATGCCCCCTCGCCCCCATACAAAATTCTACCCATTTTAGAAGAAATTTCCAATATTTCAACAATCATTTTAAACGTTGGTAACTTTTCAGTTTTTCATTACTATGAGAAGACCCATAGGATCAATTTAAAGGAAAAAAAGGGTTAATTTGGTGTCGCTTCCGCCTCGACCAGCAAGGAAGACGCGACACAGGATTCTTCTCCAAGTGGTTTATTCAGGAACCCTTAACAAGCTTCTTCCTTTCTCCTTCTTTCTTCTTCTTCTTCTCCTCCTTTTTCTTCCGGGACTATCCCTGGTCTTATATGACCTCCGCCTGGCCAATCCTGAAAAGCCACGTGGGAGATGCCGATAGGGCCAACTACGCGGAAGCAAGCCAGAAGCCAAAGCTTAGCCATATAAGGAGTTGTTTTCACAGAGAGCACTCGCCATCGGGATGGCGGAAGGCGGAAACTGGCGCCATCTTTAAGCCGCAGCCCTCACAGCTCCCCACAATTTGGCCCAGAGAGAGAATGTGGAAGAGGAGGGGATGGGGAAGGGAGTGGGGGGGTAGGGAGAAGGAGAGAGGGAGGAGAGAGTGAGTGAAGGGGTGAAGGGAGAGAGGGAGTAAGGAAGAAAGGGAGGAAGAGAGAGAGGGATATGGGGAGAAAGAGGAGGGGAGGGAATGTGGGGAAAAAAGGAAAGGAAGGGAAAGGAGTAGGGGAATGGATATAGAAAAGGGTAAGAAAAGAGAAGGAGGAAGGGAGGGAAGGGGAAATAAAAGTAAAGAAAGGAGGATCTAACCTTCAAATGCATACCCCCAGACCCCTCTAACTTATTTTCTTTAAGCACGGCCCTTCCTAATAAAATAATCAAATCGTGAAGACATTAATGAATTAATCCACTTATTAATCAAAGCACTCCTGCTTGAATCATTTCTCAGTGATTAGATCATTCGTTAAAGACAAAGCTTTCCTTCTCCAGAGTTTTTTGGAGGCCCAATTTATAGTCAAAGTATTAAAATGATCTGTTTGAAAACAAATCAAATGATTATTCAGAATGCAAGAATAGACATTAAAATATGTGTTTCAGAAAACTTACAAGGATATATAAGCACCAATATCTAAATATTTTATTTCTAAAGAACCTGATTTAATAATATATTATTAACTATTTCCAAGCCATTTGAGCAACTATAAACAAGGGAATAAGTTAATTTTCATTTCAAATCTTTATTGACATTAAGAAAGAAATGTGAAATCGTGTGTAGTGTTTTCTCAGCTATGACAAATGGACCACACATGCAGAATCCTATATATAATATGAGAACTAATGCCAGCATCCCAGGAGATGCTATGGTATTTGTTACTCATTTTTTACTCACACAAAAATAATTACTTTTCTGCATTTGACTGCAATTGATTCCTGTTCTAACACTAATTTATGAATATTATATAGCTAGTAGAAATAATATATATATATATATATGGACACTTGATGGTAAATAAAAATATAAAGTATATATCATTTTGGTTTATTTTTTCTCTAAAGAATCTATTTGAAAGCATAATCATGTAATAATGTAGTGCAAGATCTCCATCAAGTCCACTGAAAAACATTAACACTCCATTGTATAATTTAAGAAATTATTCTACCACGAGTCCTGGAGTTTGGCCTAGTGGTGGAGTGCTTGCTTAGCATACATGAAGATGAGAGTTTGAACTCAAGCCCACAACTGGCAAAAAAAGGAAATTATTCAGTATGAAGTTTTGGGGTGTTTGTATTTCTCCCAGTGTTTACATGCAGGACATAATATATATGTTTCTATTGGTGACTATATGTGTATGTATTGTTTTGGTATACTCTCAGGAGTACAATCACTGTGTCATAGGTTATAAAAATGACAAATTCAACAGTTACTTCTTAATTATTGTACAGAGAAGTAGTTTCAGTTTGTAATTTCTTAACAACATATATGAGATACCAAGTCTTAGAAATGGAATCTTCAGTTTTACATCTCTAGATACTGAAATAATATAAGTATATATTTTTCCATTTTCTTAATAATTTTATGTAGAACAAGCATCACATTTTATTTATTTGATTAATCAGTGGTTAAACTTTGTTCATTGAAGGATTTTTATCTGTTTTTTAGGTAGGTATTCTGGGTATCAGTTACATACAAAGCGATCATACTTCTCAGCTTATAAAATGACTTGTAATTTTTAGGGTAAGAAAATATTAGGGTGTGTAGTATGTTGTGCCAACCAAAAGGTAACTTGTAAACCATTAAATATGCACTAGCATAGTGATAAGGATATAGACACAGTATATATACAGCACAGTACATCTCCCTAATCAGATATAGCTATCTGATACTGGATTAATTCTCTCTCAGACTATACCTAATTGTCACAATGAATATTTTATTGCAAGTACAAAGCATGTCCCTAAATTACCTTGTTACAGAAATATTGTGGATCACATCTTTCAGTTATTTGTTTCCCATCCTTCAATTCCTTCCATCTATTAATTTATGAGTATAATTCATCTTGATCAATGCCAACCTTTTCTTTGTTCTCTGTCCATGGAGCCATATAAATTGAATGGGGTTGGGAATGATGGATCATATTTCTAATAGAAACAGTTTTGGGGATTATTGTTTGACTATTTGGTTGGTTTACAAGTAGCTATTAATAAACATCAGTTGGTGAAAGCAAGGGAAATAATGATGACTTAACCTCAAAACACTATGTAGGAGATATTCAGAATGTAAGGGAAACCACTGAGAGAAGTCAAACTTTCCTTTTTTCATGTTCCTATTGATATTCTTCACACTGAATGTTACATTAAAGTAACTCAATTATGTGAGTGAATGACCTCTTAAGCTACAACATCTTTGATAACATTTTCAATTTCGTTTGCAACTCCAGAGACATTTAATGAATGAATTCATGAAAGCACTTTTATCAAGCCAGATATAGTCAAAAGGTAAATACCAGATAAATAAGGCTTCAATATCGCTCTTAAAATTTTAAAGTTAAATTAAAAATTAATACCATTAGGTTTACTTCTAATCTGACAACATCGATTCTTCAGAGCATGAGTGAGAAAATGTTTGCATTTTAAAAGCATATAGAATAATCATCACAATGTTAAAGAACAGAAGATTTTTGAATGTGCCATTTGTGTGTTCTCATATTATAGCATTTTTTTTCCACTGAGGAATCCTAATAAAGAGTTTAACAACATTCAATATGGTCAAAACTATAGTATCAGTCCCATTCTCTAGAGGGTAATAATAGTACAACCGATGGAATTAGCATATGGGAGCCATATGTTGTCCAGAGGGCTTTATCCTAGTTGTGCCCTGTTGACAAATAGCCCAGGGAATTCACAGTGAACTTGCCAGTGAGGAATTATTAACTCTTGTCTTGGAGCAGGTGCTACTCAAACTTTATGTGATAACTGTTTGAGCAATCAGTTCTTTTCAGTATTAAATAAACTATACAACTTCTGGTTGGAGAGGGGAGGGTAAAACTAGGACAGAGCAAGGGAAAAGGTAACATTGTTCAAAAAGAAAATGTACCCTTTATATGTCTTATATTGCTGTAGCCTCTTCTTATATCATTTATACTATAACAATAAGAAATGGAAAAATATTTAAAACATGCCATCACACAAATTTTATTTTATTCTTGGGGTGATGTATAGAGGGGTTGCAGTTACATTGATCAGGTAGGGGGTATATTACTTCTTAAACTTTGTTACCCCTTTCCATGTTTTTCTCCCACTTTCCCTCCCCCATCATCTCCCACTAAGCTTGTTTTTCCCTTACCTTCTCTTTTTCAAATACACAAATAAATGTGTATACAATATATTAGGTACCAAAGTCAGATATAGTAACCACATGAGATAAAACTTAAGGGGAAATGAAGAGAAAAGAAATAGCTTCACATAGTACACTACGAACAACAATCACAAAGATAAACCTCTTGTTTCCATATATTGGAGTTCATTTCATTTAGCATCATCCTATATGGCCATATGTACATAGTTTTGAGCTATCATGATTCTCTGCTAAGAAAATCCTCCTCTGTTAGGAGAATCCTAACCATATTCTAATCCTAACCACATACTAAAACCATGGAGCCTATGCTCCTTTGGGTCTGGCTTACTTCAGTTAACATGATTTTTTCCAAGTCTTCCCATTTCCTTACAAATGGGGCAATGTCATTCTTTCTGATTTCACACAAACTTGTTTAAAAAAACTCTCTAAATTATTAGATTTAATAATTATAATTATATAATTTTTATGTATCACTTGATTATTCCAGCCTCACCTGTGAAAAATATATTCCTCAGTGATAAAATTAGGAAATATATAAGGACATGAGAATTCTATGTGGAAATAATTGGAGTCTTTAAAACTGGAGGAAATATTGTTTGCCCTTGGCAATAAAACAATTTCACACCAATAGTCGGAAATGCAGAGTATGATTTTAGGTTTTTCTCCACCCAGAACAATTTACAGCTTTCAACTGGGCGCAGATCTATAGCACTATTAGGAAATTGTTATGACCAAGAATAATAGGACTGTAAGGAAACTGATGCTTTTGGTCACAAAAGCAAGCCAACAGTATGCTGTTTCATGGTTTTAAATACGGTGAAGAAAATTGTACAATGGTTAATACCCAAAATAATTGTCCATTGGGCTTTGGAAAAGAAGCTTGCATGAATGTCCTGAACTGCCATGAAAAACAAAAACTTTTTCAGTTAAGAAAGCAAAACCCCTGCTTAGCTAATTTATTATTCCAGTATGAATTCATCTATGATTCTTCTAATGTATGATTTGGCAAAGAAATCTGAGTCACTACAAGTTAAAATTTGAAAATGTGATTTCCATAACTTTATTAGTTTTTCCATTTATTGATTTGATTTTTAAACTTGTTCTTGTTTTTGTAAGAGCTTGAAGTACACATTAATTTGTTTATTTGAGATCTCTTTGATTTTGTACTGTAGGCACTCATAGTTATATGTTTTTAAACTTTGCCTTTGTGTTTCCTTCAAATAGGCCTAGATTTAATTTCAAGTCCAGGATTTTTGATTTCATGAATTATCTAATGATCCATAGGTATTTAATAGTATATTTACTCAATCTATGTTTGTTCCGACAGTTTCTGTAGTTTCTCTTGCTATAATTTCTACTACCATTCCTATATGGTTTGTTATGATAAAGAAATTGTTTTTGTAACTTTAATATTTGCTATATGTTCTAAAATGTGATCATTTAGGAGAAAGTAAAATAGGCTGCTAAGAAAAGTATATGTTCCACTACTATAGGAATTGAATATTTTATAAATTCTTCAGTTTAATAGTGATATTCAGTTTTGCTAGAACTTTGTTTTACTTTGTCTAGATGGTTTAAATATTGATGACATTTGTACATTTATGTCAACTACTCTGTTGTATAATAGTACTTACTTGATCTTTATGTTCATTGATATTTGTTTTATTAAATTGAAGGAAACCCAAAGTTTGTTCCATAAATATTTTGAAATATTTTTTAATGCATTGTTACCTCCATTAACATGCAGTGGCCTTCTGTATCACTTCTGACTACTTTTGGCTTTACACTTCAAACTTTGTCAAGTATAAATACATTTGTTCTCTTTGATGCATTTTCCATTTGTGGACATTTTGTTGCTATATCTTTTTGCTTATCAAGTGTGTTTCTCATAGGCAATAAATAGCTGGTTACTGCGTGGGCTGGGGAGAGTAATAGAAATGATGATATATATATATATATGTACGTATATATATAAACTCTCCATATAATATATGGAGAAATAACACTATTAACTTTTTTGTGGATCATGGGGCTTGACCTGGGCGCTGTCCCTGAGCTCTTCAGCTCAAGCCAAGCTCCACCTCCTGTTTTCCAAAGGTTAATTGGAGATAAGAGTCTTAGGTCGTTTTGTGCTGGGCTGGATTTGAACCTTAACCCTCAGATTTCAGCTCCTGAGTGGCTAGAATTACAGGTATGAGCCACTGTGCCTGGCTACATAGTATCTTTTTGTATTAGAACAAGCCCTTTTGAGGTTATTGACTATTTTTTAAAGCAGATTTTTGAATTCTTTATCTGGCATTTTAGTTATTTCTATATAATTAGATTTGCTATCCAGCAATTACAGGCTTTCAGAGTAGCTTTATTGTCTTGCTTTTTCATAATTTCTACATTGTTTTGTCTACTATGATTTTTTTGAGGGGAGAATTTCTCTTCTATGATTTTTTTTATTAATGAGGAAGAGCCGATTTCAGTCACAAGGTCGACAATTCAGAAATGAACAAGACATACATTTTTAAATAAAAACAGGTTTAGATAAGTCTCTTTTTTAATCTTTAACCTGATTATTGATTGTGTTGTTGTACCTTTGAGCATTTGTTTTTTGAGGCATTTACATTTCTGAGCTCTAAGAATATTTTAGATTTGAGGCCCTTGTCTGATGCATACCCAGTAAAGATTTTCGCCTCTCATGTGGGCTTCTATGCAGAAACTCTGCAGCTTAATGCAATCCCATTTATCCAATCTTTGATTTGTTGTGAGTCTAGATTTTCACTTAGGAAGTGTTAGTCCTCTTCAAGGATCCCTGCTGTTTCCCTAATATGTTTTATAATATTTTCAAGATACCTGGTCTTACATTGAGGTCTTTGATGCATTAGGAATGGATTCTGGTGTGGGGTGATATATAAGGTTCTAAGTTCAGTTTCTACATATGTATAGCCAATTCTGCCAAATACCATTTGAAGATGCTCTCTTCCTTGGATCCTATATTTTTTACTCCCTTATCGAATATTAGGTGGGTATAGGTATATAGGCTTATTTCTGGTCCTACTATTCTATTATTTTAGTTCTTAGACCTATTCTTGAGCCACTACCAAACCGTTTTTATTGCTACAGTTTTGTAATAGAGTTTGAAGCTTGGTATTGATATTCTTTGGGCACTTTTCTCCCTGCTCTGGATAGTTTCTGCTGTTCTGTGTCTTATATTATTCCATATGATTTTTGGGTTGCTTTTTTTATATTATTGAAGAATATTTTGGGAACTGTAATAGGCATTGCTTTGAATATGTAGATATCTTTGGTAAGTATTGTCATTTTTAAAATGTTAAAAAGAAATAAGAATGGGCAATAGACAACTAAAGAGATGTTTGACATCTCTGACAATAAAAGAATTGACAATCAAAACAACACGGGGGGGGCTGCGCTGGGAGTGTGGTCTAGTGGTAGAGAGCTTGCCTAGCAAGGTCAAAGTCCTTGGGTTCTATTTCTCTGTTTCACATACACAGAAAAAGCCGGAAGTGGCACTATTGCTCCGTTGCAGAAGGTTATCCTTAAGCAAAATGAGTCCAAGGACAGTGCCCACGCGCTGAGTTCAAGCCCCAGGATTGGCAAAACAAAAAATAGACTTCTGCCTCACTCCAGTTAGACTGGCCATTATCAAGAACACTAACAACAAATGCCAGTGGGATATGGCCAAAAAGAAAACTACTACACTGTTGGGAGCCTCGTGTAGGGTCAGGCTGGCCCATGCATCTGCAACACTCAGTAAGATAACCACACAAAGAAATGAGCTGTCATGCCTGAACGCCATGCCTAACTTTGAGCTATATCGTTGCTATTGTGAATCACTCTGCTGAGACTTGATTATCATTGGGTACGAATGTGTTATTGCTTTATCACTCTCTGCTGAGACCTATAGTGAGAGTAAATACATGGACCTCCCCTGCCCTGCCCACCTTTGTGCTGATAGGCTCCTGCACCCTATATTAGCTGACTGTACTTCCTCAACAAATGAGTTCCTGCCTTGACCGGTCTCCTTGATGCGTCTGATTGTCCTCCAGCTAGGGAGGGCTGGGTGTGGGTGGTCAGTTGGCCCTCTCCTTTCTCGGCTTGTCCTGGTCGGGAGTGTTCTCTCTATTCCTCCTGTGGGTCTGGAGGGACCAAGAACTAAAAACCCCAACACTACACTGTTGGTGGGAATGTAAACTTGTTCAACCACTCTGGAAAGTAGTATGGAGGTGCCTCAAAAGACGAAACATAGAGCTTCCTTGTGTCCCTGCAATCTCACTCCTGGAATTTACCCAAAAGATAATAAACAAGGCCATCCTAAAACTACCACCACAACCATGTTCATTGCAGCATGCTTACCAAAGATAAGATGTGGAATCAACCCAGATGCCCCTCAGTGGATAAATGGATCACGAAAATGTGGTTTATATACACAATGGAATTCTGTTTATCCATCAGAATGACATTGTCCTATTAGTAAGGAAATGGAAACACCTGGAAAATTATACTAAGCAAAGAGAGCCAGAACCAAAGAAACATAGACTGCATAGTTTTCCTCATTCATAGTCATTAGAATGTGACTATAAACCTACAAGTAAACTATTGGATAATAAAAGACAAATAACTACAACTGAACATAATTAAACAACAGTTAAAGCATTCATATAGTGAAAACAAAGTATTTTCTTAGAACTACACACTAGCTAAACAGATATGTGCATATGATCACATAAAATGAGACTTACCTAAAAGAACTCCAAGAAATGTAAACAGGAGTTTTTGTTTGTTTGTTTGTTTTATTACAGATTGGGGTTCTTGGGCTTTTCCTGTTTTTTTTTTTTTTTTTCATTGATGCATTACCTCTTGTCCCGGGTTTTTATTTCTCTACATTTGGGTGGTATATAAATTTATCTGATTTGGGCAGGGGAAGGGGAGTACAGAAACCATGGGACAAGAGTGAGCCAATTCAGCAGTGATACTAGACATTATGATGGAAATGAATTCTATAGCTTGGGGAAAGTATAGGGGAAAACAAGGAGAATCAGAAAGGGGGTGAAACTGTTCAAAAGGACATGTACTTATTATCTGACTCATGTAATTATAGCCCCTCTATATACCACCTTTACAATAATTTTTTCACCAAAATAACATTTTTCCATATATTTTTATTGTAATTAATAGAATGGTTACATTCTATTTACCAGATAGAAGGTGCATTACTTCACAAACATTGATACCCTTTCTCATGTCTCTGTCCCCATTTTCCTCCCCCTACCCCTGCCCCTCATCTTGTTTTCCCCTGTTCCCTATCTTATTTCAAATAACACAATAAAATTTTTAAAATTAATTTGAAACCATTAACTACACATCCAATAAGATTCTGGAAAAAAGAAATTTAGGGTTCTTGTGAGATAAACTAGAAACTTAGAAATTATTAAAGACAGGATAGTGGAACATCAAGAGTCCTGTCTTCTTCAAGGGCAAAAGGTAAAATCATATTTCTGACAGAATAAATGCATTACTAAACAATTGCACTTGTACCTAATTTGAAGATATTTGATATTTGTGGTTAAAATTTATGTGTGTCTGTGGGGAGAAATGTGTATGTGTGTGTAGTATTAGCATTGAAAATCAAGGCCTCACACTTTCACTTGGTTTCTTAACACAAGAATGGTGTTCTACCATTTGAGCAACACCTTCATTTTCAGCTCTTCTGAAAGTTAAGTGAAGAAAGGAGTCTCATAGCCTTTTCAACTTGGGCCCGCTTCAAACCTCAATCCTTGGCTCTCGGCCTCATGAGTAGCTAGGATTACAGAGATGAGCCAACGGAGCACAAGAAATCCATTAGATGAGTAATGTAGGTGTCCAGGTTAAGATAATTATAGCTGAAATGAAATAGAGAAAACTGCAGAGATTTGACATGTAATTTGGAAATAATGGAATTGCCCTTGGAATAATATATGCTTTTAAAATTAAATGAACAGAAAATGTTTGTTCAAGTTCGTAGATCTACTAAACAACGGGAAAAAATTGAGGATGTATATATTTCATTTTCAAACCCACATATTGAATTAGAATGTCTGTTCCAAGAGCCCATTTATTTTAGTGGATACAATTAAAAATTAACCCTATGCTTTAGTTATTACAATTGCATGTACTACAGCTTGAAATTTTCTCTTTCTAATTCAAAGAGGAGTTACCTGGGCATTTCAGCCTTTTAACAGACAAAATTGGACAAATCTAGTTCATCAAGTTTATGTCTGGTTGTGTAAAATAGATAAAGTCTTATTTTATTTTTCCTACATTTATGTAAATGATGTCACAATGGAACAGATTCTTAAAACTGATCCATAATAATTAAAAAGAAAAATGGGATTGCCTATACCTTGAAATGTACTACACTTTAATTTATACAGTGTTCTTTTTCATTTTTAAATCTTTTTATGGGAAATATTCAAGTTTACTGATCAAAGCAATTATCCACCTTAAAAGTGAAAAAAATTATTTGTTGTATTAAAATTTATTATTTACCTTATTCACATTCAAACATTTAGAATAAACATGCATTTGTTATTTTGTCTGTGGTATATCTCCTTCAAGTATATTAAGATGAGGGTTTCAATTATATAAGAGAAGAAAAATATGCTGGTATGATAAATGTGTTATGATGCCTTTCTAATAGACACCATAATAAATGTCTATTATCTGGAAGCCAATATTTGAGATATATTTTGTGCAATATTTTTTATATTACCATGCTAAGAAATAACTTTCCAAAGATTCAGAATGGAATCAAAAGACAGAACTCAATAGAAATATGCTATCTACTAGATAACATCCCAAAGCAAATATAAGCACAAAACACTGTGGTTCCTCACAAAGTTAATGTAGAAAAAGGTCCCACATGCTTCATATAGCTATTACCTTTTAAAAAGACATTAATTTTTATAAAGTGTAAGAATAAATATTTCCCAAATCATACTCATACATAGACAAGTAAACATTTTATGATTTAAAGATTAGATATATTGTAAATATTATTTTTAAATTCAACAGATCCTGTTTTACAATTGTAATGAGCTGAAATAGTCTAGACAAAAAGGTATAGTGAAACAAATATTTATAAAGAAATAGAAGTAGTCCTGAGCTTATAAAAATTAAAACTTACTTTCAATATCAAAAAACAAACAAGCAAAAAAACCAGAGCAACAACTACAAGACAGTTCGGTTCTTCCTTTTTGTTTTAGATCAGAGGTGTGAGCACACTCATTACTATGATGGGAACATTGAACCCTTGCTCCTGAAGTTATGGCTCTCATCAGAGGAAGGTCAGCAGTCCCTTCTATTTGATATTCTTTATCATGTTACTTGCAGACTACCGATTATATTCCTGACTGTCAACCAGAAATTCCAATGCAAATTTTTTTCAAACTCAAATATAAACTGATTGCTAAATGTTTCTAAATATAAAGAGAATAAAAGTATAATATAAAGAAGATGAAATGACAATAATGTAATTAAGATATCCTTAACCTATCTGCTGCATATGTGCTTGTATGAAAGCAATTTCTTTTACAGGAATGGGTAAACTGAGGAAATTCCTTATGGATAAAATCTAAAAATTGGTAGAGAGGAATAACGTAAGCAAAGAAATAAGCATAATAGAGGTTTTCTCAAGAAATAGAGCAAAGATGAAGTGGCACTGTGGCGCAAGGAGTAGGGCAGTAGCCTTGAGCTGAAGAGCTCAAGGACAGTCCTCGGGCACAGAGTTCAAGCCCCACAACCGACAAAAAATTGAAAAAAAAAAAACACAAAAAAATTTTTTAAAAACCCTCACAGACCAGGCCAGGTGTTTGGCCTAGTAGTAGAGTGCTTGCCTAGCATGCATGAAGGCCAGATTTGATTCCTTGGTACCATATACATAGAAAAGCTGGAAGTGGTGCTGTGGCTCAAGTAGTAGGGCTTTAGCCCTGAGAAGTACACGGACAGTGCTCTGGCCCAGAATTCAAGGCCAGTACTTCAAAAGAAAAAAGAAAAAGGAGCAAAGAAATGGGAAAGAAAAAATTAATCAAAATTATCTTTTTAAAATTGTCTCAGAATTAGCATTTCAATAAGGCATGTGATGCATATACATAATAAGATGCTGAGTTTTGCAAGCTTATAACTTTAGAAGACAATAAAAGAGTTCACATACAAAATAATGAGTCAAATCATAATACTATTGAACTGCTGAAGTGCTTCCTTGAAGAAACAAATGCTTCAGAGATAATACACATTTTATTTTAAAGAAATATGCTGTCTGCCTAAATATGTTATGCCTATCTATACCCTTAGGAAGATATGAGTCAAGAAATCCTTCATTTCTGTAAACACTTAGAAGATGTATTTCACAAGTAAGGAAAGAGAGAGAGAAAGATTTTAGACAGAATATACAATTATGAGGGAGACTTGTGTAAGATTCATAAAAGCTAGCCTAATGAAAACAGTTGTTCCACCTCAGAGAATAAGAAGTACATCTCTAGCAGATTTATCTCCAAGGGCATTTCTTGACCCACTGGAGTTGTACATTTGTTTTGAAGTTCTACATTTATTTTGGAGGTGGATATAGTTTCACACGATTATCAGTGCAATGCCTTGGGAGATGTAGACAAGAGGATCATTGATCTGTACTAACCAGTACAGAATTAAAGGAGGTCCTAGGTCATGAAACAAGCTGGACATGGACATTCCTGACTGTAAACCACACTACTGGGAAAGTGTCCTTACAAGCATCATAGTCCAAGGCTAGCCCTGGCTAGTGTATGAGCTCTTACCTCAAGAACATACTACTGCTTAAAGTATGGCAGTTCAAATGCAGTGTAGCAAAGAAAGAGAAGAAAGAGGAGGAGGCAAATGAGGAAGAGGAGGAGGAGGAGGAGGAGGAGGAGGAGGAGGAGGAGGAAGAGGAGGAGGAGGACTCTATTGGAGAATCATGAAAGAAAAATGTTGAATAACCAAGAGAAAGGCAAACAATATAAAATTGCAATTTCTAGCCCTAGCAATAATGAAATGCTGTGCAGGCAAAGCAGAGAATTTGGTTGACATTATTCAGCTCATCTGGATCCTTCAATCCTTAAGATCTTTAGTAGTCTTTAAATCTTCAGCAGTCTTGAGGAAATAAGACAATACATTAACTTATCAGATCCTGAATAACTAACTATTCACAAACTGTCACCACCATCATGTAGGAGCTTTTGGCCCAATTAATATTTATGGCCTGATGTAGAAAGCTTATTAATTGTAGTGTTATCTGTGGTCAACTATAATATCTGAAGCTTTCAGGTAATAAATTTTAAAAAATTACAATTTAGGGAAAAGGAGAATACCAGTTGTATCTCCATTGTTCCATAAAGGCAGGGAAAGAAAATCCAAGAGACAACAACACAGTTGTTTCTTACTACATACCTAGATTTCTGCATATTTGAGAGAATCAATATATTGTGTTGAAAGCACAAAAATATAAACATGAGTGTTAAAATAATGCACAACATAATTTCGTTTTGTATGTGTGTGGGGCTGGAGCGATCATGGTGCTTAAATTCGGCCTGGGTGTTGTCCCTGAGCTCTTTAGCTCAAGGCTACCATCCTACCCTTGAGCCAAACCCCATTTCCTGTTTTCTAGACATTAGTTGGAGATAAGAGTCTCTGGTCCTTTTGTGCCTGGGCTGGCTTTGAACTTTGATCCTTAGATCTCAGCCTCCTGAGTAGTTAGGATTACAGAGTGAGCCACTGTACCCAGTTCAGTGAAGTTTCTTAATAGAAAGTAAAGGTTATAAAAGCCTTCTCAATGTATTTCTATTGTTCTTTTTATGTATGAAATATCATGATACATTACACAAATGTACATTTAAATTCCTTTAAAATAGGTGAAATACAAAAACCAACAATGAAATAAAATACCATTGCTTAATTAGAAGAATGTTATTTCACTAAGTAATCACATAAATGAATGCTGCTTCTAGGCAAAATTAACTTAATAATACCTAGGAGAAATAGGGAAAGGCCCAAGTGACCGAGTAACAGAAGCGAACAAAACAGCAATTGGTGGGTTGGAGAAATACATTGGATTCATATTCATCTATATTCAATTCATTAAACACTGATTATATAGGAGAGAGAATGTATGTTATATAAATACATAGTATCTACTGAAGCATAAATGTGAGCTATTAACAGTTGCAGCCTAGATAAATTCATTCTGAAGTGAACTTGCACATTGTATTTCCTAGGAAGAAGTTATATATATAGTCTGAAATTTAATATTTAGGAATAATATGAGCCTAGTATTTTGAAATGTGAAGGGAATGCCAGAAATAACTTTTAAAATGATTAAAACAGTAAAGAACATTGATTTGTGATTTTTGTCAAAAGACAAAAACATTTATTTGTTGTGAAGCTAAATGCACAGGAGATCTTAGTGTGTATGTGTGTGTATGTGTTTAAATGATATAGTTAAATAATTTGATTAGATGAAAGATATTTGATGCCCATTACATCTAGAAGAATTATGTAAAAGATTAATAAAATATGCATCCATAATTTTACATACTACTTTTTAGTATGTATTTTTGGTTATAAGAACATTTTAAGTGTCTTTATATAATGCTTTTCCCTTAAAAATAGTCAAAATAGGTCACTTTTACATTTGATATTTTATTTATTTTTTAATTTAATTTAATGAACAAGGTGATGTACAGAGGGGTTACAGTTACATATGAAGGTAGTACATTTCTTCTCCAACTTTGTTACCCTCTCCCACCATCTTTCTCTCACTCCCCCACTCCAGTCTCCACCCTCCCCACATTTGGTATTTTATATAACTATCCTAACATGGGAATGCTTTGTTGTTGATATAAAAAAAAAAAACAAAACCAACACTAAAACGCTGCCCAGAAAGAACAAAGATTTCAACAAGATTGGGCAAGGCAAAATAGGAATAACAAAGCAGAAAAACTGGAGAAAATGTGCAGAAAACTCTGGGACAAGGTCTGAAGGACGACATTGTTCAAAGCTTGTCTGAGCAGGGACAGGGACTGTGCATTTCCCTATTTTAAACGTGAAGCATTCTTGAAATGCCCAGAGGTCTCTAGCCTACTGTAAGAGGGAGTTAGATGATCGCTTTTCCTTTCCTGACAAAATTGGAGGCTGTAGGAGTGATTAGCTGCCATCTGTTGTCTACCGTGGTTCGATTTCTGAAGAGTCCTCTAGAAGGGATGGGGAGATGGCGTCGGGGAGAAAGAGCTCATTCTCGGACGGAAGGTTGAATGTACATTCAGAGGTAGCTGAGCAAGTGCCCAGCTAATCCCCTTTGCACACAGGAACAAGGCTGCCACCAGCTCTAATTGATTCAGAAATGAATCTGTATAGAAAATTAGAAGGTTTTTGGATTCCCATGTGAGGTTCAATAAAGAGCCAGGATGTAAGCCTGACAGCTGAATAGATTCAGAAATGAAAATCTGATAAGCGGCTTAAAACTGTACTTAAGTCCAGAAACGATTTGAATGCTGTTGTTAATGGCACATTGTGTGTTGTCACCTAGTTAATTATCTCTAAAGATGAGTTCTGGGGGAGGAGAAGATATACCATTCTTCTACAGCTTTTCTTTCCCTCACTCATCACATATTTATTACCCTGCCCCTCCCCTTCTCAACTATCATCCCTGGAAGGCAGAAAGAAAGGATTGGACCATTGCAGCTCCTCTGTGGCTGTCAGTTCTCTGTGCCAAACTTCAAATATGAACTGTTGCATGTACTGTCACCAACATTTCTTTTTACATCTTCATTTGCAAATGAGGAGCTGACATTTGTCAGGCCTTGTATTTGCACACAGATCCACCATGAAAAGCAAACAACTGTCACTGCTGGCTACTTTGTTTATTCCTTTGCAGATAGTATATGGCCTATTTAGAAATTTTCTTCAGAATTTTTTTAACTAAGTGAGAAAGATAGTCACAGAGCTACATGTCCTCATATTTTATTCAGGAAGCCGTCCACAGCTTACTGAGCGTGCACTGCATTTGATAGCTATTTAAAACTGCATTTTTTGAAACCGATTTGCAGTTTTTGGACTTAGAGATTATTTCCTTTGGATAAATGTATGTTCATTTTATATTATGGAATCATTTAGAGTTCCAATCCACTGAGATTTTTTAATGTGTGTGTATATCTTTAGTAACGAGAGCATATTTTCTATCGAATAAAACAAAAGTAAATTTTTAATGCACAATACATTTTCCAAATATGACTATTTGCTTGCTGAAGTTTCTTCATCTTTTCAAATGATCTTGACAATTTCAACCTAGTCAAAAACATCTGTAATTACCATGGGCTTGTATTTTTTTAACTGAAACTGGGGTTAATAATATCCTTTTGTAGAACACATGTGTGCACAATTTTTTTAAACAAATAAAAGGGGGTATATTTCTTGAGACAGTGAAAAGATTTGTTGAATGTTTAGTTTACAATTCAGTGAAAATGCTGGCAGTATGAATTGCATCTTCTAGAAACAATGAAGCAAAGTCAAGTATTAGTGCAATAACATCAACTAAGAAACCTTAAATCATATGCCCATTGATTAGAAAATCTGAAATAATGGTAAGTTGAAAGCCTTTATAATATTCTTATAGTACTCTAGTGAAATATTGGTTCCTCACTGTTTCCTGTAATATAAATTGTCCATCAATAGCACATCAGTGGCATTTCCCTCACAAAACATGCAAGCCCTTCCTTTAACATCACTGTTGATTTGCATTTCACTGAAGCCTGTCTGCCAAAGTTGGAAATTGCTGCTCTTTATCTTTACTTAAAGTTAAGCATTTAAAACAAATGAAATTTTACAAATGATCGATTTAACAGCAAATACAATAGAGAAAGAGCTTATGGTTGATTTCTGCCTCCACTACCAGGAGTATGGTAAATTCCTAGAAAAGGAACAGAGACAGGGAGATAGACATAAAGATGGAAAATGAAACATTAACATTTTATAACACACCTGCCATATCTTGGAGCTATTAGCTACCAGCTAACATGAATTGAATGAGTAATCTAATATCAGACCATTTATTATTAAATGGCTCCTTTTATTTAAAATTATTCTCTCTTTGTCCTTGCAAAATGAAATATATATGCATATGTATATTCCTTACATTACTAAAATACTCATATGTTTATGATATAAATTTAAAATGTGATGGGTAGAAGTCAAAAATATGTGGGTTGATATCACACTATCAACATTAATGACCTGGAATTAAAAATGTTAAATAGATAATGTAACTATAGCAAATGAAGTCTATTTGGGCTCAGTTCACAATTCTCTCAATTTATTTGATAACCAAAGACTAAGTTCAAAATTATTATGAGAGAGGACAACAGAAAATCAGAGTAATATGCACACAAAAAATTAGTATATCATATTCAGTCATTGTTTTCTTGAGAAAAATAACTTGAAACAAGTATCATAAATAAGTGTATGCCCATAAAATATGTTCATTGATTACTTGGGATGCTTACTAAAAGTTACCAAAAATGAATTTGAAACTGTATTCCATTGTCTTATCCTGGTAATTTTCACTACTCAGGTGTCTAAAATTCAGAAGACTGGCATTTGAAGCCAGAAAATGAAGTCCACATTACTCTGTCTCTAAAACAACCAACCAGCAAAAAGCTGAGCTTAGACATAGCTCAAGGAACAGAACACTAACTGAGCAAGCAAGCAAACTGAGGAAGCATGAAGAACTGACTTCAAACTCTAGTACTGGCAAAATGAAGAAAAGAAAAAAGCCAGGCACCAGTGTCTCAATCCTTTAACCCTACCTAGTCAAATAGTCCAAAAGAGCCCTGTCAGGAAATCAATGAATACTTTATCTCCAACTAACCATCAAAAAGCCAGAAGTAGAGCTGTGGTTTAACTGTTAGAGTTTTAGCCTTGATCTGAAAAAGTTCAGGGATAGCACCCAGGCTTAGTTTAAACCCAGGACTAAAAAGAAAAAAAAAGTATATGCACAACACACACACACACACACACACACACACACACACACACACACACGCACACACACAGGCACACACACACACACACGCACTGGAGAAATAAATGAGTGTTTTCACTAATGAAAATAAGTATAAATGGGAAAGGTAATTTTGTGTCATTCTAGTCAGACTCACAATTTTCTAATAAAGTTAACATTTCATGGGCTTACAATTTCTAGGAAGGCAATGAAAACCTAAGGTAAATTAAACAAAATAAAAATGAACAAACAGTAGATTTCTTACTAAATTAATATCCTCAATCCAGTTATCTTATCTATATGGACCAAGTGGTATCTGGAAATTCTATAAGAAGCGTTACTTTTGTTTCTTCATATAGCCTTTTCTATTCATTTACAGATTGTTCAGTTTGATTTATTTTCCTTGAAGTACATAGCTTCCAATATAATTTAACACCATTTCAAAAAGTATAATGTGTCAGGAACCACACTGTCTTCATTATAGAATTTATAGCAAGACAAAAGCATATCAGCTTTACTTACCACTTACCCTTTAAATATGCTTATATAATTTGTTCCATATTTGTATAATATATCTTCTTTTTAAAGAGGAATTATAATATTTTTCAAATACAACAATGGTATTGTTTTGTCCTTTGGATTACATAACACTATACTTTTAAAAATTCATTTTTATTTTTTTCTTATTCATTCACATATGAATTGTGTTGATTTTAATAGAGAAAATAGGTAGAATAAGAAAGTTAGATGATGGTTTATAGATAGATGGTAGAGACAGATGGAGCTATGGATTTGTTCTCCAGGTTGTAGAATGTACTTTTATGCCACATTTCAAAAATTATTATAGAAAACTTCTGATCCTCATCTTGGTGTACTGGACATCTCTGTATGTGGTAACCCATAGCGCAGCTTGCTTCTTTACAGCTAGCGAAAAGCACGTCTTAACATGCAGGAGGCCACAATTTGTACCATATGAAATCCACATAGGCCACAATGTATTGGATCAGGAATCAAATGGTTATACCTCAACCTCGGCTGGAGCATGAAAAATGAAATATTTGAAAGCCAAAGCTTGAGAGAAATATTTAGCAAAGTTCCAGTAGACTAATCATTAACTGATTGCCTGTAGCAGATCTTTTTCAAATCTCAGTCCAACCTCAAATTTTAGAAATAAGAGTGAATACATAACTGCAAGAGAGGTAGTAGAAATAGTGTTATAAACACCTGCTCTTTCACACGATGATTGATCATCATTCAATTAACAAAACACCAAATAAGACACATAGTTTTGTCTTATAGATCTTTTATTCTGAAAAAGCATAATACTTTATTATTCACCTACTTCATTGAGAAATATTAGTGAAATAAAGACATTCTGTGAAAAATCAGGTATAGTTAATGAGCTGATACTTACTGGAAATACTGAAAGTATCTGAGGGAAAGATGACCAGTTGTGATCATGTGTTTTTGGTGAGAGGGTAATGATGGATGTAGAGATCATGTTATCAGTGAAGACTTCATGGTTTCAAGGACAAAAGATTTTTGTATTATATTTCATTGTGAGGAAATATATGCTGACCAGCTGTACTGAGATTAACAGGTTTTCCTGAAGAAAAAAAAAAGATCTTGACTAACTCTTTTTTCTTCTTTTTTAATATTTTTTATTGTAATTAATAGAAGGGTTACATTATATTGGCCAGATAGAAGTTGCATTACTTAACAATCATTTCTACCCCTTCTCACGTTTTTGTCCGCATTTCCCTCCCCCACTCTTGATGTGGGGTTCCTATTCAAATCAAAGGAGACATCTTTGTTTGTGACTTGCCACATGAGATGTTATGACTTTGCCAGGAAAGAGATGTGAGGTCATTGCCACTTAAGCGCATTTTTTTAAATAAATTGGGACTTTAACTTAGCCCTTCAATGTATTTTCATTATGAGAAGCAATACATTGCTCCTTCAATATCCTCATCAGTCACTTTAAAATACTCTCACATGCAACATTATTTTTCTTTGGTAAAAGATGAAGATGAATGAGCTGAATGGGTATGCCATAGCTCACACTTAGGGGAATTTCTTAAGGGAATTTGATATTGTTCGCATATGCAGAAGACCACAATAAAATTAACACCTAGTTATATAATGTTCATGAAAGGTATCCATTGTCTTGAAAGCTTACATTGAAACTCATAAAACAAAGCTTTTAGTAACAAAGAAATCTATAGAATATTCTCCTGTGACTGAAACTACCTCTATTTGATGAAATAAACATAAGCTATATACCTCTTTCTAAGAAAGACAGCCACAGTGCCTTCTTTTTGATCTGACATATTTTAAAAGTTGGGAAAAACATCAGGAGAGTTTGGAGAGAATGCATTCAGGGAAGAAAAGGATAGCACAAAAACAGTTACTATCTTAGAAGAAAATAGGCATTGATAGAATATGTTAATATCCTTGAAAATCGGCTCTGCTTTGATAAAAAGCTTTGGGGGACAAACTTGATATTTATTGAAATTTATTTATAGAGTTTTTTCATTAAAATAAAGCAATTGCAATGAATTTCTCTCTGCAAGGATTGAAACAGACCTGTCTGCCTATATATCAAAAGCTAGTAAAATTTACCAAGGCAGTTTTTTTTTAATACACTCTGGCAAGAATCCAAAGTTAATTTATTACAGGAGAGCAATAACACATTTAGAGAATTAAAATAAGTGCTTGAATTTGTTATTTTGCAAAGAGAAGAATCACAAAAAGTTGGGCTGGTAAATAAAAATTCTATAAAATCTAGAATTCCGAGAATTGCTTTTGATTAAAAAAGGTTAATATTAAACCCATAACAGCTCAGAATAAGAGCTGTCAATGTTGTACTGGCTTTACCTAATGGGTTTCAGTCCAGTTTAAGAATCTTCAACCAACAGATGAATCAGGTAGAAGGATGTTGTGGCAAATAAAGCCTAGAAACAAAAGAGATGGGAGTGTATGCGAATTAATAAGAAGGAGGATCCAAAAAGCCAACAAGGCCAAGAGATTACTTCGCAGTATTCCTATCGTTCTTTCTATCGTCCATTAGTTGCTTCCTTTCTGTCTATTTATTCCATCGCATGTAAAGATTACCATGGAATTTGAACATTAGCCTCAGATTCTCTTAGGAGCAGGCATATATTTCTTTTCAATTATCTATTACCAAGATTTTGAGGCATAGTATTTAAATATTGACAGATGGAAAGGCCTTGGGGAAAAGGCCTCTTTGTCTTTGAAAATGTCATAAAACTTGTCTCTTTTACTGAGATGCATAGAAAAATATTATGGACACTAATATTACAGTACCTATATAGCTATGATGGTCAGAAGACAAAGGTTTCTCTTTAATAGTTTTATTGCACATGGATTAAGTGTACATATGTATATTGTACACATATATACATAGATCCAACTTTAGGATTAATATACTGATTTTTTTTTAAATAAAATCTTCAGGGAATGGCAGTGCAAACTGCAAATTTCTCTCCATCAGTGTCACGTTCTCTGCTCTTCCAAGGGACAGTCCTGGAAGTGGAAAACGTTTGAAGAAATCTTTTCAAATATCTGTGAGAAATAGATACCTAATCTTAAAGCAAGTAAGCTTTGAGTGGAATCTGGTCAGTGGTTTCTAGTAGATATTACCTTATAAAATTAACGTGGTGTCATTTTCTTCATGGAGGCTCTGTTCAATTTTGCATGTGTCAAAATTTTAATCTTTCAAAATGGATTTGTGGGTCAAATAATACTCTTCATTTTTTGTAAATGTTTAATACTTCATATGCATAAATTTGTGTTTAACTAAGTGAAGCTAATAAAATTATGTTCTAATACAATTTGAGGTCACTTCTAATGTCAAATATTATAAGGGCTTCACATAAAGTTAATTTTTGCATCTTTTATCAATTTTAGTAATTTCCACTGATTTTTTCCCACTTATTTTTTATTAAATAATATTTTATAGTGATTAATAGAAGGGTTACATTATATTCACCAGATAGAAGGTGCATAACTTCACAAACATTGATACCCTTTCTTATGACATGGTCCCCATTTCCCTCCTACCCCACCTGCTTATTTTGATTTCCCGCCTTCCCTATCCAATTTCAAATAACTAATTAAGCACATATAAAATATATCAGATAACAACGTGAAAAATTGTAACAATATGAGATAACTAAGGGATAGCAAAAGAGATGAGCGATAATATAGTACATTAAGGACAACAGTCACACATTATATGGATTTTGTTTCCTTATCCTGGAGGTCCTTACATTTAGTGTTGTACTATTTGGCCTAATGTCTCTAGATTTTGTTCTATTGTAAATCTCTGCTAGGAGAGCCCAAGGTTTCTACTGATTATGACAGATGAGGGGGACTATTGGGTCTATGTTCCTTTGAGTTGTCTTACTTCACTTAATATGATTTTTTCTAAGTCTTTCCATTTCCTTAAAATGGGGCAATGTCATTCTTTCTAACCGCAGCATAGAATTCCATTGTGTATAAATACTACATCTTGGTGATCCACTCATCTACTGAGGGACATCTGGGTTGGTTCCATATCTTTGCTATGGAAAATAGTGCTGCAATGAACATCATTACTCTAGTGAATTTAGTATGTCCTTGTTTCTGGACACTTGGGTAAATGCCTAGTAGTGATATTGCTGGGTCACAGGGGAGATCTCTGTTTAGTCTTGTGAGGAACTGCCATACTGCTTTCCATAGTGGTTGAAGAAGTTTGCACTCCAACCAACAGTGTAGTAGTGATCCCTCCTGGCCACATCCCCTCCAGCACCTGTTGTTATTAGTTTTCTTGATCCTGGCCATTCTAACTGGAGTGAGGTGGAATCTTAGAGTTGTTTTGATTTGCATTTCCTTTATGACCAGAGATATTGAGCATTTCTTCATGTGTCTATAGGCCATTTTCGTTTCTTCTTCAGAGAAGACTCTCTTTAACTCTTTGGCCCATCTTTTAATGGGATGGTTGTTATTTTGGAGATTAGTTATGGAGTGATTCAATTTTTTGAGCTGTTGATACATTTTAGAAGTGAGGCTTTTGTATGTTGTGTGGTTGGTGAAGATCTTCTCCCACTCTGTAGGCTTCCTAATTAATTTACTAGGTATGTCCTTTGCCATACAAAAGCTCTGCAATTTAATGCAGTCCCACTTATCCAGCTTTTCTCTGATTTGTTGTGTTTCTTGGTCCTTATTGAGAAAGTTTCGACCTGTGCCAAGGAGACCTAGTGTGTCTCCTATTCCTTCTTTAAAGTTTTCAGTATGTTAGCTTTTACCTCGAGGTCTTTGATCCATTTGGAGTTAATTCTAGTGCAGGATGACAAAGAAAGATCCAACTTTAGTTTTCTGCAGGTGCTTAACCAGTTCTGCAAGCACCACTTGTTGAAGTGGCTGTCTTTCTTCCATTCTATTTTTTTGGATCCCTTGTCAAATATTAGGTGGCCATAGGTCTGTGGTTTAATATCTGGGTCTTCAGCTCTATTCCATTGGTCTTCAGGCCTGTTCTTGTGCCAGTACCAAGCTGTTTTGACAATTATAGTTCTATAATAGAGTCTAAAATTTGGTATTGAAATCCCTCCTGCACTGTTCTTTCTGCTAAGAAGTGTTTTTGCTATATGGGGTCTTTTATTTTTCCATATGAAATTTTGGGTTGTCTCTTCTATTTCTTTGAAGAATGACATTGGGATATTGATGGGTATTGTGTTGCATTTGTAGATAGCCCCTGGCAAGATTGTCATTTTCACGATGTTGATTCTTCCAATCCAGGAGCATGGGAGGTTTTTTTCATTTTCTCAGTTCTGCTTTAATTTCCTTTATTAGGGTTTTAAAGTTTTCATCAAAAAGATCCTTTACATTCTTAGTTAAGGTAATTCCTAGGTACTTTATTTTCTTTGAGGCTATTGCAAAAGGAGTTGCTTTCCTGATTGTTGCCTCATTCCTCTCACTGTTGGCATTAGAGGAAGGCAGTTGATTTTTGAGGGTAAATTTTATACCCTGCTACCTTGCCAAAATTTTGAATCAGCTCAAGGAGTTTGCAAGTGGAGTCCATCAGGTTCTTTAAATACAGGATCATGTCATCTGCAAAGAGGGAAAGTTTCACTTCCTCTTTCCCTATTTGGATCCCCTTTATGCTTGCTTCTTGCCTTATTGCACTGGCTAGGAATTCTAATACTATCTTAAAGAGGAGTAGAGAGAGTGGGCATCCTTGTCTCGTTCCTGATTTTAGAGGGAACGGCTTTAGCTTTTCACCATTAAGTATAATACTAGCTGTGGGTTTGTGATGCACAGCCTTTATTATACGAGGAATGTTCCATGGATTCCTAGTTTCTCCAGAGCTTTTAGCATAAAGGGGTAGTGGATCTTGTCAAATGCCTTTTCTGCATCTATTGAGACAATCATGTGATTTTTGTCCTTACTCCTGTTGATGTGTAATTCCCACTGATTTTTATTTATTTGTTTTTTAATGGTATGTAACATATTTATTACATATAATACATCTATTTTAAATATGCATGCTCATAAAAATAGACATTTACATATATTCACATATCAGTCACTTGTTTTAAATACATTATTGTACAGTAAAACTTCAAGTTCTTTTTTATTGTAATTAATAGAAGGCTTACATTATATTTGCCAAATAGAAGGTACATTTCTTAGCAATCATTGCTACCCTTTCTCATGGTTTTGTCTCTTATTTTGAGCTTACTCAGCTACCTCATTTTAATGTGTTAAGGTAATTTAAAAATCAGTGGGAATTACTAAATTTAAAAAATCAGTGGGAAAACAGGAGGAAAAAACTCTGCTTTTTTTCAATTTCTGAGGTTCATTTTGAAAAATATTATTTTGTATGATCAGATGTGCATTGTACCTTTCTCTTCACTGATTTCTTTTCAATATAGAACTTGAAGTTTTACAAGAGCCATAAAAGGTGTGACTGCTGTTCTTAATGTACTATGTTATTTCTCATCTTACCTTGTTATCTGATATATTTCATACATGTTTATTTGTTTATTTGCATAGGATGGGGCAGGGGGGAAAACAAGATAAGGATAGGGGATTAGGGAGGGAAATGGGGACATAGATCCTGTCTACCTTCCCCATTCCACTGTACTCACCCCCAAAAGAATTTGCTTTGCATTGTTCTCATTAATTTTCTGAAGTATCTATCAATTATGCAAAGGAATTCATTTTGTAGTGGACATATGCTTGTACAATACCTTAATAATACGAACTCCTCTACTGCTCTCTTTCCTCATAGCCTTGCCTCGTATTGTTAGATAGCTGGTTTTTGGGTTTTTTTGTTTGTTTGTTTTTGGCCAGTCCTGGGCTTGGGCTCTGAGCCTGGGCACTGTCCTTGGGCTTTCTCAAGGCTAGAGTTCTACCTACCACTTGAGCCACAGCACCACTCCTGGCTTTTTATTTTTTATGTATGTGGTACCAAGGAATCGAACTAGTGTCTTCATGCACGCTAGGCAAGCACTCTACCACTAAGCCAAACTCCCAGCCCCTGTTGATAGTCTTAATTGAGTTTTTTTTCCTACCATTTTTATATACAGATGCAAAGTTATTTGGTGTAATTCAGCCCCCTTCATTCTTTTATTCTCTCTCCATTCCCTAATACTTAATCAAACAGTCTCACTCTTGGGATTATCATGATGAATATAGGAGGAGGAGGAGGAGGAGGAGAAGGAAGTGGGAGAGGAGGAGACAGAGAAAAATGTCTGTTTGTGTGTATTATTTAATTACATATGTATGTATTTACTTAAATGTTTATCTCAGTCTAACTCCCACATATGAGAGAACATAGCCAATTTTTGTCTTTTGAAATCTCTTTTGTTAGCATGAACTCTCCAGTTCCCATGTATTTACTGGAAAACATCATAACTTTCTTTTTCTTTTCAGTTGAATAGTGGGTCAGTGTTTATTTATATCTCAACCCCTTAACTTATTCCTTAGTTGTAGGGCAGGTTGGTTGTTTACATAACTTGGCTATTGTGAATAGAACTGCAGTAAACATGGTTATGATGTTGCTTCTATTGTGTCCTGGCTTACATTCTCCTGCTAATTCTTAAATCATCAACACCATACTGTTACTACTTTTATCCTCAGCCTGTTAATATTCTGTATTTCTAGCATATACTTAAATCATCTTGAAATGTTCTTATTTTGTAGAAACTTATAAAATTGCTAGTATTATTGTCTTTTATTAAAGTCTTTTATTTCTTGCTTTGAAAACAAAGCAATGGCTTGTTTTGATTTGTTTCAATTTTGAAATATTCTTTTCAGGTCCCAACATAAGAATTCAGGTCCCAACATAAGAATAATAATTACATGTAATTTTCCAATAATGGTTACAAGATACCAAAATGACTGCCTCATTCCTCTTAAAAATAATGCTTTCAGTACCTAACTTGTTATGATTTGTTTTTATTTTTTTAATACTAGTTACTCAGGGAAAATCAGTAAATGAAGCAGTGTGTCATATCCTATAACCAGAAAGGTATTAGACAATTGTCAATGGCTTTCTCATGTGTAGTATATTTTCTAACTAGGAAATCATTAAATTCCTGTTTATAAACTAATTATCTGTTGTCCCTAAAGATAGGTTTCTAGTCTCTTTTATTCTGAAAATAATGACGATTAATTCATTACCCAGACCATTTTTATTATATTAGTGTAAATAAATTGCCTTTAATCTTAAACAATATTTGTTTGATGATTTCACTCAGAATTCCTGAACTCCTTCTAGCATAAGTATTAACTGCCAAACTTACAACCAAAGAGTAAAAGCAAGAACTAAAATTCTATTTGGATACTGGAAAACAAACATTCTAGCATTTATTGTCTTCAGATGAAAATGAGTATGATTTTACTGCTATCTTACTATGATATCTTCTATTTCTCTTGCATATTTTGTATTCCCAATGTGAGATATGCCATGCTATTTATTCAGTAATTTAGTTACTGATTTTAAAGGGGTTGTACTCAAACAACATTTTTAGACAAAATCACCAAGAGACAATACATATAAGATTTATTAATCAAACTTGAAAGCATAATGATACATTTAAAACAAAGCCGTGAAATTATTTGAACAATTATGACTTCAATGGTTCAGATGACACTCATATTTTTCTTTTTCTTTTTTTGGAGTGGGGGAAGAGGCAGTCTTGGGGCCTGGAACTCAGGGCCTGGGCATTGTCCCTGAGCTTATTTTGCTTAAAGTTAGCACCCTTACTACTTGAGCCACAGTCTCACTTCTGGCTTTTCTGTTTTAAGTGTTACTGAGGAAGCAAACCTAGGGCTTTATGCATGCTAGGCAAGCACTTCATCACTAAGCCACATTCCCAGGCCAACACTCATCTTTACTGACTCAGAATATCACCAAAAGGAATCAGAAGATGCCATTTTGTAAACTATTCACATCTTACTCTTTGAGTCTCCTTTACTTCCCATAACTTATTATAGATATATCATGTAGAAATGAGGTATAAGTCGACTTGGGCTGGAACCACAAAATGCTGTACACTGGGTGGCTTTAAAAATAGACGTTTATTTCTTTTCAGCTTTGGAGTGTAGAAATCCCAAGAACAAAATATTGACTCAATTCAGCTTCTAATGATGATTTTCTTCCTGATTTGCAAATAGTTGACTTTTACCACATCTTCACATGGAAGAGAAAAAGAATGAAGTAGAGGAAGATTCTTTTCATGAATTCTCTCATCTCTTCTATAGATGCTAATATCATTGAATCAGTGACAAGCACTTAAACATTCACTCAACAATCTTCCTTTTGAAATACCTACCTCCACTTCAGCTATAATCGGATTAAGGTTTCATCATATTATTATAGGATGAATAGAATTTGATGTATAGATAATGATCAGATATAGCTGAGAATTTCTCAGGATATTCTACAACAGATAACATTAAGAAATGTACTCATTACCTTACTTATGTAATTATAACACCTCTAAACATCACCCTGACAATAAAATTAAATTTAAAAAAGAGCTATAACAAAGACCATTCTTATCCATCTCAGCTCTAGCAGCCAATTACTGTATATAAATAGCATAATTCCTGAAAACAAATATCAAACACTAGAAGCTACTTAAACTTTCCTTTTCTGTCTCAGATTCCTTCTTATTTCATAACAATATTGTTTCCTTCAGATGGCCTAAGATTCTGGAATACAGATGGTTTTAAATTACATATAAACTTTTATTTCAATTCCATTGTTTTAGTTCCTAAGACTGACCTATATATAACCCAATCTAACTAATGGTCAAAACAATAATGATGAGAAGGAAAAGGTAAAAAAAGGAAAAACAACAGCAACAAGATGTGATAGGTTTAAGGACTCTTAAAAACATCTCTGATTTGCAACTGTTTTAAATTATTCACTTTACTGCACAGTACATAGTATATAGTACATAGTTTATCTGCTTAGAAACTCTGGAAAATAGGAGCATGCAGAACAATTTAATCATAATCTTATTTTTGTGTTAGTTATATCCCAATCAAGGAATGACTCAAGACTCTAAATTATCCTAGTATTGAATTTGCTAATTCTTCAGACTTAGAAACTTCACATGGAATTTATGGTCTGCTCTATAGGCTTTTGCTTAGTATTGGTCACGAGATTCTTCTAGCACAGTGAAACTATTACAAAAGATGCTAAAGAATTAAAATAATCATGTTACTATAAAATTTACAAAATTATGAGTAATTTCTACATAGCCCTTTAATACATTGTTACAAGGACTTAACAATGTAATTTGATAATTGTCCATGAAGTGTTAATAAATTTGAACTGCAATCATATACTGAAACATCCTTTCCCTTAATTAATAAAACTTAAAATTTATCTTGAGATTAGATTTCTATAACTATTTTGCCCATACTGGCCTCAAATCACTAGCTTCTAGATAATTAGGATAGTAGGCATGCTGCCACTATACCTTACACTTGTACTTTTTAGTGTCTTTGGGGTCTACAGATATGGTTCACTTATTGTCAGTGTAACTAGCTATGACCTTAGCACTTTTTCTGTCATTGATCAGTATCTTTCAAAAATTCTGCTTCTAACAAGCACCAGGGGCTTTTGTCCATAGTCCTAGTTACTGTGATCTAAGGATCAAGATTTGAAACCAGGCAAGGCAGACAGATCTACTAAACACCGATTATTAGCTAACAAGTAAATAGCTAAAGTGATAGTGAAGCTCAAGTGATAGAATAGTATCCATGAGTCTAATTTTTTTTTAAAAAGGTGAGACAGATAGGCACACAGACAGACAGACACATGCGTGTGCACACACACACGCAGACACACACACACAGACACACATAGTGAGAGAGAGAGACAGAGACAGAGACAGACAGAGAGACAGAGACAGACAGAGAGACAGAGACAGACAGAGATACAGAGAGAGAGACACACAGAGAGAGAAAGACAGAGAGGCAGAGAGATAGAGACAGAATACCTTCAAGTCCCAGTATGGGACAAAGCCTCCTTGTTCTTTCTTGAACTATTACTTTTCTCTATTGTTTTTCAGAGATGAAAATCTGATTTTTGCTCATGCTTTATTATGTTCCTTCTTTCTTTCAGTTTATTTTGTACTTTTGTTTAATGGTTGGTTTTGTTCATATTTTAAAAGTATGCTCAACCATAAAGAACATTCAATAAAATAAAACCTAGTATTTTTCTTTTTTTTGGCCAGTCCTGGGCTTGAGCTCAGGGCTTGAGCACTTTCCCTGGACTTTCTCTCAAGGGCAGAGCTCTACCACTTAAAACTCAGTACTATTTCTGTTTTTTTTTTTTTTTCCATATATGTGGTACCAAAGAATCCAACCAGGGTCTTCATGCATGTTAGGCAAGCACGCTACCACTAGGCAAAACTCACAGCCCTAAAACCTAGAATTTTTATTATGCCATCTAAATCAAAAGCTAGTGCCCCACATATATGATAAATCTGTGCCACTGACCCAATTAGTTGTTAAAATAGAAGTTAATTTAGCCAAGTGCCAGTAGCTCACATCTGTAATCCTAGCTACACAAGAGGCTAAAATCTCAGGATTACAGTTCAAAGACAGCCTTGGTATGAAAGTTCACGAGACTCTTATCTCTAGTTAACCACCAAAAAAACAGAAGTGGCATTGTGGCTCCAGGGGTAGGGAAGTAGCCTTGTGCTGAAGAGCTCAGGGATAGCGCCCAGGCCCAGAGTTCAAGCCCCACAACAGACAGAAAAAAAAAGAAAAAGAAAAAGTTAATGTTCTTTGAAAACATATTTTCAAAAGACTGGGAAAGATTTGTTGGGAGGATCATGGTGAGCACCAGATAGAGCACGTGAAATATCTAAACACGATTCTCAAGCTACATTTGTTCTTTAAACAATGTCTCCTAGGAGATGAGGATGTGATTTATGTAGTCATTTGAGGAAAAGAAATTAAAGAAATGACCATATAGCAAAGTTTAGGGAACATGTGTTGATAATTAGTGGGGACGGCATTTGAAAGTGGAAAGTAAGAGATTATCTGATAGATAGTGGAATTCTGGTGATAGATCAAATGTTCTAGCAAATTGTAACTTTCTCTTCTTTAATTATACCTTAATTGAAACTGGAATCCAAAGAGGGTTTGATACAGAGTTGCATGATACTATGAGTTATGTTTTAATTTAACACTTCTACATTTCTTTAAGAATGTGTGGTAAAGTGATATAGTTTAGCGAGGGCTTGCTGTAAATCCCCCAAGTAGGAACTAAGATTCAGGAATTCCTGTTTGTGAAATTTGAAAATTAGGATGTCAACTGAACAGCATAAAGGTCTAAACAAAATTTCCCCCAGGAATTTCCTGAGAGTCTATCAACTCCTCCATGGTTAATTGGCCACAGTGACTCTTTTCCTTCTTGCCTGGTGAAATTCAGTTTAATATCCAGTTGAATATTCCTTTCCATCCCTGTGAGACATACTGAGCTGTGAACATCTTAAATCAAGTTCAGTTTACGTTACAGTGTTTCACTCCAAAACTCACTAATACTTAGTTTATTAAGGGAGAAAAATGAGGATTCAAAAACCATACCCACCTTTAATACTGATGATAAATACTGACTCTGTTTTTCACAATTTGTTCTCCAATATGGTTGTGAAATAGAAGTTTCTATTTGCAGTGGAATCTGCTATAATTCTCATTTCTATATTTTTTAAAGTGACAAAACACTTCAATTCTATCAAATATGTGAATTATTTTTCATCTCTGCTGTTCAACTTTCAAGCTACAGACATCACAAAATACTGTAGTAGAACCAGTAAGTTTCTTTTCCTTTAAAATAAAAACAAAAGAGAAGGCTTATATCTAAAGAACATAGCTACATCACCAGATCTCTGATTTCTTAAGACTTCACAGGGAGAGAAAACAGACTAAAAATATGATTGGTAATTGGGCATTGGTGGCTCACTCCTAAAATCAACTATTTTGCAGGCTGAGATCTAAAGATCACAATTTGAAGCCAGCAGAAGCAAACAAATCTGAGACTTCAGTTAGCCACCAAAAAGCTGGAAGTGCAAGCATTACTCGAGTGATAAAGCATCAGTAGATGAGAGGTCAAGGCTCTGAGTTCAAGCTATGGCTTGAACTCATTTACCAGTTAAGGAAAACAAATGATGCTTTGTTCTGTTTAGCCATTTCCTGTTAAATATTAGTAATGGATTCTCAGTGACTTGAACCAAATTTAAAGCAATTTAATTGAACAAATGGTATGTGACATTGGTATACGACTCTGTCTGTTGTTGGTTCTAAGCCTGAGCGGTGGCAATAAGGCTGTCAAGACGGCGGTTGTGTTAGATCAACTGCATGGTGTGGACAGCAAGGCTGCATGGCTCTGCAGGGGAGTCCAGCACAGTGCTGGGCTTTGGCTTGTTGGCTGAGGGCTGATGCAGTTTACCAGACGGAATTTCCGTGGGAACAGATCAAAGGAACTTTGGTTGGTCTGGCTTGAGGACATTGGTATTTCTCCCCAGTATCTCAACATTTTGATCGATGAAGGGAACAAGTTTCAAATTTAATGTAGATGATATCTTAAAAAGTAAGGTGCTGAAATCTCTGGCAACTGTAGAGTATAGACTTCTAATGTGAAAAATGTGAGGTTGAGGCAGTTATTTATATAAAAAAAAAACAAGACTACTTTGAACAATATCAGTATCGGCAAACTGTAGGGCCAAAGATATTCTCCTTTCCAATTTCATTGCCCATGTCTTTTCAAGTTCAACAAACATTAAATGCCAGACACTGCATAAGGAGATGAAGTCTAACAGTTCAAGCTCTTAGACCCAAGGAAAAGCTCAAGTTCCTCAGGGGGCTTCTGGGTCAAAGTCAGCCGACACCAGTCACAGGATCCTGGGGTCACCTGCAGGAAGACGGGAGCTCTGGACCTGAACCCTATAAAGAGGCAGCGTCTCAGAAAAAGGCAATGATCCTATAGGCCTGAGGCAGGGACCCCAGGAGGCCTGGGATGAAGGCCAGGCCAGGGCCCACAAGGCTCTCATTTCTATATTTTAAGGTAAAATCTGCCTTAAAAGTTACAATTTCTCTCTCTCTCTCTCTCTCTCTCTCTCTCTCTCTCTCTCTCTCTCTCTCTCTCTCTCTCTCTCTCTCCCTCCCTCCCTCCCTCCCTCCCTCCCTTCCTCTCTCTCTCAAGTTCTCTTCCCCAAGTGGAATGAGTATTTTCCCATGATGAACTCATAAATTTATTCCTCAATGAGGGAGATTGTTTTTAGTTGCAGGATCATTTTTGCCTTCGTTTCTCATTTGTTTTAATATATCCAGGATTAGTTTGTAATGATGAATAAATGATGTTATATTTAAATTATTTAAATCTCATTTCAACACTCAAAATATTAGTAATAATAGTAATAGCAATTCTTACTTTTTTTTTTACTCCTTAGAGTCTTATTTATCTTACCAGGTCATGGGAGATAAACTTAAGTTGAGCTAAGGACTGTTAAAATTACAAGATTGAGGCAAGTATGCTTGTTTGAGCAAGCAGCTAGATATGTTATATTACAAGAACAAATAAAACAGTTTTTGAAAGGGTCATAATTACACTGTTGACATGTAAAACTTTTTATGACCACCGAATTGAGAGGCCTGTCCTAAAGGCACGTACACTTGACACTGGCAGTATTTTTTCTCCTCATCTCTCCTTGCCAAGGAGCGATATAAATCCTTCTCACATACATTTAAAATCAAACATAAATGTTATGCCTTTCAAATTGTCCAATTTAAGTTCATAAGAGAATAGAATCTAGTCTCTCCTCTCTTGGTAATACTTATAGCTTCACAGAAATAGCATTAGAGGAATATGGTGGTCTCTTCTACACATTTTTAAATTTTTTCTTTCATTTTTTTTTAAATTTTTTGCCAATCCTTGGCTTGATCTCAGGGCATAAGCACTGACCTTGGACTTTTTCTCAAGGCTAGCATTCCACCACTTTAGCCACAGCACCATTTCCGGCTTTTTCTATGTATATGGTACAAGGAATCAAACCGGGTCTTCCTGCATACTAGGCAAGCACTCTACCACAAGGCCAAATTCCTGGCCTTCCTTTTCCAATTCTTTTCCTGTTCCCCCTCCTGGAGAGAGAACACCCTATAGCGTATCAGCCTAAAAGCAAAAGCAGGGAACACAACCTCCAGCACAAAGCTATCTAGTAGACATCTAGGATTACTAAATGATACTGGTATGCTCTGGTTAAATCACATGCTACTAGTCTCCATTAAAGTCAAGTTCTCTGATAAAGAATGGCATGACATGAATTTGGAAGGGCTACTAAAGTCAATATCCAGCCCATCATTAATAAACTCTCTATTGAGATAGGGTGGATATCTTTAAGCTAACACTGTTCCCATATCTTTATTTTCCTGTTGTCATGAGACATAACCTTAGTCACACCAGTAAATACTTGGTCACAGTTCATTTTCATTGTTCATGTTCTAATTGGGTGTTTGTTTGTTTTTTTACTTCTTTTTCTTATTCTCTTTTAGTTTGTTCAAGGTTGTTAGTTTCTGTATTTATATTATATTGATATTGACAGTTTCTTAATATTCTTAATATTATTATAATTCATTCTCAATTTGGAGGAACAAAGAATAATCACTTACTATAAATTCTTCAAGTTCTTCAAATTGAACTGTTTCTTACTTCTGTTGTCTTTTTTTCTCCACTTCTCATGCTTCCTATAAAATAAGTAGAGGAGCTACAATAGTTTCCAGGGTGTGTAAGGTATTTCATAGTAAGTTTTAGGAGAAGCTTTCTAGTATCACTTGACCCATCTCTTTAAAATTAATCTGCATTTAATGTGGCAACACCAGTCTACTCTTAATGTCTAATATTTACATGTAGGTATTATTTACTTAATTTTACATATATTTATGAGGAGAGAAGGAAGATGGTGCCGAGACAATAGGTACATATATTTATGTGACATTATAGGTACCACATTAACTCTGTTGTCTAAAACCTTTTAAACTTTTAAAAACAAATTAAATTAACCAAGTTGTGGTGGTTCTCAGGAGGCTGAGATAGGAGAATCATGGTTCAAAGCCAGTCTAGGCACTAAAGTCCAGGCAACTCATCTCCAATTATCCATCAGAAAACCAGAAGTAGAACTATGGCTCAAGGGCTAGGGCAGTAGCCTTGAGCCGAACAGCTCAGGGACAGCATCCAGGAACAGAGGTCAAAACTCACCACCTACAAAAACATAAGTTAATTAAAATAAAATGTATCAAATTTTCAGCTGATTTATACAATCAAGATATAGTTTCTTGAAACCAGAAACATGGGTTTTGGAAGTTTATTTATTTTAGGTTAGATGCTTTAACATTTGACAAGAATAAATGAATATGTGAAAATATTGTTTGTGTTAGACTGGCACATATCAGGCAATGTCAAGCAGTAAGTAATGAGCAGGTTTCAAGGCAATTCATAAATAATGCAGGCTTGCTGTCACTGCACTGCTATTTGTGGGACTTTCTTTTATCATTTTACAATTAAGAAAATAAAATTCTAGGACAGGTGAAAACTCAATGAAAAAACTCACAATTTGTAATTCATAGTTTGAAAATCTGTTCTTTATCTCTTCAGTGGGTCAAATATTTGAAGTCCAAACACGAGGATCAAGAGACGGAGACTTTTGTAATGGCTCTAAGATGTTTTTCTGACTCCATTTTTCTGTTTACTTTGGAGGATTGGAAGATAACCCCTGTCCCATTTTTTCAATCCCTAAAAATGAGAAGATATATAACTAGCAACGCAGCTATAAGAATTACAGTGTAAGCCAAAAGTATGCATAGCAGAGAAATTTTTAGTAATTTTGGGCATTAAGAGATGAGATTTAAAATAAAAGGTATCAGTATAGTGCCTACTTAGCAAGTTCCATATCCTGAGTTAATGCCAGAATAACACACACACACACACACACACACACACACACACACACACACACAAGTAAATAAAATTTTTCAAAAGAAAGAGAAAGAAAAAATTAAAAAAAAATAAGCCAGGAGAAGAGTGGACCATACCGTCTCACAAATGAAATGAAAGGCCTCCCCTAAAGGCAGTTCATGCTTTACTGCACATATCAACCACATTCATCTTTGAACCTGATGAACAATCACTACAGTGAGTTATGATACAGACTAAAAACTGGATTGTGCTTTCAAGATTTCTCAAATTATAATTCTTATTATCAGATTATTGGGGACACTGCCATTTTTTGTCAGCCTACTTCTTTCTTTAAATACTGCTATTCTTTAACTGTTTTCAGCCACACTTTGGGGGCAGCTTGAGTGACAGACTTGATAGTGCTTAGGACAAGAACACAGCTGTTGGCTTCATTTCTAAGTTACTTTTGCAAGTGGTTGAATTGTAGTTCTTTTCCAGACAAAGGCCATTTCTCAGGGCATCTTCTTCAGTGAAATCATGGAGAATACTAGTGGTATTCAGGAATGTTATCAACCACAAGTCTCTCACCCCCTTGGTGAGTTTAAATGAAACAAATGCATTATAGAGTGAAATTATTTAGACGGATGTCAGGGTAAACCTAAAGAGAAAAACCCAACCCACTGTGAAGGACTCCTCAGTTAGCAAAGGAGTGCACAGGAGGTATGCAGACAAATCCCATTACTCGGTAATGGGATTTATTCGCGTGTCCAGACACTAGTTTAAAAATGTGATTCTGCTCAAGACATAAGCAGCAGAGGAGTACTTATGTGGGACAAAATTCTGTCTTCTGGAAAGAAGGAATATATTTCACTAGAATCAATGTGATTCTCTCTTTAATAAAGTGCTTGAAGGAAAAGAAAGTCTTTGCTGACACTGAAAATGTCCAAATCTCTGGAGCTTTGTCCTTTCATGTGTAATCTACAGCAGGGAGTAGGAAGGAGAATAACAGAATATTGTGACATGTAGGCACTGAAATACTAGGGATTTCTGACTAAGTGATACTCTGTATTCTTCTTAAACAAGGCACAGAAGATGAATGGCAGAGTAGTTTAATGTGTTATATATCTAGTTCTATACAATCAACAAATTATTTATATGATATAAGCTTAAAATGTGTTCATCCAGAAAGTAATCATTTAAAATCAACCAAAAATGAGCATTAATATATCTTTCCCCATTGGTCATTGACCAATAATTGTTCATCTAAAATGACACGAAATTATGCTTGTAAGGACTGGCAAACTTTTCTGTGAAGAGACGTTATTATTTTTGTATTGTCTATATAATTTCGGTCATCAAGGTTTATGATACTATTAGGCCATTAAAAAGGCCATGAATTACATATTTCTCGCATTTAGTTTCCTAATTTCTGATACTAGTCAGGTTCCATTGTGTAGACTGAAAAACATGTGTGCATATTTATAGTGGTATTATCAGTAGTGCTTCCAAGCTAAGAAAGGCTAAATGTGCAATAGATCAGTAGTTGGATATTTTACAGTGAGATATGATACAGTAGCAAAACTGAGTCTAAAGATTCAAGCAATGTTAATATAGAAATGCTATTCAATGTAAAAGCTAAAACAAATAAAATCACTCCTTTTTAATATAAAATAAATGTTCAGAGGAATATCTTCGAAGATGTCAGTTTATGAGTACAATGTTTCTTGATCAATGCCAGCTTTCATCTTTATTGACAGTTACAGAAACAACTATTGTTTGTAGCATGTTGATATAGATTAATTAATAAAAAAATGTGTAAAAAATTAGTCCCTTAGTAGCTCCTCTCCAGAAAGCAGTTTCTTCTATTGCTTTCATGTAATTCTAGTTGAAAAAAAATGAGATCATAAGATCAAGCATGGCACTGGTGACTCACAACTGTAATTCTAGCTACTCAGGAGGCGGAGAAGTGAGATCCATAGTGTAAAGCCATCCTGGGCAGGAAAGTCTCTGAGATTCTTATCTCCAATTAAGCACCAAAAAGCCAGATGTGGAGCTGTGGCTCAAGCATTAGACTATTAGGCTAAACAGAAAAAGGCCAGGGACTATTCTCTGAACATTCAAAAAATAGTCATCTTTTTATAAATTTTTGCAAATTTATAACCTGAGAATGTTATCACAAGGGAATGGTAAGGAAAACTTCCAAATTGTAAAAACTTTTACCAGGAACTCTGTATTAGGAATGACATGGAAGGCTTAGACAATATTCTCTTAAAATAAAAGAGTTGAGCAATGTGGCAAACAAATACAAATTCAAATAGAACAATATCCAAAAAAGATGTAGATAGCTTTTATTTCAAAAATGGCAATATTTGGACAGATATTTTGTATAAAATAATGGTAAACATTCTTACTATAGGTATAGAAAATAATACAGTGATACTCACCAGACCTTATGTTGATAATGAACTATACAATTTTGGGACAAAGATTGGGAAGGAAAAATCTGGGAGACAACAAAGGAAGAGGTGACAGTGTTCAAAAAGAAATATATTCATTACTTGACCTATATAAGTGGAACTCTTCCCTACATCATTTTTACAACAAAAATGAATTAATGGAATAATTAATTGGATTTCTTTTTTGATAAATCATCACCAATAATAATAATAATAATAATAATAATAATCTATAGCGGGGTGCTGATGGCTCATACCTGTAATCCTAGCTACTCAGGAGTCTGATATCTGAGGATATCATGGTTCAAAGCCAGCCCAGGCAGAAATGTCCATGAGACTCTTATCTTCAATTAACTACTAGAAATCTGAAAGTGGAGCTGTGGCTCAAAGTGGCAGTACACTAGCTTTAAGCATAAACGCTCATGGACAGTGCTCATAATCAATTTAAAATAATTGAGGGGCTGGTAGTTTGGCCTAGAGGTAGAGTGCTTGCCTAGCATACATGAAGACCGGGCACAGACATAGAAAAAAGCCAGAAATGGTGCTGTGGCTCAAATGGTAGAGCTCCTAGCCTTGTGAAAGCCCAAGAACAGTGCTCAAGCCCTGAGTTCAAGGCCCAGGACTGGCAAAAAAAAAATCGAATAAAAAAATCTGATGACAAACTATTGTAGCTTTCAAAACTTGCCAGATTCAACCAAACCAATTTTAAGTAATTCCCAAAATACTCCAACTCCAGGAAATATTTAGAAAATGTCTTTCTTTTATGTTTAGATTACACTTCATATATGAAACAGATGAATAAGAGTAAGTATATAATGTTTAATTTGGTTGCTGTACTATAAGAACACAACGAAGTTATTTTAATGAATCCAGGAAAAAAATATTTCAGCTTGGGACTGGAAAGAGTTTTGAGTAGACAGAGCCTTAAAAATGAAATAATGAAGCTGGGAGCCTGTAATCCTAGCTACTCAGGAGGCTGAGAGTTGAGGATCACGATTCAGAGTCAGCCAGGGCACAAAAGTCCATGAGACTCATCTCCAGTTAACTACCAGAAAACCAAAATTGGTGCATGGCTCAACTGCTCAAATGGTGGAGTGATAGACTTACTGACAAAAAAAATATATATAGACCATAAAAATTTCTGACACATCTAGATTTCAAGAATTTAGATATAGAATTTAGAATTACAAATATTTCCTGAACTAGATATTCTGCTTCATCAGCAAAACATGACTTCCCTTTACAATCTTAGTAAAATTTTGAATTTATTATATTATTTATTTATTATTATAAATGAGCTTTCCTTTTGTCCATTTCCAGTTAGTGATTTAAACTATTATAGTGTAGAGGATAGAAAAATTCTAAACATTTTTGTAATTTTAGTTCTAATTTAGACTATGGAAGAAATAGTGTAAATCATGCATAATTTTTAAGCCTTATTGTTTTGAAGCTTAAACATGCAGAAATAATACTGAAATATGGTTATAATATTTACCTCTTGGTATAATAAGAAATGACTATTTAAAACAATTAATCTGGAAGAACATCATCAGTTTTAAAAGAAAAATAACTCTTGAGATGTCAAAAATAAATTGCCAATGTTTTTTTTAAACTCATACATTACCTATTAATTACTATATTAATGTTTTTATTTTATTTAAATTTGTTTTTATTATGGGCTGATGTGGAGATTTGTATCTGTCATATAATACTCTTTGTATAAACCAGAATTCAGACCAACACCTCTAGATATAGTTTTAAGAAGTCAACATTTTCTTTTGTTATGAACAGGCCTATAAGCAAGAAAAGGCCAAGTTATAACTTTACAGATAAAAGAATTCTAAAGTGACTGGTAAAACAATTCTTTCAAAATTAAAGTGTCCTCAAATTGTGATTTTCCAGAAATTGTGCTTATATTTTTACTGCTCTGCAGCAGTATCAACTATTTGGATCTGAAATTGGCCAGCTGACCTCTATAAATTGCCATTTATCTTACTCCAGACCTTGCAAGAGTTTCTTTCTCTACAAACTCTGTTCAAATTATAGATATTGTTATCACAGTGGAAGGTCATTTTAAATCTGTTTGTTGGTTCAAATAATGCTTAAAATCAATAGTATTTCCTTTATATCTCCGCATTCTACTCGATTCCATGGTTAAAGTGGCTACATTCTACAGCACACAGCATTTCTGCTGTTGAAAGTCAACTTTATCAAAAAGAAATAGCATTAAGTCTTTATTTACTTTTGTTTAGAAGGTTTGCTTTGATTGATTTATATCATACCAATACCTATTTCTGATTGATGTTCCTTGAACATCAAATGCTGATATAATTATTGATTAAAATCTGGTATTTGATATTTTTTTTACAAAATACTTGAAGTAGTTTGGATTTGATTTAATTTTTTTAAACAAAGGCAAGTATGTTAAAGAAACAGGAAATAGACATACATTAAATGCCAATTATAGTAGTTATATGTTATACACATATACGCAGCATGTTTGACTGTAGAGTCCTATTTTTTCAATAATTCCCCTTTTTTCTACCTCCAGAGGCTTTCTGATCATGCTCGTGTGGAGCCCACATTTACAACCCTTGTGATTTGAACCTCTGCTGTCATTTTCCATCAAAACCAGCTGGCAGAGAAATGCTACTGTGCTTCTCCTTTAGTATATCACACCAATTAACTTCTTTGAAGTTTTGTACATATAGTTCTATTAGGACACCATACATTATTACTAATATTTCACCATCATTGTTACTTATTTTTAAAATTTGTACTGAATAACCAGTGTATATATGTTAAATTTATTTATTATTTTTTAAATTTATTTAATATTTATTTATCATTATGATTTTATTTACTTTTTGTTGGTCCTGGGGTTTAACTCAGGGTCTGGGCACTGTCCTGGAGCTTTTCTTGTGTTCAAGTCTATCACTTGAGCATATTTCCAGTTCCAGCTTTTTTGATAGTTCCAGATGAGAGTCTCTCAAGCTTTCTTCTCCAGGTTGGCTTTGAACCATGATCGTCAGAGCTCAGCCTCCTGAATAGCTAGGACTACAGGCATGAGCCCCTGGTGCCTAGCTAAAAATGTGATTTTAATTGGGAACAACAATAACAGTAGAAAAAGTATAAAAGTCCTATTTTTTTCACACAGCTAATGTTAGGAACTGAGACCAGACCTTCTGTCTGATGTCCCTTGGATTGGTTTTGGCGAGGCCTTCCTCTTAGCAGTTATCAGGGCAAGTTTGGCATAATGGTAAAGTGCTTGCCTAGCATGCGTGAAGACCCAGATTCGATTCCTTGGTGCCACATACATAGAAAAACGCTGGAAATGGTGCTGTGGCTCAAGTGGTAGAGCACTAGCCTTGAGAAAAGTCCAAGGACAAGTTTTCAGGCCCCATGACTGGCTACAAAAAAATTATTTATTATTAATGAATGATATCTCCTCATTTGAAATACACTGAAATTTTAAATTGTGCTAATTTGTCTTGGACTGTTTTTAATCTTTGAATTTTAGTGGAAACATTTGTAATTATTACTGATTTCATATTTTGTTTCAATGTGCACTATTTCATGTTTATATAAACATAAATGCTTATGAGATATATTAACATGAGATTATGCATTGGTATTTTGTTATATTAGTATTATAGTAAACTCTCCTATTCACATCACAATAAATAACAACAATCTATGCAGAGTAAATGTCTCTTCCATACGTTGATTCCACTCATATTCATATTGTTAAATTGTTACATTACATACTATGTCGACAGTTTTGGTGATTTTTTTAATTTGTCTCAGTTGAGATCATTCCATTTCCCATTACAGAATGAGTTAACAAACATATAGTGAGGTGAAGGTAAATTTGAGGGGGTTCTGGTTAAGATTTCCAAATCTTCCTTCACTCAACTAGTGTCAGAAAAATTAATGCCAATAAACAATATATTTGGTAGGAAAATTAATTTTTAACAAACTTTACTGAGTGAATAACTACTTGCAAATAAATTAGAAGAATATATATGCATACTTTTCCATAAATAATGCTAACAACTTTTCTTAAATGATACAGAAAGCTTCTGAAATATTTTATTAATAATTTTATTTAAATTGTACTATAAGATGTCAAAAGCATCACTAGGTCTGGATATTAACAAAAATTCACTTCACATGTTGATAGTAAGTGAATAAGATCTAAAGCAAATGGAATGAAAGGATATTAAATAAATATCTAAGATATATAACAAACAGGTTCACTAGAGTACTTTAAACAGAAACTGAGAAGGATTTTTTTGTTTGTGTTATAAGTTAATTATATATTGATTTAAAATTATTCATTTTAGTGGTAACTGGTAACTCACCCTTGTAATCCTAGCAACTCGATATCTGAAATCTTGGAATAGTGAGATTCTTAGAAAGCTGGGGCAGAAAAATCCACAACATTCTATCTCCATCATGACCAACAGGAATCAAACTTCCAGGTGTGTTGGGCTTTAGTGGCTAGAGCATCAGCTGAGTGAGTCCAAAGACCTAAGTTCCAAGTTTAATATTTAATTATTCATAAGAAATATGTAAATGCTGATGCATTTGGAAAGATACATAACAGGTAAATATTTTCTATAAACATACTTCTTCACTATTCTTTGAACTAATTTTAACATATTAATCATCTGAGCATATATTAATTTTACAAAGTAATAAGTTTCATTATGATAATTTCATAATACATCCATTATATTACTCATATTCACTGAACTTTTATTTCTTATTCCTTTTTACTCTTCCACATATCTTTCTTTCCTATTTTCCCCCAATTTGAACGTATGTTAATTCATTCTCTTATATAGATAAAATGAATTTCAATCTCAATAAACAAATATTTGGTTTATTTATGTTTTTCTACAAATCTATGTTGCTTTTTTCCAACTTTAGTATATTTTAAATATATTTCAAAGTAAGATATAAAGAAATAAATCAAATATTGCCCACATATTCTAAATTTAACTTCCAAAGCCATTTTACTGTTTGATGCTAGGTGTAGAACTATGAAAGGTATTTTTTTGTTGTTAAGAATTTCCTACACCTGTTTTATTAAAACACAAATAAGTATTTCTCTTTCTGTAATGGCAAATGGTTCAAATAATGTGGAACATGAATCATTGACTAATACATGGACTTTAAATATAGAAGCAAAAATTAACTTTTCAAAAAGTCAAAGAATAAGGTTATATACAAACAGGACTTGGAAATCTATATACTGATTCCAAAACTGCAGTGCATCTGTGATCTCTGTAGTGAAACGAGAGCATCCACCCCTGCTTTGGAGAAGGGCTATCATACAATATTCAGTCGGCTAAAGATGGACTGGTAGAGATGTGTCTATACATATATTTCAAGTCAGTTTTGCTTGTGCAGAATCATCCATACCTTCCCAAGACTGAATGAGCAGTCCTGTGGCTGAAAGGTATTTTTTTTAGCAGTTTTTTTTCTGAATTTTTTCAAACAGCTGTGTTTCTTTACTTTGCTATCAGGTGTATTAAATGCAGTTAAAAATATACATATTAAATTTATCTTGCTTGGTTTGAAAATTTAGCAAAATAATACATGCAGCTACTGTTGATAATTTAAGCTTCTGAATGTATAATGTATTTAGGATTAGCATAACAATATTAGCTAAGGGCAATTCTACCAAGGTTTTTAAGCCCTTTCATTTGAATACAAATGAGATCACCAGTGAGGTATCTCTTAGCATTACTAGTAAATCATTTCTGAACACAGAACACAAAATGACAAACAGGACCTGTGCCATCACTAGTCCTCTCACTTAAAGCAATCAGTTGAGCTTGAAATAACAGACACAAAATTCAAGTAGTTGTAAATAGTGTTTATATTAGTTACTGTTTGTTTTCCCTTAGAAGGATTTGATATTGTTTAGTTTCATTAAAAAAAAAAACAAACATGTACAAATCCCAATATAATTCCCAAGGTTCTTTAACTTTTTTTTGACAGTCCTGGGACTTGAACTCACGGCCTGTGCACTGTCCTTGGACTTTCTCAAGGCTAGAGCTCTACCACTTAAGCCATAACACCACTTCCAGGTTTTTCTATGTATATGGTACCGAGGAATCAAACCAGGGTCTTCATGCAGGCTAGGCAAGCACTCTACTGATATGCCAAACTCCGGGCCAAATCCCAAGGTTCTATGAAGATCAGTCAGAGTCACAAAATATTGTCTTGTATAGACTGCTCAGTTGGGCCAATGAGATATTACTGTCCCAAGGGAATTCCTCCACAGTCTCTTAAAGCAGTCATATGTCCCATCTGGTGATGTATGAATGTAGTTAGAACATAAAAACATTTGACTACTTTTGCTTAATTGCTTATTAAGTTAGCAAACACTGATGTCATAAGAATAAAGAAATGTGCTAGTCTTTTCTGGTTCTGTGGATAAAAAGTGTTACCTGTGAGTGGTTGAAGATGCAAAGGCACAGATACTTTGTGTCTCTGTCTAAGAAGTAAATGAAGTCACACACACACACACACACACACACACACACACACACACACACACACACACACACGTCCAATAGCCAAAAGTTTAATAGTGAGAAAATATCACACCTTGAAAATTAGCACATCCAAAGATGTGCTAAAGAACAAAATACATGGTTAATATTTTCAGTTTTCTAGGGTTATAAGTTGGGTAGACTTCATAATAACAATACAGGATAATGGCTGGGATAATACTATTAACCCAATATGATTACTGATCAGTGAGGTAGATTTTAGAGTTCCTTCCCTGTGGCTAATCTCAAAGGTATTTGGATAGCATATGTGGGGACTGGGAGAAAGAAAAAAATAAAAACTTGAAAATCAAAACCAGAAGTGGGGAAACAAATCAAATCCAACTAAAACCTTGCTTAGTGAAAACTTATTAAAAAATGGTCTTTTGCTATGAAGATGGAAATATCTACCTGATTATTTGTTTAAGCTCTTATTAATATCTATGGTCAGATATTTCCATGGTCAATGGTAAACATGGAGACATTTGTTCATATAAAAAGTATTACAGATGAATAAGGTATCCCAGTGTGGAGATTGTGGTTAGGAGCTGACACATACTGCAGAATTAAGACAATGCCCAGACCAAGGAAAAGCATTTGAGAGCAAAAGAAGCACAAAGAGTAGAAGATGACAGTGACTTCTTACACAAGCATAAGTACAAGTTGAAGAATGAAGAGGGCCATTGAATGAGAGTGAACAGTCTAAATGGGGACATTACCCTGACAAGTGTCATTGGATGAGGGGAGTAAGTTATCCTAAGCTTTTCAGTTTACTCAGAAAATCATGGGTTTCTAAGATTTTCATGAAAGGCATTTCAGCTGTCTCACAGAAATGAGAGTCTCGCAGAAGGCACTATGTTTATTTCTTTACACCTACCCACAGTTCTTTGTCTATAAAACTTAAAGCTCATGCCCTTTTTCTTGATGATAGCTGGATGATGCACTGAAACGCTTGCTGTCGTCCCATGGTTTCCTCAGCATGAATCATTTTCCCTACCCTCCAATGTTTTTGATGATTTGTTGAATAAAGGCCAATGACTAGACCTCACATGTAGAAATCCTAGAATTTGGCCCTGTGGTCTAAAATGTCAAGCTACATAACTGAATATTACATAAAGTGAGACATAATATGTATGTTACAAAATATCAAGGAACTTATAAGAATAGAGATTTATAAATCACCTTGTAATCATTTCATCTATGTAAACTTCATCTTCTCATAAATACAGTGAAGTCTTAGTTCAGTTCCATTCCTGCATAACACTGAGTGTGAAAGGGTACCATTATTGAAACATATTTCTTCCTTGTCCTTAACTGGACTGTTCTTAACTGGACTCTCTTCTCCAATCCTACAGTGTATTTGTCTTTCCCAATTTCTGGCTTTGAAGTCCTGTGACTTTTTCTTTGTTTTGTTGGTTATGTGGCTTGAACTCTGGGCCTGGGCACTGTCTCTGAGCTCTTCATATCAAGGCTAGGGCCCTATCACTTGAGCCACATACCACTTCTTGTTTTCCGGAAGTTAATTGGAGTCTCATGGTCTTTTGTGTCCAGGCTGGTTTTGAACTGAGATCCTGAGATCTTAGACTCCTGAGCAGCTAGGGTTACAAGCACGTACCACCAGCACCTGGACTTCTGTGCCATTTTTATCCATAATATTTAGATAGAGTTTTACATCATTCAGTCTCTTCTATTTCAATATTCTGCACAACACCTGGAATTATCCTGTCTATAAATCAGAACTGAATTTATTTGTGTGTCATTTCTAACAAATCAAAAAGATAAAAAGAAACTTATTTGTCCCTCATTAAGTAAATCTAGATGTTTTGTGGATTCCTTTGCTCTATTTTCTCTTTATATCTTTCATACATATTTTATAACATAAACCACATTTCTAGGTCTTCCTTCAAGAGAAATTGCTATTTCTCTGCCAAAATGAGAAGGTTCGCCTTATTCTTTGCCATTTATGGAAAGATCATTCAATTTATTCACAGTGAATGCTGTTTCACCATATTCAGTAGCTCCCTAAAATTCCTGCTTTCTTCCCAGTTATGTCTCCAACTCAAGTTATTACCACTATTGAAAAGTAATTTCACAAACCTGTACTTGTAAAATATAAATAGTAATTTTGGTCTTTTGTGTTTGTAATGCTTTTTAACAAGCAAAAGATTAACTAATACATGTAATATATTTAGTATATATATACATATCATGCTATTATGCTATTTATTGTGTATATATATATGGGGAGAGATAGAGAGAGATGGTAGAAAGGGAGATTTATATAAACTTACTTTATAAATGTTATTGAGTAAAGAGAAGATGAGAATAGTCATAACTACATCATGTGGGTTCATGTACTAAGCTTGTCCACTATAATTGTGAAGTTTAACACATTTATTCCTTTGTTTTTATATCTAAAAGTATATGTAGACATTTAGCCTTTTGAGAAAATTGATTTATGTATGTACATACTGTATGAGAGTTATGGGCATGTGTAACTATAAACATTGTGTTTATTTTTCATTGCTATTAATCCTGTTAGAAGATTTATATTAATTCTCAACTTTTTCCAATTCAGTTGTAGGCATTTCTTCACTTAGGAGATGGAGGAATTTTTATATAAACATCTGTAGTTCATTTCACCCAACCAAGAAAGCAGAACAGCACTGTGTAGTTTCGAGAGTGAAATTAGTATATTTTTCAACCATACCCCCTATTTCTTTGCAGCATTATGTGTAAGGCTCACGCCTCTGCACATCCTCAAAGACTCAAATAAGTATGTTCCACTAAAGTAATGCACACCCAGCATGCACTTACATGCAGATGTTCCAGCTGTGTTGATGTTAGCAGCCATATGCTGCCTATTTCACAAGGGATGTCAGACCCACTTTGCTTTGCACAGTGGGAGTAATTGGGTTCAGTGGGAGGCATGGCTTACTGTGATGGTGCACCTTTGCAGGTGAGAATGCAAATGAGGTGTAGATAAAAGTCAGTCACTGTGTCTGATAGTGGAGATTGCAGAGGGAGGAGACTGTGCACAAATTGTAGTCAAATCATGTAACAGTAAACAATTAGAAACAAATAACCGAAAGCATATGGGAAGGAATCAGTCTACCCAGGGAAGACTAAAGGAACTCCCTAATTTGTTCCAGAATAAAATTCAACATCTTTGTCAAATGTGGTGAAATGATGCCTACTGATCTAACTGGGAATTACAGAATGATATAGGGAATAGTTCAAACCTCTAAAGGTAATACACAGTGCTCAGATGACTGGTAACTATACAAGAGTTTTTCAAGTTGAGCATTAAAGAAACATAGGAAAATAAAGTAACTCTATTGTTGAGCCAGATTCAAGAACTGAGAGAGAACCACTGTTATCCAATGACTTTCTTGAAGGCAGCTTATATTAACAAGGAAAGTCCTTGCCAGGACCCAGCAGTACCACAGTTATCCAAACATTGTCCATTACTTAGGCATTCAGAGGTATCTCTAAGAAATTGGACTTCTGAATGTAGATGTAGCACACTAATTCTAGGATTTATTTGGTATGTGCTTCTAAAGGAAGTGACCAGATTTGTAATGGAGATGGAAAATTATTTAAATTCTCAGAAGCTATGACTAGTCACCACACTTCTGCATCTTTCCTCACTGAGCATTAGTTAAGGATATTTATAATGTAAAACACATCACCCTTGTACCTGAAAGAAAATTGCTGGTTCCAATTTTATGTTTTTCCTAAAAATAAATGTTTTTCTTTTTAACATTTTTCCTTGAGTTCTGTATGACTAACAAGAAAGAAATAAAATAATTTTCAAGGGCCTATCTATGTCTGCTGAAAGTCCAAGACGTATGTATATATGAATATGAGACAAGTGAATTTGCATGGCTTTAGGTTCAATTATAAATCTAATATCGTGTTACATAAAAATTGTTTATTTGACCATATGTATCATTAACAAACTGAATATACCTACAATTATGTAAGGTAATCCTATTATTTATCTTTCTATTCCTGGAAAGTGAATTTAAACCTTACAGGTTTAAATGGGTAAAGTAAGGTTCAACAAAACCATTACTTTGAAGTAAATATTATTACAATCACTTTTATACTCAGAAATAAACTTTTATTTGAACTCAGTCATACTTATCATTTATTATCTGTGGTTGTTTTACCACTGTGATGACAGATAATTGGTTGTGGCATAAACCACATGTCCTATCTAAAACAACAACAACAAAAAGTTGCTGACATTAATTATGAAGCAAAATAGGACAACACAATGCTCTTCCTTTAACAAGTATAGTGGCCCCAAAGCTGACTGTTGGATGCTCAGGACACAAAGAATACAGGGAGGAGCAGCTGGGTGCTTGGATCTTCAATGACAGCCAGCGGTGTAAGTAGAAGGGTCTCATGACACCATCTGGGGTCTTCTGTTCCTTCTTTTTTTTTGCATTAGAACAAGTTAAAAATGATTTCCATTCACTTTTAGTCTTTCAGTTTCTTTGATCTTTTTAAAGTCTCCATAAAAATTGCAAGTCAAAGGTAAATAGATGCGTTTTCTAGTGTAATATTTGTGTTTGTTTAAGGAAAAGAAAATAGGAGTGTCAGCCCCTCTGATAAGCAGAGGTCATCTGTCACTCGCCTGCTGCAGTGAAAGTCCATTAGTGCCAGGGGAAGAATACAGGGCAAGGCTGAAGCATCTTCTAGGTGCCTTCTCTCACTTACCCTTGACCTCGGGCAAAGTTGCTTGGAAGAAAGGGTGGTAGTTCATGGAGAAAGGTTATCTTCATATGCCACAGTTGCCCAATTAATGGGGAATGGTGCTGAGCTTAAGAGCAATTATGAAAAACAGACAGACTTCCCTATCCCTCAGAGCATAATGAAAAAGCAATGATGGAATACCTGATCCCAAAAGTCATAAGAAAGTGAAGTTTCAAAAAAGAAAGACATGTTTACAGCAGCAACTTGAAAAGAACCCAGGAAGTGAGAGATAATTTTACTTTTTTTCTACATTGATTTTTATATATTTTGTTTGCAAAATCAATTGTATATGAAAATACCACTCAAGAAGACAAGCTAACACTTAGTCAGTAAACATTACATACTAAGCAATGGTAACAGACATAAAAAGAATTTTATATTGATATTTACTACATTTCACACATTGATTTAGTTTTTTTCATAGTTGTATGCACAACTTATTTTTACTCCATTATCAAAGCAATTAGAATATAAGATAAAATTATTGAATAGCAATTGTGAATCTTGAAAATTATTGATACAGTAACTACCAGAAAAATATCCATAGGAAGAACCAAACATGTATTTAAGTTTTATCATTATTATAATTATTCTGCAGTAAGTGAAAGCCATTTTGTTAAAATGGCCAAATTGAAGTTAATAGCATTTTTTTCTCCTTCTTAAAATGAAATCTAAAGAAAGAAACAAACTGGGCCGGGAGTTTGAACTAGTGGTAGAGTGCTTGCCTAGCATGCATGAAGACCCGGGTTTGACTCCTCGGTACCACATACATAGCAAAAAGCCGGAAGTGGTGCTGAGGCTCAAGTGGTAGAGCTCTACCCTTGAGAAAGCCATCGACAGTGCTCAGACCCTGAGCTCAATTCCAGAACTGGCAAAAAAGAAAGGAAGAAAGAAAGACAGAAAGGAAGAAAGATGAAAGGAAGGAAGGAAGAAAGAAAGAAAGAGAGAGAGAGAGAGAGAGAGAGAGAGAGAGAGAGAGAGAGAAAGAAAGAAAGAAAGAAAGAAAGAAAGAAAGAAAGAAAGAAAGAAAGAAAGAAAGAAAGAAAGAAAGAGAAGGAAGGAAGGAAGGAAGGAAGGAAGGAAGGAAGGAAGGAAGGAAGGGAGGGAGGGAGGGAGGGAGGGAGGGAGGGAGGGAGGGAGGGAGGAAGGAAGGAAGGGAGGAAGGAAGGAAGGGAGGAAGGAAGGAAGAAAGAATAAAAATAGAAGGACTAGTTGAGAAGGGAAGAAGAATCAGAGTGGGAAGGTGAGGCAAAAATGGTTAGTGTGAATATGGTACAGTGAATATGATCCATTAGTTATATAACATAGTAGTGTCATTGTGCCTTTTCATACAAACATGGATAATTTTACTTTTATTATGATTTTTATTTGTTTATGTTCATTGAAGCCATATTTTTATTACCTTTAGTAAATTATATAAAGGGGTTTCCATTCAACATGTAGGTTTCTGAGTACAAGGCATCTGTATCGATGTCACCACTTTAATCATTCTCTTGCTTCTCTTCTAAGTCCACACTTCTCATTAATGTTCCTAGTTCTGCCTTCAAACTTGTGTGCACGCACGTGCTCGTGCACATACACGGATTATCAGAACTACATTCTCCCACCCTTCCTCTCCTTACTCTCTGCATTCATTAAGGCCCTCTTCCCTTGACCAAATCCTCTTTGACATAGAGAGTTTCTGCTTTCTGGTATTCATTTTGTTAGACTATAGAGAAATATATTTTAGATATTGGATTTTACACTTAAGACTGGGGTCATAAAAACTTTTATTATTGCTGTTCATTTGGTCTGAATGTATGAATTCTTTAAGCAGTATTTCCTCTTCTTCTATTCTGTTTTCTTCCCCCACAAAGATCCAGCATAAAAAGGAAAAGAGAAGCAAATCAGCTGCGCAGCATGAATTCTTGAGTGGTTATGGCTCCTGATGAGGTGTATTAGTTAAGTGTATCTAGCATCAGTCACTGTACGCCGACATGAATCCTTTTCTTAATGTCTTCACTGGCACATGCTCACTTAGATTATTTTCTGAAATCTCAAGAGACTCTCATAAAGTGACAATGTGCACTGTCTGACCTAGCAAGCATTCACCTACTGCTCAGATGCTTTGAATTCTTTGGTGCTATTGAACAAAACTGTTTTTATATTCTACCCATTGGTCAGTTAGGAGTATTTAAAGTCCTGGTCAGATTTTCTAGTCTTTCTTTAAACTTTTTTGATAGACAGGAAAGGATAAATGATTTTGCTCTCGACTAGCCACTTGATTTTATTATACTGACAGCAAAGGGCCTACTCTGAAGCAAATATGGAAAGAACACTGTCTTGTTAAATGTGTTGAAATTCAGAGGGAGGGTTCACCGCAGGTCCCTTTTGCATTGGAAACATCTATTCTTTTACTAGCAGTACAATTGAATTATCATCACCAAATTTTCGGAAGACATCATATGAGTTGATAGAAAATAATGTGGAGAAGAAAATTAAATGGTTGATAAGATGAAACTGTCCAACCGGCCTAATTTTTAGCCTGTACTGTTCACCATCTGCTTTAACTAACATTTTTTTTCAATAATAACTTATTTCCTGTAGCATAAGTAAAAATAAAAATTATCATATGAAAACAGGCAAAATAATTTTCTTATATTTATTTTAGGGGCTGTCAAAGTTTATTTAAGATAGTATTGCATCTTCCACTTGAAATTTCATGGATTTGAACACAACTTTTCAGAAGTTATCAAAAATAATAAAATAGTGAACATCTCATGGAAAACTCAAGAATATTATGGGAGAATCATATTTTTTTGTTATTTTTAAATGGCATCATTGTCAGGCAGCAGTGGCTCACACTTATAGATACTCCAGATGCTGAGACTGAGGATTGTGGTTCAAAGTCAATATGGGTAGGAGTGTCCATAAAACTCATATCCAATCAACTACCAAAATGGAGCAAGTTGCACTGTGGTTCAAATGGTAGAATATTAGCCTTAAGTTGAAGAACTCAGGGACAATGCCCAGGCCCAGAGTTCAAGCCTCATGATCTAAAAAAAAAAAAAAAAAAACTTAGGGTTAGGAGTCGCAAGTTAAGTTTGTCATCACAAGAAGAAAAAGTGTCCAAAACTTAAATCCTAGAAATCCAGAAATGCTTCTAAAATGTTATCAAATCATAGTCCAAAATACAGATATAAATGCCAAGCGATAGACCCCAATAATATTAACCAGTGCAAGGACTCAAGTTTAAATAAATTTAAGTCAATCTAATGTAAAAAGGAAAGGATGTTAGAAATATCTGAGAAACTAATAATCTTGTTCAGACTTGATCTTTCTGCTAACTCTCATTAAGAGATGAGACAATGGAGATACCCAAAAGATAAAGGAACTAAGAGAACACAGCATCATGACATGATCTACTTTAATAGCTACATCTCACCCACAGGTAAGACTAGAGTCAAACTGGTCCAGTTTTTGATATTTTTATCAGATCTTCTAGGAAAATTAAATGTAGATTTCCACAGAGTTTTCCCAGTGGCTTTCATTTAGTACTTAAGTATGGATGTAATTTAGAGAGGTGAGGACATAATTCACCAACTGTGATGACACTGAGGATGAGAATTTGGGGAATGGAGGACAAGAACCTATAAAGTATATGAAAAGATAAATAGCCCAAAAGAAAAACAGCAGGAAATCATGAAAGTTAAGGTTTCAAACTCAAGCATAACCAACAAATATTTGTGTGGCTTTGGGAAAGTTTCTTTTTTAAAATCATAAATGCTAAACATTTTAAATCTATCATTTTATCTATAATTTTAATACCACCAAACAAAATGTATTAAACTACATCTTCCCTGGAAATTAGCAAGGAAAATTGAAATGGTCATTTTCTATTTATTAGGTTTGAGACATAATCTCCCTTAAAGGATTTAGCAGGTATCAGAAATTTATATATAACAGTGGTGGCCATTGTTCTCAACTTACCACCTGGAATATAATAGGGACAACATATTAATCTTTGGTATTTCAAAATCAAAAAACAAAAACTTAACCCAATTCACTCCATTGTAATAATCTCTGGTAAAACATAAAATTGAATTGGTTTGTTCTTCAATGGCTATGTTGTAAATGTATAATCATTATAATGGCTACAATGATGAGAAGTGTAGTCATTATTACTAATACTTTTTTCATTTTTCTAACAGGAGATATGGAGGATGAAATGATGACCAATTTAATTTTAAAATTAATTTCAACATCCTTTGAGATCTATGAGCCCAAATATCATTTTAACCTTGCAGAAACAATAACTTTTTATCATGTTTGCTTGCAATTTCTTACTATTTTGAGGCAAATTCAGGAAAGCTTCAGAAAACATGTCCATGTGAATAAAGCACTTACTTCTTCATTCTTAGCTTATGCTTTCCATACAATTGCTAATAAAGTTGCTTGGATATCTGGAATATATTCTCTCCATTTCTGCTGTGACTATAAGTTCAGAACCACAGATTCTTTAATTTCTTTATTTTAAAACAAAAGAAAAACTCAAAGTAATAGCATTTAACAAAATGACCTATTATTTTCCTAGAAGTAAATAAAGTTGCATTTGCCAATACATTATATACTTGTTTTTTTAATGTCTATGAATATTATAAGCTCTACATTAGAATAAATTTTCCCTAAGTATAAAATTCTCATCCAAAACATTCTTTTCAATCACTTCATAAAATGTTGCTCCGAAATTTAGTCAATTATTACAATCAATTCAAATGTGACAACAAAATATAAGTAATCAATTTATGCCAGTCTAATTTTGATTTCTAAATTATCTTAAAATGTTGCTATGGTAAGATTTAAGGAAGGACAATTTTCTCCATCAAAAGCATGTGTGTATAACTATTTGTCTTATTTTGAAATGTCTAAGTATAATTCTGTAAAATTCCATTAGAGAACCACGTGTTCAATTTTCTACTAAAATCAGTGCATGGCTATGTAATGAGTATATTAGTTTCAGAAGAAAAGTTTACCAATTCACTACCATTCAATGTTGTGGGAAACCATTTAAGTCTCTTGATATTACTAGTGATTTAAATATAATGGATTGTGTTTTGAAGTAAAATATGATAAAATGTCTGTAATCTCTATGATGACAAAAAGGAAAATACAAATCTTAAAAGAAAGGTTAACAGGTTTTACTCTGGGTAAGACTGATAACATTAATTATTCTGCAATCTGATTGACAATGAATTTTTGGTATTCTTTGCATAAACGTTGCAATTTCTTTTACGGCTGAAAAGTTACCTTCTAAAGGTAACCAGATCTTTAAGATCTTGTTCTCGAAAGCTTTGGCTTGCTTTAATGAATAAGGATTCAGCACTTTTGTCCTGTAGGAACACTGACTAACTCTTTCTAAGCTTTAGAGGTCAGTGATACTAAACATAGTGGAGGTACTTAAGCTACTTGAAGTCATTTTCATTAAAAGAAGTTCAGAAGTGGAATTCAGAATCTTCTGTAGGTTAAAATTTTAATGAGTTATTTTCGAGGCAATAATCTTTATATGTCTTTCATATAAAAAGATGAAGTGAGGGCCAGGAGTTTGGCCTAGTGGTAAAGTGCTTGCCTAGCATGCATGAAGACCCAGGTTTGATTCCTTGGTACCACATACATAGAAAAAGCCGGAAATGGGGCTATAACGTCAAGTGGTTGAGTTGTACCCTTGAGAAAGCCCAAGAACAGCACTCAGGCCCTGAACTCACACCCCAGGACTGGCAAAAGAAAAGATGAAGTGAATGTAGTTATATCATTAGTTTATTAAAGAAATTATTGCTGTTTGGTGTTGTCCTATCAAGGTGAATGTACTATTAACCTGTGAGGAAGACTGATGGCTTTGCACTGTGTTTCATTTTCCAAACAACTTCAAAGAATTGTATGAGTTAATAGATTTAAATGATAGAATTACAATTAGAGATAAACTAGTTTTCCTAAAAGAGAGCAACATATAGATTATATAGATTATACAGAAGTGTATAACAGTGCACTAAACACTGCATGTGGCTTTCTCAATTTATTCCATTTGATCTTAAACAGAGCCTCCCATGTCATCATGAAATGCCTTTAAGATTCAATAAACATCCGAAGGTTTGAGAAGCAACTCTGTCATCCATCTACTATACTCAAGTGTTCATATATCTAACTGACATTAGGCTGGGAATCATGTCACTTCCTCACTTCTACAAACTCAGTGATGCACAACATAGTCCTTGTATTTCTTTAGGAGACCACTGGAATTCTAATAGCAATCACAAATTAATAATTCATTATCATCTGCTGATGAGTTTCACTGTTACCTCATGGTATGTGAGTAGCTATGTAGTATAGTATAGAAAATTGTGTAATACATGATTAGTATTATCAACTTCGGGTCAATTGGTTTAGAATTTAAAATACCTAGAAGAATTTTACTTCTCTGTTTTTATGTTTTATATTCAGTAAGTATTATAAAAAACAAAAAAATCTCCTATCATTTCTACTAAGCTATATATTTTTTTTGTTTGGTCAGTTGTGGGGCTTGAACTCAGGGCCTGGGCACTCTCCTTGGTGACTTCATGCTCAACACTAGAGCTCTGTCACTTGAGACACAGCACTACTTACAAAAGTTTTAAGATATAAAATAAAAATCAGCCAACATTCATTTTTGAAATAATTTGTTTATCCATTGCTATTTTTGTTTTGTTTTGATTTGATTGTCAGTGTAATGGAGGGGTAACAGTTACAGTCCTAAGATAGTGAGCACATTACTTCCTTAATATTGTTACCCCTTCCCATAATTTTCTTCCACTTTCCCTCCCTCATCTTCTTCAATGCTGTAAAGTTAATTTCCAACATAATGTCTTCTGTTACATTGGGTCACCCTTTGTCTTTTTTCTCATCTTGTTTGTCCCCTTCAGTGCCCTAATTCACATAAACAAAGTAAGATAAATGCTATTTACTAGGTCCCAAAGTCAGATATGGATATAACAGGAAATACATCATGAAGGGGGAAAAAGAATAAAGAAATAACTTCACAAAGTGCATTAAAAACAACAACCACAAAAATAAACTTCTTGTTTCGACATCCTGGAATTCATTTCACTTATACTCATCCTATGTTGCCATCTGTGCATAGTTTGAGCTATTGTTATCCTCTGCTAAGAAAATCCTAGATATGTACCAATTATTACAAATGAGGGACACCATGGAGCCTATGTTTCTTTGGGTCTGGCTTACTTCAGTTAATATGATTTTTTTCAAGTCTCTCCATTTCCTTACAAATGGGACAATGTCATTCTTTCTGATGGCAGCGTAGAATTCCATTGTAAGTACCACATCTTGATCCATTTATGTACTGAGGGGCATCTAGGTTTATTCCATATCTTAGCTATGGTAAATAATGCTGCAATGAACATGGCTATGCTAGTGGCTTTAGTATGCCTTTGTTTTTGGCCATTTGGGTAAATACCCAGCAGTTGGATTGCTAGGTCATAGTGGAGCTCTGTGTTTAGTCTTCTGAGGAGTCTCCATACTGCTTTCCAGAGTGGTTGGACCAGTTACACTCCCATCAACAGTGCAGTAGCACTCCCTTCTGGCCACATCCTGGTCAGCATCTGTTGTTATTGGCTTTCATGATGATGACCATTCTAACTGGAGTAAGGTGGAATCTCAAAATCGTTTTGGTTTGCATTTGTTTTATGGCCAAAAATGTCAAGCATTTCATGTATCTATTTCTTCTTCAGAGAAGTCTCTTTGTAAGTATTTAGCCCACTTTTTAATGGGATGGTTGTATCTTTGAGGATTTTTTTGAGAGATTTAATTTTTATACTGTATGTATATTTCAGATATGAGGTACTGGTCTGTTGTATGGCTAATGAAGATCTTCTCCCATTCTGGACTTTGTATTTATCATGTTAGCTGGGTCTTTTGCCATACAAACACTTGGCAGTTAAATGCTAATTACCTGTTTTTATCTCTAGTCATTAGAAAAATAACTTATCCTTGAAATGAGGAAACAATTATATTTGAAGAAAATATCCTCTATTGTAATATATACCTGTAATATATAATAATATACATCATAAAATATAATTATATATGCATGTACATAGGTATATATATGTATGCATGTATGTATGTATGTATGTATGTATGTATGTATGTATGTGTGTATATATTCCTCTAATTTCAGTGTTTGCCAATCCTGGCACTTGAATTCAGGTTCTGGGTGTAGTCACTGATTTTTTTTCCTTCTTTTTTTCATATTTTTTATTGTAATTAATAGAAGGGTTACATGATATTTGCCAGATAGGAAGTGCATTAATTCACATACATTGATACCCTTTCACATGCCTTGATCCCCATTTCCCTCCCCCGACCCCCATCCCTCATCTTGTTTTCCCCCATTCCCTATCCAATTTCAAAAAAACAAATACAAATATATCCGATATATCAGGTAACAAAGTGGGATACTGTAACAATATGAGATAACCAAGGGACAGCAAAAGAGATGAGAGATAACATAGTACATTAAGGACAACAATCATTAATTATATGACTTTTGTTTCAATATCCTGGAGGTCCTTTTAATTAGCTTCATATTATATGGCCTTATGTATCTAGGTTTTGCTCTATTGCAAATCTCTGCTACTGATTATGACAAATGAGGGAAATGATTGAGCCTAAGTTCCTTTGAGTCTGGCTTACTTCACTTAATATGATTTTTGTAAGTAGTTAATTTTTAAGTAGTTAATGGAGCTAGGAGTTTCAAGGATTTTTCTGTCTCAGCTGGCTTTGAACTTAGATCCTCAGATCTCAGCCTCCTGAGTAGCTAGGATTATGAGTGAGTCACAGATGCCTGGGTATTTCAGTGTTGGCTATTTCAGTAGGTTTTTTTGTTTGTTTGTTTTAGTTTAGTTTTGTTTTTAATAAGTCTGTAAGATTTTTGAATTAACATTTTATACCTTACATATTCTTCTCCATTTTTTAGTATTTAATTTAGTCACAGAAAGAGAACCCACAAACAATTGTAGAACTGCATCTCCCAACACCATTAACATGAACTTTTCAACAATCTTGTTAATATGCATATTCACTCCTTTAAACTTCATTAAACATTCCTTGTTTCTGTATTTTATTCTCTGATTTGATGTCCTTCAATTCATTCTGCATACTCTGATCTTAATGATATCCCTACTACTCCTAAGGAGATCTCTTTTCAAATTTATCACATTGTAATTTCAGTGATGCCTTTGGCCTTAGGATAAAACCCCATTTCAACCATGACATTCAAGGATTATGCAGTCTCTTACAGCACCTAACACAATCTATTGCTCTATTATATCATTTCACACTTTATCTTTCCTTACTACCACAAAAAATTATCCATGATAAATTTATGTAAAAGAAACTTTTGTATGAACATATTAGATTATGGTTTAAAAGAAAAAATTAGAAGCCCAGTATAAAGTTCCTTGTGCATTGTTTCCAAATTTAGCTAACACCTCAATGGGCAGGTTTCTAAACAACTTGTGTAAGAAGGAAATAGGGGGTAGCAGGAATCCTTCCTGTCAAGCAGCATAGACAATTTCCAGAACTTACTCGGACATGTAGGATCAACAATCCATCAAAATGGGCTCTGAAATTGTTATGGACTTAGTAAAATTCACAAGAGAAACTATTAATCCCTAGTACTAATGTATTTAATGATAATCTAAATTATATTCTTATTTCTATTTATGCAAATTTAAATTAAAATTGTGAAAACATTGAAATGTGATTAAAATTCTCATTCTTTGACATACTAGTGGTATATGAATTTGTATGAAACATCTCTCTCATTCATATAATAAAATCATAGAATATGGAGGACAGAAACAATCTATGGCAAACTAAACACAGCAGAGTAAGTACTGAATATATATTAATGCCTATTTTGTTTAAATAACAAGTAAAACTAGTCAAAAGTTTGAATTTGTTACAGTCCCTTTAGAAAAGAAAAATGAAATCATTCTATTTAGTTCACTGGCATTAATTTCAGTATATAATGAATGAAGCTAAATTAACTTACTTTTCAAATAATCTGCAGTATACCATTGTGTGTGTGTGAGTGTGTGTGTGTGTGTGTGTGTGTGTGTGTGTGTGTGTGTATTATGAAAGGGAAGGAGAGAGAAAGAGACACAGAGAGAGACACAGAGGGAAAGACAGATAGACAAACAGAGACAGAGACCAAGAGACAAAGAGGAGGGAGGAGGATTGAATTCAATGCATACATTTTATGACTCAAGCTACAAACCCAACCCAAAGTATACAACTTTTCTCATTTAGTTTTTCTTCCTATTATTCTATTTTCTATTATTTAGCTCTGAGTACATATTATTTAACAATCTCAAAAGTTTGTTTTGGGAAAATAGTCAAAACAAAATTTTGATTTTAAATTATTTTTATATTTTTTGTTTGTAAACTTTTTTTTTCACTAGAAAGCCTAAGAAAGAAATGACCTTGCCAGGCATGGTGGCTCATGCCTTTAATCCTAGCTATTCAGGAGGCTGAGATCTGAGGATCGGGGTTCAAAACCAGCACTGGCACTGAAGTCCGTGAGATTCTTGTCTCCAATTAACCAACAGAAAACACTGCAGCTCAAGGAGTAGCATGGTAGCCTTGAGCTGAAGAGCTCAGGGACAGTGCTGGGGCCCAGAGTTCAAGTCCCACAATCAACAACAAAAAGAAAAAAATGTCCTGCAAAACAAAATATGAATAATTAGCATTTTGTTGAAAAATACATTTAATTTTTTTCTTATAACAGTTGCTTTATGAGTATGTATTTTCCAGAATTAAAAAAATATTATACAATAATCCTATTGAATGTGAAAGAATACACATATTCCTCTCATATAATAAAATCCAAACACAATTTTTAAATTCAGAGTTAGCTTATCCCCAAAAGTAATAATAAATATTGCCTGCTTAGCAACCATTTCTAGGTATTTGAGTCAAATAGCTTTGTATCAATTTTTAAATATAGAGCTATTGTAGGCATTCCATTTCAAGTCTTGACAATTATTTCCCTGTTGATTCTAAATCAGAAATAGATGCCAGTAGGCTGAACTATTGTTATGCTTCCAGCTGCAGCTGTTCCATCTCAGAAATAGCAGAAAAAATGGAAACGACACTCTAGGATGGTTTTATCGAAGGTATAGAAGTTGTCTTAACACTTCTAAGAAATCTCAAACCATTTGCACCTGGATTCCCATGAGGCATATATTGTTCAGAATGACAATAGCATAGTTGAGAAATTTCTTCATAATGGCTTATAGAAGTATATTCTAGACATTTGGTTTCAATCTTATACTTTTCCCTCTTAACTTTGAAGAGTGTAATGATGATTGCTTATTGCCTTTGTTTCTTTGGGGATCAAATTTCCATGCATATGCCCAAGTGTTCTATAAAATCCATAAACATCAAGGAACTTCCACGTTAATGAACATAAATCAAATGTCAACATTCTTTAAATGTTAGTAATAGCTTCGATAGTTGTACAAAGAGGTTTCAAGTTAAAATACCAGTTTTTGAATGCAATGCATCTTGATCAATGCCATACCTTCCCAAACTTACCCATTCCTTCCATCGACCTGGATCCATGTTCACATATGTACATTAAATAATTTGACTTTATTTGCCTACTCCTCCTTTCTCCATTTATCTCTTTCTTCCCCTGAAGTCACCGCCATGACAGCACATGTTCCAACTTAAATGTGATAATTTTGTAAAGGAGTTATGCCACAGGAGTTTTCCTCTGTGGATAATCTAGTCACTTATTTGTGTATATATGTATATGGCATTTATAAAACATAAACATTTTAACCATGTTTTAACAAGTAATAAAATGAGCACGAAATTACATAAACATGTAGGGCTATGGATAAATCTAACAACAATTAAATTAAATTTTCTCTAGGTATGAAGTATTGATAAGTGCTGTATGCAGTGCCCCAAAATAAGGAAACCACTTCATTCAGCATTCAATATATTCATAAAGATTATTTTTTGCCAGTCCTGGGCTTGAGCTCAGGGCATGGGCACTGTCCTCGGACTTTCTCAAGGCTAGAGCTCTACCACTTGAGCCTCAGCACCACTTCTGGCTTTTTTCTATGTATGTGGTACCAAGGAATCGAACCCAGGTCTTCATGCATGCTAGGCAAGCACTCTACCACTAGGCCAAACTCCTAGCCCCCCAAAAAGATTATTTTTAAAAATATGTTTTGATTATATTAAAAGAAGAGGGTGCCATATCTGTTTCAAAATACTTTAAACAATTCCAGATAATCCATATCTACATTCCTTGCTTCAAGGAAAAATATACTGGTCTTCAGATATTCTAGAATTCTATACAAGTGTTACAGTTACTTAAATCAGGTAATGAGTACATTTCCTTTTGAACAATGTCAGTTAGTCCTTCACTTTCTCCCAGCTTTTCCCTCCAGATCTCCTTCTCCAACAAGTTATATAGTTTATTGTCAATACGGTGGATAGCATTATTGTTGCCTCGTTCACACTCTCTCGCACCATTTCTGTGCTTCCCTTTGCCCTCCCCAAGTCAGTTAAACTCACATATAAGACAAAGAAGGAGAAAAAGAAAAAAGAAGGAGCACAATAATATCAAACCCATTGTTTCCGTTTACCAGCATTCATCTCAATAAACATCATTGTTTATGATCACATGCCCCCCAAACACATTAACAAATGATAAATTATATATGAATCTACACATTCACACAATGAGAACAAAGGAGGATATTCTTAAAGGATATTCTAGCATTTTTTAATGTAAACATACAAATACATTTTCAACTGTAAGGTATTTTCACAGTTCCCTTATTGTTTTTCTCATGGGGAAGAGAAAGCAAGTGATTCAGAAAGGAAGCAATGCAATGAGAATGTTCAAGTAAATTAAGTCAGTGGACATTAGTGATGAAAGTTTTATGAAGGAGAATGATGAAGCTGTAGAAAACAAGGCATGAGTTAAATGTTGAAAATCGGCACTATAATATCTTTTGTATTCTGCTTGTGAACAGAGGACGATGACTATTTTCTAGCAAGTGATACATTGGCATTTGAGACTTTAAAACAAGATAATCTCTCTCTTCACACACTTCACACACACACACACATTCACACACACACACATTCAAAAAGTGGAACCTTTCTTTTTTAGTCTATTTTGTGTTATAGAATTAAGGCTCATATGTTTTTATATCATTTTTAAATTTTTCTATTTAATATTAATTTTATGTTAATTACACAATGGAGTTTACAAAAAACACCTTTGTATTCTTGTGTCATAATATTTGGACAAAAGTCTGTCCATGCAGAAATAGAAGATATAGTAATCACTAATCAGAAGGGAGGCACTTCAGAGTAAGAAAGATTTATTTTCTAAAATGGATTAATGTCAGTAGCCCAGGAACAAGCTACCTTATGAATGGGTTTGCTACAACAGCAAATTTAATCCACTCCTATTCTCGTGAGCTCTCTTCCTACTTTTATTCTTCTGCCTTTCTTCAAAGAATCTGGCAGCACAAGGCACCAGATGCTAGGTCCTTTAATGAATTTTCAACATTAGGAACTGTAACCAAAAACAGTCTATTCTTTAGAAATTACCCAGTCTGTGGTATTCTTTTAAAGCAGAAAAAGGCAAATTCTTTTCCTTCTCCCGACTTCATCCTTTTCTTCTTTACTACACCATGAAAGGTAATGTTTGATTGCATCATTTCCCTTACTGTATTCCTTAAAGTAAATCCTAAAATGAATGGGATCTTTGTAAAATTAAAAAGTGTTTTAAATTGATTCACAATTTGAAAATATTGGGATAAGTGAACATAAACATGTCTTTCATAGAAATACTTTTTTAAGCTTATCTGCTAATGAAGTTTGACCTAGTTTCATAGGTGATTGGATTTATTGACTAATGCATATAGGAAAAACAGCTTTCAATATTCATTCATCATTTAAGTATTTCTACAAAAGAAGACAGTATTTGAAAAGAATAGAATTGAATTTGTGTCAATGAGTTTTTGCATGTAATTGAGAAGTCTGGCTTGAATCTGGAATGTCCTGTGGAACAGTCATGTATTAAAGGGTTGGTGATCATCTGATTGGATTGTGGGAGTTGATTCAATGCTCTATTGGATCTTACCTATTGGGTTAATAATAAATTAGATCATAGATTAAGAATGGTATTAATAGGGACTGGAGTATAGTTGGAGGTTGTAGGTCACTAGGCAAGGAGGTGCCCTGGAAAGATACACCTTGACCCAAACCCTTTTCTCTCTCTGTATTCTTTGTTGCCATGAAATGAGAATTCCTCTCCAAACTTCCTTCCAAGATAAATCTGCCTTGTACAGCTCAAGAACAACAAAGGGCACTCATTACTGGAAAACTATGAGACAAACTGTTCATTCTTATAGTCCTTGCCAGGAGATTGAGATCTGAGGGCTATGGGTTGAATTCACCTGTTCTGGAATGTCCCTGAGCTTCTTATCTCCAATTAATGACTAAAAAATCCAGAAGAGAGTCCATATTCAAGTTCCAGTACCCCCACAAAAATAATAAAATAGAACAAAACCAGGGTACACAGTAAATATTTCCTCCTTTAAAGTGTTTATGACACGTGTTGGGTCACAATGACATACTAGCATACTACCTTTGGAATAAAGTTTCCTAGTGGTTCATTCTACAAAAGGCCACTATCTCAAATGTAGCTACTAGAAATGCTAGCAGAAGGAAAAAGAGATTCTCTGTTTTGTTTTTTTTTTGTGTGTGTGTGTGTGTAATATGTACTAACACTACAAGTAAAATTATTTTCAGCAAAGGATAAAAAGGGCAGCACCTAAGTTCTTTTTCCAACATTACCCAAAAGCAGAGTAATAGGTATCTTTAGGGCAATAGACAGCAAACATTTAATCAGGTAATAGAATAATCTTACCTAAATGTGCTAATAGGTAGCTAGAATAAAGAAAACAAGCGGAAAAGCAGATTCAGTTGAGCAATTTCTTATTGAGCCAGTTTGTTTTTAAGTCAAAGTCACTTACAAAATCACTCTCTCTTAGGAAGTTAGAAAGTTAGTAAGCAGCTTGAGAAGGCCACTTAATTATCCCATTAGCACATGTGTATTTGGTTTCTGTGTCAGTGAAGAGATGTAATAATGCTGGTATTTATTCCCATGGGCAGATATTCCCTGCTCCAATTAAATGGTGAACTTAAGGTGATGCCTATTTCTTTTACTACTTTTTAAATTTTTTATTGCCATTACTGCATTGCTTTTTTTACAACATGCACATTTATTTGATTAGACTCTTAAGAAACAATGATATATCACATCTTCACAGCTGTTTGTAGTGTATTTAATGAATAGGACCTGACTAAATTGAAGGGGTTCAGGTGTCTTACATGTCTATTATAAGGCTTACATTTATTTAAATGTTAGTATAAAGAAAAGAGATTACACTCATTTTTAAAGATAAATCACCCATTGTCTTTTCCAAAATGACATCCTATTTCCAGAATAAATGTGCCACTAGGTGTGGGAGAAACAAAAATCACAAAAAGATAATGCTTCCTTTACCATACACAGAAATGTTCCCGAAATAACTTCCTGAAATTTTAGGAGGTTGATTTTATTTCAGTGGTGTGGTTCTTCTGTGAAATAGTATGTAGCAAGGAGTGGTTATTCTCTCTAGTCTCTCAGGTCAGTTATCATTTGAATACAGAAGATAATTTCTAATGATTATTTACATTTTGGGCAGGTATTGCCACCCATCCTTTCATTTGTTGGTATCCTCATTCACACATAGGTGACATTATGAGGTAAAGACTATGTATAAACAGATATCCAAAAGCTCTCCCCTTTGTACTGTTAGAATATAATAAGAAGTCAACAGTTTTAATAAACAATACTGCTAGAGATTATTTCATCTATCTCCAATGGAACTATGAATTTTATTTGATGTCTACTGGGCTCGTACTATTGACCTGTGTATCTAATCATACAAAGGGTTGTTTTATTTTCCTACATGCATATAATGACTTTGATCAAGTTCATCTCTTATTACTTTCTTATTATTCCTCTGTTTCTTTTCTTTATTTTTCTTTTTTTCCCCAGTTCTGGGGCTCAAATACAGAGCTTGGGCACTGTCCCTGTAGCTTTCTCAAGGCCAGCTCTCTACCACTTGAGGCAAAGTACCACTTCTGGCTTTTTCTGTCTGTGTGGGTAACAAAGAATGGAACCTAGGGCTTCGTGTGTACTTGGAAAACATTCTACCACTAGGACACATTCCCAGCCCCCCTCAATTTCCTAAAATGTAATTTAATGGGTTTCATGATTCTCTTGCCAGGCTGGCACCCTTAGTGTGAACTTTAAGCTTCCAAGTCCCTGAGGACTAAATTTTGTTGCAATTCAAACTATGATAGGTATCTACAACAGTGAAAAATCTGTAACATACTCTACCATACTTGTCTGAGTTTGTACAGGCTAAGCATGCCTAGCCCAAAGGCCAAGCAATGTGAATGTTGGTGGGTAAATTGCTACTACTTACCCTAGTCAGGAAGTCAATGACTTTTCCTTCTTCTTCTCTTTAAACAACACTAATTTGTTTGAAAGATTTGCATTGCCTTCAGTTGCATTATTCTGCCTCATTCTCTTAGTGCTATCTTGTGGATTTTGTCAACCTTCTCTTTTTATCTACTCCTTCAGTCTAAATTAAATCCAAACAAGCATACATCACTCTCTATGAATATTATAAGCCCTACAAAATGGACTCATCCGTGAACATAGTAAATAACACTTCCAAAGGTAATATTTAAGTATGATTTTGAGCAAAGCTATCTCGCTTTATAATAGAACTACATAATTAAAGAAAATAAACTTCATAGTACAACATCATTAAGGCATGGGCTGCAGGAAAACTAGGGAAAGCAAGATAATCCAGCTTAGATTTAGGGCATGTGCCCAGGTATGCTTGCTGTGTGGAGCTCTTTTTGCTCTCATAAGAGACTACTGTGTGAGACGTTGGTCCTACCTGTAAAATTGCTTAGCAAGCAGGATTTGTGAGCATAAGAAATTCAGAGGGCTAGGGAATAGTACCATGATCAATTTGAAACCAATATTCGTTTCCCACTTACCACTCAATTTTTCTTGAGAATTCTTGCAAAAAGGTAAAAGTAGAGCTCAGAGCTACTAGTCTTCCATACTACCACTTTCCTCTCAGTAATTCTAACCATGTATCTAATATCAAGTTGGTAAATAGTGGAATCATAGCTAGTTTTCCTTTATGAGCATCCCTACAGTATGGGCATACCTGAATTTCATCGTAAGACAGAAAATAAGTAAGTTTAGGAAAGGACTAGAGCTCTCAAGAAGCTCAGGGTAGACATGTCCTTGGGGCTAAATAGCTCCCTTTTATATGGACATCAATCATGGCTTCTGTTAATGCTTTTAAGCTAATGTTATGGTTAAAAATTGTACATGAATGTCCAGTGATGTGTTGGGGCCTGGTCACCATCTCTGGGTCCTGTTCAGCATTCCAGTTCAGTGGCCACTAAAGGGCTTTGGCCAGGCATTCCTCTCATATCTCTCTTGAGGTATTTCTGTTATCGTGACTCAATTGAACCCCCTAGCACAGGTCATCAGCCCACACCCTTTCCTGCACCAGTCCCACCCAGTAAAAACCTGAAAGTTTGTCCTGACCCTTAGTGATAGCACCTTGGCCTTTTTTCTATTGGTTCCTTTTTGTTTCCCTACCTCCTCTTTCCCCCACAGTATATAACTAAGTGCCCAATGCAATAAAAGAGAGATCTGCTGCGCTTTCATGGCTGACACAGCTCCTGGCTCAGTGTTGTTTTCTCTCCAGTAATTGGGGGAGGGCTGGGTTCTTGGCACTTGCCATCTCGCAACATGGGACTTCAGGCTGGCCCTGGGTGTCCCTCTCATACTGGTGTTGCTGGAGAGCAACCATGATGATTTTCCATGATTGCCAATACAATAATACCATGAAAAATATATGTCATGTAAAGTTGGGAATTACTTTAAAAATTAGATTTCCTTTGATTGTTCCAAGTACGAAATTGTATTTTAATGTAAGAATTTGGGGACATTGGTGAATATGGATTGTCTTCAAAACAGCTGCTTACATTCCTTGAGATTTCCCTATATTTTTTTTTTGCCATTCTTGAGGCTTGAACACAGGGCCTTGGCACTGTCCCTGAGCTTTCTCAAGGCTATTGCTGTACCACTTGAATCATATCACCACTTCCAGCTTTCTCGGTATATGTGGTACTGAGAAATCGGACCCAGGGCTTCATGTATGCTAGGCAAGCACTCTACCATGAAGCTTCAGCCTCAAATTTTAATTTTAATGTATAGACACTAAAATTGACCTTCTTTATATTATAAAATACACCCATCCAACACTCAATAATTTTTCAAATGAGTTCAGAAATACAGTTTGTGGAACAAGTAAACTTTCTTTTCCTTCAGTAATGCGTCTTGAACTGAAGGTCTGGGTGATCTCTCTGAGTTTCTTTGTTTAAGGCTAGTGCTCTACCACCTTGAGACACAGAGCCATTTCCATGAAGAGTATCAAGGTTTTGGATGCTTGCGGGGGTCCGGGGGTAGGATCTTGGCACAGGGTTGCAATCCATTGCAGATGCTGCAATCCACCACAATCAGGGACAAGACAGAATAGGAGACTTGAGCATGGAATTGAGGTTTGAGATCCCTAAGACCTTGAAGCCTTCTGTCATCTGCAGCTCCCAAGGTTCAATTTACAGAGGATTTTGTGTTTTGTACAGAGAGGTATTGCAGAAATTCAGGTGTATGTATCAACTGTGTCAGTATTTTGTGTATAAGTGATAGATGACTTCTTTATTTTACAAATTAGAGCTAAACAGTAAACAGCTTAAAATTTGCATAAACCTTAGTCTACCCCCAGGCTCCCAGGCAGTTTAGGGGGGAATTAGTCCACACTCATGATAAAAATCTGGATTTTTCATATTGTTACAGTATCTTACCTTGTTATCTGGTATATTGTATATACAATTATTTGTTGATTTCAAATAGGAAAGGGAAGGGAGGAAAATAAGATGAGGGGAGGTGATGGGAGGAGGGAAATGGGGACAAAAACATGAGAAGGGGTATCAATGTGTGTGTGAAGTAATGCACCTTCTATCTGTCAAATATAACTGTAACACTTCTATTAATTAGAATTTTAAAAATCTGAATTTCTGTTAAGCCAGGACTGACTGAACGCTCTGGGGAACCCTCAGCATTCCGAGACATTTTTATTTGGAGATCAGCCTTCAGAATCCAAATCCATCTGGGTCTCACAGCTTGGCTTTTCCAGTTCTCACAGAGTAGAAGTTGACTTAGAATTTGGGATCATTCTACATAAACATCTAGAATACTGAAATTATAAGTATGTGCCACCACCCTCAACACTAGAAAACTACTAAGGAGTTACACTTGTGTTTCCATATGCAAAATAATACTTCACAACTTAGTCTCTTCAGGTTCTCACTCATAGCTATGGATTCTTATGCACAAGTTTTCAACAGGATTTTGAGTTTGCCAGAAGGATAGAAGGAAATAAAGTAACTTTGTGTGCCTCTCTGTATTCTTATGTGTGTGTATGTGTGTTACTGTGATTGAAAACACAGTTTTACACATACTAGGGATGCATTCCACCCTTCAGCAAGATCCTCCAGGGCAGTTCAGGAAGTGATCTTAGGGTATGAGGAAGTAACCTCAGAGTCTAGAGTCCTTTCCTGACTTATAGATAGGTGATAATTGGTTTCAGGCAGGTGAAGAAGGGGGGGGAGGGCTGTTCTTCCACGCAGGCCTAACAAAAATCAAACAAAACAAAACTACATAGAAGTAAAATAAATTGAAAGCAAACTAGCAGCTGAATAAGAAGAGTGAGCTATGTCAGACTATCAATAGGCATGAAAGCAAAATATGGAAAACATTCAAAGAGAACCAGTACATAGGAACCACAGACATCAGTGTGAGGTCATTTATGTTAATATCAAACAGCTCTATGCAACTCCATATTCCCCAAGGGTATTACTACATTAGATCATCAAAACAGTGATTTAAATTTAGACTGAATCACCAGTGGCACTGAGTGTGGTATTCCATTTCTTTTCTTTGTGTACAGGAAGGTATATAATAAAGTAGTTTGTTTTTTTTAAAGGCCAGCATCTTTATTTTAGTTGCCTTTAAGAATTATAGACAAATCATAAAACAAATTGTTCATTATGACTCACACAGAAGGTTTCTGTTTCTTTCAGAACCCATAAGTTCTGTTCCTTTTCCCTTGTGGATTCTCAGAGATCAACAGACTAAGAGAAATTTAGAGAGGGATGGACAGAGAACTTGTACCAAGTATCCAAGCACCACATTCTTTTCGAGGATCCAAACATACAGGAAGGAAATTCAATTTGGAAAATTATCCTACTTATATCCTTTATGTCCTACTTTTGATAAACATTTGAGAATTAATAATTTCTGTCACTTAGTTTGAATAACTCTAGTAGCAAGGCATAGGTTAATCACATATGTACTCCTAGATACTCAAGTGATTGAGATCTGAGGATTGCTGTTCAAAGCCAGTCCAGACTGTAAAGATTATGAGATTCTTATCTCCAATGAATCACCAAAGATCTAGGATGGGGAGGTGTGGCATCAGTAGTAGACTGCTAGCCTTAGGAAAAATGCTCAGGGACAGTACCCAGGCACTGTGTTCATTTCCCAGGGCTGGCACACAAAAATGCATACATACATAATACGTGCATACATACATAAATCTGATTTTTTTAGTTTATATTCCCTTAAGTTGTAATAATTGTGGAATTCACTAGTTCTGTTAACTCAATATTGTTTATTCTCTCTGATCATAGAAATCGGCATAATCAAAAATAAAAAAGAACTCAGAACTATTGGTTCCATATTTTGTATCATTAAACACAATGACAGTAATGTAATAAAATTTCTACTATGTAATTTATTCAGTGAAAAGAATACTGCAGTTAAAATTTTCATGTCAATAGTACAATTATTACCAGCTGCTTCCAATATTTACATTATAAAATTGTATTCTATAAACTGTAATTTAGTGTATCTTTGTATTTATCCAGCTCTAGACACTACACTGAAGAGTAGGCTACTTAAAAATATGAGTAACACATAAACCAGAAAGGGTCCTCATGCTTATAAATTTATTTTCTATTTAACTGAAGAAATATATTGAAGAAAAGGTCACAGCAATGAAATATTGATATAAAACCTTTCTTCCTTATCATATGTAGAGCCAGAAAAAATATAAAAACAAAATTTACGTACAGGTATTTGATGGTTTAAAAATTAAATAGACTTCTGATTTTCTTTTTGTTTCCCCCTTTTAGTATACTGCAGATACTTCCTGACAAAAGTGTTCTGTCTAATACTATAATTTAGAAGAGCACTGGAATGTGCCCTCATCGAGAAAAGTCACAGGTTTTGGTTCTCTGTTTACTCTTGCAATAAGGAGTTTATAATGGAAATGACAACACACCATTAACTATAGCAGTGCTTGCGTGCATTGATATAAATATCATTACAGATTAAAGACCTCTCTAAGAATTTATGCAAGTAAGATTAGCAAATAAACTATTAGAGCTAAAGATTAAATTGTGATAGACCAAATAAGTAGATTTTGTGCTATATTCTCATTCTTGTTTGTTTCTCAGAGAGGCAATAATTCTTCCTAGTTTGTGGACTCATTTGAGAGTTGTATATATTTTCAGTGCATCCAAGGAAGTATAGGAAAACTAGAGGTTAGGAGCATAGAAAAGGAGACAGACTTGGGGCCGAGAGAGAGCTGAAGTCATAGCTCACACCCTTTCAGTGGTTCACAGAAACTAAAATCTCAAGCTACTAATTAGTGTGAATGTCAGCACTATATTTGATTATTAAAATACTTCTACTTTTTAAAATATTTTAAAATATGAAGTGAGTTAAAGTTATAAATTTAGAAATTTAATGTCTATCACAAAGAAATTCTGAGCTATAAAAGAAGGCTAACATCTGAGACAACATATCAAGTGTCAAGAAGAAGAAAAGACAGCACTTGATCTTAATAAATGAAGATTCAGTAAATTAACTTTTCAGAAAAACTTTATTGATACATAATATTTGTGCATACTTATAATACTGCTATTGTCCCTGCTCGGCAATATAAAGATGGCATTTATCTCCTGCAGTCATTGGCTTGGAAGGCTCCACTGCCAGTCTCAGAGGTTGTAAAATCTCCTGTAAGACTTAGAAAATGATCAGATATATTATGTGACTAGATAGTCACCACTAGCACATAACTGATGTGTAAGAATATAATTTATGTGCCATCATCACAATGTTTATATTGTTCCCAATTTCATGCTGAATTCTAAACACAAATGTGATAGTATTAGACAGTGTTACATATATTCACAAGGTCCTGAGCACCAAGAGTGAGGTTAATACATGAAATAATTTCTTTATTAGTTTATGTAATAAGGCTAGGACCTCAGCATGATACTTTTAGGAAATGGTGAAATCTCTAAAAACTGGGTTCTGGTGAGAAGTCTTCATGGGACCTGAAAGGCACCATGGAGCTGGAGTCTTTTCCTACTTCTCTTTCACTTCCTAGGAGGTAAATGCTTTGGCTTCTCCACATATTGCTGTGCTAGTGATCTGTCATGATTTAGGCTAAGTATAGTGAACCAAAATAGACATTTATTCCTAATTTGTTTATCTCAAACAGTTTGAGATAGTGATAGACAGCTGAATAAATAACTTATAAGAAAGAACCTAGAAGAGGGATGCCTTGGTTTGGAGAGTGCAGAGAAAATGACAAAATGGATAATATTAATTAAGATGCAGTGTACTCATTAACCGATAATAAAAGTACAATAATTTAAAATATGAATGATTGAATAAATAAAAAGACACTGGTACATTATTGTCCCTTGGTTATCTCATATTGATACAGTATATTACCTTGTTATCTGATATATTGTATATATGTTTATTTTCTTATTTGAAATAGGATATGGAAGAGGGGAAAACAAGATAAGGGGAGGAGGTGGGGTAGGGAAATGGGGACAAAAGCATGAGAAGGGGTAGCAATGATTGATCAGTAATGCACCTTATATCTGGCAAATAAAATGTAACCCTTCTATTAATTTCAATTAAAATGTTTAAAAAAAGACACTAGTATTTAGCTATCTGCTTCCACAGTGTGAGAATACACTCATATGATCCAGAAATTCAGGCCGGGTACAGTTTCCCACACCTGTCATTCTAGCTACTCAGGAAGCTGAGATCTGAGGATCGTAGTTCAAAGCCAGCCTAGGCACTAAAGTCCATGATTCTCTTATCTCCAACTAACCATTAGAAAACCAGAAATGACAGTGTGGCTCAAGGGGTAGGATGGTAGCCTTGAGCCAAAGAGCTTAAGGACAGTTCCCAGGCCCAGAATTCAAGCCCCAGGACCAACAAAAGAAAAAGAAAAAGAAATTCAGATCATTAGATATTATGTCTTCCAACATTTGGAAGTTTTCTTATCCCCCACAATGACAATATTTTGTTGTTAAAATAACTACATACTCTATTTTATTAGTTACAACTACCTAAACTATAACTTCTAAACCCATCTAGACTGTGTAAATGTGAGTATTGGCCTTTGATGTATGTATATTCATAATTATGAATATGTGAGTGAAATCCCTCCAGGAAAACTCATTTCCTGCTTCAGTCTACCTTCTTTTATACCTTGATTTTATTTTTATGGATGGCATGACTTACACAAACAATTATGATTTCATAACATGATTTGTAAAAAAAATTGAATTGGCTCTAGCTATCTATATACCTATTAAATTGGCTTTCTTTTACATTGCTTCTTTTATTTCATATGCTAAACTACCTAGTCCCAAATTATTCCCCAATACAAGAATCGCTGTAATCATACATCAACACTCAACAAAGAAATAAAAATCAGTATTGTAAATATTCTACTTAGCTTTCAATTATTTTACTCAGATGTATGAACTTTTGCATATACCATATGTGAGAGACATCAAAGAGATTCACAATCATCTTTGCATTCTTTGAAACATACAGCCTGAATTAAGGAAAGACATTATGTGGGTACTAGTAATCCTAGCTATTTTGTAGCCTGAAATCTTTGAACCATAGTTCAAGGCCAGCCTGAGTAGAAAACTCAGAAGATAGCACGTACAAACTACTGAGCAAAAAACCAACCCGAGACATAACTCAATTACCTGAATGAGTAAACAAACTGAATGAAAGGATGCGAGGTCCTGTGTTCAAATATGAGTGCCAGTAAAATACTTTAAAATTGAAAATAAAAAGAGACAAAAAGAAAAGGAAAGAAAGAAGAAAAAAGATTGAATAGAGACATAGCCCAATATTCGGCTAGAAGTAGGAGGGATAAGAAATCAATGATGGGTGTATGAATGATTGCATCTGGTCCCATAATAAGGATCCTGCTTCAAAGGCAATAGCAGGATGTGGCAGAGAGAGCGCTAAGTAAAACATTAGCGTTTCCTCCTCACCAAGGGGATTATGGATTCCATAAGAAACAATTAAGCAAAGCATACACTTTGATTTGAGAATATTAAAAACTTTACTTAAGGACAGGAAGAACAAATTTGGACTAAAAACTAAATGCCTCTTCTCAGCAAATAGCTATTTAGATGTTAACTTAATAAAAGAAGCATTATATGACCATGATAATTAATTAAAATTTCCACATTATTTCTTATGCAAGAAATGTTATACTTATTTTGTCATAGGCATGATTCCAAATACAACGCAAGTTAATTGTACTACATTTATGCATTACAACAATGATTTGAAATTGACAATATTAACGTTGTCATTTTACAAATTAAGGGACAGCTCTTAATCTGTGGACTGTAGGGATGGAATAAAACCCAGTCTATCTGATTTTGGGTATGCAATCGTTAAGATGGTTATCTATGGGGCTGAGAGTCAGAGAATATATGATCTTTTCTCTCTGAAGTTAGATATTTGAAATTAGTGCTTTGGTTCTTTTTTTTTTTTTTTTTTGCTTTGTTTTGTTCATTTGTTTGTCAACTATGTGGCTGGAACTCAGGGCCTTGAGCCTTTCCAGGCTCAAGATGAGCACTCTACCATTTGAGCCACAGCTCCACTTCTGGTTTTTGAGTGGCTAATTGGAGAAAAGATTCTCATGCCTGAGCTGGCTTTGAATCACGATCCTCAGCCTCCTGATTGACTAGGATCATAGGTGTGAGCCACCAGCACCTAGCATGGTTGTGTAACTTAAGTGTTTTATACAGTGGTTTATATAAAGCATTCTATGTACTGTAAAATCTTGTTTTCTCAGAGGTTTAGCTCTGTGGTAAAGATTTATTTCGTTGTTGTTTTCCAGTCTTGGGGCTTGAACTCAGTGCCTGGGAACTGGCACTGAGCTTATTTTGGTCAAGGTTAATGCCTGAGCCATACCAGCACTTCCAATTTATCCTGTTTACCGAGGACTCAAAGTCAGGGTTTCACCCATTCTAGACAAGCACTCTTCCACTAAGCCACATTCCCAGCCCCTAAAAATCTTAATAGTATTTAGTTAGAGTCATAAAATTCCAGTTTAGAAACAGTATTTTTTAATGTGGTACTGTTTTATGGTACTGAATTGATTTATAAACCATACAATTCTTTCACAAATATGAGTGTATATATTCATATAAAGATAGATGAAGAGGAAAATGAGCTGTACGTGATATATTTTGGTACCCTATTGCTCTGATATGCTTGCAATTCATACACTAGGTCTCTTTGGCACAGATCAAAACCTTTTTCATAAAGACACAGAAACACAACAAATGAAAGAAAGTTTGGACAGATGGGACTGCATTAAACTGAAGAGTTTATGTATGGCAAAGAATATAGCAAGAAAGTTAAATAGAAAGCCCACAGATTGGGAGAAGATCTTCACTAACCCTACAACAGAAAAAGGCCTCATCTCTAAAATGTATGTGCAGCTCAAAAAATTGAATCTCTCCAAAACAAATCTTCAAAGAAACAACCATCCCATTAAAAGATGGGCCAAAGACTTAAAGAGAGACTTCTCTGAAGAAGAAATAAGAATGGCCTATAGACACATGAAGAAATGCTCAACATCTCTGGTCATAAAAGAAATGCAAATCAAAACAACCCTAAGGGGGCCGGGAGTTTGGCCTAGTGGTTAAAGTGCTTGCCTAGCATGCATGAAGACCCAGGTTCAATTCCTCAGTACCACATGTAGAAAAAAGCCGGAAGTGGTGCTGAGGCTCAAGTGGTAGAGCTCTAGTCTTGAGAAAGTCCAAGGACAGTGCTCACGCCCTGAGCTCAAGCCCAGGACTGGCAAAAAAAAAAAAAAAAAAAAAAAAACCCTAAGATTCCACCTCACTCCAGTTAGAATGGCCAGGATCAAGAAATCTAATAACAACAGATGCTGGAGGGGATGTGGCCAGGAGGGATCACTACTACACTGTTGGTGGGAGTGCAAACTCATTCAACCACTTTGGAAAGCAGTATGGCAATTCCTCAAAGACTAAACAAAGGTCTTCTCTATGACCCAGCAATTCCATTTCTGGGAATTTACCCAATCATCCAGAAACAAGGACACACTAAATCCACTAGCACTACAATGTTCATTGCACCACTATTTACTATAGCAAAGATATGGAACCAACCCAGATGCCCCTCTGTAAGTGATTGCATCAACAAGATGTGGTATTACACACAATGGAATTCTATGCTGCCATGAGAATGAATGACATTAGCCCATTTGTAAGGAAATGGAAAGACTTGGAAAAAATCATATTAAGTGAAGTAAGTAGACCCAAAGAACATAGTCTCAATGGTTTCTCTCATTTTTAATAACTAGTACACATGTAGGACTCTCCTTGCAGAGGATTACAATAGTGCAAAACCTAGATACATAAGCACATATAAGATAAAACTAAATGAAAGGATCTCCAGGATATGGAAACAAGAGCTTTATCTTGTATGATTGTTGTTCTTAATGTACTATGTTATTTCTCTTCTTTTTTGTTGCCCTTTGTTTAATATCATATTGTTACTATATCTGACTGTGTTACCTGGTCTATTGTATATATTTGATTATCTGAAATAGGGAAGCGAAGGGGGAAAAATAAGATGATTGGAAGGAGATGGGAGAGAGAAATGGGGAGAAAACAGGAGAAATTGTATCAATGTGTGAGAAGTAATGCACCTTCTGTCTAGCAAATGTAACTGTACCCCCTCTATATATTACAATAAAAAGTAATTTAATTTTCAATAGTATCATAAAATTATTTTCAATGTACATTAAAATAATTAATTTATATTTTATATTTTAGAGATATTTTTCTGATATACAGTCAAGCTTATTTTTGATAAAACATGGAAGATTTATATGATCTGAAGGGAAACCAGAGTATAGTCAAGTATATTTATATGGTACGAGAAAAATTTTGTCAAAAAATTCTTCTAAAGACAATTATAATATTTAAAACTATGAACAAAATATTTTTGTGGTCAATACCTTATTATAAGAAGATAGGTGCTGCCAAGTGTCTGGAGCTTTTATTAATATAATACTATTATGCAGAATAAGGCATGATTTACAACTGTGAGTCATTAGTTACAAAATATTATTAGCCTAATGGTTTAAAGGTTTATTGATCATCCAAAGAAGTTGGAGGTGTGGTGGACCTCTTTTCCTTCATTGCTGAAATATCAAACATATGACTCTCATAATATTGTGGCTTGGGAGTATATTTGCAGAGAAAGCAAATTCTTAATTTTGTCAGATTGAAAAATGAGGCAAATGACCTATATTGTGTGTCTTTGGCCAGAACTCGTCATGAAAAATCAACTTAATTTCAAGGTATTGCACTCCATAGGAGAAAATAAACATATGCAGAAGACTAAAATTAATAGTTTACTCTGGGCTACAAAATAATATTGAAAAAGAAATCTTAATGGGTAAAGTCTAATAAAAATATTTAAAAGGGATATATATATAAACTATAATGTCATATTATGATGCCACCTGTCCTCATAATTTAAAGAAATTTAAGTTAATGAAGACTAACATGGTAATATATTTGTCAATCATAATTTGATTGACAAAATAAGATAAGTGGAATTTCTGAGTGGCAGTGAGCAGGAATAGCAATCATAATAGGTACACAAGGAAGAGGACTACAATTATAATGATGTGGATAAAAACAATTTTACTCAAGCTGGAAACTTCCAATTCACTTAAATTTAGAAATCTCTACTGAAAGAAATTGTGATAACCCAAAGGTAGACTAAAAATAATATATCAATGGAAGTTATAACTCGATAGGTCAAATATGTCTTACTAATGTAAATGAGGCCCTACTGCTCTTTTGAAAACAATTTTTTCCATATTTTTATTGTAATTAATAGAAAAGTTACATTGTATTCACCAGATAGAAGGTGCATTACTTCACAAACATTGATACCAATTTTCGTGTCTTTGTCCTCATTTCCCAACCCCACACCCCCACCCCTCATCTTGTTTCCCCCCATTTCCTATCCTATTTAAAATAACCAAATAAGCATATATACAATATATCAGATAACAAGGTAAAATACTGTAACAATATGAGATAACCAAAGGACAGCAAAAGAGATGAGATATAACATAGTACATTAAGGACAACAATCACTCATTATATGGCTTTTGTTTCTATATCCTGGAGGTCCTTTCATTTAGCATCATTCTATATGGCATTATGCATCTAGTTTTTGTTCTGTTGTAAATCTCTTCTAAGAGATCTCAAGGTTTCTACTGATTATGACAAATGAGGGAAACCATTGAGCCTATGTTCCTTTGAGTCTGGCTTACTTCACTTAATAAGATTTTTTCTAAGTTTTTCCATTTCCTTAAAAGTGGGGCTGTCATTCTTCCTGACAGCATCCTAGAATTCCATTGTGTATAAATACCGCATCTTGATGATCCACTCATCAACTGAGGGACATCTGGGTTGGTTCCATATCTTTCCTCTGGTAAATAGTGCTGTAATGAGCATCACTGTGCTACTGGATTTAGCATGTCCTTGTTTCTGAACGATTGGATAAATGCCAAGGAGTGGAATTGCTGGGTCATAGTGGAGCACTATGTTTAGTCCTCTGAGGAACTGCCAACTGTTTTTCATAGTGGTTGAACAAGTTTTCACTCCCATCAACAGTGTAGTAGTGATTCCTCCTGGCCACATCCCCTCCAGCATCTGTTGTTATTAGATTTCTTGATCCTGGCCATTATAACTGGAGTGAGGTGGAATCTTAAAGTTGTTTTGATTTGCATTTCTTTTTTGACCAGAAATGTCGAGCATTTCTTCATGTGTCTATAGGCCATTTTTATTTCTTCTTCAGAGAAAACTCTATTTAAGTCTTTGATCCATCTTCTAATGGGATGGTTGTTTCTTTGGAGATTAGTTTTGGAGTGATTCAATTTTTTGAGCTGTTTATATATTTTAGATATGAGGCCTTTGTCCGTTGTAGGGTTAGTCTAGGACTTCTCCCACTCTGCAGGCTTTCTAGTAAATTTGCTGGATATGTCCTTTGCCACACAGAAGCTCTGCAGTCTAATGTCGTCCCACTTATCCAGACATTCTCTGATGTGATGTGTTTCTTGATCCTTACTAAGAAAGTTTCAATATATGACAAGGAGACCTAGCGTATCTCCTATTCCTTCTTATAAAGTTTTCAGTGTATCTGCTTTTACGTTGAGGTCTTTGATCCATTTGGAGTTAATCATGGTGCAGGGTGAAAAAGAAGGTCCAACTTTAGTTTTCTGCAGGTGCTTAACCAGTTCTTCCAGCACCACTTGTTGAAGTGGCTGTCTTTCTTCCATTCTATTTTTTGGCTCCCTTATCAAAGATAAGGTGGCCGTAGATCTATTCTATTCCATTGGTCTTCAGGCCTGTTCTTGTGCCAGTAGCAAGCTATTTTGGTCACTATAGCTCTGTAATAGAGTCTAAAGTTTGGTATTGAAATTCCTCCTGTACCTTTCTTTCTGCTAAGAATTGTTTTTGCTATATACAGGGTCTTTAATTATTCCCTATGAAATTTTTGATTGCCTCTTCTATTTATTTAAAGAATGACATTGGCATATTGATGGGTATTGCGTTGAATTTGTAGATAGCTCCTGGCAAGATTGCCATTTTCACGATGTTAATTCTTCCAATCCAGGAGCATGGGAGGTTTACCATTTTCTCAATTCTGCTTTAATTTCCTTTCTCAGGGTTTTAAAATTTTCAACAAAAAGTATTTTATATTAAGTTAATTCTAGGTACTTTATTTTCTTTGAAGCTATTGAAAAAGGAGTTGCTTTTTATTTCCTCTCATTGTTGCCATATAGCAAGGCAGTTGATTTTTGAGGGTTAATTGTGTACCCTGCTACCTTGTCAAAGTTTTGAATCAGTTGAAGAAACTTGGGAGTGGAGTCTCTAGGGTTCTTTAAATACAGAATCATGTCGTCTGCAAAGTTTCACTTCCTCTTTTCCTATTTAGATCCCCTTGTATACTTGATTCTTGCCTTATCACCTTGGGCAGAAATTCTAATACTATGTTAAAGAGGAGTGGAGAGAGTGGGAATTCTTGTCTCGTTCCTTATTTTAGAGGATATCACTTTAGTTTTTCGCCATTAAGTATACTGCTAGCTGTGCGTTTGTCATACACAGCTTTTATTATATTGAGGAATGTTCCATGGATCCCTAGTTTTTCCAGAGCTTTTAGCATAAAAGGGTGGTGGATCTTGTCAAATGCCTTTTCTGCATCTATTGAGACAATCATGTGATTTTTGTCCTTGCTCCTGTTGATGTGTTGAATTATTTTAATTGATTTGCATATGTTGAACCAGCTTTGCATCACTGTGATGAACCCTGTTTGATCATTGTGTATAATATTTTTGATGAGTTGCTGAAGATGGTTGGCCAGTAATTTGTTGAGAAGTTTTGCATCAATATTCATCATAGAAATGGGTCTATAGTTCTCTTTCTTTGATGAATCCCTGTCTGGTTTGGGAATGAGATTTTTAGTGGGTTTGTAGAATGAGTTTGGCCACAGGGCCTTCATTTTCAATTTTGTTGAAGAGCTTGCGGAGTATTGGTATGAGCTCTGCTTTGAAGACCTTATAGAATTCACCTGTGAATTCATCTGGACCAGGGCTTTTCTTGGATGAAATGTCTCTTATTAGCCATTTCTATTTCAGTGCTTGGAATAGGTCTCTTTAGTTGGATTAGGTGTCTTGGTTCGTTGTGGGTAGGTTAATATTGGCTAGAAATTCATCCATTTCTTCTAGATTCTCAAATTTGTTGGCATAAATATTTGAAAAGTATTCCCTCATGATGCTCTGGATCTTGGTAATTTCTGTTGTGATATTACCATTCTCATCTGTGGTTTTGTTTATTTGCGTGTGCTCCCTTCTTTTTTGGTAAGATTTGCTAAGGGTCTGTCAAGTTTGTTAATTTTTTCAAAGAACCAACTCCTTGTTTTGTTGATTCTTTCTATAGTTTTTATGGACTTCAATTCATTTAATTCTGCTTTGATTTTAATAATTTGCTTCCTTCAACTGGGATTAGGGTTAGTTTGCTGCTCTTTTTTCCAGGTGCTTAAGGTGCAACATTAAATTGTTGATTTGTGATTTTTCCAATTTGTTAATGTAAGCATTCAGAGCTACAAATTTTCCTCTGAGTAAACAATTTCATTTTTATAGAAGAAAAAAATTATTAAAAAATCAAATAGCTCAAACTGGAAACAGGAAAGTTTCAGTAAGATAACTTTGTTATGTGGTTATACACATTCTCGACAACTTGATTCTCATTTTCCTTTCATTTCAAATGGAGACAAATAGGAGTTACCAAATGAAAATATTGTTGGAACTCTTAGTGGAATGTATGTAAATTTCCTGCAGAATTTCTTACATATATAAGTATTAAAATTATGTCCAAATGTTAGGTAAAAAAGATTAAAATCATAGGTAAAACTATCTACAATGCACATTGACCACATTATCAATCCTCTCAAGATATCTCCCCCAAATCAAACAATTCAAAGTAATTGAAAAAATATTAGAAACATATTGAAATTGCCTCTGCAGAGCTGAAGTGAAAAGCAATGTCAGAAGGACATATTTATCTTTCTGGCTTGAAGAACAGATCTCTCTGAAACTGAAGCAGAAAATCAAGCTTGTTTATTAGGTATTATGTGATCAGTGAGACATTCACTTAACATAAGGCAGGATTGAACCACTGTGATCCCCCAAAAATACAATGTACTGAAAAAAAGATGCATTCTTAGACTGAATATATATTTTGTATTGTTTATAAAATACCAAGAACTATTAGAAATAGGCTTGGAGACCTCAACTGCTTGGGATTATTCATCCTTTAATTTATAAGTTAATCATTACATTAGTAGAAATGTATCATGATTGTAAATTATCATATTTGTTGGCAATTAATTTTCCTACTTTGTTTATTCAACATACTTTTGTGGGTTGATATTAACCTAGGTATTAATGAGAATCAGTTACATATTTAAGGATTAAACTAGCAGTGAAATTTTGCTACCAACATATAAAAAATAATAAATATTTCACATATTTAATTAAATAGTTGGCTAAGAATCTGTGAAAATATTGTGATATAATTTCTTTCTACATCAGTGGAATACCTTTGGCCACTGAAGTCTTTCTCCTAGGGCTAAATGAGGTATGATGTCTAAAGCTACAACCTGTGTTTGCTTCAGGTTTATTTATATATATCAAACATTCTTTGGTTTTGTAAAGTTCAGCAGCTTGAACTCCAAATATTTACCACCTAGATAAATTAATAATGGAATAACCTTGGCACTTCTCCATGGGAACTCTCCAGAAACAGTACAATTTTATGTAGGAAAGCTCAGAGTATCTTCACTAAAAAAGTGGCACTAAAAGTTTTCCTAGAATTCACTTCAAATATAAACATAAATTTAAAAAATATTCTTGTAATTTATAGATGGCCAGGAAAGTGTCTAATTCTTTGCCTACTGATGAACACTCCTGATGGCATAGAATTATCCATTGTCTCAGAAGTACTTTATGAATCTGAACTTATCTGATCAGAATATTCATTCCAACAAAAATAATGAATCTGCTTTCTTTTTGAAGCCCACAGGCACCCTTGTTTCACACCTATAATCCTAGCTACTCAAGGGACTGAGATCTGAGGACTGTAGTTCTATTCTAGCACAGGCATGAAAGTTCATGAGGCTTTTATCTCTCATAGTCTACTTAGAAAAAGCTGAAAGTTGCACTGTAGATCAAGTGACAGAATTGTAGCCTTGATTAAAATAAACTCAGAGACAGCACTCAGGCCTTGAGTTCAAACTACAAGACCTATATAAAAAAAATGAAATGACAACATAAACCCAAACAACAAAAGAACCTTATTCCTTAACATTGGAAATAATTTTTGGAGTACTTGACATGAGAAGGGAAAACTCACAGGATATATGTGGTGGTTGGCTTTATGTGTGAACTTGACAAAACCTTCATATTATTTTTTATTTAAATATTTATATATTTTGCTGGGAGTTTGGCCTCGTGGTTAAGATGCTTGCCTAGCATGCATCAAGACCTGGGTTCGATTCCTCGGTACCACATACATAGAAAAAAAGCCGGAAGTGGTGCTGAGGCTCAAGTGGTAGAGCTCTAGCCTTGAGAAAGTCCAAGGACAGTGCTCAGACCCTGAGCTCAAGCCCAGGACTGGCAAAAAAAATATTTATATATTTTTATGGAAATGCTTTGTAGATTTGATTGACAAGTACAACCAGAATTATTTTATTTAAATAAAGCAGACTATCTACCACGATGTGAAGGGACCTCGAGATCTTAAGAACAATAATTTAAATATTTCCTATAATAGAAAATACATTAATTCCTCCCTGGGTCTCAAAAGATATAGGCCTACCCTAAAAATGACATAAGTCAGCAGTAAAAACAAAAATAGATACAAATACACAATATTGAGACTCATATGTATGTGTGTATTTGCATATGCATATATATCTAATGAGAGAGAAAAGTCACAGTATCAAGTCACACTCTAAAATTTAGTCAACTTTTAGAAAATAGCAGTTGTATGAAGTTTTGTATGTAAATTACAGCAATATAAATTCATTTTTTCAGCAGAATAAATTTATTCAAATATCCTGTCTACAACTAGATCACTTGGTTTTTGTTTTAGTTCATGCTAAGTTTTTTTTTAACTTTGTCCTTATTTTATCATTTCTTGACCAAATTTGATTGGGAGACAAAGCTAACTGTAGAGAAACATATATACAAGACACACACACACACACACACACACACACATATTCATAAATTAAGTTAAAGACACTAAATCATTAAAAGTTGAGTACCCATACTAACACAATATTTAGAATTATGGAAAATTTGTACAAATACTTGAATTAAACTCTATATTCTTCAATTAAAAGTCATTTCATTTTCACCTATGAGTGAGAAAATAATTACTCACATAAATGCAAATAATTTACCTAGAATGTTATAATTTTTCACTATGTACTCTCAGATTTAATCATGGATTTATCTGATTTTTAAATAGAATGTTTTGATATTATATTATTATAGGATTTAATTATATTCTTAGTAATTTATAATATTAATACGTTCTAATGCTAAGCACTTAAGAACAAACTTTAAGTCTATGGGGAATGAGAATGTATATATGTGTGTGATAATAAGTACACATGTATATTTCTCTATATATATTGTGTCATATGAGAGCAAAAGTAACATTTAAATAAGGCTTCTCACAATTATACTACCAAGCATAATTACAAAATCTTTATGACATATTATTCTTAAATATTTATAAGTATTTACCTTTCTGTTCAACTTTGAAATTTTTCTAATATTCATTAAAATTTTTTCCCACAATTTTTTTCAGATTTCAAAATTAGCTGAACATATTTAAACTGTTGAAATTAAAACGAAAGTACCTGATAACTGATTTTAATAGAATAACTTTTTTGTTACTTGTCACAAGCAAACATGAAAAGAATATTGATGGCAGTAGACAAAAATAAATATTAAGCAACTAAAGTCATTTACCCAAGAACTTTACACATCACCAAACTGTAATTTGGTATGATATTTCTTTTTCAATACAAAAGTGCAATTTTGTGGAAACAAGCTATTCATACAAATAAGACAAACATATTCAGAAAATCTTAGATTATGTAATCATCTAATTTGTAGAAATAAAAATTTGGATGAGGACTGATGACAAACAGAATAGAACTGAAGATCCAAAAATAAACCAACAGTCCCATGGGCACCTAATATTAAGGGAGCCAAAAAAAAAAAATAGAATGGAAGAGACAGCCTCTTCAACAAGTGGTATTGGTAGAACTGGTTAAGTACCTGTAGAAAACTACAGTTGGATCCTTCTATGTCACCCTGCACCAGGATTAATTCCAAATGGATCAAAGACTTCAAGGTAAAAGCACATACCCTGAAAACTTTAAAAGAAGGAATCAGAGATATTCTAGGTCTCCTTGGCACAGGTCGAAACTTTCTTAAAGAACCAGAAACACAACAAATTAAAGAAAGTTTGGACAAACGGGACTGCATTAAACCGCAGAGCTTCTGTATGGCAAAGGACATAGCCAGCAAATTAAATAGAAAGCCCACATAGTGGGAGAAGATATTCACTAACCAAACAACCAACCAGGACCTCATATCTAAAATATATCTACAGCTCAAAAACTTAATCTCCAAAGAAGCAATCATCTCATTAAAAGATGGGCCAAAGGCTTAAAGGGAGACTTCTCTGAAGAGGAACTAAGAATGGCCTATAGACACATGAAGAACTGTTGGACATCTCTGGCCATAAAAGAATGCAAATCAAAACAACTCTGAGATCCCCCCTCACTCATGATCAAGAAATCTAATAACAACAGATGCTGGTGGGTATGTGGCCAGGGGGGATCATTACTACACTGTGTGGGAGTATAAATTCATACAACCACTAGGGAAAGCAATATGACAGTTCCTCAAAAGACTAAACGTAGAGCTCCCCTATGACCCAGCAATTCCACTTGATAGTATTTACCCAATGGTCTAGAAACAACTAAATCCATTAGCACAATGATGTCCATTGCAGCACTATTTACCATAGCAAAGATATGGGGGGCCCAGATGCCCCCAGTAGATGATTGGATCAAGAAGATTTGATAGTTTATACACAATGGAATTCTATGCTGCCATCAGAAAGAATGACACCACCTCATTTGTAAGGAAATGGAAGACTTAGAAAAAAATCATATTAAGTGAAGTAAGCCAGACCCAAAGGAACATAGGCTCAATGGTTTCCCTCATTTTTAATAATTAGTACAAACCTAGGACTCTCCTAGCAGAGGATTACAATAGCACAAAACCTAGATACATAAGGCCATATAAGATGAGGCTAATTTATGAGATCTCCAGGATATGGAAACAAGAGCTTTATCTTGTGTGATGGTTGTTCGTAATGTACTATGTTATTTCTGCTCTCTTTTGTTGCCCTTTGGTTAATCTCATATTGTTACAGTATCTGATTTTGTTATCTGGTATATGGTATATATGTTATTTATTTATTTGAAAAAGGAAAGGGAAGGGGGGAACAAGATGATTGGAAGGTGTTAAGGGGAGGGAAGTGGGGACAAAAACATGAGAGGGGGTGTCAAATTGTGAAACACACATTGTCTGTCCGGCAAATGAAACTGTGACCTCTCTAACATTTCAATAAAAAAATTTAAAAATTTGAACGAAATTTTGCTAATAAAACTACAATAAGATAATCTAACAATGTCTTCTTTTATCAAGTTATTTCCTGCAATGTCTGGAGAAGAGAAACATTATTTATAAAAACAGTCTATGCCAATATCCACAAAATTTAAACCTTATTTTACTCAGCTGAGATGTGAGGATTATGGTTCAAATCCAGCTAGGACTAAATAGTTAGAGACTCTTATCTCCAATAAAATACCCAGAAAAAATTGGAAGTGGAATTGTGGCTCAAGTTGTAGAGTTCTAGTCTACAGCACAAAGAGGCTCAAAGACAGTGCCCAGGTTCTGTGTTCAAGCCCCAGAACTACCCAAGAAAAACAAAAAATAAAATAAAAGAGAAAAAGAAAACTTATTTAGAAATATTTTTCTGTTAAGACTGGGGATGTGGCGTAGTGGAAGAGTGCTTGCCTAGCATGGATGAAGCCCTGGGTTTGATTACTCAGTACCACATATACAGAAAAAGCCAGAAGTGATACTACTCCAATGGTAGAGTACTAAACTTGAGCAAAAGAAATTCAAGGACAGTGTTCAGGCCCTGAGTTCAAGATCAGGACTAAAAAAAATTGTATGAAACATACCTAAAAGTATTTTATGAAATGTGCTAAAATGAACATTCTTCAGATTCTTAATTCATTATTGAAAGTAGTGTGTGTGTGTGTGTGTGTGTGTGTGTGTGTGTTTGAACTTGAAGTTATGGGAAATCACAAAGTAAAGACATAACAAGAACTTCATTAAATTTCCTTTTTCTTTTTCTTTTTTTTGGGGGGGCCAGTCCTGGGCTTGAGCTCAGGACCTGAGCACTGTCCTTGGACTTTCTCAAGGCTAGAGCTCTACCACTTGAGCCTCAGCACCACTTCTGGCTTTTTTCTATGTATGTGGTACCACGGAATCGAACCCAGGTCTTCGTGTATGCTAGGCAAGCACTCAACCACTAGGCCAAACTCCCGGGCCTCCTTTTTCTTTTTGAAATTATTTTGTTTGAAAATGCTAAATCCAAAAGAACTACAGATTAAATTTCCTTTTTCAAAAGGGTAAATATTGTCAAGCTAAGAGAATATAGAACAAAACAATGATTTCCTTCTCCCATGGAAGGAAACATTGACAAATGAAGACAATAAAGTGATTAGGCTATGAGGAAAGAAGGAATTGATGAGTTAAAGTAAATCAAACAACATAGAGATGCACCGACAATTCTGGAAAATGAGTCAGATACAAAAGTTTTACTCTAGAGAATGTAAACTTGCAATTGCTTCTAATTTATAATTTTTAAAATCCACAAAAACTGGCAAAAATAAACAAATACTAAGTACGTTTACTCAAAAGAATTACATTATCTCCCAAAGAATGTAAATGTTTCTTACCAAAGCAAATAAGCCCTAGCAATCAATTTGGGTAAAATTTGTGGGTGTATTAGACAAAATGGGTTTGGTTTGGGTTACACAGAACTTTTGCTACCTCCATTTTTTCTTCAAGTAGCTAAATATAACTGCATACATAAAATGAAGAAAATCTAATACTTTGCTTCGTTATCTAGGTTTGATAAGTGGAAAAGAGTTCACATTAAATATGGATATGTAATCAAGGCAAAATATCAAGAAAAATGTACTCAAGTTCTTTTTAAAAGAAAGAAACAACTTTAAAGAACAAATTTAAGAAGTGTCAGAACAAGCAACAAGTTTTAGATAATGTCTCGTTCAATTTGTCAGAGTGTTGGACACTAATGATTTCTGGATTAAGGAAAAGTAGATTTCAAGTAAGACACAAAAGAGATTTGACCATCAAATCACACATTATACATAATGGAACTAAATAAATAATCTGCTTACTGAAATTATCTCAGAAGGCTCAGGAAAAAACTGGAATACTGATTAATATGACTGGATTCAGGAAAAAGGAAATAAAGCCAAGAAAGTTTCTAAAATAAAAGAATGATAATGACCTTTAATATCCTGTGTTGAAGATTTGAATTTTCATGTGAGCAAGGTTCATCGAGGACCAGACAGTATTAATTAAAGCCCAGTGGCTTTTAGATAAACTTTTTTGAATGTGTGGTATTTAAAAGGTCTTGGAAATGATCAATAAGCATCTAATTTTAAATAATTAACAGGTGCAAGTCTTTGAGTTCATTCACTTGCATCACACACAAAAAAGACAATTAACATAAAAGAAGATATCTGAACAACTTTAACCTTACTATAAGAATGCCAATGGAGATAATAAAATGTCATTTGTAGCTAAAGCCCATGTGTCTGGTTTTTATGTATGGTGGAAAGTAAAGTTTAAAAGCTGTTTCTTTACTAAGTAAGCAAAGCATAGTAAAGATTATATCCATAGGCTTTTTTCCCCTTCAGTATCAAATATGGACTAGCTCCATGGCTCACACCTGTAATCCTAGCTACTCAGGAGGCTGAGATATGAGGATCAAGGTTCAAAGCCAGCCTGGGAACAAAAAGGACCTGAGACTCTTAACTCCAATTAACCGCTAAAAAACAGGAAGTGGGGCTGTGGCTTAAGGGTAGGGTAGTATCCTTGAGCTGAAGAGCTCAGGGACAAGACCCAGGCCCAGGGTAGTAGCCTTGAGCTGAAGAGCTCAAGGATAGTGCCCAAGCTGAGTTGAAGCACCATGACCCACACAAAAAAAAAAAAAAAAGAAAGAAAAAGAAAAAGAAAATCAAATATGCAAGTAACCAAGTCATATTTCAAATAACTGAGAGATCAATGAAAACCTAAGATTTTAGAATGGGACTTTACACATACTAAGTCACCAGCAATATTCCACCCACCAAATGAAACGCATAATAATATATGCAGTTACTTTGATATCATAGTAAAATATCTCACAAATGTGCCAAAAAACTACAGAAATATGCATTTAAAACAGTGACATCTACATATATGACATATCAAGCTAATGAAGATATTTAATAAGCAACAATTTTAATTAAAAATGCACCACAATACTTTTGCCCTTCTAACACTCACAGTGCCTAAGACCATTATGCCAAGGTACAGTCAATGAAATCAGTCTTGAAGATACTTACGATATGAAAATTCCTCAAAATTAAGTAAGAAACTGAATTTGTACAGTGGTACAAAATCATTTAATAAATACATAAAACATACCACAGTCACACACACATTCGTATACAAAGTTAGCTGACATTTGCAAAGAAATGATCAGTAATATAACTCTGACTTTTGTACTTTTGCATATTTCACAATTGAAAAAGACATTAATTTTATAATCAGGAAGTATTTAAATAGTGAACAAATTTCAAGGGACTATATAAAAAATAAACTAATGCATGTGATGAATAAATTTACTTACTTAAACTTCTTTAATATATAGAAATAAGATTATTACTCTCAGTGTAATGAACACAAATTTTCAATAAAACCCTCAGTAAATGCTTTGAGTAGGTCCCAAGTGGTTAGCGGCCTGGCGGAGCCTGGACCCAGACATTGATGCACTTACATTAGTGAATATGTTAATGGGCTTTAGTTGTATGTGTTCATCTCTTTGGTTTAGCTAAATGAGCAGGAAATTGAACTTAAGAGGCAAATAAAGAACTCCAAAGTATGGAAAATGAAGATATTACTTGCTTTTCAGAGAAAGGGAAAGCTAGGCAGGATCCTGTCCTGTGTCTGCCTTGAGGCTTGTTAATTCCAGCATGCACAAGCTACTTTCAGACATGCTAAGAGAAATTATCAGAGGACCTATGGCATCTTTGAAATCCAGAATGCAGGACATCTGCGCTCCATGCAATCATATGAGAGTCCAGATCGCCAGCAGAGAAGCATCACTGTGAATGAGAACAGCCTTTTGACTGCTGAAACAATATGGAACAGATTCTTGTGTATAAACTGGGGTACAACAGGGAAAAACTTTATGATAATTAAAAATTACTCTGGATCGCGATATGTACATGTAGAGTGATCATTTCTTCCCAGTACCTTTATGTCCTTAGAATTATGACATCACTCTGGCAGATATCACTTAGCTGGTCACTTCCTGGCATTATCCCCACACCTACCCTTCATCCTCATTTGTTAGTTTTTATGCAGGCCCCTATAACAATACTTTGATTGTCTAGTTTTAAACTATGGAGTATCTTTTCCTTCTCATTGGCAAATTTAGAGACAAAATTAAAATAAAATCTTGTTCATCTTTTAATTTGATTGGTTCATTCTGTATGTTTTACTCCACTGGCTATTTAAAAAAAATCATTTTAAACTTATTGTGAAGTTTCTCATTTGGAAAAAAAAGACGTATTGTAAATTTATAAAAGGAAATTCTCTTCCTCCATGTACAATCACATCCCATTGTTCCTAACATTTATAATCATGTGCTGTTATGTACCAAAATCTTGAAAAATACTACTTTGCTTGTGTTATTTAAAGCTGCCAATTTGCCCAAGCTCATTAAAAATCAAGGCTAAATCGTTCCAGTGAGTAAAGTCTTAAAGATTTATTTGTGTTATCACAGTCCTAAGATTAAATTAAAATGTATAACTTGACCTGAGGAGACATTTAAATGATCAAACTAAAGCATGAATGTATGATAAACCTAATCTTAGCAGTACAGGGATCAATAAATGTTAGTGAACAATATTAAGTCCAACTTATAACAGTCTAACTTATAATACATTTAACCTAGTTTTCTCAAAAGAGATTTGGTCACCTTAGATTGATGCAGCCCAATGTATTAAAATGCAAATTAAATTTCTCTTTCTGAAAGATTTTTTTAAAACCTTCATAATCCATTAACATCAACCTTGATTTTTCTAAATTAAGACAACTCATTTCTTTTGAATATAATACAATTTAAATATTGAAAATATTAATACTATAAAATCTGAATAGACCATCTAGGATTAAGCAAATCTTTGTAATAGTATCCCTGCATGCAAAGAACTCTTATTAATAATTAGTCATTTTTATGCATTTAGCAGACTGTTTTACAATATAAAGAAGAAATCATAGATAACTACTTTCAGAGACTTTCAGTTAAAAAGAGAGATACAGTATTGAAGATCTAAATGTATTATGTCATTAAAATTATTTTAAAACAGTCTAGTAATTTCTATATTTAAAATAGATCTTTAAATTTTATACTTTGTGTGTTTTATTACAGCTGTCTGCACTTAGAATTCTGTGTATTATTTTTTAGCTGTATATTTTTAGTATATTCTTATTTTACTGTTTCCTCATTAGATCTTAGGTCACAAAGTTTACTTGCTGCACTACATAGAAAAAAGTCAACCACAAAGAACAAGAAATTCACATGAAATTTTGCTGGTTCATCGCCTGTCCTTGACCTTCTAATGTTGTTTTTGCCTTTGTTAACTTACATTTAATGATATTTACTAACTATATATTCAATTTAATCTCCACTTTGGTCTGTATTGCTGTAGTGCCCTCTCTAATTTTATTTTTGAACTCCAATTACTCTCTTGTTCTGGGTTTTACTAATTATCTTATTCTCTTCCTGCCTTCTCCAAACAACAAAGGTAAAGAGTTTGTTTCCTTGACTTTTTAACCTAGCCCATTAGTTTATTGTTAAGGCTCCAAAAGAGAGGAATTAGAGTTATCCAAAGTTGATGCTAAAACAACCTTTTCTCTTAAGTAAAGAAAATCAATGATGAGAAATGAAGGCAAGTATTTAGGAATAGGGAAATTTTTCTGATTAGTCCAGAAGCACAATAGTAAACTATGTATAAACTGCTGACTGGATGAGTGACACTGCTTGGTTTGATGATTGTTTGTATATATTTTTATCTGAATTATACAAATAGAGAAAATAAGTTAATTAAAGGCAAATACTAAGCTGATGGACCATAAAATAATCATTAAAGTAACCTGTAAGGAATAGGGTAGCAAACCAAACCAATGATACATTATGCTGACATGATTATTACTGAGTTAGTATTGAAGCAAATGATTGCTGAATATCTCGGATCTTTTTTTTTATCTTAACAATAAAAGCGACAGATAATTCCAGGTACAGTAGCTCACACCTATAACCCAAGCTACTGAGGATGCTGAGATCTGAGTATCGTGGTTCAAAGCCAGCTTGGTACTCAAGAATGAGAGACTCTTATCTCCAATCAATCATTAAAAAAAAAGGGAAATGGGCCTGTGGCTCTGGGGTAGGGGAGTATTGAGCTGAAGAGCTCAGGGATACCATTCAGGCCCAGGCTGTGTTCAAGCTCCATGACCATGAGAGAGAGAGAGAGTGAAAGACAGAGAGCCAGAGAGCGAGAGAGAGCCAGAGAGAGAGCCAGAGAGCGAGGGAGAGACAGAGAGAGAGCCAGAGAGCGAGAGAGAGAGAGAGAGCCAGAAAGAGAGAGAGGCTGATAAATCCATGCTACAATGAATTTCACATTATTCACATTAGATTGATGGAACATAAATGACTAAATAAAATTTTGGTAAAGTATACTGTAGTATATTGAATGATGATTCACAAAATGCAGTAGAGGAAAGCAAAGACCACAGAGAATGCTTTAAAAGAAATGACTATGAGTAAGATGTGAAAATTTTTTGTCTATAATTAGATTATAGAACAAATTTGTTTACTTGTTTACACATTTATGTAGGCTTTAATGATGGAAGGAAATTAAGAATAACTCCAATGGCTTGGACCAAGTACAAAAAAAATCAAGGAAAATCTTGGCAGCCAAGATTCAGAGAGGATTTAGGTATCTATAGCAGTTGTTGGTTTGAGATGTTTTCTAGATATCTTAGGTGGTGGTGGGGGGGTTCAAGATGTTACTTGATATATGGATGTTGGTCAGTTAACTGAGGGAAGTAAATAGAGCGTATAGTCACTAGATAGATAATATTTAACATTATGGAAATTAGGCTAAAGGTACAAACTCATTGGCTAAGCTCCTGACTAGCTTGTGTAAGGTATCAGAATAACGAATAAAAGAAGGGTTGGACTTGATGTAACCATTGTAGCAGTGAAGGTAAATGGAAAAATAAAGATCCTTTTATTGAGCTCTCTCAAGAAATTGGGATGTCCTTGTGGATGTTCAGACATGGACAAGGCATGAGTGAAATATTCGCAAAAGTAATCAAGCTTTATGGTGAAATATTTGTATAAATAATCAAGCTTTATGGCAATGACAAGTTTCCCTAATCTGGTTTCTATGGTTGATAGAATCAAGAAGGGGCAAGGACCATTTTATAGGAGGAAGTCAATTCCTTATGAAGGGCATAGTAATTGAATATGTTGCAGGAGAGAGAACACTAGAAACACTGCATCTGAATGTTTTGTCCATTCTCCCTTCTGTGAACTTGAAAACATTTTTTACCCACTCCGTACTTTAGCTTATCCATTTTAGTCAAACCAACCATCATTGTACATACATCATAAAGGTTTTTTGAGGGCTAAATGAGTTGCCATGTGTAAAATTGGAGGATTTTGTTTTGTATTCTGGAAATTATCAGTATATAACAGGGCCATCAGCACTAATGCTTTATCTGTTATCTCATTATCCAGACAAGCATATACTCTAAGTTACATATTGGCTAATAAAATTGTAAATAAATGCAAGCAGAATGCTCTTTAGGGTACCTGGAATACAGAAGAAAAGGAATAGGAAGAGAAGGAATCAAAACTTAAGTGTGTTAAAAATTCATAAGATCCAATTATCTACCTTTTCAGTGTTTCACTGTAAGGTGTCTGTAGTACTCACATAATGGTTATTGGAAGGAAGATATAGATAGGATTAAAAGCTTTGCTTCATTTCAGCCCTGGTTTCAATTTTTTTCTAAACTTTGAGTTGCTTAGGGAAATAATTTAGTTCAGTACAAATGACTGCAGTAGAATTTCCCCCAAATTGGTCATTTCTGTGGGCTTCCAATAAGTCCCCAAACTGTAGAAGCTGCTACTCACTAAGCAAAAGTGCAAGAACCTAGATCACCCTAGTGTATACAATAGACAACAGCTCAGATAATAGGAAAGTTTTCTAAAGTGATTAAAGGAAGACAATTAAACATTTTAATTTTAATGCATTAAACAGTATTTTAAATTCATATACAAATTCATCAAATTTATATTTTCAGGACTAAATACAGATATTTATCACTGAAATGTGCATGATGTATCATTTGAATTTTGAACTTAGCTAGTGGAAGATTTAGTAATAAAATGCAAATAAAATATTTTAAATGAGAAGCCAGAAGACAAGAGAAAATTAATCTTTCCTTCCTCAGAAAAGATTCAACAGACACTGTCACCATGTGATTTAAGCACATTACTTAGAATTATAGAGACAGTTCTCAGAAATGTATAAATAATGTTCAGTCTTTCTTTGCATGGGAGGGAAATAGGGAGAAAGATATCTATGTGTGTGGTATGTATTGTTTGTGTGTGTATGTGTGCTTGTGCATCATTTCTGTGAATGAGAGAAAAAAAGGAAAAAAAATGAAGAGAGAGGAGGAAAAGAGTAAAGGAGGAGGAGGGAAAAAAAGAGGAAGAGAGGACAGGAAGGAGTAGCAGGCAGTTCTATTCTAATCATCTGTAATGAGTACTCCTGTTAGTAGGAATCAGAATTGGCTTGCTGTTTACTCAAGTAGATGGAGACAATTATACAGCAGGGCCTCGAACCCAAATTACTTGACCATCTTCACCTTATGAAACTCCTGGGGAAAGAAAAGGAAATTAACAACAAAGATAGAACATTAAGCCTATGAACTCTTCTCATTTCAAGACTTTTGTTTCTATACTGACAATTCATTCTGAGACACAATACAATCATTTTTAAACAACAATCTGAGATAATACCAGCTGACTCATCAATGAATGAGCCACATTCACCAACTATGTTCATAACTTGCTTTATTGTTTTCTTTAAAAAATTAAATCACAAGAAATTCAATGCAGGATGATCTTGAGGTAAAATTGCTAGTTAACGAGGTGTGCTGAATGCTTTCTTCAGCCACAGTTATAAACTACTTCAGACATGCTGGCTGTGTCAAATGAGGCAGACAGAGGTGAAATGAAGATAGAAAAAGATACTTTTGAACTAGAATTGGGGGACTCCATTAATGCACTGAATGGCATTATGCACAGTTTCTTGATGAGACCATTTTACCATTTCCTAATTTATACCACAATTTAACAGTTACAGAAGACCTAGTTTCATTGAAATCTGTTGTGAAGTTAGTTTTGTAATGAATTCATTCTACCTGCACCAGAGAGAAGTTTACAGAACTCATTTTGACATAAAATGACTGTGAATCCTATTCTATCAATCAAACTTTTGAAATTGTGATCAGTCCAAGTAATCTTGCTAAGTATTTTTCCATGCAGATGTGTAAAGTTAATGCAAAAAGAAAACACTAACTAGGTCACCCTAATCCCACTCTAAAGTCAAAGCCACCCCCCAAGGAAAAATGCATATTTAAATATTTTTAACTTATTTTAGCTGATGAGTTTTGAATTTTGCATGTAATACACCAAAAAAGGTATAGTATCTACAATTTCATTACAATTTTTATCTGTATACATGCCACTTGTGGTTGATTAGTTCTAGTTTTACTATTATGTTATGATTGTTTATATAAAGCCAAAGAGTATCATAATACAATTTTGTTAAATATTTCAAAATTAATTTTGGTAATTACTTTAAAAATATGCAGTGACAATGCAAACAACTCTTTGAAGTTTTAAAAATTATTGAGACATAAGACAAACTTTATATATGGGAGGTTTTCCTTTGTCATTTAACATTCATATACAATTCCATGAAGTCTTTTTAGATATAGATATACAATCATTAACTATTGTAAGTGTATGTGGAATTATTTGGTGGGAATCCATTGCTATACATTTAAAGAGTAAACTATCCTAAAACTAGGATACATTTACATACGTAGTAAGTGGAATCTGGAGGGAGCCAATATAATAAATTCTTCATTTTAGAAGGGGCAGTCAGTATTAATGTATGGAGGCAACAGAGATCTTTTTCCTCTTATTAGCTTTTTTCCATCTAGTGCCATAATTGTAAAAAAATTAAATTAAACAGAACCATGCTTCACAGTAGTCTGATTCCTTCCCTTCCATGCTATTCTCTTCTTCCTTTAAAAATTATAACAATGTCTCCATTTTTTACCCATAACCTTTCCTCCATTATAGCTACAAGGACCTCTATTTTATCAGTTATAATAAGGAATGATATATAATTTTATTTATATTTATATTATATTTGTATATTTTACATAAATACACGTATTATTTATTATAGATACATATATAGATAGATGGAGATACTAAGGGGAAAAAGCTTCTTGAAAAATTAAATTCTTTTTAATATTTTTAAAATTATAATTAATGAAGGGGTTACAGTTATATTCGCCGGATAGAAGGAGCATTAATTCACACAAATTCTATAGCTTCCATTGTCTAATCTAGTTCTACATCTAAAACAGACTTTATCAAATACTGACATAAGAGAATAATGTGTTATTAAGACATATCTCTAAGAAGAATACTTCCTTTTGTGATACCTCCATTCTACAAGATTTCCTTGCCCAATTAGTTTCCAAAAGTTTAAGGTCATTTGGGACCTAAATACAATATAAAGAACTCTTGAACTTTATTTTACAGGATATTACAATAAATTTGTAGTCAATGCCAATTCCAAGAATAATCCAGAGCATGGCTGAAATCTTAGCAATTGTTAGGTATATCTGGGAAACACATATCTCAGGGAAAGTATTTGAGGGTTTAAGGGCTTTTGTCTACATCCTGAATCTCATCAGTTGAAATATAAGGATTTGGAGTTTGAGTGAATCATAAAAATTCCTCTTTCCTAAAATGTCACTCTCTTAAATCTCTTTATGATGCACTAATTTACTGGACAATATACTAGAAAGATTATTGCTTTAATTTACCTTAATACCTGCAATAATGAGAACTCATTACCAGCTGAGAAAGCCTCTTCAATTTACAGACAGTTAATCTCTTGGAAAATCTGAGTAGCATATATGTGTCTGCATGTGTGTGAAATCTAACTCTATCCCTTAAAACATCTTCATATTTTGTGCTTTTGCCCATATTTTTCTCTCATTGAGATAGCTTGGCCTGATATGGTAGAATGCAAATAATAAGTATTTTGACAGAAAATTTAATAGTAAAAGCCATTAGAGCTGGATTATAAAGATACTAAGTCTTAGTGTTAGCTTTGGTAGTTGCTAAGCTTTTATTCACTGGAGACGAATACATTATTCCTTCCCCTTAGGTAAAGGGAGAATGTGAAGACAGCACAAATGCTAGTGAGAATCTCTGAGTGGTACTGGAACATCTGAGCCAAGCACTTTGTTATGAAGGCACTTATATAACCTAACCTCTGGATTATTGTGACTATCCCAAGTACAGAAAGAGTAAATGGTAATCCCTTCTCTTCCTATTGATTCTGAAGTTTGGAAGATAAATCTCCTGCTTAACACAGTCTCCTCTCAACAAAAGAGAAACTTACAGTATAAAGACTAGATTTTTAAGATTTAAAAAGAAAATCTGTAACAAAAATACAGAGGGAATTATTAATAAGTTTAAAGTCTCAGTTGGAATTTTGAGCCATTAAACATAGAAACATGAGTCTATAAAATTATAAATTGTTTTCCAATACCTACAAATATATATATTTTATTCTGTGGTAGTCAATATATTCTGTTTTATTTTATTCTTTTACTGTTGCTGGGGCTCGAACTCAGGGCCTGGGAGCTGTCCTGGGGATTCTTTGGGCTGAAGGTTAACACTCTACCACAGCATCACTTCCAGCTTTTTCTTAGTAGTGTATTGGAGAATGGGTCTTACTGGCTTTTACGACTGGCATGGTTTCCATCCAAGATCGTCAGATCTTAGCCTCCTAGGTAGCTAAGATTACATGCCTGAGCAATTGGGTACCCAGCTTCAAGGTATTTCTTATATTTCAAAATATAAGTGTGGAATATATATTGCATGGGTGTTATTAAATAAACAGTTGATAAGATTATAAACAATACAGGAGAAAGAACCATTTACATCTCTTGAAATAAAATGGGGTATAAAATTTAGAATTATCACTGAGGTTGAAATAAATGAACAGAAAAATGACGTGTCTCATTTGAAAGTTTGTAGTTCAAGGTTTCTAAAGAATTATTTAAAAAAAAAACTCCTTGGAAATTAAAGCAGAACTGAGGAAATGGAAAAAACCTCCATGTTCTTGGATTGGAAGAATTAACATTGTGAAAATGGCAATCTTGCCAAGGGCTATCTACAAATGCAACACAATACCCATCAATATCCCAATGTCATTCTTTAAAGAAATAAAAGAGGCAATCCAAAATTTCATATGAAATAATAAAAGACCCCATATAGCAAAAACACTTCTTAGCAGAAAGAACAGCGCAGGAGGAATTTCAATACCAAACTTTAGACTCTATTACAGAGCTATAATTATCAAAACAGGTTGGTACTGGCACAAGAAAAGGCCTGAAGACCAATGGAATAGAACTGAGGACCGAGATATTAAACCACAGACCTATGGCCACCTAATCTTTGTTAAGGGAGCCAAAAAAATAGAATGGAAGAAAGAGAGCCTCTTCATCAAATGGTGCTTGCAGAACTGGTTAAGCACCTGCAGAAAACTAAAGTTGGATCCTTCTTTGTCACTTTGCACTAGGATTAACTCCAAAAGGATCAAAGACCTCGAGGTAAAAACAGATAAACTGAAAACTTTACAAGAAGGAATAGGAGATACACTAGGTCTCCTTGTAACTGCTCGAAACGTTCTTAATAAGGACCAAGAAACACAATAAATCAAAGAAAGTCTGGATAAGTGGGACTGCATTAGACTGCAGAGTTTCTGTATGGCAAAGGACATAGCTAGGAAATTAACTAGAAAGCCTACAGAGTGGGAAAAGATCTTCACTAACCACACAATGGACAAAGGCCTCATATCTAAAACATATCCAACAGCTCAAAAAATTGAATCACTCCAAAACTAATCTCCAAAGTAACAACCATCCCATTAAAAAATGGGCCAAAGGCTTAAAGAGAGTCTTCTCTGAAGAAATAAAAATGGCCTATAGGCACATAAAGAAACAACTCTAATATTCCACCTCACTCCAGTTAGAATGGCCAGAATCAAGAAATCTAATAACAACAGATGCTGGAGGGGATGTGGCCAGGAGGGATCACTACTACACTGCTGGTGGGAGTGCAAACTCATTCAACCACTATGGAAAGCAATATGGAAGTTCCTCAGAAGACTAAACCATAGAGCTCCCCTGACCCAGCCATTCTACTCCTTGGCATTTATCCAATTGTTCAGAAACAAAGACATACTAAATCACTAGCACAATGATGTTCATTACAGCACTATTTACCATAGCAAAGATATGGAACCAACCCAGATGTCCCTCAGTTGATGAGTGGATCAACAAGATGTGGTATTTGTACTCAATGGAATTCTATGCTGCTGTCACAAAGAATGACATCCCCTCCCGCATTTGTTAGGAAATGGAAAGACTTAGAAAAAATCATATTAAGTGAAGTAAGCCAGACTCAAAGGAACATAGGCCCAATAGTCTCCCTCTTTTGTCATAATCAGTAGAAACCTTGGGCTTTCCTAGCAGGGATTTACAATAGAACAAAAACTAGGTACATAATGCCATACAGAATGATGGTAAATGAAAGGACCTCCACTTTATAGAAACAAAATCCATGTAGTGAGTGATTGTTGTCCTTAATGTACTATGTTATCTCTCATCTCTTTTTGCTGTCCCTTGGTTATCTCATATTGTTACAGTATTTCACCTGGTTATCTGATATATATTGCATATATGTGTATTTGTTTATTTGAAGTCATATAGGGAGGGGAAGAAAACAAGATGAGGGGCAGGGGTGGGAGAAGGGAAGGGGACCAAGACATGAGAAAGGGTGTCAATGTATATGAATCAATGCATCTTCCATCTGATGAATTTAATGTAAGCCTTCTATTAATCACAATAAAAATATATGAAAAAAATCCTTGGAAATTAAGGATTTTTGTCCTGAATTCCAAGATCTTTCCACAAAATTTTATGAATTCTATAAATGAAAGTATAAATTCCTAATGCTCCACATTAATGTTACAGGTGCAATTGGAGTGAACTGGAGTGGAGAAGAAGCACCTGGGGCTACATTATCCAGAGGATACACAGTTAAATAGATCTTTATAAGGTCTGTGTGTGTGTGTGTGTGTGTGTGTGTGTGTATGTGTGTGTGCTTGCATGTGTGTGTGAGCTCACATGCATATATATGAGTATGTGTATATTTCTACTATAGTAATTTTAATATGAAAATAGTAGTGAATTAATTTTTTGCTGTTGTTATTTTTGTTGGCCCTGTGGCTTGAATTCAGAGCCTGGGTATTTTCCCTGAGCATTTTTCCTTAAAGCAAGCACTTTACCACCTTGAGCCACAGCACCACTTCTGTTTTGTGGCAGGTAACTGGAGATAAGATTCTCACAAACTTTCCTTCCCTAGTTCGCTTTGAACCATAATCCTCATATCTCAGCCACATGAGTAGCAAGAATTACGAGCCTGATCCACTGGCCCTTTGGCTAGTCAAATGATTTCTATAAATGAATAGTACTGGTTCCTTATCTCAGACGCAAGAAATTTTGTCAAAACATACAACAAGGCAAACTTAGAAAGAACTCTTCTATATACATTTGTTGCCCAAATTATGCCAAAATTTAAGAAATATAAGGAAATCAGAACTTTACTTTCTGAGCATACATGAACATGATGACTGAAATAATTCCATGTCTTCAGGTTTTATAGATTCATCATTATCAGAATGCTTCTAAAGCCTTGATCTGTTTTTTTCCACTAAACATTAATTTCTTCAATGGTGTTCCTATGCAGAAGACCCAGTAGCCAAAATCCCTGCTTTAAGACCTATGATTACCTGCTGCCATACATTGGATTTGACATTTCTTAAATTCATGAAGTCTTAAATTATAGTACAGTTTCTCACTGCTCAGTAACTGTTTTAATGCTATGGTTACCTATTTTGTTTTATTTATGTAAGGGAAAGGGAGTCTAAAAAAGTCTGATCAATACTTTATGATATTCAAAACGTATCTTCCAGCTACTAAGTAAAATTAAATTGATACTAATCTTTTCTTTACTCTTTTGGTTTTGCTGCTGGGAACTAGGCTTGGGTCATAGTAATACTCTATCACTGAGCAACAATCTCAGTTAAAGTTGATGCTAATCTTAATAAGAAAGAAATATGGCATAAAATCATGTTATCTGTGGAATGAACTTTTTTTGATATTTTTATTGTAATTAATAAAAGGGTTACATGATATTTGCCAGATAGAAGGTGCATTAATTCACATACATTGATACCCTTTCACATTTCTTGGTCCCCATTACCCTCCCCCCCCACTTCCCCCATCTTGTTTTCCTCCCTTCCCTATCCAATTTCAAATAACCAAATACAAATATATCCAATATATCAGATAACAAAGTGAGATATGTAACAATATGAGATAACCAAGGGACAGCAAAAGAGATGAAAGATAACATATAACCTTAAGGACAACATTCATTCATTACATGGCTTTTGTTTCAATATCCTAGAGGTCCTTTCAATTTTAAATTTTAGGTTCAACACCTATTAATTAAATAACTTTAGACAAAACATTTGTTCCCTAGTTATACATCATAGATTGGAAGATAAATATTAAAGTTGTGTGGCACCTGTTTTTACTCCTGTAATCCTAGCTGCTCAGGAGGCCAAGATCTAAGGATCACATTTGAAAGCCCATTTGTTCAGGAAAGTCTGTGAAACTCTTATCTAATTAACTAGCAAGAGGTCAAAAATGGAGCTGTGGGTGAAGTGGTCAAGCAGTGCTCTTTAGCAAAAGAACTCAGGAACAGAACACAGAACTTAGGTCCTAAGTTCAAGCTCTAGGTTCTCTGTCTCTCTGTCTCTGTCTCTGTCTCTGTCTCTGTCTGTCTGTCTCTCTCTCTCTCTCTTTCTCTCTCTCTCGCATACACAGAGACATGCATGCACACCTACAATGTGATGTTTAGATGAGGAATAAAACAAAAAGTAATTTTCAATAAATTTCTGTATTGTGTGTATGAAAATGTGGGAAGCACTGTGCTCTTGTTGGAGAAAGTATATTGCTTATTAAAAATCAAAAAAAGATTTACTAAAACCCTAACATTAGGTAAAATGACTTTTAAATACTTACATCAAATTAACATGCCACCCCTGACATTGGTCTATGACTATAAATGGAAAATACAGGTGACTCTGAATCAAATGGAATGATTAGTAAAATTGTTGCTTCCATTTTGGGTCATGTTTTGATTTGGATAGCATGTTTTCTCAGTATGGTGCTCAACATTAGCAAAATGATTATTAAAGTTGCAATGACATTCCAATGTCTACCCATTAGAATTTGAAATTTAAAGTGCTGACCATGTCAGATGTTGTCAAGGAAGTGTGGAAAATGACATTTTCCATATTGGGACTAGTAGTATTGTAAAATGATATAACTTTGCATAAGATTTGTTTAATTACTGAATAATTAAAGATATGTGATGATTAGCAGATGAAACCTAGAGTAATTATGCTGTGTGTCAAAGCTTATGGCATCCACTCTTCACTGTAGCTTTACATGTTCTATATATATTATATAGAATATATACATAACTATAATATATATGCATATATATTATGGTTATCTGTAGATATTTGTAAGGTTTCTTCTATGGAGATTATTAAAGTAATTGTCATTATAAGATTAATTTCATCGCCATGATTCTGTATTTAAAGAGCCCTATAGACACCACTCCCAAGTTGCTTTAGCTGATTTGAAACTTTGGCAAGATTAACAGGATATAAAATTAACCCTCAAAAATAAACTGCTTTCTTGCATGCCAACAATGAGAGGAGCAAGGCAGCAATCAGGAAAGCAACTCCTATTGTAATACTCTTGAAGAAAATAAAGTACATTTATTTTTTTTAATTCCTAGTTTCTGAACATACAAATAATGATCATTTTCAAAAAAAGTTTAAAAAGAAATGTAAGTATTAAAAATACAAATTCTGGGTAGCAACAATCATCTTTCTAGGAATTTTTATTTCTGTAGACATAATAATCTGATCGCATCCACAGTACATACTATAAATATTCTTCTTATAATTAAAATTGACCTAAAATTATTTTAATAGTTTTCAGTGTTTGTTTCAGTGTTTTGTACCATTATTTCATCTTTTCAAGATATTTTTCCATTTAGCACCTTCATACATATTTTCTTTTCATTTCTTCTTTCTTTCCTTTTTTTTTTCTTTTGGTTGTGGGGCTTAGTTAGGCTAGACGCTGGGCCTTGGTATTATCCCTGAGCCCTGTCCCTGAGTTCTTCAGCTCAAGGATATTACCCTAAAACTTGAGCCACAGCACTACTTCTGGTTTTCTGCTGATTAATTGGAGATAAGGGTCTCATGAACTTTTGTGCACAGGCTGGCTTTGAACCATGATCTAAACCTCCTGAGTAGCTAGATAGGAACTTGAGTCACCTATGCCTGGCTTACATACATATTTTCAATGAATTAATATATAAGTGAGAATTTGAAACAATTGTTTAATGCATATCCATATATACACAAAATAGTTGGAAATTTGTATAGGTTTGTGTATTTGTAAACAGTAATTAGTGTAATTTTAAATTGAAATTTTTCTAATATAGATTTTATGCTTAAAGTATTAGGTTTCATTTTTAGTAGACATTTTGTATTACCCTATTTCTTTTCTGAGTAAAATTACATAGGTTGTTTATTTTGTTTATGACTGTATCTATGAACCTAAATTCCAATGTAGCAGATGCTCTAGAAACAAGACCACTGATCTTTGAAAACCAAGAAATGTCACTTGATATTTTCAATTCATTTCTTTATCTGCAGTGTAAGAGTAAAATGTGTTAGTATAGCTTTGACATTTAATATTAAAGATTCACAGGAATGTAAATTGTGCAATCTAATATTTTAAAAATCATAGAACTTTGAAATGAAATTATGATATCAACACTTTTTGTTTACAATTAAAATCATATCTATATTGGTATATCGTTTTGCTTCTATTAAGTACTCATTTAATGAATTTAAAAATATTTTTGGTAGAAGTGTGATTTTAACTTTAGGGACACAGGCTTGCTAAGCAAGTGCTACTATACCACTGAAATATTACTTCATAATTGTTTTGAGTTGGTTATTTTGGAACAAAGACTCATTTCTTGAATGGGCTAACATCTGGACCATGATCCTCTCACATTAAAGCTCCTATCACAACATCATGGCTAAGATAATAGGCCCTTGCCTTAACACCCAGTTTCTTTCCTTGAAACGGACTTCCCTACCTGGATACATTGTTTTCCTTATCTCACTCTCCCACAGAGCTATGATGACAGGGGAACACCAGTGTTTCCAGCTGTCATTAGAGAGGATATCTTGAGAACCTTTGTACTTAGGCTGGCCTTGGATTGCAATCTTCCTGATCTCAGCCCCTAATGTAGTTAGGATAACAGGTGTAAGAGACCAATACAAAGAATTCTTAGTGGAACTGTAATCTGGAAATCCATATTACAAAGATATATTTCCATTTACATTCTGACTATTTTATCAAAGGGACACTCAGAGGTCAATAAACCTGGTAAGTTATTCTGGTTTATTCTTACCAACTCAATGAAATGAAAATGACTTAAATTGCAAAGTATTTTAGGAATAAATGGGAAAGTTATGTAAGAAAAACTATTGACAAGGACCCGGAAACACAATAAATCAGAGAATGTCTGGATAAGTGGGAGTGCATTAAACTGCAGAGCTTCTGTATGGCAAAGAACAAAGCTAGCAAATTAAGTAGAAAGCCTACAGAGTGGGAGAAGATCTTCACTACCCAGACAATGGAAAAAGGCCTTATATCTAAAACATCAACACTCAAAAAATTGAATCACTCCAAAACTAATCTCCAAAGAAACAACCATCCCATTAAAAGATGGGCCAAAGATTTAAAGACTAAACATAGAAGTCCCCATGACCCAGCATCTCACTAACTTTTTATACCGACAGAAAGAAAAAATCTTCTAGGGACTGACTTTTGTTCTTAAAGAAGTAAGCTATAAACTAGGCCTCAGTAGCTCATAACAGTAATCTTATTTACTCAGGGAGCTAGATCTGAGAAAAATGAGGAACAAACATGAGTCTCTTCTCTCCAATTATGTTTTCTGGGCTGGGAATGTGGCTTGGTGGTAGAGTGCATGCCTGGCATGCATGAAGTCCTAGGTTGGATTCTTCATTACCACACAGACAAAGATAGAAGTAGTACTGTGGTTCAAGTAGTAGAGCACTAACCTTGAGCAAAAGAAGTTCAGCAACAGTGCCCAGGCTCTGTGTTCAAGCCCCAGGACTGGCAAAAAGCAAGCAAAAGTCAACAATGTAAGTATGTTTTCAAGATGTATATTCTCCTGGGTCATGTCCTTGGTGATATACAATGGAGAAAGGATAAGAAATTGTCTGCAAGGTGGCTCATGCCTGTAATCCTAGCTACTCAAGAGGCTGAGATCTGAGGATCACCATTCAATACCAGCCCCGGCACTAAAGTCCATGAGACTCTTATCTCCTATTAACCTCTAGAAATCCAGAAGTGGTTCAGTGGCTCAAGGGGTGGGGTGGTAGCCTTGAGCTGAAGTGCTCAGGAACAATGTTCAGGTACAAAGTCTAGGCCCATGACTGACCAAAAAAAAAAAAAATGCAAGGAATTTTTACCAGGAGATTTGGATTTGAGTCCACACTCCAAATTTACTGCTAAACAATATAAAATTAAAAAAAAAATTTCTTCATCTGCAAACCAGAAACCATTATGGACATACATACAGGGTCCCTTCTGTGATTAAGGGAAAGTACTCAAGAACTTGAAAAATATATCCAGTTCAATACACACCTTTATAACTTTACCCTTAACTTTTATTTTATTTTTTATTTTATTGATTTATTTTTTGTTCTGGGCAATTTTGACTTTTTTTGGCCTAATTAATGTAATACATAACCTGATTTTCATCTGGTTCCCTACCATAACTTCACTTGTTCATTAGTACTACCCTAGTGCCATTTTCTGGGCAGAAACACGGGGAGAAGCTAACAGGAGTCGTGAGTGGAACAGGCTAGCTTGCACCAAGCATATGGAAAGGCAGTGCTCCAGTGCTGGAGTGGAGACATCCCAGCACAGGGGATGTCCTTTCTTTGGATGACTTCCCCAGATGTTTAAGGTTTTGAAACAGCTGTTTCAATGCAGGCACAGCAGGCCTCCTACTCTCCCCTTCTGAGACATTGGCTTGCAATGTCCCCAGTGTTTGTTTTTTTCTCCTTATAAATTGGCAGATAGATTAGGTCAATTAACACTGGTGTATAGACTTAGAGAAAGAAGGAAAGGAAAAAGAAAGAAAGAAAGAAAGAAAGAAAGAAAGAAAGAAAGAAAGAAAGAAAGATATATAGGGACTGAAAGAAAGCATAGTTCACTCTACAACATATATGATATAAATTAAGCTGGTTCACAAATGTGCTGCTGGAAGGAGCCTTAGAGATGACGTAGCCAATGCATTTTACTTTTCAAATGAAGACTCTGATAACATATTTTGCTAGTCTGTTCGTGATATTCCCAGATATTTTGTATGACTTTATTTCATTTATATTTATCCAAAATTAAAGTAGATTTATACATTAATTCCTAAAACAACAATTATTTGGTATTTTGGAAGGCAAAACAAGATTTAGAAGTACTATACTTCCTTCATTTTTATGAATACTTTGTTTCAAATTCATTATGATTATTTTCAGTGCTTGGGTTCTGACTAATGTTTGGGGTTTTTTTTTGGGGGGGTGGGTTGTTTGATTTTTGTTGCTTGGACTCAGTGCCTGGGCACTGTCCCTGAGCTCCTTTGCTCAAGGCTACGATTCTATCCCTTTGAGTCATAGCACCATTTTCAGTTTTCTGGTACTTCATTGGAATATCAGTCTCATGGACTTCCCTGCCCAGGCTGGACTTAAATTGTGATCTTCAGACTCAGCCTTCTGAGTAGCTAGAATTATAGGAGTAAATCAACTAGCCTGACTAATTTTATTTTTAACTGGAAACACACTATATCAAATGAAAGGCATTTAATGAAACCATCATTTCTTCATTCATTCCCTTCTCATTTATTTATTTATATAATCATTCCATGAATAGTCACAGTGTATACTACTGTTATTTTATCAGAGAGTAAATATAAGGAAAATGAGAAATGGTTCTTTAACTCTAAACTTACTAAAGAAAACTAACTCTTGAACTAATTTGTCTGAGTTTGAATTTTGTTTTCTTTAACATCAAGCTAAGAGAGCTTGTGAATATGATTTAACCTTTGTGACTCTTAACTTTCTCATCTGTAAAATACCCATATATTGTCTACTTCATTAGGTTTTATAAGGCGTAATGAAGGAAATCATAGTTTCAGTGTCTGGCAAATATAATCACAAAATAACTGTATTCACATTACCAAAATATTCTAAAACATAAGTTATTTAGTGAGAGACACAGAAATTACATGAATACATACAAATTTATAAAATAAGATAAACTAATATACATATATATGTATATATTCTCTGTTTAGAAACTCTATTGTTGAAGATAAAGACCAATTTCCTGGCAGGATAATAAACTGAGTTAATTTTTATAGATTTTTTTTCATAGTTGTATATTGGTGATTTAGGATGAGCATAATATAGAAAATGAACATTCTAAGTAGAGCAATATAATATGATTTTACAATGACTACTTTAAGCAATGCTTACCCGATGACTTGTAACAAAGGTGGAATGCATGTGGGTATGCAAACAACTCAAGTTCCCCAATCCTATTTAGTCATTTCTTACTTATTTAGATTTCCTGATAGCATTTTTCTATTTGCAGTAAGAAACCACATAAGAGATCATTTTTTTCCCCAGACAACATGCAGGCTTTTGTTTTATTCAATATAAAATAGGTGGATTTCACAAGCTCAGTGTTAGTCTGCATTGATAAAATGCATTGCCTGTCCAGGCATCTGTCACAGGCCTTGTGTCATCCTCATGAACCTCAGATACATGAATAAGCCCTTTCCATGCTGCCACTGTGTGACTACCATGATCACAAAAAATAATTAAATCCTCTGCTGCCTTCTCAGATGCTGATATTTTTCACATAATATGGTAAAAAATGATAATAACAATGAAACTGTATCCTTGTTACTGTTTGCTTTATTTGTTACCCTCATTTATATCTCAAACATATTGAAAGAAACAAAATATAGAATAGACACATTAATTTCAAGCCAAATTACATGGTAAAACATACATCTGAAATTTCCTTTGAACAGCAGAATCTTCTTGGAGAAGTTATGTGCAGAGATAAATATGAAATATAATTATGTTATAAAATATTGATTTTTTTTGTTTAAGGTAATTTCATCTTAGTTTTTTTTTTATCAATCATTTCCAAAAACATGGGATTGGTTTGTCAAGTTCTAATCTTATGCAATGAATATCTATGCTTTACTCTGTCACTGTCTAAAACTTAACTTGCCTATTGCAGTTGTTAGATATAGGTACCTGAAGTGGAATGCTAAAGAATTAATTAGGCAGGGAACATTACCCTATTTTACAGAGAAGTAAATTGAAACAATATTTGTGCTGCCACCGCCATCCCGGAGAACAGCGTTGGGGAGGCTTGCACCGATATGAAGCATGAGTACCACAAGTGCCTCAGAACCCCCTGGTTTGCCTAGAATTTCCTCCAGGGGACTGTTCCGGGGACCTGTGCACAGATCTCTTCAAGCTTTAACAACAGTGTGTTCAGAAAGCAATGAGGGAGGGAGGGAGGGGGGGGAGGGGGGAGAGAGAGAGGGAGAGAGAGAGGGAGAGAGAGAGAGGGAGAGAGAGAGGGAGAGAGAGAGAGAGAGAGAGAGAGAGAGAGAGAGAGAGAGAGAGAGAGAGAGAGAGAGAGAGAGAGAGAGACAGAGACAGAGACAGAGACAGAGACAGAGACAGAGAGACAGAGAGAGAGAGATTTCTATTGAAAGACTGGAGTTCATGGGCCACTGCAAAGAAAAACCTTAAAATTCTTCTTGATCTTGCTTGCCACCTTGAGAATGGATTCCTCCTATCAGGAAATTGAAGACTTTGGATTTTGTCTTCTTAAGGCTATGAAGTCAGCAGGGCAATTAACGAGTTTGGGATGGAAGTTGTTTCTTCCTCCTATGTATAGAAGATGCTGCTTTGAGATTTCTCACTTGGCTTTGGTATCTCACTTGCTTTGGAACTCAGTGTGCAAAACTGAACAATTTCTTGGGATTCTGGTGGAGATATATAGTCTAGATCAATTTCAAGTATATCTTCTACATAAATCATGATAAACTAGCCAATATGATCAGGGCTCCTTGACCTTTTGATTTCTGTTGCAAAGGACATTACATACACTGTTTGTGGGTCACTGTTCAAGAAAGCAGTCAGGACCTTTTTGTTTCCTCAGGGAGGTAATGTCCTACAAAAGGATCTGAGCACACGTTTTGAGCAATACTTAAGAGCATGGATTTACTTTTATATAACATTTAAGATTGCTAATGGCTTGGGTTAACAAAGAGGAAGACAGCTTTAAACAGCTTAGCAAGACATGTCTGACTTGAGATGTGAATGCTTCAAGATTGAAATGAATACTGTCTCAGAGTTTACAGCAAATAATTGAATTATGATACTTGGAATGGTTACAGATGAACCTAAATCACAAAGATTTGTTGTTAATGGCTTCCATCTGAATTAAGTCAACTTGCATTATAATGCAAAATGCACCTGGTTAAACGTATGAATGGGTGTTTTGATTCATTTCTGTTTGCCTAGCCTACTCTGTCTATAATCATCAAGATGGGAAAAATCTAATATTTATATTTAAAAACAATATTTATAGGTGCATGTTGAATTAAAAATGGTTTGTTTTTTTAATCCAATTACCTTTCAGAACACAAACTACAAATTTATCAATACTATGCATTTCAAAACAACATTTTTAGTAATTAGATTCTGATAGTTAATAAATTGAGTTAAATGGAAAACTCTACTACACAACAATTTTCATTCTGATTTTATAGTAATTTGATTGAAAATAGGTGTACAGAATTATTTCATGTGTAATTTATGCTCACTTTGCTCTGTATAGAAACATATTAATTTCAGTACTTTCTCCTTTGAAATTTCTTTGTATCAGGATAGACATTAGAAGGCAAACATTACGTATTTTTTTTAGGAAAATGTTTGATTTCTCTTCTAGAAACAGACCATCTCACACCACAGCATGATATTATGTGAGTGTATAGGTCTTTAACATGAATGTACCAATTTGATTTACACTGCATTTTTTTATCTTTCATTTTTTTACCTGGTGTTTTACAAGTTCTAAAAGCCTCAAAGCTTTAGTTTGAATGGTGCCCAACCTAAAGCAGGAAGAAACTGCATTTGATCTGAAATCCATAAAATCAAAAGTTTGTCCCACCGCAAATGCTATATTTTACCATCTAACTGTGAATTGCAGTGGGAAATAAAGTATCTCTTTTATTCCTTTTATCCAACATTGTGAAGGACATTTGAGGACTTGATTTATGGTTTTGAGAAATTGAGTCTGGATGTTAACAAGTAAAGGAGAATTCAAACCCCCAGTTGCAGGTTCCTTCAAAGACTTACCTTGAGCAGCAAATGCCCTAGCTGAACTTTCTGATTAAGTGGATATGCCTAGATTATAGAGCTCAGGCAGAGAAATTCTTCCCAATTTAGATTTTTCACCAATGTGGCTTAAAGAAAATTGCTCTCTATTAACATTCATATATCCTTTAGACTTGTCCTATCTAAAGTATGGATAGTAATTATATTGCACTTAACTCACCAACTCTAAGAAGAAATCTAAAATGTGCATGATTGAGATGAGGAGTGCAGCAAGCAGATACAACATATCATTTCTTTTTCTTTTCTTTCTTCCTTGAGTGTGTATGCCAGTACGGAGGCTTAAACTCAGGGCTTGGGTGCTGTAGCTTAGCTTCCACCCTCCACCCAAGGCTGACAATACCACTTGAACATTGTGACTTTTGGTGACTAATGGGATATAAGTCTATCCTGCATTTTTATGACTGTGCTGGCTTCAAATCACAAGCTTCAAACCTCAGCCTTCTGAGAAGCTAAGATTATAGGTATGAACCACATATACCTGCCTTGTTCACCCCAAGTCTTTCTTAAAAGAGGAAAAATTATTTTGCAAGTGCGTAGTGAGAGAAGGGATTCCATAGTATAAACTAGGGAGATGAGAAAGCAACTAACAAATTGTGTTTTCACAATTTGTTTCAGAAACTACCTACATGTACTTTCATATATGAAACTTACATGGAAATGTATACTCTTTGCTGATAAACAATTTAATAATTATTCCTTTTGGAGATAATGAGCTGAGAAATAAAATAGAATTGCAAGGGCCAGGAACAAGGCCCAGTAGTAGAATGCTTGCGTAGCATATAGGAAGCCGTGGGTTATATTCCTTGGTACCACATACACAGAAAAGGCTGGAAGTGGTGCACTGACTCAAGTAGTAAAGCACTAGCCTTAAGAAGTTCAACTCAGACTTGTGTTCAAATCCCGGGACTAAAAATAAAAGGAAGACATTGAATCTCTGTCAATAGCAAAGTGCTTGTGTCTGATTTTTAACTTCATGTTTTCAAACTTCCCACAAGTGCACTGAACATATGAAAGTCTCTTACTTTATTCTGTTTTTCAACAAAATATTTGCATTGAATTGCTCGCTATGTGAACGAACACTAAGTACTCAATATGAAAAGTGGTATGACATTCATTTTTATATTTCATGCTCCATGTCACTTTACCTCTCTTCTCACGAAATTACATTCAGTCACACTTTAACCACATAGGACAATACAGCAGTCATATCTGGAAAAGGGGCGAATAGGTAGACAGGTGTAGGAATGTAGTGCAAAAAGATTAAAATTTTCTTTACAATATTTCAGTTAAAATACATAAAGGCATTGCCTACAAGGCAAAATATTATAAATGATATGAAGGTCCACATTTCTCAGGAATAATATCTTGTATATACTACAAATACTTTGCTTCCTGACATATAAATAATGACACTGAAGATTAATTCATTTTTCTAATTTTTGCAAATATAGTCACAAGGTGTTTTTATAGTAATATTGTTGCCACGATAGTGTGATTTCTTGGAATTTATATTTTGAAATATTGAGTTATTGAAATATCAGTAATTTGTACAAGGCAAAATGCATAATGCTCTATTATCTAATATATTAAACTTAATTTTATTTCATTGTAAAGGTGATATACAGAGAGGTTACAGTTACATGAGTAAGGTAATGAATACTTTTCTTTTTCAACAGTGTATCCCCTCCCATTTTTCTCCCCCCAACCCAGACTTCCTACCAAATTGTAAAATTCATTTCCAAGTGTGATATGAGTATTACTTTTCATTGGTTCACCTTTTACCTTTGTCTCATCATTTTGTTATTACCTATCCCTTCCCCAAATCAGATAAAGTTATATACAAGATGCAGGGTACCAAAACAAAAAGTAAAAATAATAAAAGAAAAGCAACAGTGACAATAGGGGATTCAATCACAAGAAAAAAAAAATGAGCAACAACAACATAAAGAAAGTCACACAGTCCATTTAAAACAACAACAAATCCTCTTATTCCTATATCTAGGGGTTCATTTCTACTAACATCATTTTATATGGTCACATTTGTTTGTGTGTGTGTGTGTGTGTGTGTGTGTGTGTGTGTGTGTGTGTGTGTTGTGTGTGTGTATGTGTCTGTCTCTGTTTGTCTCTGTTTGTTTTTTACCATTTTGGACTAAAATCAGAGCCTTGAATTTACTACCACTTGAGCTATGCCCACAGCATGGGATTTTTTTGTTTGTTTGTTTTACTCTTCCTTGTTCTTTTTTCCAGGGACAGCATCAGACTACAATCCTCCTACATCCATATTCCACGCAGCTGTGATTACAGACAAGTAATATGTCTCCTAAGTAAAGTTGCTTAACTTTAAAATTTCAGCCCAATGTATCTGTGTGTGTGAGTGTTCGTGTGTGTGTGTGTGTGTTTAGGGATTGTATTTTCTCCACTATTTTATATGCAATTGTTGAAAATGACAAAATGTTATTTAAAGTTTAGGGTTTGCTGAAATAGAAGGTATCAAAATAATTATGAAAATACAAAATACAATCTAACGAAATGACTATATTGTTGGATAATGAATAATTGATTTTTAAATGTGAATCTGAATTCAGGAAATAGAATCAGTCATTTTTCTTATGCACACTCAGTAACCAATAGTACAGAAGCAAATATGACATCCATGCACTTCCAAATCCTTTCCTTATTTCTGTTTCCTGTGTGCATCGATATTATAGAATTCATTGATGGTAATAGGATATTTATCTGAACATCCCAAAAGAGAGTTGGTTGTTGAAAAATGCTTGTAAAAATACATTTTAAAATAAATGTTACATACAAAAGACTGCAAATAAGATAATCATTTCCATGTTTTCCAGAGCAAAGGGATGGTTCTATATGAATTTTTTTTTTTTTTGCTGGTCCTTGGGCTTGAACTCAGGGACTGATCTCTGTCCTTGGGCTTTCTCAAGGCTAGAGATCTACCACTTGAGCCATAGCACCATTTCCAACTTTTTCCTATGTATGTGGTACTGAGGAATCAAACCCTGGTCTTCGTGCATGCTAGGCAAGCATTCTAGCATTCTACCACTAAGCCAAACACTCATCCCTGCTTTTTTTTTTTTTTTTTTTGTCAGTCCTGGGCTTGAGCTCACAGTCTGAGCACTGACCTTGGACTTTCTCAAGGCTAGTGCTCTACTACCTTGAACCCCAACACCATTTCCAGCTTTCTTCTATGTAGGTGGTACTGAGTAATTGAACCTGGGTCTTCTTGCATGTTAGGCAAGCACTCTACCACTAGGCCAAACTCCCGGCCCCCAGCCCTGAATTTTTTATAAAACAAATAAACACAAAAGTTGTATTAAACATGATAGATTTATGTCTTAAGTCCAAGACCACTGAACGCTTCTCTTTTAAACTACCAAACAACAGTGAACAAACATGTTCTCATCATATCTCTTCTTAACTGGAATTTGTCATTGACAGGTAGTTTTTGTGTCTGTTGTTATTTAGGTAGAAAGAAGAATCAGTAAATAATTATCACAAGCAGAAAAAGAACACATTTTTCATCCTAAGTTATGATGTCTGTTCTTACAACAGAAGCATAAAGAAATATCCATAGCAAATGCATTAAGGTAGGTCTTTAAATTGGGCAGTGTAGTAAATGTCTGTAATCCAGGAGAGTCTGAGTTTGAGGGCTGCGTGGGATACTAAATGAAACTTCACTTCCAAAAGGAATTATAGATGTTTATAATGTTGATTTTTTTCTGATAAATTTAGGTATCATGTGGTAGCATATATAATTCTTGGCATTTGGGTGTTCTCATACCTCTAAGTCATACTTGTGATACTAAATTTTGCTAACTACATAATAGTACAGAAAGAGATCAAAATCAAGTAGTGGTAGATGTGAAAGAAACAGGGAGCAGTGAACTGCTGAGGAAAAGAGGGCATTGAGAAAGACTTTTTAGGCAATAGATCATTCCTTGTCCATACAATGCTATGAAACTTGCAAAAGCTTAACTTTATTTTGGGTTTGACATAGTTATTGATTATTAAGCATTCTGGTTTCTTGATTCTCTGTGGTAATGACCAGAAGAGTTGCCTAAATTGCTTAGATTCACAGGTAATTAAATGACTCTCTACCTCACTTTGAGCTATGAAAGGAGATTACACAATTTATCTTGTCTAATAAGGCAGAAAAGTAGTCGTAATATGCTATTACAGTGCTTCATTTTTTATCACATGGATTATTGCTAGAAATTGTCTGGAGAGAAAAATATTTAAAGGCACAATACCACTTTTAAAGCAATTTTGCTGGAAGTCAATTCATTTTTCTTTCTTTCAATCTACTCTATGGGCCAAAATAATGACTGTCTACATATACTTTGTACTGGTTGTGGCAAACAAAATGTATAGTTTGAGATACAAATTTCCTTGATATACAATCAATCAAAGAAATACCATTTTTCCCAACACTGAGAAAGTTGGTTGAACAACTTTTATGTCAAACTAATTAAAACATCTAGTGATGTGAACTATTTTACTGTTGTTCTTATGAATGTGTGCATTATGATATTGCTCACTATTTCTTTGTAAAAAAGTTATGTAAGATTATGAGTCAAGGGCCTAGAGTGTGGCCTAGTAGTAAAGTGCTTGTCTAGCATGCATGAAGCCTTGGATTCGATTTCTCAGTACCACATACATAGAAAAAGCTGGAAGTGGTACTGTGGTTCCAGTGGTAGAGCTCTGCCTTGAGAAAGCCCAAGGACAGTGCTCAGCCTCGATTCTAAGCCCCAGGACTTCAAGAAAAATAAAGTTTATGAGTGAATTATAGAAAAAAATCATGCCTAGTAAGGAAAGCCATGTTCATTTTTCTCTCTTACATAGAAGATAGAGCTAAAGTACAACTGGACATGATCATTTATGCTAGACTTTATGCATTCACACACAGATTAAAGGAAGAGCTGCTTAGAAGGGGAATGCTAAGGTATAATATCTCTGAACATTTAAAATAATATTTAAAAATTCAAGAAACAAAGCTAAACTAAAGAAATGGAAACATGATATTTGTTGCTCTTGATGGTTTGTTTTTGCCTTGTTTTTATCTTTGGGGAGAAGAGGCATACATGAAGGAAGGGGGAAAAGGAGGGTGAACAAATATAATCATGTTATTCAGTATGCACTATGTGGAAATTGATCTATATAACCTGTGAAAACTGGAAAAGGAAGGGAAAACTGGAGTGAATTAGAGGAAGTGGTGACATTGTCCATAAAAGGAAATGAACTCTTACCTGACTTATGGAAAGGCAGGGGAAGACTTCTCTTCAACACCATACTGAAAACAATAAAACTATTTTGGCTCATGCCTGTAATCCTAGCTACTCAAGAGGTTGAGATCTGAGGACTGCAGTTCAAAGCCAGCTGAGGCATGAAAATCCCTGTGACTCTTCTTTCCAATTAACCACTAGAAAACCGGAAGTGGTGCTGTGGCTCAAGTGGTGCATCACTAGCCTTGAGCTCAGGGAGAGCACCAAGGCCCAGAGTTCAAGCCCCATTACCAAAATTAAAGAAAATAAACAGAAAACAAACAAAACAGAAACTTTTGTGTAGTAGATTAATCTTACATTGCTTACATTTTATGTCATGAAAGGAACACCAAAGTTAGAGACAGAAATCTAGTCCAGTAAAAGAATAATTTAGGAAAGAAAATAATGAGTGTAAATGATTTTCTGGTATAGTTTAAATTTTGTATTTCCCAAAGTTAACATGTTATTTTTAGCCTGAGTAATGCACAATGTAATCTTATTTGGGACCAGTTTCAAATGTATTTACAGAATATGAAGTCATATTGGACTAGTTTGGTTTGATAATCTAAGATGACCACTTTCATTATTTTAAAAAAAAGTAGAAATTTTGAGACATATGTACAAGATATAGAGATTTGATGGGATGACAAAAGTGAAGAAGAAGGTGTGAACTAAGGAGAACCAAAGATTATAAGAAACCAGCAGAACCTGAGAGAAATGGGAAAAATTCTTCACTATAACTCTCAGGAGGAATGAACTCCAGCCTATTAGGGTTTTTTTGTTTTGGAGTTTTATTTTTGTTTTTGTTTTTTTTTCTGGCCCCCGGGTCTTAAACTCAGAAACTGAACACTATCCCTGAGCTATATTTGTTCAAGGTCGGCTTTCTATTGCTCGAGACACAGCTCTACTTTTGACTTTTCACAGGTTAGTTGGAGATAAGAGTCTCATGGACTGTCCTGCATCGTCTGGCTATACCATGATGCTCATATCTCAGCCTCCTAGATAGCTAGGAAGCTACAGGAAGCTCAGACATGAGCCACTGGTACCTGATATATTAGACAGATTTCTTTTGCTTAAGACTGTGTTCAGTCATAGTAAACAACCACTTCCTTTATGCATTCTATGTTTTTTTTCTGTTCATAATGTACACATGTATGTTGCAGCACACATTTACAATATTAATTCCCTTAGACCATAACTTAATCAGTGATTGAACTTTGGCAATGGTAGCCATTAAAGCTCCATTACTTTAAGAACTACAACATATTGAGCTGTGACTCAAGTGGTAGAATACTAGCCTTAAGCACTAAAGCTCAAGGATAGCACTTCGAATTCAAGCTCCTCCCCTGACCCCAGGATGGGAACCAAATAAAGAAACAAAGAAAAACACAACCCAGTATAGATTTAAATAAAAAAGTTAGGTAGCTGTTTATCCACAGAGAAGTACATCTGCAAAATTGGATATGCTTTCATTTTAATAGTGTTTCTTTTATATGGGTATACTTGCATATTTTAATTCACATCTGTATCTATATTTATACTTATATAAATTTTATCTTAAATTAAAACGAATAAATCTTGTCTCTGTTGCATTATGACTTTGACAAAAATAAATATTGCATTTCTTCTAGATAGTCTTCAAATGGGGAGGCCATTTATTTTAATCTGCAACCTCTAAGGCTATGAGATATTTTCCCTCATTTGACCTACCATGAAACAGTAAAGAGATAGATGTAAGTGATCAGCTCCAGGATGCAGTGTTAGTTATGGATATCAACCACTGTCTCCAATCTCCTCTTGAAGTATACCAAAATCAAAATAGCACCACTCAGCTGTACCTGATATCATTACACAGATCCTGCTCCTGAGGACAGCCTGCTTTACTTTGCTTCTTCCTAATAATATTGTTCATACTATAAATACTCTTCTACTTAGAAAAATTGATGAGTGATTTACTGAAGGCTTCAGACGAATTAGAGTAGAAATTTTAAGGGAGAATGGCTGTAGATGTAGTTCCATAGTCTAGTGTTTGCTTGGCATGAGCAAGGCCCTGAGTTTGATCCTTAAGACTGAAAATACGGTGTGGGGATGGAGAGAAAGTGGGAGAAAAATGTAGGAGGGGTAAAAATATTTGACAAGAAATGTACTCACTACCTTACGATGTAACTGTCACCTCTCTGTACATCACCCTGACAATAAAAAGCAATTATCTAAATATGATAGGCTCTCCTCCTTTCCATTTGCTCTGAAATTTTAAACTCTCCCAGAACTCAGGCTATGAAAATGATTGTAAGATCCCTATCACAGTTTTATATTCCTACTTTCCCATTATTCCTAGACTTCCATTCTCTTTTCCATTCCACCCCTGAAAACTTCTCACTGCCTCCTCACTGGAATAAGTTCATCAGTTCATTATTTAATAAGCCCTTCTACTTTTATTATTTCATTTGTACCTAGCCAGTCCTGGGCTTGTTCTCAGGTCCTGAGCACTGTCCTTGGGTTCTTTTTCACAAGGTTAGAGCTCTACCTCTTGAGCCTAAGCACCATTTCTGGCTTTTTCCTATATATGTGGTACTGAGGAATAGAGTCCGGGTTTTCATGCATGTTAGGCAAGCATTCTACCAGTAGGTCAAACTCCCAGCCCCTAAGTGACATATATATATATATATATATTTTTTTTTTTTTGCCAGTCCTGGGCTTGAGCTCAGGGCCTGAGCACTGTCCTTGGACTTTCTCAAGGCTAGAGCTCTACCACTTGAGCCTCAGCACCACTTCTGGTTTTTTTCTATGTATGTGGTACCGAGGAATTGAACCCAGGTCTTCATGCATGCTAGGCAAGCACTTTAGCCACTAGGCCAAACTCCCGGTCCCAGTGACATATTTTTAATACAGAAGAAATGTGCCAAGCATTTAGCTAGTAGCTAGCTACATGGATGAGGAAATGCCACTTGAGTCAATTGTAGCTCTTTGTTTTTCACTTCTTTTATCTCTATATGATTTATATGCTTGGAATACTACCTTCCACATGAAAAGCCCAGCAAGAATGTGAGAACGGTTGGGCTATGTCAATAAATAAATTAAATTGGTTTATGTTTTAAAGTGACAAAGTTGATCCAATGAAACCATAAGGCAAATCAATTGCTCTGATAAATAATCCTGGAAAGATTAATTAACACAGGAAGCATATTATTTTGATTGTATGTTCAAGACAATGTCAAAAGGAGCTCATTTATATTTTCCAGAAATAATTTCTTGCAAATAGTTATGTATCAATTAAAGTAAATTTCAAATTTATAATACCTTCTCAAGAATTTCAATTTTTTAAGTTATTTTAAGTAGTTATACAGAAGGAGTTCAATTCAAATCAATTTTTTATTATTTCAATTTATTCTTTTTTGTCAATCCTGGACTTGAGTTCAGGGTCTGACCACTATCCTGGGCTTTCTCAAAGCTAAAACCCTACCACTTGAGCCACAGCACCACTTGCAGCATTTTCTATGTATGTGGTACCGAGGAATCAAACCCAGGTCGTCATGCATGCTACGCAAGCACTCTACCACTAGGCCAAACTCCCAGCCCTCAAATATCTTAATACTGGAGTATTTTTGTGTGCTTTGAATATTATATATTACACTATCTTAAGAATATTTTTTTTCTGAAAAAATTACTTTCCAAAATCTATTCTGCATGCCATCAATTTGACTCTCTATTTCAGCAAATAAATTTCTTTCACAAACATATTGTGTGCTTAGTCATTTACTAAGTGAATCTAAACATTTACTTTTTTCCCAGTATGATTAATTCTTATAGTGGGTACTGAGCTGGAGCTTAGGGCCTGGGCACATTGGGTGGCAGTCTACCACTTGAACCATAACTGCCCATCTGCTTGTACTGATGACTAGTTGGGTCTAAGAATCTCATAGATTTTTCTGACTGGGCTGATTTTGAGCTGTAAGCGTTAGATTTCAGCTTCATGAGTTGCTATGATTATAGGAATGAGCCATTAGTCTGGCTCATACTTTTCTTATTTTATATCACTTTAGGTTTTGTTTTAAAATATTTACATTTTCATTTTATGTAGCTTTCCAATGAGTATTTCATAAACTTTGATGTATATTAATTCAGAAATTTATTTTATTTTATTATTAGGATGATGTATAGAGGGGCAACAGTTACTTTTGTAAAGTAGTGAGTCCATTCCTTCTTGAACATTCTTACCCCTTCCCATGTTTTTCTCCCACTTTTCAAAAAATTTACATATAGTAATGATTACTTGTTGGCATTCTCTAGTTCCTTAATGTTCTTAGACTATATCGCTATTTATTGTTATATTGCTTCTGTTTTAGTATGCACCTAATATGGATATGTTTTAAATGGTGTAATATCTTTTTTTTTTTTTTTTTGCCAGTCCTGGGCTTGAGCTCAGGGCTTGAGCACTGTCCTTGGACTTTCTCAAGGCTAGAGCTCTACCACTTGAACCTCAGCACCACTTCCGGCTTTTTGCTATGTATGTAGGGTACCAAGGAATCGAACACCGGTCTTCGTGCATACTAAGCAAGCACTCTACCACTAGGCCAAACTCCCGGCCCCGAAATGGTGTAATATCTTGAAAACAAAAATGTATATTATCTAGTGTCTGGTTAAAGTCCATCTTCTTAATGGTGAGCTGGTTTTTGTTTCTTTTTTTTTTGTTAAAATTCCTTTAATTCCTAAAATCATACCTTTAGGGTTCCTAATTTTTATTATATAACTACAAATTGAGCAAATGGAGTAGCCTATGATTTGGTTTCATAAATACTTGAAAGTACCCACTGTGTTTTGAATGACTGTATTTTATTCAGTTCTACTATGAAATCAGTAGAATAACGAAAGAAAAAAAAACAGGGAGGAGGGAAAACTGCCTTCATAAAGCTATGTTAAAGATTTCTTCACTGCCCGAAAGAAATAGACTCAAAAAGAAAAAAAAAAACCACCCTCTGTGAGAGAAAGTTAGAGAGACACACCCACATAGTCCATCAAGCTTCCAGATGTGTATAAAGAAACTTGTCCTTTACGTGCCAGAGGTTTAGCTATTTTCCCTTTGTTTAAACTGCAATTTCAACCAGACATTGTAGTTCAGGCCTATAATTCCAGTACCCAGGAAGTTGAGGCACAAGGGTTGTAAGTTTGAGATTGCTTGCTTGGATGGGATATTGGTCCTTCAACACTGTGGACATCGATGTGTTAGTTCTTGAAAACATTATAAAATAGAAAATCTATAAAATCTACCCATACCACTTACAGTTGCATTTGTAGGTTTATTGTATTACGATTCTCTATAACCTGATTACCAACTTAAGTGTCCATTGAAATATATATATATATATTTTTTTTCTTTCTTTCTTTATCTATTCATTCATCAGTGTGGTGTGAGTAGATAGTATAGATTTTTCTATTCTGTACTACATTCATTTGTCTTTCCTCCTTTGAACTGATGACAATCACTGATCATATTTTTACAAAATTATCCTTAGGTAAATATACAAAGAGGTTTCAATTCAGCATATCTCCACTGAAACATTTAATCTCTATTGATTTGTCTTTTTCAAGATGCCCTATAGTCGGAATCTTATGTTATGTTTGTATAGATCCAGCATGATTTAGTATTCTATTCACCATCTGAAGAACATCTTTCTTTCTCCCAAGATTTTGTAATTATAAACATTTTCATTTGTGTTTAATTTGCTTTTTGCTAATGAAGAACTATGTTTAATATTATATAGGTGTGTATATATAAAGTTTAAATGTTTTGTTGGTAGTTGTTTTAAAGCATAATGTACTGACACATTTTTTAGCTGTGGTAATCAAAGATAGAACTGTATAGTAGACATTAGGAAATGGCCCCAGGATATTTTCAGTTATGTCCCAGGATAAAGCTAATTGTAGTTTGTTCCTGTATCCTCAATGAGTATTTCTAGCCCCAGGATGTAGACCCAATTGATCAGTTTCATGCTACATTGTTTTCCTTTGACTGGAAATATTGTATAAATTGACTATAAATTCAATAATATTTTATGTCTGACTTCTGAATCTTTCATAACATTTTAAGACTTATAATGCTGTTCTGTGTATTTCCCTTTCTTGTTAAGAAAAAGTGTTTCATGCTATAGTATATTCAAAATTTATTTATTCATTGAGTAGATAATGTCCTTTTGGTTTATTTACACTTAACTATCTTTATTAATGCATTTATGAAAATTCATAGAGAAGTTTTTGTGTAGCTATGAGATTCCAATTCTCTTGAGTCAATAAGTACAAATAGATTCCATATTTTCATAATAAGGTCTTATTACACATAAACAACTGAATCAACACAATTGCCAAACTACTTTCCAAAAGCACTGCATATTTGCAAATTCCCACCAGCACTGTGTCAGGGTGGCAGAGTCCCCTCTCACCAGCAATTCCTTGTGATAGTCTATGGGTATCTCATGAAGTTAAGACAATGCAGATGGTACTCCATTGTGATTACGGTGATAGTGATTTTAAACATTGCTTATTTCTTGTCATTTACATAAATTATTTCATGAAATAACTGAATTCTGTGTCTATTTTATAAAATGATTCGGGATATATAAATACTTTTCTTTAAGCAACTATGTGTTTGGGATATAAATATGGATATAAATTCATTTGTATTTTGCTTTTCTTAATATAATACTGACTTCTTTCTCTGAGTTTAGAGACAGCACCCACTTTATTTTTCTTAACTAATTTATGAAGTACTCTTCTTTAAATAGTTAAAGAACATGATTAGTAAGAACATTTACACTATGCTAAGAACTAGTTGAAATTAATGTTTATGCTTCTCCTTTACCAAATTAAAAAAATATTAGGATGAATTAGGAGACTGGCTTTTTACTTTATGATTTGTTTACAGAAAATTAAGAATTGGCAAAGATAGTAAAAATGATAGTGAAAACAGAAAGGTATTTCTAAAGCTGAAAAGAAGGAAAATATAGTTTAAGTATCTTCTATAGGTAATGAAAATATCACTTGTTTGTAGTAGTTTGATTGTCCTAATCAATATTCAAATTATATATGTTGCAACCAATTCAAAGCTACAGAGAAATCTGGAAGAAAATATTTTCTGAGAATAGTGATGATAAAGGCAAGTGCTCAGAGACAGAGCTGCTGGAATCTGACATTTATAGTAGTCTTTTTTAAGGTATTTATATTTTGGCATTTATAAATTCTTTTTTATGTGCATCAAAACTCTAAATATATTTATGACTTAATCATAAACTTCTCTGTCCCTCTGTCTCTGTCTCTGTCTCTGTCTATCTGCCTGTCTGGCTTGTCCTCTCTCCATACTGCAATGTGAACTCAGAGCTTTGCATCTGTCTGAATTGTGTGTTCAGTTTGTGTTTTACGACTTTACCCGTGGTTCCAGACTGGCTTCTTATTATTTTGGAAAAGATGTCTCACAAACTTTTCTAACCAGGCTGATTTTGAAACGTGATCCTCTGTATCTATAAGATAACTGATTAAAGCCAATGGTGCCCAACTTCAATCATTTTCCTGCTAGGATATTGTCCAGAAAAAAAAAAAAAAAAAACTACATTGGTTCTTGTGATTGGTAGTCGCAAATATAGTGATTTGATTTACTTTTCAAAAGACACACAAAGCTGTTATTATAGGTCTTTATATTATAGGTGTTTATATTTTTTTTCCTATTTTTTTGGTGGGGGGTGGGTCATGTGGCTTGAACTCTGGGTCTGAGAGCTATCCCAGAGCTCTTCAGCTCAAGACTAGCACCCTCTCCCTTGGAGTCACAGCACTACTTCTGGTTTTCTGGTGGTTCATTGGAGATGAGTCTCATGAACTTTAGTGCCAGGGTTGGCTTTGAATATTGATCCTTAGATCTCAGCCTCCTGAGTAGCTAGGACTATAGGCACAAGCCATTGTGCCTGACTAGATGTTTATTTATTTTAGTAAACAGATTTATTAAATTATTGAACCCATTCATTAAACTAAAATAAACCTTTTTTGTTATTTTCAGACACTAGTGTAGCTTTAAGGATTTCATATTTAATTTGATTATTTATATTGAAATATAGGCAACATAAATATAATATCCTACCAAATAGTTTAAACAAACATTATATACAATTTCACTATATTAAGACTTTTGCCGGGAATACAAACACTGTCAAAGATACAAATGACAAGAACAATATCTAATAAAATAAGTACATAATATATCTAATATAATAGTTATTTGTAAATTTGCTAACTCAACCAGCCTTTCATTGATTATAATCCTCTTAGATTTGTCTCTACTACTTTGACCAGATAATTTAACATGTCCTTTTTCTTGACATTTTTGAACATTTAGTTGTCCCGATTCTCTAAAAAAATAGACTTCATAAAGAATATACATATATATACATACACATGTATGAATATATACAATATATACTACATATGATTATATGTTATATAACATAGTGTATATATTTACTATACATCTGTATAATTTATTTTAATGTATTGGATCACAAATTTATGGAGCCTGAGAATGTCTACAATCTACTGTCTATAAAATAAAGAGGAGTGTCAATGCTATAGTTAAAAAACCTGAAAATTACAATTCTAGGCAAAAAGAGCAAAGCAGGTGGTATTACAATACTAGACTTCAAACTCTACTATAGAGCCGTAATAACAAAAACAGCATGGTACTGGCACAAAAATAGACCAGAAGATCAATGGAACAGAATAGAAGATCCAGAAATAGAACCACATACCTATAGTCAACTTGTATTTGACAAAGGAGCCAAAGATATATAGTGGAACAAACACAGCCTATTCAATTATTGGTGCTGGCGAAACTGTGCAGCCACATGCAGAAAACTAAAAATTGACCCTAGCCTTTCACCATGCCCAAGCATTAACTCAGAATGGATCAAAGACCTCAACGTCACACCGGAAACCTTGAAATTGCTACATGATAAAGTAGGAGAGACACTGGAACTCATAGGCACAGGCAAAGATTTCTGAACAGAATCCCAGGGTCACAACAGGTTGGAGAGAGACTCAATAAATGGGACTACTTAAAAATAAAAAAGTTTCTGCACAGATAAAAGCATAGCCACTAAAGTAGAATGACAGCAAACCAACTGGGAAAATATATTCACCAATAATACATCAGATAAATGCTTAATATCCAGTATCTACAAGGAACTCAATAAACTAATCCCCGCCAAACCCTACAAAACAATTACTAAATGGACAAGGGAACTAAAGAGAGAATTATCAAAAGAAGAAGTTAAAATGTCAGAAAAGCATATGAGAAAATGCTCATCATCCATGGTCATAATGGAAATGCAAATAAAAACAACCCTAAGATACCACCTTACCCCAACAAGAAGGGCCAAGATTTTGACAATGACAGATGCTGGTGGGATTGTGGAGGAAAAGGAACCCACTACACTGATGGTGGGATTGTAAACTAGCTCAGCCACTCTTAAAGAAGTGAAAATTGACCTTCCCTAAGATCCTGCCATACCACTTCTGGGCATCTGTCCTGAACATCATAACACAAGATTTGATAAGGACACCTGCTCAGCTATGTTCATCTCTGCACTATTCACAATAGCCAGGAGATGGAAACAACCCAGATGTCCTACTGCAGATGAATGGATACAGAAAATGCGGTATACACACACACACACACACACACACACACACACACACACAAAATGGAATTCTACATAGCCAACAGACAAGATAAAATAATGGCATTTTCAGGGAAGTGGATGAATCTAAAGCAAATCATGTTGAGCGAAACAAGTCAAGACCAAAGGAACAAAAGGCGCATGGTATCCTTAATATGTGGCGATTAGATTCAAATAGTACAAGAGCGAGGACTCAATATTTGTGTACCCAATGCTATGGATATGGTATTGGAAATATAAATACAACTACATAGAAATAAAAATCTATGACTCTATAGACATAATATTTTATTACATAGATTAATATGTATCTATGACATACAAACCCTCAGCCTAATTTTAATTATGTTCTAAAATCTAAGTGCCAGTGATTGTTTATAGAGAGTCCCTTCTTGAATACTTGTTTGTTAAATGTGTCATTTGAAATATGATGTAAAAACAATGCTAATAAATTCTTTAATAAAAAAAGAAAAAGTTCTTAAAAGTAAAGAATCATTGGTGCAAATTAAATACTAAGGTCTAAGAGATGAGAGAATAACAAAAGATGATAGACATAATAAGGCAGAGAGAAAGAGGGAGAGGATGAGAAAGAGAAAGAGAGAGAGAGAGAGATCGACCTTCTTTGCCTTTCTGTTTAAATCAGGCCCTCAAGGTTTTGATGACCAGATTTGCTAAGTCAACTGTTTCAATTTTGATACTTTATGGAAGCATCTTGATGCCTATGGAAGCACAGAAAATCATAAAATCAAAGTTTGACCAAGGTTTTTGGATAACCAATAGCCCAATCAATTTTACTCATAAATGTAATTATGATTACAAATATATTATGCATAACCCTTCATTTGGCATCACCTAATATAAACATATTGCAAAATTTTCTTTGTTTAATCAAAAGGTTTTATTGATAGCTTTACACAATTATTAAGTAAACAGAGTCTATTGACATTTAAATTTTTTTCTGCTAATGTAAGATAACAAATTGCATCCTGTTGTTATATATCTTTAGGTTCTTTGAATTCTATGACAAGTCCTTGATCTTTAATTCTCTGGATCTTTATTTCTCTTGATCTTAAGCAGTGTTTACATTATAGAATCTCATATATCATTATGTGGGTTACAATCTTTATTTGTTTATTTTGTTAGCCCAGTTTCAACCATTGGGAGCTCTTTCATCTCTTAAAACAAACATTATTTGTTCCTGTAGTCTTTATATAAGCTCTGGTCACATTTTTTTTTCTTCTGCCCTTTTCGGTGATATTTTGGGCACATTTTAAAAAAAATCAGTTCCTACATTATAGATGTATTAGCCTCTGCCTTGTTTTTCACTTGTGAAGAACTTATCCAAATGTAGCTAAAGACTTATCTAGCAAGTAGAAGCTACATTCTTCAGCTAGTAAATAAAGCAAGACAATTTTAATGTTTTGCAACATTGCAGTTAGCAACATAAGCCTCTTTTGCTGAGCTTGTATTACAGCAATACTTTCATTTACAATGATCGTTATGGTAATAATGATATTTTCTATGCCACATTAGAGTTGAAAAACATTGTTTCTGATGTCTCTCACAATATCTGCACTTTGATGCGTACAACAGTATTAAGTGATTATAACGCTATTTTAGATATTACTAGCAATATAGAAGTATTAAATCCCCTAAATAGTGTAGAAAACTACTTTTCAATGGCAAACTCACTTTTCTTTCTAATTTTCTCATTTATGTGTTATTCCCTCTCCCTTCTCTTTTTGTAGTTATACATATATGATACACAAAATCCATAAGTCCTAATGAAAAAATTTTAGTTCACAATGATAAAGATATTTTCTCAGTTGCTACAGAACAATAGTAGTAAAAACATCTCTTGATCATAAAAATATGTATAGTTACTCAGTGCAATAATATATTTTATAACAAATTACTTTGGGCTAAATCTAGGTACTACCTAGGTTTTATGCCATGAATACGATTATACATTACTTTGTCAATGTAATTGAGATGATTATCTCATATTCCAAGAATTACTTTAATATTTTCACCTTTTAAACATTTTAGACATGATAAAATATTGTGTCTATTTGTAATCATTTTGGCTACTGGGTATGTTGCTATTTTTAGGAGCAATATAATGTCTTATGTTAATTCTTCAACAGAAAATTTAACAGACAAATGTTACTTTATCATTTTTGTAAAATAATCTGATTCCTCATTTATGAATGAAAATATGGACCCACAGCCAGATTTTCAAATCTATTCTGAGTCAATTATATGCAAAACAATGTGATTACTTTATGAAGAGGAATCTATACTACAGCATTATCAGGAAGATAACTATGTAACTTCACAAAGGAATTAAGTGACATTACTTACCAGCATTGATGCTGATCTGATATTTCCAGACAAATCTTTGTATTCTTTAGTTGGTTCTCAAATTTTGTTAGAACTTTCTTCTGTTAGTCTGATATCAATACTGACACACAGAAACACACAGGCATATCACTACTTTGTGAACTCTCCATATGTAAATGTTGAAGGTAGCTAAGCCAACTCTCTTCACTTAATTATAATGTTATAGAACCCAGGCATCATCTAAAACAAGTAGAATCCCCCTCATCCCAGAAAAGTACAGTTTGTAAATAGATCCAATATATCCTTACACTTAGCAAATTTCTCTACAACAATTATACTGAAAGTCAGGAACTGAATCACAACTCCAAAATTATTTTTTCAGGAATATGAAAATATGATGTGAGCAAACAGGTAAAAATGATACATGAAAATGGTTATCACAATGAATCACTTTAAACTAGTCACAAATCCATGCAACAGTTTTGGAACTTCTTCCTTCTGCATAACAGAAATTTTATATCCTTTGGACAACATATCTCATGTCCAAATTCCTGATTGGAATACCACTTTCTGATTCTTAACCTCTCACCTTTTAAGACCCTAGATGATACATATTTTCTTTCTCTGCCTGGTCTATTTTGTTAGCATCATGTCCTCCAAATTAACATGCATTATCAAAAATGATGCAATTTCCCCCCTCTTTTTTTTTTTTAAGAATACAGTATGTAGAGGCCAGGCACAGGTGGATCAAGACTTTGATCCTAGCTACTCAGCAGGCTGAAACGTGAAGATCAGGCTTCCGAACCAGCTGGCACAGGAAAGTCTGTGAGATTCTTATCTCCAATTAACCATCAGAAAACTGGAAGTGGTGCTGTGGCTCAAAGTGGTCAACTGCTGTCCTTGAGCAAAAAGAACTCAGTGACAGCACCCAGGCTCTGAGTTTGGACCCCACAACTGTGAAAGAAAGAATGAAAGAGGGAAGGAAGGAAGGAAGGAAGGAAGGAAGGAAGGAAGGAAGGAAGGAAGGAAGGAAGGAAAAAAGAAAGAAAGAAAGAAAGAAGGAAAAGAGAAAGAGAGAGAAAGGAAGAGATGAAGAAAGAGAGAAAATTGAGTGTTGTGTGTGTGTGTTTGTTTGTGTGTGTGTGTGCGCGCACGCGTGCATGTATGTGATTTATTCATTCATCTGGGTCCAGACATCACTTGGGTGTTTCTGTATCTCAGCTATTGTGAATAATGCTACAATGAACATGCATTGCATACATCAAAACTGTTAATGCAATCATTTAAAAATAGTTTCAGCAGAAAATCACAAATACGTGAAGTGATAGATTTGTTAATTTAATTTGATTTATTCATTTTTACATTGTAAGCATTTATCAAGATGTCACCTATTGTTTATAGATCTTATTTGTCAATTAAAAGTAAACATTTTTAGGGCCGGGAGTTTGGCCTAGTGGTAGAGTACTTGCCTAGCATGCACGAAGGCCCGGTTCAATTCCTTCATACCACAAGGTAAGCCTAAGGTAGGAGATAGCCTGTTTCACAAGCTAAAGTCTCTTTCCAACCCTACTACTTCTAAAAGAATCAAACATAATTGAACAAATATAAATTTAAAAATTGTATGATTTGAATATTTGAAATATTAAATGTGTTCTTCAGAAATGCCAGGGTATGGGTACTGGATGGGGATTTCTAGAGGGCTTCAGGTGCTCATACATAGAGTGAGAACAAAGGAAGGGGACATTTTTCTGGGGAGACTTAACAGCTTTGAACTGCTATCCTCAGATCTCAGCTTCCTGAGTAGCTAGGCTTACGGGTATGAGCTACAGGTTCCTGGCTAACAGAGCATCTCTTAAAGGGGGTAGAAAGTGTATTTATAATGCTCTGAAAATAGAAATTCTGGTTCAGATGAAATCCTGGGCTGAGGCGCAGGCAAGTCTTTTTTCTTTGTTTGGAGGCTGGGTTTCTAGGATAGATGAGTTCTACCTAGGGAGATGTAGTTTTTCTACCTGAGCTCTCATCCTTGAGCGACTCTAGCAACACTACTATGTCTTCAGCTGCTTGTCTTTAGGTCGCTTTATAGAAAGCTCTTTTGGAAACCACATTTCTCTCCTTGATGGGATGAGCCCTCTGCTGGCATGTAATCTTGAGTTAGTTGCATCACAAATAGGCATAGTGCTTAGGAAAAACACAGATCTCCAAACCCCAACCCATTAACTAAAGAATCCACCGTCTCTGTGAAGGGACTCATTATGGTTTTATATTTCCGAGATTCTTCCTTTAGGTAAAACAATGATTTTATACAGTAGATTGTCAAACGTTTAAAAGTTTTGCAAAATGGCACTTCTTCTGGAATACACTACTTCTCTTAAGAAAAATAATATGTGCCAAGAATCATTTAAAAGTACAGATCCACTAGTTTAGGTCATTGGCATTAATCACCCTAGGAAGGCTCCCTACTTCTTCAGTCAATTGAACAACTTACTTAAGGAGCTCTGTCAGATACAATCTGCTTTACTTTACTTTGTCCCCTGCTGATACTGGTCTTACAAGGGGAATGCCAGCATGCTGAGTGCCTGAAGGATCTAAACTCAGATTACAAAAGCAAACCCTGAATGCATGCTCTCTGGAAGTTAGACTCCTATCTGCTACAATACCAAGTGTTCAGGAGTGAATCAAATAAGAGCAACACAATCTTGCAACTATTTCCTTTATTAGCCTTCTTAATGCTGAGCCTCAGGAAAAGATTCTCCTGGGCAGATTACAAGTGCTCAAAAGCTTGCTAGAGATCATAGCACAAAGCCATGCTGTGTACACATTCCACAGCTAAAATTTCAAGTCTCAGTATGACCCAGAGATGAGAGGATAATTCTAATAGTTTCTTCTCTTACCTAGACCTCTGTCACATAATTGTTTTACTTTATTCTTTGTAAGGACCTTTGAAGCAGCATTTAGATGTTATTTCTATAACTGCAGGGCAAGGTAAATCCTTCATAGTGACAAAGGCCACAGGTAGGAGGTGAGGTTTAAGACATGGATTAAAAAAGTTTTATTTGTTTTCTTGCTGTTTCAAGATTGTAGCCAACTCATAGGCTGTCAAAAGAGTTTAGCATGCAGCAAGATGAAGGAAGCAAGCATGAAGTTGATCATCAAAAGTTGATGTGCAACTGGATATTAACATTCACCGTCTCTTACTGGCTTTCCATAAGTGGATGTGCTAAGCCTCATTGGGAATGCTGTCAACAGTTCCTCCTTTCAATGCAAACACTAGGTAGACTCTCAATCTGGAATATTTACATAATCAAATTCACAGAGGGCATTAGCTCACACAATAACATTTCCTTATTTGAGTGTATATATACAGGTATTATAGCTTTAATTCAAGCCTGCACTCTGCCTTTTTTTTTTCCCTCAAGAATAATACTCTACCACTTGAGCTACAGTTTGAAATAAAGCAATTGGATCTTACTCCAAGGTTTATAAATCAGGGCCTGCTAGTCACTAACTCATATACAAGACTCAACTTTTGTTTTACATAGCTTCTTGAGAGAGTCTAAGTACTCCTTTTGTATTAACTTTCACTGCCTTTTTTGTTGTTGTTATTCAGGACCTGGGGCATTGACTCAGAGTCTGGCTGCTTTTTTTGTTGATTTGATGCTCTCTAATTTTTCCTTGCTAGTGTTTGAAAGATAGCTCCACTTCTAGTTTTCTGATAGTTAACTTGAGATAAGAGTCTCATGTCTCATGGACTTTAAAGCCTGGTTGACTTCAAACTGAGATCTTAAGACCCCAGTTCCTGGGTACCTAGAATTACAGACATTGAGCCACCAGCTCTCAATAGTCAATTAAATTCTGCATCACTAAAGATAAAGAGGCTCAACAGACATGAAAACAATAAAAAATATGTCCTAAAGGATTTCATTTTAATATTGTGCAAGGAAGAACAAAATAAAATCCGAAGATAATATAGTGCTGCATATTAAATATTTCATAAGTCAAAAATCATTTCATTTTAAGGTAGGAAATGACTTTCAAAATTTTGGAGTGGATGTCAGCTTCTTACAGTGACCATAAAAGAAATATGAATTCTGAAAACAAATATATAGGCAATTAAAGAAGAGAAGTTGTGATTTGTATAATTTTTATACCAAGGCATAGCACCTTAATTTTTGAAAATTTGTAGAGAAAATAAATAGTTTGAACTTGGTGAAGTAACTTGACAAAGGACATTTTGGAAAAAGCACAGAGCAGAATTTGAGCCTACGTAGTCACATACAGAACAGCATAATGCTAAATCATCTTAATTATATCATAGTAACTTTCTTTTCTTCCTTCTTTCCTTCCTTCCTTTCTCTCATTTTTCACTTTCATTTTTCTACTCTCCTTTTCTTCCTGCTTCTCTTCCTTCTCCATTCCCTTCATTCTTGCTTTTTTATTTATGTGATTTTTGGTTCTGCCTTATAAATAGAATGTGTAATAATTTCTCATATCATGGTTGTGATTGGTGGTGGCATAGGATATTGAAGTTGAGATCTCTCGCTTGCTTAGCAAGGCATGCTCATCGCTTCAATTGTAGTAATCACTAATGTTTGTTTCCAATGTGCAATAAGTAAATAAGTATGTAAACCCATAAGAATATATTTTAAGCATGGTTCAATCTTTTTTTTTTAATTTTTTTATTGTAATTAGTAAAAGGGTTACATGTTATTTGCCAGATAGAAGGTGCATTAATTCACATACATTGATACCCTTTCACATGTCTTGGTACCCGTTTCCCTCCCCCCCCCACACCCCCCACCCGTCTTGGTTTTCCCCCCTTCCCTATCAAATTTCAAATATCCAAATACAAATAAATTCAATATATCAGATAACAAAGTGAGATACTATGCCAATATGAGATAAGCATGGTTCAATCTTTTGAGAATTTATCCACTTTTAATTTGCCACCAGAGAAAAATCTTAATCCCAGAGCAAAACATAAAAATATATTGGGAAGTACTTCAGCAAGTTATAAATCACAAGAATACATGCCTTCCCTTAGATCAGGTCAGAAATTCAAATACTTAACATACATTTCCATATAACGCAAAGGGTTAAAGTAAGTTACTAACCAATGTGTTTATTCCCCTTTTCACTAGAAAATTTCAGGCTGTGGACTTGCCTTTTCTACTTGTTACAAAGACATGGTGCAAACAATATTTCTTAGCTAGAAGAACAGCAGTAGAACCAGGACAATTATAAATGACATTGACACTTCACTGTGATATCAAAATGATGAAAGATAATGGGGGGCCATGATCATCTGGACAGTTTATGTCCTTTCCAGACTGAACAGCTGTTACTCAGACCTTGAAAACTCTTTGTCATGTAGAGAGGCAAATGTGATGTTAGGGTGTATTTTTTTCAACAAATTTCTGTATTTAGAATTCTCAGTAATTGCAGCAGTTTTAATATGAACTTAAACAACTAACAAATGCCAAATACATATTTTCTGTTGAACAAATGTGCCACTTAAATGTTTTTTTCTTATTTTCCTGTTTGGTGCAACTATAAATGTGTGCATTACTGCCTTGTCTATGTATTACCACCAGAGTCAAATGTCAGCAACAAACACTTAGCAAACACTTAGCCTTTGTTGCAGCATCACTCCTGCCACTGTGGTTCTCATAATTTCAGAGAGAAATAAATGTCACCTGCTTGGTATGACCTATGAGGATTTAAACACTGCCTATAATTTAGTCTAATAATGGCAGAGAGTAGCTCATAGTAAAAATATATACATGTTTTCTTTCATTACTAGAAAGTAGGATTGTTATTTAATTGTTATTGCTATTTCAAAGCTTTCTAGGAATATGATTGTCAATTACTTCTAGCTTGGACTTACAAATTTTCTCATGAGGATATTGCAGAACTAGAGGAGAGGCACAACATTGTACTTTGATTTCACACAGTGTCTGCAGCTGCGCCAAGTTTTAGTGTAAGTGGGTGACACTGAAGGGATACTCATTTCTCTAGAGCTTAGTTCTAGCCCCTGTGGTTTCGATTTTATTTCAAATCAGAAATATCAGACATGCAATGCTCTTTTCAGCTTCCAATCAGCTTACCCTTGCCATGGCTTCTGAAGCAAAATTAATCTCTGGGGCCAGGCACTGGTAGCTCACGCCTCTAATCCTAGTGCCTCAGGAGGCTGAGATCTGAGCATCGCAGTTCAAAGTCAGCCCAGGCACGAAAGTCCATGAGACTCTTATCTCCAATTAACCCCCAAACCGGAAGTGGCTCTGTGGCTCAAGCAGTAGAGCTCTAACTTTCAGTGAAGAGCTCAGGAGAGCAGCCAGGCCCAGAGTTCAAGTCCCATGACTGGAAAAAAAAAAAAAAAAAAAAAACAACTCTGGGTGGCAGAGAGAAATGGAAAATAGTTTGGAAAAGATAATTATATATTGGGAAGAATTCTTTGGATTGGTGAAAAGAAGAAAGCCACCTATTTCTGTTCTTCGTTTATAGGTGGAGAAAGAAAGAAAGAGACACAATCATGATATAGTATAGTTCAGGATCCCTGAGAAACACAAATTGGCACAGGCAGTTTAGACTAATATGTCTCAGAATACAGTGCCACCACTTAAAATATAATATTGCTGTTTCATTTATTATTGCTTGAAATTATTCCTTTCCCGCATGAAGTCTATTGCTGAATAGTTGAGAGAAGAGAATTATGTTATTAGAAAATAAAAATGCCAGACCATATCCAGGAAAATAACTAAGTATTAAGCTGAAACCAATAACTCAAAAATGAAAATATAGTAGATAAGTTATGTTATTAATGAAGTAAATTGGTTAAGTCAAGAGTAATGAAAAAAATTTTATAGTATTAGAATTAACCAATAAGTAAATCTAATATTTTGTTAAAAATCACATCAATGTTATATTTCCCATTTGATTTATACAGTTTGCTTTCGAAGAGAATGTCTAATGTGAAAATTCAAATTACAACAAAAATAATAATGACAACAAATAAAAATAACAATTGCCTACATTTACATTTATTAAATTCTCCTTATTTCTCATGGTCAACTTCTAATAAGGTTTTATGAAGTCTTAAATTCACATTTTTATCAGTTCCTCAGTTTTATGATAGGACATTAATCAACACTATAGCATGTATGTACCTTGTCTGGTTAGTCATTTTTTTTATTAGATGCAGCACTGCTGGGTAACATTGCTTAGGACCTTGCTACTCAAACTCTGATCCACAGACCAAGAGTAAATTGTCATTGGGGACTTTATTAGAGAAACAATGCAGAATTAACATTATATATCTTTAAAGTTTAGGAACAATTGCTTATAACACACATATAAATTATTCTCTGAGCCACTCAATAGAAATCTAAAATGACTTCTTGTTCTTATCATGTATATTTTAATTAGGAATTTAGTCCATGGTGCCCTTACAACAAAACTTGGTGAGAACTACAACATTGACCTCAACCCAATGGGATAGATGTTTCTTGGAAAAGGAAATACAATTACATAGCTGAAAAACAGTATTTTTCAATTGGGTGGATAATGAATGGTGCATTGGTACAAGTAATTGTGGTTGTTTTTATGCTAGCAACAAAAACATGACTGCTCCCCAAGTTCAAATTACCTGACAAAAAAAGAGCACATGGAATAAAGAAAACAGGATGGAAGATGAATCCTAGATGCTAGATAATCCTCTATTTCTTTCATCAGCCACATCAACATTTACTTCCTATAAGAATGAAATAGGGTCAGTTCCTCATTTTATAACTATGCTAACACTTTAGATTGCATTTTTCAGAAAACATTTTGTTTTTTATCTTTGATTCACTAAGGTAGATATTTAGGTGAGGAGACTTCATTGATACAATAGACCCATTCAGGGTTCTCTGCACCATGAACTATTAATGACCACAATATGAGATCATGCACCTTCATTTAAGTGTGTTAGTGGATTCCTAGTTAATGAGAAAACAATATTAAAATATTATTTCCCATTAACTTTTTGACTCATTTATTTTGTTTTATGTCAGTGGATATATTTGCACATCTATATTGGTATATTTTAAGACCTAAATTAATATTTAATTATTCTATAATTACTCTTTGTTAAAAATGCATTTACGCTGGGCACAGATACTTATGCCTGTAATCCTAGTTATTCAGGAGGCTGAGATCTGAGGATCAAGGTTCAAAGCTGGCCCTTGCACAAAAGGACCTCAGATTCTTATGTCCAGTTAACCTCTAGAAAATAGGAAGTGGGGTTTGGCTCAAGGGTAAGGCAGGGTAAAGCTGAAGAGTTCAGGGACAGCAACCAGGCCGGGTTTAAGCTCCATGATCAACACACACACACACACACACACACACACACACACACAAAGTACATTTACTCATTTGACAACTAACACTCTAGGAGGATTACCATACAGTGTATATATAAATCTGGATACATAATACACATTTGTGCATTTGTGAGTCTGGATATATAAAACATATGTGCAGGTGTATTTAATGTTTATGAGTTCTAACTAATTTGATCTTTTGCTTGTCTAGAAATCTAAATTTTAAAAGAATATTATTTCTGATCATATATAAAAGAGAGAACCACAAATATATGAGATAAGGAACTGGATTCATAACTTTTTGGATCCAAAGAATCCAAACTTCTTTCTTGTGCTAGCCTGTTTTGGAATGCTAGCAATAAACTCCACTGAAGACTCTCTAACATGTAGCTATGACCTTTGGGGTCAGTGCTGTCATAATATTTGGAGGCCCCAGCAAAATCACTTCCACCCACATGTCATTTTTGTTTGAGGCCCACTATGAGGAGCTCCCTAAAATACCCATGGATTCCAGGAGGAGAGGGGGCACCAGCTGGTACTGTTCTAGGTCCTCCCTCTTGAGAAATCCCACGTCTTGTGGAGGCTGCTTGTCAGAAAGAGCTTCTCTGTGAGAGTGATAAAAAGAAATGCAAGATCTGTTCCCTGTTTTGGTGAGTTAACTCATTGGTTATTCTTCCTTGGGTGATCGACTTGAGCCTATTTGGATGCGATTTTTGAATGTCATATATTTTGGATTTGGCTGGACTCACACGGGACTCTAGTTGTTGGGATTGTCCCTTGTCAGAAGTGGTCTCAAAACCTGTGTGTATAAGGTCATATAGGATGAGACTAAGTGAAAGGATTTCTAGGGTATGGAAACAAAAGTTTTATCTTGTGTAATTGTTGTTCTATGCTATTTCTCTTCTCTTTTTTCCCTTGATTATTAATCTCATGTTATTACTGTATCTGACCTTGTTATCTGGTATGCTATATATGCATTTACTTGTTTATTTAAAATAGGGAAGGGAAGGGGGGAAAACAAGATGATTGGAGGGAGTGGGGAGAGGGAAACAGGGACAAAAACATGAGAAGAGTTATCAGTGTTGGAAAAGTAATGCATCCACTACCTGATTAATGTAACTGTAACCCGGCAATAAAATTAAATTAAATTAAATTTTAAAAAAGGAAGTGGTCTTAGAAGAGACAAGGCCATCCATTTGGCCTTGGAAGACAACAGTTGTCGTTTCGTCTGTAAGTGTACTCGTAAGTAATCTTTCTGTCTCTACATTGTGTTTGGGGGGGGGGTTATGGACATTCTTTGTCTCACTTTGTTGGGGGTTGCTCTTCAACCCTGTTCTCCCATACATAGTGCCTGGACACCCTGAACTTGGGTCTCAGTCTCAAGAAAGATGGGTTCTTTCTATGGTGAGCCCACTGTCCTCCATGCACGGAACCCACTCTGCACGAAGTGATTTTTGCAAGTCCTCAAGGTCAAGATCCATCTAGGGAGTATTTAAAATTCAATATGTATGCTAATATGTCTTGCTAATATGTCTTTTTATTTAAAAGATTCTGTTTATTGTTGGCAAAAGTTTATGTTCTTCTACTTAGGTTTTCTAGTACTCACCATTTGGTTCTATTATGCTACAGGCAAAAGTGTCTTTTTGCCACTGGAGTTTCCAGAAAAGTTACTGCTGATTTTCAGTTTCAAAAACCTAAATATGCCATAAGACATTTATGCACCGGTGTCTGTGCCTATGTGAATATACTCAAAATAGACTGATTTTTTTTTTGAAGGACACTGACTTTACTGATCTAGAAAACTTTACAAGGACAATGACTTCTGCCAAAAAAAAGGACCCAAATGGCATTCAATAGAACAGAGGGGAGGAGGGAAAAGAAGCTGTGTAAGTGGCAGAGGAAGGAGCCAGGGTGATGTATTGGCACCACATGTCTCCTTCAGTCATTCCAGGAAGAGGTGTCCATCTTTCATTAGCACCAGAAACTGGCCAAGGATCTCTTAGGCCTTGTCAAAGCCCCTTTCTCCAGCTTCTTGCCCAGGACTTCACTAAACCCAGCCAGACTCACCAAGAGCTTTTCCCCCATGGGCTCCATGCTTTTGAGGGAGGTGAACATCTTGACTGGTCTTGATCTTAATCCTGCATCTCCAGCTCCTCTGGTCTGACATTTTAATGCATTAAACAGTCTTCACATCAACCAAGAGTTTTCTGGATCAGTAGGCCAAAGGAAACAAAAGAGGAGCTATGTTATTTGAGTAAAAAATTGTCATGAGGGTTATTTTAAATGCAAATAAAAGCAGCGGGAATGTAAAGAGAGAGTTAATAAAGACAAGCTTTGGAAAGAGACTTTAGAAAAGAAAATGGCTTTTGTTCAGAAGAGAGAGGATTTGGGAAGTAAGAAGTATTTTAAATGTTTATTTCAAAATGGGAAAAAGGAGAAATTAAGACTAACCCTCAATGTTGGAGTAAGTAACAGAAGATAAGTCTTGAATTTTATAAAATATAGATTGTTAGTAAAGATATTGGAAGTCTGTAATTAAGTTGTAATTTAAAAACTAATCTGGGGCCGGGAGTTTGGCGTAGTTTGGCCTAGTGGTAGAGTGCTTGCCTAGCTTGCACAGAGACTTGGATTCAATTCCTTGGTACCACATACATAGAAAAAAGCCGGAAGTGGTGCTGAGGCTCAGGTGATCCAGCGCTAGCCTTCAGAAAGTCCAAGGACAGTACTCAGGCCCTGAGTTCAAGCCCAGCACTGGCGAAAAACAAAACAAAAAAACAACGAATCTAAAGATTTTGTTCCCTAAAGTCAAGATTGACACACTGATTTGAAACCACCATCCCAATCTTCATGTACATCTGTAAAAATAGTCACTCCTGCACTATTAAGCTTATCAAGTTCTTAATAACATAAAGCTAAGTAGTAAGTAAACCAAAGTTCATTTAAGTGTTTGTTAATGTCAAGGCCTTCAAATTAACACATTTTAACTAATTATGTAAAAATAAAATGGTATTTGTTGCCATTTGATATTTGTTTTACAAGCATTTAAGCCACCTTGGATACAGAACTTTAAAAAATATCAAACAGACCTGTAGTCCTCATTGTAATCAAAATGGCTTAGTGATATCTACAATGATTTCAATCGTAATTTGTATCATAAAGTGCAATAACTAGCTTATTTAATTGGTTGTTGTTTTAAACTCTTTTTAAGTTTTACCAATACAGATTTGATCCTCTATCACAATTACAATCAGATGCACAGAGGAACAAATGACTCTTACATGTGCTTAATTGTCAAATTTAACTTTGATTTTTAGTAAGATCCAGAGAAGCTTTGCTTAAAAAAAACACTTCAATGCATCTTTGTGTTTTTTAAATTGGAAATAAAAAGGATTAATTGGCACTGAATCTCACCCAACTCATCAGTCACTCCCCTCCAACATGAGATTAAACCAACTGGAACAACCTCACCCCAACAACAAGCAAAAATTCCACCTGGCCTGAACCTATGGATCTATGCACAAGGTGAACTGTGCCCAGGATATGGGGAAACAAGTTGGTTTTATGACAAGTAAAGCAGGCATCAAATTGATACTGAAGTAAGGAGGCTGAGTCTAAGTAAGTTCTTACACCATGCCTGTTGCTGAGTGGAGGGAGTTCTGCACCCACTGAGGAAAAGCCTAGCTGTGAGAGAAGTCATTCATTGACTCAAGTGACAGAGCACTTTCTTTCTTTTTTTTTTTTTTTTTCTTTTTTGCCATTCCTGGGCTTGAGCTCAGGACCTGACCACTGTCCTGGGACTTTCTCAAGGCTAGAGCTCTACCTCTTGAACCTCAGCACCACCACTTCCTGCTTTTTTTTTTTTCTACGTATGTGGACCTAGGAATCGAACCCAGGTCGTAGTACATGCTAGGCAAGCACTCTACCACTAGGCAAAACTCCCAGCTAGAAGTCATTCATTGAATGCAGATACCTACCTCACAATAAGCTAGGAGATCTCTGCTTCAGAGATATGCAGATGTCTTAGCCTTAGAAAAGTTTTGCATAAAAGATGCTCTTATTCTGTCTTGATTACCTTCCTAAATGTCTTAAATCCCCTACTCTGAGTTGCCTCAAAATATACCCATATATGGAAGGTCCCTATATTGAAGTTGAGCTTGTACCGAAATATGTCCATATAAGGTCTGCTTTTGTTAAGGAGTAGTCTCCACCTCAAGCGTGTGGCTGTCGTCTTTAAAAGCCTTGTACAAAAGGGGTTCATGGCTGCTTATCTTTGAGAAAGGAGTCTACCATGAAGCTGCCAGTCTTTTAAAAAAGACTTCTGATTCAATCTCTCAAACAGTGGCTTCTTTGTGTTTTGTTTTGTTTTCTGTACAACATTATGAAAGCCTTTTTCACTGGAAACCAATGGTTAACATCTTTAAATAGTGGAATTATTGGATTCTGCACCTCACCCCACATGTGGCTGAGCTTCCCTTGTCAGTAATGAAAGTACTACTTACATATCTCAGGGAGTTATGTGCGGGAGGGGGGGGGGGAGGCTGGTAATGAAGTAAACAAAAGTTAGTCCTGGCAAAAGGACTTTCCAACACCCAGTTGCCAGAATATGGCCCCCACCCAGGGAATGTTGCCTGGTCAAGCTCTAGCTGGAGTGTGGATTGGGGGTAGAGTAGGTGGGGCTATCTGAATCAATTGCAGGAACCCACAGACATTAATTTAAATAACACAGAAGGAGTACTGACAAGAGCCATGATTCTGGGAGAACTTAAAAAAAAATTCCCACTTAATCAGAAGTAGATAACAGCCTACCAGACATTTTGTATATCTGACTAATGCCTATTTTTTGTGTTACCAGCTTGTACAAAACCGGGGTCTCCTCTCCTTTGATATTTGACCTTATTTTTGGCACTAGCCTAGTCTGGGTGTGTCCTGCAATAAACTCCTTTATCCTCTCAAAAAACAAAGACAAAAAGAAAACAACAACAATAAAGATTATTCCTAATATAAATGATGCATTATATACTTACAGTAGTAAGTATATGAAGCCATATTTTACATATAAAGAAGATGTATTTTAGCTCACTTTAATTTCTATTATCTTTTCTTGACACATTTATTATACAATAACTCAATATGTAGTCTTTAATATATTATTCCTAGGTTTCTAATGAAGTTGTCAATTTCAAATGTAATTGGGAAACATTCAAAGTTTTTTTCATTCTTAATCCTCCCAAATGATCTGATTCAGGTATCTAATTTGGGTGCTTATATATTTATATTCATATGTTCGTAAATATAGTTCTATATAAATAATACATTATAGATTTCAGTTACTATTTTAAGATAAGATAACCCTTAATCAAAATTAAAATAAAAGCCTTGGCTATAGAGAAACTATTTGAATTCACCACTGATTATCTGCATAACTTTGCTTATGAGTGTCAATAAGCTCACTCTTGGTTCATTCACCATGCACAAAATGAAGAGGAAATTTTATATTTTATGTATAATTTGAATTATAAAATATAGTTTTGAAATATAATGTGGCTTGTTACTATTTTCTTAAAATATTCAAGAATTAAAATTACAGTTTCAATCTAGTGCCTCAGATCTACCTTATCCTAGATTCTTAGGAAGCTGAGGTCTCACCAATCAAGTCTTAAAAACAGTTTAGGAGTAAATGTCCATGAATTTCATCAGGAAAGTCCCAAACAAAATCTAGAACTAAAGGCATGAGTCTGATTAAAGAGCACCAGTCGGGAGAAAGTTGATCAAGTATAAATTATTGATTTCAAGCTCTACTCCCAACCATCAAATATTACAACAAAAAGTAAAAAGTAAATTTATTCTACCTGACTATTGAGCTTGCCATTGACCTTACTTCAGCATGCACATGTATATCTAAGCATGGAGTATGTACAAGTAAATTTTGTCACTTTATTTTATTCTTTTCATATATTTTTATTGTAATTAATAGAAGGGTTACATTATATATGCTACATAGGAGGTGCATTAATTCACATACATTGATACCCTTTCTCATGTCTTGGTCCCCATTTCCCTCCCCCCCAACTCCCGCCCCTCATTTTGTTTTCCCCCCTTCCGTATCCAATTTCAAATAACCAAATACAAATATATCTGATATATCAGGTAATGAAGTGGGATACTGTAACAATATGAGATAACCAAGGGACAGCAAAAGAGATGAGAGATAAAATAGTACCTTAAAGACAACAATTATTCATTATATGGCTTTGGTTTCTATACCCTAGAGGTCCTTTCATTTAGCGTCATACTATAGGGCCTTATGTATCTCTGCTAGGAGAGCCCAAGGTTTCTACTGATTATGACAAATGAGGGAAACCATTGAGCCTATGTTCCTTTGAGTCTGGCTTAGTCACTTTATTTTTAAATGTATTTCATTAGTACCATCATCTTTTACTTCCCTGCCATATAAATTCAAACTAGGTTTATCATTGTGACCATCAATGTCCCAGTACTTTATTGTTTGGGTTCTATAAAACCATAAAATAAGTTTTTAAATATGTAAGCATGAAAAAGACTTCAAAAGGAACTTTGCTAAAGGGATATTTTTCTTTCATCTTTCATATTTTCCATTACTGGACTACATGAACAATGAAAAAAAACTAGCACAAAATAATCAAACTATAAAAGTGATTTCTTTACCATTAATGAAAGAACTGCTTCTCACAAATACAATTTTAAGTACATGCACATATATGTGTCTCTCTATAGTCATGTAATGTATTTTGGAGAAAATAATAGTACACAAGTTTCAAAAGACATACTCTCTTTAATATTTTTTGCTCTCTAAACCATCCTAAATTTGCTATAATCTAAACTATTGCTATAGAATGTTTTAAAATTTGGTTTAATAAAGATTAAAAAATAAATTAGTAATATAGAGATTGCCCAAATCATTTTTTACAAGTAATAAGTAAGCATGGAGTATTCTAACAAAACTACTGGAATAAGATGGTATCTTGCCACAGTTATTTTTCATTAGCAAGAATAGAAGCAATAGCTTGCTGTTGAAATATTTATTATGCTTCCAATATACTAAGGATGAAAATGCAATGTTTACTTCATGAGAGGTTAACTCAGTAGAATTCTCAAGGAACTATTTTTCTGGTTCAATGATTAGTATAGATATTATGATAATGGAATAAAGATTTTGTTTATTTGTTTCTTTTAGACAATTTGATATGTCCCAGTTGTATGTGATTGATGATTTTTGCTATGAAATGACTAGGTGAATTTACAGCAATTTAATTTAGTAAGCTAAAGAAGGTTTATATTAAATTTTTTTCATCAGAGAGCGAAATAAAAAGAATAAAGAGAAGATGGCAATGAAGTATTTAGGACAGCATTAGAAGAGCAAATATGTAACTTCTTGGGATCCAAGAAGGTCTTGAAAATGTGTTAGAAAGTTTATTCCAAGAAACAATAACAAGCCAAGCACCAGTGGCTCATTCCTATACTCCTAGCAACTGAGGAGGCTGAGTTCTGAAGACCATAGTTCAGTACTAGCCTGAGCTAGAAAGCCAATGAGACTCTTATCTCTGATTGATCATCAAAATAGCCAGATGTAGATGTGTGTCTTAAGTTGGTAGAGCTCTAGCCTGGAGCAGAAAAGCTCTGGGATAGCATCCAGGCCTTGCTTGAGTTCAAGCTTCAAGACAAGCAGTAAAGATAAAAGAAAGTAAAATACCAACAGAAACCTTCCTAGATATAGAAAGGGATAAAAATATTCAGATATGGGAATGTCATGTTACCAATCACATATAACTATGCCAACGTTTATTATAAAAATAGTCTTTGGAAACCTGGTATGGTGGCTCATGCCTGTAATCCTAGTTACTCAGGAGGCTGAAATCTGAGGATCAAGGTTCAAAGCCAGCCTGGGCATAAAAGGATCTGAGACTCTTCAATTAACATCTAGAAAACAGGAAGTGGGGCTTGGCTCAAGGGTATGATGGCAGCCTTGAGCTGAAGAGCTTAGGGACAGCGTCTAGGCTGAGTTAAAGCCTTAGGGACACACAACACACTAAAAAAATAGTCTTTGGGGTAAAGAAATAGAGAGGATCTTCAAAGTGGTAACAAAAAATAAACAAACTATATGTATATCAACTTTGCTGACACCAGCTTTCTCAGTAAAAACCTAACAGATCAGTGGAAAGTAATATGAAGTTTTCTGAGTACTAGAGGAAAAATTATTCTTGTCAGTGAAGAATACTGTGTCAAGCAAAGTTATTTCTTATTCTTGAAAAATGATATAACGGTATTCACAGATAAATAAGAATGTAGTAAACAATAAGTAATTCTGAAAATCAGTATGTTGAAAAGCATACAAATGATACATGTCAAAGTATCATGTTATTCCATGCATATGCATCAATTACAAAAATCTTTAAATACTTCAAATATTCAACTCAATATGAATAATTTAGATACAAAGATTCAAGAAAGTATGTGGTCATAATCTAAAAGGTTATATCATTTTATAGATAGCTCTTAAACCTAGTTTATTTTCCCAAAATGATGAGTTTTTGCAGTGAATTAGGTTCTAGTTAGAAGAACAAAATTACTGAACCATGGTATGGTTTGTTGGTGAGCTCAAGTATATTATCTGATTTGAATTACTCCACAGTCAGTCTAATCAATTCAACTGTGATCAGTGGTTAAATGTAGCTTGGGAAAAAAATCAACCATGAAGCAGTCAATGTAGAAATTGCCTAAAAATAGACATACTATGATAAAAACATATTGTAATGATAGCAAAAACTAACCAGCTAAACTGAAGTGAGATGAAAAGGTTTTCTACCATATGAAATTCTCTGTTGAGACAGTATCAAGAAAGTATCATGTACTTATTTATTCCTACATATGCATATATATGAATATGTGCATATAGTGTATGTATGTTTATTAACATTCAAGATGCAACCTCTCAGAATAACATGGAACTTACTGTAGTTTGATAGCCTCTTCCCGTTTCATGAATTTTTATTTGGAGCAAGAGGCACAAATGATAATTTATATAGAAATTTTCTATAGAAACATCCACTATTTGAGCCATCTATTCATTCCACTCTGCATTCAGAATATAATGAAAACCATAATCCTTCAATAAATTTGCTGTGGAAAATCCCATTGCACTGCAAAGCAGTAATCTTTCTAGTCAAAAGATAACATTTTTAAAGGTTGAATTGGACCCCTGTGTTTTTCTTAACTAGACACCTGAGAATGAAAAACCAACTGTCAAGCTATCTCCTGGCTGGCTTTACAGGAAACTTAATCCATTTACTCACTAGCGTGGTGTTCTGCTAGCAAGGATCCAGAACATATTAATTAAATGCTTCAGTTCTTTATTTAAATGTTTAGATTTTTCCACTTCCCCCCAAGAAATAGCCACTGCAAAGTACTCCAGAGTTTTTTTAAAAAAGAACATAAGAATGTAATTTCCTTAGAAATGAATAAATGTAGTACAAAAATACAACAAAAATCATAAATATACGAGTGATTTTATAAGATGGAAATATTTCAATTACATTTTTGTTAATTACTCAATAGGTTTATATTCTAAAGCCACAACTGCAAACTGAACAAGTAATAAATGACTGAATTTCCAAGAGTCGATTTCTGAAGAATTGCTCATGAGACATAGGACTAATACTGAAATTAACAAGACACTTTATTAGAGTAAAAAGAGTAGTTCAGTTATACTATAGTTATTCTGTTAGAGGAACAGGCCTATATTATGAATGGAACTCTGAAGTCATTGTTCAAGTACCAAGATAATAGCAGCAGTTATTAAAAAAACAGTTTCTATATGTGCATAAGTCACTGTATGTGCTTGTTTGAACAAAAAAGTAATACATATTTTATATATGTATAAAGAATCATTTATATTTCTGCAGTGACCTGCTGCCATCACATTCTCAAGTCCCATTTAGAAAGTTGGTTTGGTTTCTCCAAAAATTGATAAAGAAAATAACAAATATTCTTTAAAGAGCATGGCTTATCATTAAGTGTTTTATTGAGTACCACTAGACATAACTAGATAAAAAACAACAATGAACTGATATCTCAATAACAACTATATCAATTGAAAAATATTTACTGTTCCTATTAAAAATGAATTAACCCAAACAGACAGATTTATAATTGAAATCTTTATCACATTTCCTCTCTATTTAAATGTGAATGTAAACTCCTTTTTAAAACTAAAAGAAATCAGAAACTGAAAAGTGAGCTACAACTTCCTAATGATTCTGTCAATTAAGTACAGGTCCAATAAAATAGGTGAAATATCAAAAATATTACGGAGATTTTTATAGACTTCAAAATAATCTGCCTATTACTTTTAGAAATTTCTAAAGTAATTGCCCAGTTCAAGTACTGAGTTTTATTTTTCAAGCAGACTAATGGTGCAAATATTTTATTACTATGTGAGTGTAGTATAAAATCAATTTTGCTCTGTTAGTTTCTTTCTTCATCACTCTAATATGCTGCACTGTAATACTTTTTCATAACAAAATGATTAATAAGTGTTTATATTGAACAGCATATTTGTTTAATCATAGGAAGACCAGTGCATATATTGATACTGTGATCAGTAGTTACTACTTAAACCATGGGCTGAAAGAAGAAGAAAATTGAAAATCAGTTCCTGGATCCTATTGTAAGAAAAATAAAAATGGTGAATTGTGGCTCAGCATGTAGAATTTTATGTCTTTCATAGTGCTCAGTTGATTTAATGTTTAACAAGGCCAACATGCTGTTTTATGTATTGCTTGACATCTTCTTTATCAGGCGGAAGTATTAAAGCAAGTTTTCTTAAAAAAGATGTACTTGGTAAGTAAGAGTATATTTCTGGGAAGGATGATTCTCTTTTATTCCTTGCACTCCTGAACTACATTGAATGGTACTTAAGAATGTCTGTCAGTCTATCTTCCATAAGAACTTACCCCATTTCAAAATGTTATTAACTTTATTTAGAAACTTGGCAGCAATTGCCCTTCAAATATTATGATACACATTATTAAGAATAGCTATGATCTTATATACATTAGTTACAACAACAGTAGTCCAAATCTGCCTCTTCTGGTTCTTCAACTTTTGAGACCTTGACATGATGATTCCTTGGCAGGTTTTCCCATTAATTCTAGCGGAAGGCTCCACCAAATTTATTTGCATCCAAAGTATAAATTATGTGGCCCCAGCTTCACCTGCTCATCACTCTTCTTTTCAGTTGGTAGTAGATAAGATGAGGAGTAAACCCTGTAAAGGACTCTTTTGACTTCAGAGACCTCGATGTGATTATCATGATCTCAAAGCATTAATGACAATAACTTGATCTCTATGCCAGCTGCGTTAGACGACCATCTGCAGATCCTATTTTTTTTTTTTGCCAGTCCTGGGCTTGAGCTCAGGGCCTGAGCACTGTCCTTGGACTTTCTCAAGGCTAACACTCTACCACTTGAGCCTCAGCACCACTTCCAGCTTTTTGCTATGTATGTGGAGTACCGAGGAATCCAGCCCTGGTCTTCATGCATGCTAGGCAAGCACTCTACCACTAGGCCAAACTCCCAATCCCCCAGATTCTAATTTTTAAAGGCCTTGGAAGACTTGTTCATCTTAGGCAGCATCAATGGGAGGATTTGACAGAAGATTTGTATAGGTAGCCTTCTGATTTCCCTACCCATATCTTCTATGCTTATAAAATTTGTGTGCCGTGCCTCTCTACTGATTATTTTAATGGATTTAAATCAGAAAAGACATGGATTTCTTGCCTAAAATTGGTGAACATAATGCACAAAATATGATCAAAATTATGAAGAAAACTTTTACTTAAAAATGACTAAATTATAGAGAGGAAGAATATAGCTTGAAAAGTAGCATACAATGTAATTACGAATCAGAGAACTAATTCCTGGATGTGAATAAATTCCTGAAAGTCCCAAGGAGTCTTTATTATTCATGCTGCTATCACAGCTTAACAACTTCAATAGCTAGTGAACGAAGTTAAAACTACAGGTTGGAGACATAGAAAACTGTTTAGTAAGAGATGTTGCTTTGAAGAAGCAACTCAAAAGGTAGAGTAACTCTGGTATTTTATCTATGTAATTCCTCCTCTGACAGCTTCTATCACCCTATTTTCTGACATGATAAGTTTTAATCACAGTGCTCTCACCAGAGACCACCAGTTGTTGCACCATCCTCAAAAACTAAAAAATAATCTTTTTTTTTTAATTTTGCCATTCCTGGAGCTTGAGCTGAGGTCCTGGGCACTGTCCTTGTGTTTTCTCAAGGCTAGGGCACTATTGCATGAGTCACAGCACCACTTCCAACTTTTTCTATGTATGTCATACTGAGGAATCAAACTCAGGGCTTTATGCATGCTAGGTAATTAATCTACCACTAGGCCATGCTCCTGGCCCCAGCAATCCTCTTTATTTTGTGAAGTATTCAACTTCATGTGCTCCTTATACTAACATGAATAGATCTATACTGGGAGGGGAAAGTAATGGGTTGCTAGCAGTCACTTTTTTATATATTTTTATTGTAATTAATAAAAGAGTTACATGATATTTGCCAGATAGAAGGTGCATTAATTCACATACATTGATACCCTTTCACGTGTCTTGGTACCCATTACCCTCCCCCCTACCCCCCACCTACCCTCCCTCTTGGTTTTCCCCCCTTCCCTATCAAATTTCAAATAACCTAATACAAATAAATTCAATATATCAGATAACAAAATGAGATACTGTAACAATATGAGATACCCAAGGGACAGCAAAGGAGATGAGAGATAACATAGTACATTAAGGACAACAATCATTCGTTATGTGGCTTTTGTTTCAATGGTTTCCCTTATTTGTCATAATCAGTAGAAACCTTGTGCTCTACTAGCAGAGATCTGCAATAGAGCAAAACCTTGATACATAAGACCATATAGTAAGGACCTCCAGGATATTGTAGCAGTCACTTTTTTGTGTTTTTCTTTTTTTCTTTTTTTCTTTTTTGTGGGTGCGTTTCTCCATGGAACAACTGTAGTCTCATGACTCAATGGAAGAACCCAACAAATGTGCAACCAGCAGCAAGTGCAGGTAAGCAGTAATCAGTACACAAGGAAACCACTAAATCTTAGAAATCTAAATGAAAGAAGAAAGGCAAAACATTGTATATATAGACATACATTGAATGCTTCTCACATTAGAAGCACAGGACTGGCTATCTTTTTCAAACATCCAAGTGGGGTAACTTTTATATTTTTTACTTTTTTTTCTTTTTTTATCCTCTCTTATACTTCCCACTTCTTCACTTCCTTTTTAGCAAAAGCTAGTCAGTTGAGATACCAGCTGAACCAATGAATTACATGGTGATCACCAAGCCCAGCCTGGAGAAGTAGCAGAATCAGAAACAGATTAATGTCACAGCCCTTCTTGCCCAGAGCAAGACAGGCATGACAGGGAGCATCTATGATTGTCATACCACACTATGAAATACTTCTAAATAAAAAAAATTAGTTAGCATATGGTGAGACTGGAAAAATGTCTTCCAAGAAAATGAACCACACAACAGACAGGAGTAGCTGTGCTCATAATGGATGAAGTACACTTCAAGTCAACTGTAATCAGAAGAGAAAAATTCATCTCATATTAATAAAGGGAACAATCCTTTAAGTTTGCATAACAATTATTAACCTTTATTCTCTAAATCTTAATGCATCCAACTTAAAATAAACACTGCTAGCCATTAGAACCAACATGGATCCATTGTTATGATAGAAGTGTACTTTAATACTCTACTCTCCTGCTGGGCAAAGTCATCCAGACAAATATCAACCATGAAATATCCGATTTGAATAAAAGGGATCTGATCGATATGTGTAGACTGTTTCATCCAAGAGCTCTAAATTACATGGAATTTCCTCCCAAATAAATAATATATTAGGAGATAAAGCAAATTTTAACATATGTAAGTCAATTAAAATGATAAACATATTATATCAGATCATACCAAGAATTAGTTTATAGAGAAAGAGTTATAGAAATGTTCATATTTTCCTTTTTCTTTTTTTTATTGATTTGAGCTGATGATCTCTTAAAATGTCTATTGTTGATATTTTCAAACACATTCCAAGTAGAATGGGAAGTACATGTTCATTCAGCACCAGTTGATTTTGCAACTGGTACTCATTCTGCTCTGTAACATTTCCTCCAGAAGTAAGGAAAGAATCGGAATTTTCTAAGATTATACAATGCCAATGATGCCAATGTCAAAAAATTTCAATATACCTATATGTTCAGAACTACTTAAAAATCCTACTAACAATTGTTTAAGCAAAATGTTAAATATTTCCTCATTATTATTTCTAAGTCACAGTAAGTTTTCTCTGATTCCTCGAATCTCCCTTCACCTGCTCTCAGCTAGCTGATATGAACATATCTAAACTCTTTTTTTTTTCTTTTACTTTTTTTTCTTTTTTTTTTGCCAGTCCTGGGCTTGAGCTCAGGGCCTGAGCACTGTCCTTGGACCTTCTCAAGGCTAGAGCTCTACCACTTGAGCCTCAGCACCACTTCTGGCTTTTTTTTTCTATGTATGTGGTGCTGAGGAATTGAACCCGGGTCTTCGTGCATGCTAGGCAAGCACTCTACCACTAGGCCAAACTCCCGGCCCCATATCTAAACTCTTAAGGAACATATGGGCTGTATATTTTTCTCTTATTTTTTAAATCTCTCTGCTATATAAAAATCTTCTGCTGATTCCATGCCTGTACCTTGAAAACAGTCATTTATTTAATAGAACTTTACTGGTTATGACTTCCCAAGTTTTAACATGCTCAATGGTTCAATTATCTCCAGGCTTTGAGCATTGCTCTGAGAAGTTCAAAGAATACTTTATGTATTTTCCTCCATTCCATTTCCAGTACATCGTAGAATTTCAATTCATCCCTTTAAAGATGTGCACTGACTTGGATCTACTTTCATTTCTTTTACCAGTCACTCTGTGGACCTTTTCTCTTCGCAGAGATTTTCTTGAATTATTTATTGATGATTTCTTCTCTACTCTTTTCTCAGGTCATTTCTTCTGGAAAATATATACATTTGAATGCAAGTCCTTTTACTTTTTCTTACAAATTCTCTCTATATATACCATGTTCCATAATTTTCTGAAGTGCTGCTTCAATAATATCTTCTTCATTTTCTGAGTTTTAAGTTAATGTATTTTAAATTACAAAAGCACCTTTTAATATGTTCAGGTGCCAGTCATTGGCCTTGAACTCAGGTCCTCAACCCAGTCCATATACATTTGTTCTCAAGGCTAGCACTTTACCGCTTGAGACACAGCTCCTATTTTGAATTTTTGGTGGTTAATTGGAGGGAAGAGTCTAATGGACTTTCCTTCTTAAGCTGGATTCAAACCATAGCACTCAGACCTCAACCTCCTGAACAGGTAGGATTAAGAGTATGAAACATTGATGCCCAGTTATGATTTATTTCTTTATTCCTTTATTATTATTTATCTTGCTGGTCCTGGGGCTTGAATTCAGGGCTTGAGCACTGCCATTGGGCTTTCTCAAGGCTAGTGAGGTTAGTATTCTACTCCTTGAACGACAGTACCGCTTCTGGCTTTTTCTGTGTGTGTGGTACAGAGGAATTGAACCCAGATCATCATGTATGCTAAGCAAGCATTCTAACAATAGGGCAAGCTCCCAGCCCCCAATTTATCTTTTAAATAGCACCTTGTTCTTGCTTCCTTGATATAAGTATTTTTTCTTATAGTTATGAAAATATTCATGATTTTAGTTTTCCAATCACGTGCTGAATTACTTCTATGTGTAGTTATTTGCTCTTTCTTTCAAACTTTCAAAAAAACCCTCAATGTGAGTTGTTTTCTGTAACAAATCGTTATATTGGGAATTTACAGTAAGAAGGCCTGTGTAAGCCATTAAGTAGAGATAATTTATATTTTTATATCTTATATACTGAATAGCTTATAATTCTAGGAAGAAAATTTAGATTTTTGTTTTGATGTATAGCTACCAGTTTATTAGGGTTTTTAAAAGCACATGGAACTTCTGTTCTCAACTCTTCGCAGTGTTCTTCCTCATACAAATGACATTGTTTTATGGATTACTAAGAATAAAGCACAACTTTTCTCTGATAATTAGGAAGAGTTATTGCAGAAAGACCAAGAAGAAACCTCTGAGTTCTAGTAATTATATACAAAGTTTATTTAGGATTTTTTTAAAGATTGGGCTAAGAAGGCAATACTCTTCCTACATCACCCATAAAAAATCCTAAATATGAATAACATCCACCTTTACTCTAAGAACTTCATCTTCTTTTGTTCTTTAGTCTTGACACAAATATCACTGGATTACCCCTGATTTCCATGTCATTTTCAAAGCACATCTAAATAAACTATGTAAGGAATTTGATGTTTGTTAATGTACCAATGAATTATGCCCTAAGAATTTCCTTTAAGTTGTTTCTCTGTGGCCTTGCTGTTTTCCTTGCTTCATCTCAGTTTTTCAGGGTAAAATACATATGTGTTAGAATAAACATTTTTAAAAAGGAATAGAGACTCATAGCTAAGTTGAAGTAACAGTAATGGTATTCTTGAGGGCTATGAAAGGGGGCATTTATCATTTGTCACAAAATAGCACTGTTAGCATCTGTCTTAGTAATCCATTGGCCATAGATATGAGCTATTTATGTTCTTGGGTTCCTAAGCTTAGGACAGTTTTTTAAATATATGCAAACTTTACAAGTGTCTATGTAGTAGGAGACTTCTGTGCCTGACTATGGGAAAGTCCTTCAGTCATTATATTACTAAAGACATAGGGTGAATCATATACCACATAGGATGATAGATAGAAGCTGGCACATAGAAGCATATACTCACATCTAAGTAAGCTAAAGCTGGCAATATTTATTCCTTCCAGGAAATGCAGTAAATGCTGAATAAGCTTTTTATTCCAACATCATTTAATGCAAGCATCAGCTGTTCAGTGTAGCAGGAGCTGACAGAGGGGAAAATATCCATGCCCAGGCTCCAACACTTGTGTCTAAAATGTTTCTATCTAGTAAATGGCAGTCTATTAAGGTTCTTCCTATACTTAATCAAAGCACTGTACAAAAAGATCTGTCCCTGTGTGAACAGCTCTCTACTCTCCTGGTGAGAGCCCAGGTCTCTAATTTTGTAGCTGGCCTAGAGTCCCTAAGCCCACACTCTGCACAGTGTGGGGTTTCTCACTCCCTGTGGTTCTCTGTAGCAACAGGAAGTAGAGGAAGAAGCAGTAGTGCCAGGCCAGCAGGCAGCAATGCTGTCAAGATTGCCTTACTCTCTTCTCTGCAAATAAGGGGCAAAATCCAATTGACACATACTGAAGTTAACAGGCAGTAACATATTTGTAGACAAATTGTCATACTGTAGATTATTCACAAAACAAATTGTTTTTGATTTGCTCTTGTAGATTGGGGGAGGGGTAACTGTCAGCAGGAACAGCTGCTCTCTTTTCCAGGGAAACAAGCATTTAATGAAAAAGTTAATTTAAAAATAATCTTATACTATTGCTAAAATTCCTTAGGGGAAATATTTAACACTGCTCAAAACTCAAAGAAACCATACTGGTTTCAATTCCTTGTAGAAACGTCATAGTTTCCTGAGGGTAAATGGAAGGTCTGTGGTTTTTGCAATCATTTGAATTTATTTTCAGTATTAAAATGCAATTTTTAAAAATTCATAATGAAATAATATAATAAAACTTAACCAAATATTTTCCCTGTAATGTCTCATTTGTCAAATACTCAATAATTTTCTTAAAATAAGACTGGACTTAATAGTTTCTGTCCTCACCCTGGACAGACCATTTTTTTTAAATAATTAAGCTACAACCATGCACTGCTGTACAGCTTCAGATCACTTGGAAGGCACTTTTCAATTGCTCATCAAGAGAACCACATGAAATGTCATCATCCTTTTTAAGACTAGAGCAAATGATGGAGAGGGCAGGTCACCAATTATAGTCACTTTCTTTATAAAAATGATATGAACCAATATCTCATTTATCTCATTATGTTATAATAAAATGTCATACACTGGGTATCTTGAACACCTGTCATTGACTGTGCACTCTCCGAGTTCTACAGTCTAGCAAGCTTGTGGTATGGGTGCCAGCAGATCCAGGTCATATGAGGCACAATATCTTGCCCTGTATGTCTCTATATCCTTTGCTGCATCCACAATGAGCAAAGAGATGCAATCCTATTGGTGTCTCAGTGTCTCTTCTTCTTTTTATTTATTTATTTTTTTTTTGCCAGTCGTGGGACTTGAACTCAGAGCTTGAGCACTGTCCTTGGACTTTTTCTCAAGGCTAGAGCTCTACCACTTGAGTCGGAGCACCACTTCCAGCTTTTTTCTATGAATGTGGTACAGAGGAATTGAACCCAGGTCTTCGTGCATGCTTGGCAAGCACTCTACCAATAGGCAAAACTCCTGGCCTCTTCCTCTTTTTAAAAGGGCATTAATACATACACCCATTTGCCACTGTAAAGTTCTATTTGCTGCACATATCACTTGGGAAAAGGATAGAGCTTCAATATAAGACAATTATGGATTGGGAAGCACAAGCATTCTTATGACAACAATGATTATAAACAATATCCTGTTACCTAATTCCAGTCTTAGGTTCCTATTTTCACTGTTCTTATATAGATTTCTATTTGTATAGATCACTAAATGAATAGTTCCAGGGCAATATAATTTTTTTAAATTTCTTTTGGTAGTAAAAGATCAGGTAGTAAATCTGACTGATTAACTTGAACTTGTTCTGTATACACTGAGAGTTAATCATCAAGTTATAAGCTTGTGTGTGTAAATTGATCATCTGCCATTAATTTTTTATAAGAAAGTCGTATTTGGGAGCATGGTTATAAATGTGTGGTATTCTGGTCATACTTTGATATCTGTCACCTAACCTAGCCTAATTTACTACTTTAAAACTAACTTTGTTTCAGGAAATCACTTTGTTTTTGCTCCTCAATATATTAGCTGTTAAAAACTCTCTTTGTTTTGTGCATTCTTTAATCAGATAAGTCAAAAATGGCAAATATAGTTACTATTTTAACATGTCTCATACTTTAGCATTGCTATTTTAAACCCATGTTTTCTCAATTTCTTTTAATCCCATTTTCCTTCATAATGCCATTATGACTGAATAATTTATTTGCAATCATTGCTCTCTATAATTTATAGTATACAGTATTTGTTGTCCTGAATTATTTAATGATTTAAAACATTGAGAATACATAGTTCTTATAATGTTTTGCTCCTAAAGTAAGGAACTTATATACCATTTAGAGATATTTCAAACATTAATTTCCTTTTACATTTCTTATTACTATCAATATTTGATCCTGAATACAGCATCTAATGATTTATTCTCTTGTTAAATAATTAGAAACACAATGCTTGTCAAAGTATGTTGGAACTCCCAGAGTTTTTCAAGTTGCTACTCTCTATTGTACATTGTGAATGCATTAAATTTTAAAGGCAAACAAATATCTCACTGTACTTCTTTATTTATATTTCCATTTATTTGGGCACTATCATGGAGTAACATTTCTCTTAAAATACACTAGTATCTTGTAATCTGTTTTATTAGCTAATTATCTAAAGCATTTATAGAGTCACTTGCCACATGCAAAATTATTTTTAATGACTAACATATGAAAAGTTAAGAAAGTAATATGACCTTCTTTCCTTCCCTTCCTCCTTCCCTCTCTGACTCCTTTCTTTTTTCCCTTACATCCTTTATTCCTCCCTCTTTCTCTCCCTCCATCCCTCTCTTTTTCCTTCCTTCCTTCCTTCCTTCCTTCCTTCCTTCCTTCCTTCCTTCCTTCTTTCATTTTAGTTTTTTTTTCCTTTTTAACTTTCTGACAGTGTTGGGGTTTTAACTCCAGACCTCATGCTTGCTTGGTTGCACGTTATCTTTTAACCTATACCTCCAGTTTTAAATTTTGCTGTTACATTTGGATATGGAATCTAATGGATTTCCTTCCCACTTTGGCTTTGAAGTATTGTCCCCAAGATTTTATTCTCCTGACTAGGTAGAATTGCAAGTATGTGCCACTGGTATTTCGCTGTCCTTCTCTTTATACTTAGTTGGCCCACAAGATTGTCTGCAGCTGCAATATTAGTACTGTCGCAAGAATTTCTTCTCTTTCACTGTGTGGTCCTAATTGAAATTCCTAAAATAAATGGAAACTGAAGAGGAAAAGCATATAGAATGCCCTATGTTCTAAAAAAACAAAGCATCTTTACATTTGACACTACAGCATGATTAAATATCAACACAATAATTTATATATTGATGCTTATGAACAGAAATGACAGAACAAATGTTCTTGAGCAGGGTATATTCTAAGGAAATAATCAGATGTAGAAACTCAAAAAATAGACTCAAATAAGATAAAATGATGAGGAAAACTAAGTTATAGTGGAGAAAGTAAACAAAGTACGATTAATACAGGAAACTTTTAGCAAGGAGATGGTATTTACAAGTAATTGTTGAATGTTTAGATTTCAAATGTTCCTTAAGTGAATATCCAGATATAGAAAAGCTCATGATCGGTTCCGAAGCAGCCCAAGTTATAGTGGGATTGTTATGTCTTGGAGAACATTGGACACAAAGCCTAATCTAAACTTCTTGCATAACAAACACATAAAATTTTGCAAAGCATGAAACCTATCAGAATGTGCTTAAGTGAGATATGATCTTATATTGTCCAACTGGGAATGAGGAAGGATTTGGAGAAGTAATTTAGGCTAAAACACTTGTGCTTTGAAATCAAATACAGCCATATGTGGGGCCTGATGCCATCTCACACAGTGATTTCTGTAATTCATGTGAGTTATTTTAGCCTCAGTTTCTCATCTGCAAACTAACTTAAATAGCTTCTACACAGTGGAGTACTGTGAGAAGCTGGGATTGTATATTGGAATCTAGTAATATTTTGTTTAACGTGATAAATGTTCAGGAAAGAATAAACCATAATGTTTTCTGTTCTTTCCCCCATTTCCTACCTTGCTACACTAGAGCTCTCTTGGGATGAGAGAGAAGTGCAAACATTTATATTGGTTCTAGATCTATCTTAATGATCTTTGAAAAATCAATGTCTTTTCTAGGCCACTGAGAGCACTTTAAAATCATAAATTTTGCCATTTTAAATCACAAATTTTCCTAAACTGGGTGAAACATCGTATTGCTTATAATTTGAATGTTCTCCATACCAGTGTAGCTTCAGGTTTTTTACTCAATAAAAGCCTTATCACTAGCCATTTATTCTCCATTTTACCATACTTAGTCTGTCATTTATTTCTCTGTAAACTGGTGTGCTTAGGAAGAGAAAAGGATTCCTTTCATAACTCCAAAAGAAGTGGATTTATTTGTCTCTGATACATGGTGAGAGATTCACAATGACTTTGAATAGCTGTGTTTGAAAAGTCTAGACAAGACTACGAATGTACACAAGACAAGTGGAGCTGAGACAGAGCATAACAAGGAAATGCAGATTTTGATACAAAGTTTTTTTTTTTCTTTTTCCATTCCTGGAACTTGAACTTAAGGCCTGGGCACTGTTCAAGTGGTAAGGCCCTGTACCACTCAAGCCACAGCACCACTTCTAGCTTTTTCTGTGTATATGTTAGCAAGATACCAAATCCAGATCTTCATACATGCGAGGCAAGCACTCTACCACTAGGCCATACTCCGGGGCATCGATAGAGTTTTACCATAACAATGTGTTCTCCAAGATTCACAGAACATTCTTCTACCCAACTAGGGACTCAGAATACTTGTTTTCCAATTCTTGCTATTCATAGTAAATGGTTACATGATCTAAGCAAAGTGATTTAACTACACTGTGTTTCAAATGTTCAACTGTCCCAGCTTGCCAGAGTGGTTTTAGTCATTTTATAAAATAACATATACAATTTCTTTAAGGGTAGTATTATGCATATGTGTACTGATTGTTGATAGTTAGACATATTTAGAGATCTACTTTTGACTGCAAGAGCCATTTGATACTGTTACCAAAGCTTACGGTTTAGTAAAATTACAAAGTTATTATGAATTCACAAGAACTAAGTTGTATTTCAGGAAAGTACAGGGGAAAAGACCAGGTGATATGGCTGTACTCAGTATGTGGCAGGATCAAGTTGGCATAAAAGACTTCACTGAAAGGAAAATTGTCAGAAAGCTTTGGGAATTAGGACAGGGTTCTGGGACAGTCTTTGAAGGTTATTTGGAAATACAGTCAAACATATTTGTACAGGGAAATAGATGTGCTCTAAAGTCCAAACAATGTATTAGTGGAAAAGTCTCAAAAATGTCTTTTTAAAAAATATTCTTCTCATTTTATACAACGAGTGTCTACTTTATGCTTTTGTCTTCCAAACAAAATAAGTTCCTGAAAACTTGGACTTTTCAGATGATCATTTGAATTGCTAAAGAGTAATAAAATTTTACATTATTCATTTAGGGTAGTCCGTGTTTCTAGTCACTCACCATAAGTACACAAGGTCAAACCAGCCCTGGACCCCTTCAGCTTTCTATTCCTTTATGACACAACTCTGGATTCACTTTTGCCCTCTTCCCTTCTCTCTCCGTTAGAGGCTATCACACTATAACAGAGCATTTCCTATTTCTTTCTAATTATGACCATCAATATAAAATATTGCACTATAATGTGTGTGCAAGAAGCCAGCTGAGTGAAACCTATGTGCATTTGCCTATAACCCTGTCACAGAGCCCTCAGAAAGAGTGTGACCTCCCAATGAAAGGCAGAAAGAATAAAGAGAGCATCTGTTTATGCTTTGTGGTATTGTACTTGCATTTACAACTTAGGAAAACAAAGAAAGAGAAAGAGGACAAAGAAGGGATAGTAGCAGAACATAGAAAAGCTATTCCCTCTTGGTTACTGATCAGAGCAGCGCAGAGATCACATGAATAAAGAAAGAAAGAAAGAAAGAAGTGAGAGTCATGGAAAGGTTCAGTCAGCTTCAAGTCAGAGCAAACGGGACAGATCCGGTTCAATGGAGGAGGGAGTAGCAGAGAAATGAAAAGTTAACAAGGTTAACCTCTACTTATTAGCCCTTCACACTTACCTCAGAACTTCTCAGCAGAGTGAACACTATAATTCCTCCACCAAACAAAATGAATATTTTGCTCCTCTAATTCAATGAAATATATTAAACAATGTTTAAAAGGTTCAAAATTGAACTCACCTAAAACACATTGTATTAAACATTAGCTTTCTACTACAGGAATATTAAGTTATAAAATTAAGTACCTAATAATATAAACTGTAAGTCTAAAATTAACCAAACTTGGTATTTCATATCTGGGCAGAAGTCACCAGAGTAGATTATAAGTTAATACTAGAACCCACACTTAAAAATTATTGAAAAAAATAAACTACACTTGGGTCCATACAAAGCATAATTGTCCTAAGATAAACAATAGAGGTAGTGATATAAAAATAAAATACAATATAAAGGCCTAACCAATGTTAAGCAATGTTTATTTCTTGAATTCTTTTACAGTTTGACTAAGTTTTCTGAAATTAATAAGCAGATATGGTTTGCATTTAAATTTTGAGTGTGGCATTGTAACACATCAGAAATCATATTGAAAGTCACATAAGTTAGCTAAACTAATTAATGTCTATTAATTTTCTTGATATCCTTCAATTCTCACCCCATCTACTTGATGATTTGTGTTATGACATTAAAATGCAGATGATTCTTCACAGTTCATATTCACAGCATTTCTGAACTTCACTTGCTTTTTGTATTCTTATTTTTAAGGATTCATGGTTAGATTAGGTAACACATGGTGACTTCCACCAGCCGGGAATACCAGCTGGTGGTGGTTGGTTGTGAAATAATCACCCAGATTTTTCTTTTGTCATCAGGAAAAACAAAGGATTAATAATATGTTTTAAAAATTGGGATTTAGAAAGGAACAATGAGCAGAGTGCTTTTAATAGGATCTTCAGAGGATTGAGGTTAAACATCACCAAAAATTTCTCATATTTACAGGTTGGCTAAACTGATTCACAATCATGAACACATTTGCTCAACAGTTACGCAAGAGAATTAACAAAGCACACAAGTGGGAGGAGATAAGGTCATGCGAACACATGGGAAGAGTGACTATGGGCATTATACTGGAACATCCCCACTAGATCACATGTCATGAGTATTTCTACAATCTTTGCTGCATGATCTTAACTAACAATATATGGACTTAGTTCCAGGAATAAACATAATAGCAATTTAATTCATATGCTACTTTATGAATAGGACAGCAAAAGCATAAGTAATTTTGGTCACAATCACAAATGAAATAAAAAGAAGAATTTGGACGAAAATTAAGTCTTCAGACTGCAGCTCCTTGTTTTTATGCTTGTTGGTAAGGAAATTGAGGACAATGATCACTTACAATAATTAGGAATGACTTGTGAATTTTATCACTCCTAAATACGAGCCCTTATTTGTACTCTTTATATACTCTTCATAAATCTGTCATACATGTGGAACTGAGTAGCCTGTATTTTCTAGTTCACAATGAAAGCATGACTTTTCTGCTGATTTTACCTTAGTTATGACCGTGCCATTGGGTCTGAGCATCTGATGGATACACATTCTACCCTTAGTGAAATTGGAGTCAAACTACTCACTGCATCCCCTATATACTTTTTTTTTGGCTAATTGGGAAAGTAATTTCCATGTGAAAATAATTTTACAGGCAGATATCTCATACCTGTGATCCTAGCTGCCACAAGAGGCTATTTTTAAGCACCAGGATTGGTTACAAAAGAAAAAGAAAGTTTTGTAAGGCCATCATTACTTTTTTTATCTTCAAGATCTTACTAAGTAACAATGCAGGCCTCAGTCCTAGTGCCTTTTTTCTTTGCATGCAACATTATAATCAAATACCACTGTGAGATATTTCTATCCAAACTGCTACCCATCACCTTATAAAAGATTATAAAATAATAAACTTGGAAATCCAGGTTAAAACAAGGATCGTCAATGAAATTCTGAATAGTAAATTCAAACTAAAAACATAAAATAATGGCACAATTATACAATGTATTAATCATAAGCAAGCCTAAAAAGCTTCATATAGTTAAAATAGGACTCCAAAAGTTACTGAGTAAACTGCAAAAGAAATCATGGGAAAGAATAACATCACTATTTACACGTGACATCCTTTTATTTGAGTGAGTAATTTTAGTATTAAACAAAAATAATACAGTTGGTTCTGTAAGTTGTGTTATGTACATGTCCTTTAGTTGAAAGTAGAGAAAAAGCAACTACTTGGTAAGTAGAAGTTAAAATGAAATAATAATGCTACCATTAATGAGGTAAAAATTACAAATGAAGCAACAAGAAATTTATAATTTTTAGCAGCAAAAATCTGACTTCATTGGCCGGGTATGTGGACTAATGGTAGAGTGTTTGCCTAGCATGCATGAAACCCTGAGTTTGATCCTTTAGTACCATATATATAGAAAAGGCTGGAAGTGATGCTGTAGCTCAAGTGGTACAGCACTAGCCTTGAGAAAACTCAAAGACAGTGCCCAGGCCCTAAGTTCAGGTGACAGTACTGACAAAAAAAAAAAGATGGACTTTAATATCTCACTGAAAAAAGAGTTATAGAATAATAATGAGGGAAAATATCAACAAGTGTACTTATGTGAAGGGTGAAGGAATAACTGCTATGTTATAATTTGACAAATCGCATCAAAGTGAAATTGGAAATTACACATAGAAAGATAATAAAGGGGACTAATAATTAATAAGTATTAATAAAGATAAAAGAAATGTTTGATTTTTTGTCATGTTAATGGAAATTACAAATGAAACCATAAAAGAATTAAAGAATAGAAGCAAATACTTAGTGAAACTACACATAATGTGGTTGAAGCAATTTAATAAGCTGTATATTTAAGTAATCATTAAAGAGAAAATAAAAATAAAGGTTTAAACTATTTCATTACATAATGCTATTACTTCACAATAATATATATTTAAATACAAAATGTGATAGCTCTGCAAGCAAGCTTTAAAATTGTGTATAAAAATTGTGAAAGAAAACTGTAATAAGAAGACCTTTAAAAGACAGACAAAAACGTAGATCCCAAACCATAATTTCCAATATACTTGTAACTAATAGCATAAATAATTAAATTTTGAAAGTTTTTTCAAAACATGTAATATAAGAAATACTTGTATAATGCAGACTTTTAGACGTCCAAGCACAAAAATAAAACTAGAACAATATATATGGATAATGGATATAAAAGGGAGTGTACAAAAATGTTTTATACTTTTAAATATTATCAACTCACTTATATTTAAAGTAGTTTAAGTATAAACTACCAGTTATAATAGTTTAATATAGCAAATAAAGATGGAATCTATTTGTTATTGCTTTGAATAAAGAAACTATTATCGTTACATGTGTCAATAGGTCAGAAAATGGAACAATTATTTTAGAGTTAAGTTTAAGAATATCTTTTAAATTAAAAACAATGAACTGTAAGATACATGTATAATGTAACATTATTCATCTTCCATGGAAAATGGAATTCTGGTAATTACTATACTGTGGACAAATCTTGAAAAATGTCTGCTGGGTGAAATGAGCTGACCACCAAAGGTTCAATTTGTGATATACTACTTTATGAAAAGTTTAAAAATAATGATTCATAGAAAAAAACGTGATAATTGATGGAAAAAAGAATTCTAGGTATTTAGGGATAGTGAGGGATATGGAGATACTCCTTAAATAGCAAGGTTATATTTAGAAGGTGAAAACCTTTTTTGGTGGTAGTTATATAACAATAAGTGAGTGATGTCTTATATTATTTGAAATCTATACAAGTTAGGAATTCAATTATGGTGAAGAAACTTATGAGGATGTTGTATAATAACACTCTCCAACTAGTTAAAACATTTGAGTATGTGTACTATGAGTGTAGAAATCCAGCTATTGGAAAATGGGAGGCTGGATTCCCTTGTTCAAGCCTCAATAACTGTAGGGAAGAAGCTGGGGTCGGGGAATGTGACACACAACTAAGGGCTGGTAATTGGTAGTAAGGTAAGACATCTGGAATCACTATATAAAGCTATTAAAGGTGTAAATAGATACAGGCCCATGTGGACACTGAGACTTCTTATTGAAACTGAAGTTGAGCAAATCCTGTGATTCAAATGTTTTCCTGCTGTGTATACACATAAACATAAATAAATAAATAAATAAATCTACCTCTAATGTAGATATAAAAATTCCATAGCTCCTTTATCCAGAATGTTGAAGACTAGAAGCAATAAAAGTACAAATGTTATTATGCATTATATACTTATGTATCATATAATTAGCTCATAAAATAAGAATCATTAATTAATATTACAATACACAGTGATAAAGGAAACTTCTGGTTCAGGAAACATGCAACTAAAAAAAAGTCAGACACTGTAGTTTGTCATGGAAAAATTTAAAAAGTAAATGGAACTTATTGATGTAGTTGAACAGAACAAGAAAAAGAGACTCTTGACCTATTAGTTTTGTATCCACCTTGATCTATCTATCTATCTATCTATCTATCTATCTATCTATCTATACATATCTTAGATAGGTTCAATTAAAAAAATAGCCTGAGCCAGAATCCATTATTTCATGTCTGTAATCTCAGCTACTCAGAAGGCTAAATTTCAGGATCATGGTTCAAATTGAGTCCAGGAAGTAAAGTCTGAGATTTATCATCTTATCACCTTAAATCGCCAAAAGAGAGAGAGAGAGAGAGAGAGAGAGAGAGAGACAGAGAGAGAGAGAGAGAGAGAGAGAGAGAGAGAGAGAGAGAGAGAGAGAGAGAGAGAGAGAGAGAGAGAGACAGAGAGAGACAGAGAGAGACAGAGACAGAGACAGAGAGACAGAGAGAGAGAGAGAGAGGAAAAGAAATGGAAATGGAACCGTACCTCAAGTGGCAGAGTGCCAGGCTTGACTAACAAGATAAGGGGCGGTGCCCTAAGCTCTGAGTTCAAATCTTAAGACAGAAAGAAAAAAAAAAGATAGTATGGTTTTGGTGCTTATTTCAGCTTTGTTTTCTTGAACAGTACTCCACCAGTGGCTCAAACCTACAATCCCAGCCACCCAGAAGGCTGATATCTGAGGATCGGTGTTAGAAGAAAGCATGGCCAGCAAAGACCAGAGACTGATTTAGAATTAAGTGCAAGAAAAAAAAAAAAAAAAGGTCCAGAAGTGGAGCTGTGGCTCAAGTGATCAAGTGATAGACCTCTAGGCTTGAACACAAATGCTCAAGAGGGCTGGGTGCAATGGTTGGCCTCTGAAATTCTAACTACTCAGGAGGCTTTGAAAGAAGCCTAGTGACTAATTTCCATTCTTTTTTATTAATATTTCAAGGAGCATGTTAGAATGGAAAGTGCAACGTTCTCTTCCCAAGAAGGAGAGTGGTTAATAAGTGCCACCACCTGAGTAAGCCTGTTGATTTCCTACATAATTATAATGACCCTTTGAGGGTAAGAAACTGTTGGCAACTAAGGAAATATACCCAACTCTGTGTCTCATAGTAGTTTTTATGAGATAGTCACATATATCATTTAGAAGTAAGTTCACCATTATTACAAATAATGATGGACAGCCATTCTTGGCTTGTGACAATGGAGTGTTTCAGAAAATCCTAAGAGACTACCATACAATGGGTCTTCGCGGGCAAAGCATAATGCTGGACAAGCATAGATATTTCTCACAACATAAAAATACTTCACTCGTTTTTTTCCATATATTTTTATTGTGATTAATAGAAGGGTTACATTATATTCACCAGATAGAAGGTGCATTACTTCATATACATAGATACCATTTCTCATGTCTTGGTCCCCATTTCCCTCCCCCCACCCCTGCCCCTCATCTTGTTTTCCCTCCAAAAATACTTCATTCTTATGGCAAGTTCATTAAAAAGATATTCTTGTAATTGAAGATAGAAAATTATAGAACAAGTTCAGAAAACAGAGAAATGGTTTGGAAAATTAGAGAACTTTAAAAGGAGGGGAAAATGTAAATAGCGGTAATTTGCTATTTTAACATTATTACAGTTTTAAGATCATGTCCTTCTAATATGTCATAGTGAATAAACATGTATATACTAAGAACCTAAAACTTCCATTAGGAGGCAGTAAAACATAATACTCCAGACATTTTGTTAAAGAGTTAGGATACCTAGTTGTTCTAAATTCTAATTTGTATCCTTTCTAACCATGTGACTTGGCTAAGGAAAGTTGTTTAATATCTCCAAGCACTAATACCTAGGCATATAAACAGTTTTACTTTATTTGATAAATTTGATACTAAGTTGACAAAGGAAAGTACACAGCACATGATATTTAATAACTGTTAGTCATAACTTTATTTTATTTCAATCTTCTTGTTACCACATTAATTTTCAAATTAAATCCTCTTCTGATTTATTATAAAGTTAGATGGAATAATCCTGTGAGTTCTTCCAAGCAAAAGAGATTTAGAAAATATATTTTTTGAAATAATTTCTACCTATATCTAAAAATGCTACAAATTGTGGTCAAAAATCCCACAATGGACTTGTAGGACTCCTTTTTGTGGTTAATTATGTTTTTGCCTGGTTGTATATGTTCTTCAAATCATTGCAAATTTAGTCAGTTATTAATTTTATAGCTAAAAATAGATGTATACCATATAGTAATAACATTGGTATAATAAATTGTCTGTTATGCATGTATGAAAATAAAGATAAATATGTATTTCTAAAAGAGATACATATGATTAGAAGAGTAGAAAACTACTTGGAGACAAATACAATTTACACATTCAAAAACTTATTGGAAATAAAAAAGAAATATTTATCACAAAGTTACACATTAATAGAAAACTCCTTTCTGTGTGTAATTAGAATTTTGGAGCACTTAGTATTGGAACTTTTGCTATTGAATTTTAAGAATAGAATTTTTCATTCCAATGAAACACAAGGTTGGCTTGAAAATATGTTTGATGTTTCACAGTTTCTTACTTTACATTACCAAACCCCAAAAATAAAATAAAATATTTTATGGTGTTTTTTGAGTACATGTTAATTTTTACTCGTTTTAAATTATTTTATTTCCTAAATGCATACAGTTGCCATAAATACCAGCTAAATTCATTTCTCATCTGCAGCATATAGTTCTCTTGTCTTCTTTGTTATTGAAGTTAGCCATGTTTGCTCTTAAGATTATTTTAAGACAGTTTGTAAATATTTAGTTGTAATATATTAATTTGAGAGGAAAATATTCTTCATCACAGAAATTAAAATGTGTGTAAATTTTTATAAAATGTTAGACTAATCTGGATAGATTTACTTGTTCTTTGTTCCTTTACTTCGCCTTTACACAAATAGTAAAAATCACTCAGTGTTTCTACACTGTCTCCAAAGGTAAAATTTCATTCTAAAGAATCTAAATTAGGATGCAGGATAATATAATAATTACATAGTTCAAAATCATCTGAGAAATATAAATATTATTGCTAATTATTCAGATTATTTATTTGTGTATTTGATATTTACTATTGTTTTTGTTTTTAGAGAAGACCACAGGGAGATAGTGTCAGCTCTGGAACAGGGAAAGTCTATGTTATTTTCTCAACTTGTGTACCGGCTATTATAAAATTAAGTAATTAAAACATGAATCAGTTAAAAAGTTTAAGGTAATTTCCAACAGTGGTGGTGTTTTTTGTTTTCGTTTTTGTTTTTAATGAGATAAAATCAAATTAAGTGGGAATGGAAAACGGAAGTGCGCGGGTTGGGCTGAGATTTAAGAATCAAGAGTATCCTGCTTGCTGAAGTTTCTGATTAATATGTGTTCGATACAAGGAACAGGGTCTGCAACAGAAAATGATCAGAAAGAGTTTAGAAAGTCAGAGGTTATTATAAACTGAGTTACCTAGAACAAAGTTGAATAATCGTTGTTGAATTTCAGCATTTCATACTAAGTAGACTTTTCCCATTTAAAAAGCTCATTTTTCTCATCTGAAAATAGATTGCATTACAACAGCAATAACAAAGTAATTCTCTTAATGGGGCCCTGGAGGTAATAAAGGGAAGTACACTTTGGAGCTCAGGTTGGAGATCATCCCACAGGTAAGTTCATAGTTGATTAGTACCCTGGCTAAGTTGAATATCAAAATTTTGAGAGGTTCAAGATAATCAAATATGACTTCTAGCTTCAGGATCTGCTGAGGTGAGGTGCAGTATGCCACCATGTTTTGAAGCTGGAAGATATAGTTATCCCTGGATCGACAATTCTTGTCCATGTTTTATTTGACCTTTACTTTCTTCCAGTTTTTTCCTTTTTTTATGGGTCACAGGGCTTGAACTCTGGGCCTGGGCGCTGGCCCTGAGCTCTTAAGTTCAAGGCTACTGCCCTATTCCTGAGTCACAGTGCCACTTCCCATTTTCTAGTGGTTAATTGGAGATAAGAGTCTCACAGTCTTTAGTGCCTGGGCTGGCATCAGATCTCAGCCTCCTGAGTAGCTGGGATTACAGGCATGAGCCACCATACCTGGCTTTGACCTTTTCTTTCTACTGCATACATTGATACTGTTTTGACCAGATTACTGTGCTCAGATTCTGAGTCTATTAAGCATTATCTAAATAAAAAGCATAAAAACAAACCAATCAATGCCTTTTCCCTTTCTTCCTTTTGTGACTGAATGTAAGGCATGTCTACCACTTGGATTTTCCGTGGCTTCATTATGAATCATCTAAAAACAATGATGGCAATGATTAATTTTTCTCACACAACTATGATTTTGCAGGGACTGACAGGAATGTTTTTTTTTTCTGTTTGATGAAGCATCAGCTGACAAACTGATAGGAATGAGACTCCTTTCTGGCTAGCTTATACACATACTCGGAGAATTTGCATTGGCTAGCCAGCTGGGTATGTGGTCAGGGTTTCATCTAGGGGCCTGTCTATGTGGGGCCCCTCCCTGTACTGTATTGTACTACCTCAAAACCCATAGCCCAATTAAACCAGTATTCTAAGGGGCTTGTATGGAACCAATTAAACTCATGAATTACCTTTTAAGTTCTCACATATTCTTGTAATAGTCTACTGGCCAGATGAGTTACTGACTCAAAGAATCTTACACTCTTGGAATCACACCACTTGTGAGGAATAGTAAGTAAGTTACTGTTGTCCCTAATCTACTGCATCTTACCATAATATATCAACATTGCTATAAAGAAACAAATAAGTAAAAAATACATACATATCTTTACCTATTCTGTCTTTGCACTAATTTCTATTAAGACCACTTCCAATGAACTTTGCATACAGGCTAATAAGTATGTCTATCATTCAATTAAGATTTTGAAAGGAATTTAAGTACTACCTAGATAAACTAACACTCATTTTCAAATAATTATGACAGCCCACCATTCAAGTTGAATTTCCATTACAGTGATTCAATGCTAGAAAACACATTGAACTGCCAAATAATGTTCAGTTGAGTTGTGTCCTCAGATAACATTTTTCTAATTGCAGTTCTTGGTTTAGAGAGCAGCAATTAGAAAATTACATATGCCAAGAAAAAGAAGCCCAGAAAAGGCCTTGAGATTCTGGCTCGCTATTGTTAATGAAGGCACACAATCTGTCTTTACTTATTAGGGTTTTTAAGCTGAGAACAGCTGAAAAGTAAGGCCCATTTAAAATGAAATTATAGAATGGCAGAAAAGTCTTTGATAAATAGATTTGAAAGAGTGGTATTTTTCACCTGTTCATGTGGTGCACATCTGTGGTTTTCTGGCAATTCATATTTCCACTCTAAAGCAACTTTCTAGTTCAAAGACTCATCCTCTCTTGTATCTGTTTCTTTGAAGTATTCCCTTGGATCTCCTAAACTATGGGTAGACAAATGATTTTGGCGTGTGGGATATAGATCATTACAAATTGAGTCCCAATATTCAATATTTTATCATCTGGTCTGTCACTACCTGCTTATAGATTTAACCACATTATGTGACCACTACAACTTACAGTTCTGAGCAGAAATGCCAACTTCAGAGAAAGAACAAAAAAGATTTCCTGTAACATGAGTCTTTGCACACAAATTTTCACATGAAAAGAAATGAAATAAAGATGATGATTAACTGATGACAATTATAGATAATAGACAATAGGGGAGGCAAGCATGCTGGGAAAGAAAGTTTCTCAGATATGCTTAATGAAAGTGATTATAGCAACTAATTATGTAGATTGTCAGTCATGAAATGCAATGTGTTCTGTGGAATTTGGTTTTAGAAATGTAGTTAAAATCCCTCTTAGTTGAAATCACAATGAAATAAGTTTAAATGGTCATTGTTATAGCACTTAAAACAAATACCCTATGAAAGGTAAGATAAGGAGAATCATTACAAACACTTCAATCACAACTGAAGCTGGAAGAAATTGAGCCCCCATCACATTCAGGAAGAAGCACTTGGCAGTCAGTGTTTCTGGATTTGGGAAACTGTTCTTATTACTCTCTGTTAACGATACTGATTCTATCCTGACTTGTATGTATGTGAAATTGTAAGATATTTCAAGGTATCATATTTTTGCACAATGAGTTTATAGAGTTCAATTTTGTGTGCTTGTTTTTTTCAAAACTAATATTCAGAATATTTTTCCAAAATTATATTAAACATTCATGTTTTATAGAGAGGTCACAAACACTGAAGAGAACTGGAGTGCTGTAATAAGGAAAGAATGACACAAACACAGGCAATTAAGTATTCCTTGCATAGAGACAGGGAAGGATTGAACACTGATCTTCCTCTTATGAATAACAGGCACAATAGTTCTCATTTATTGTATAAGATAGGTCACTCAGAAAACCAATGATGTTCAAGTAAGTTCCTGATTGTATTTTATGTAATAACATGCCTTTTTAATGCACCAGCATAATGATGGATAGCTCCCCATATTTTGGGAAAGAAAAGGTATGTACATATCTTGTCTTTGAGGTAGGAAATTATCTGTTTTGTGTTTAGTATCCCTATAAACTTCCTATTTTACATACTTGTACATTGAACTAAATTGTTTTACCTTAGTAAGGACTTTATAAGCCTGATTCTAAAAAGAACCACTTGTCCTTTTTATATTTTCAAATTTTATATACAAATACATACTTATTTCCAAAATAAAACTGTAAAGTCTTCAAGTTGATTCTAGTTTGTATATTTTAGTTATATTTCACTTGAAAATCACAAAATTAATCAGTCACAAATGTCATAATATTTGATAATATAATGATCAATATTATATCTCAATAATTTTATATTATTCATAAAATAAAGATATATCATTATTTAAATGCACAGTGTATTGCTTGATTTTTTTTATTTTTTTATTGAAACATTGTCTCCAGAAATGTAGAAGATGGCCTTGTGAAGTACTAGAAGTTTAGTGGTCCAAGAACATATAATTTATAAATATTAGTCACGATTTGAACTTACAAAACCTAAACACAACATTTACTATTTGAACCTGTTAACCTGGCTCTGGCTAAAGTTTTATTTGCTTTTTTTTTTTTTGCCAGGCCTGGGCTTGAGCTCAGGGCCTGAGCACTGTCCTTGGACTTTCTCAAGGCTAGAGCTCTACCACTTGAGCCTCAGCACCACTTCTGGCTTTTTTCTATATATGTGGTACCATGGAATCGAACCCAGGTCTTCGTGCATGCTAGGCAAGCACTTTAACCACTAGGCCAAACTTCCGGCCCTCTGGCTAAAGTTTTATGTGCCATTTTTCACACTCAACCATAAACCACCGAAAAGAATTTGCTTGTCACCTTGGCTGGGAAAGCTGCTGTTCTATATATAACTCATGCACACCACAACTTGTTAGACAGAACATACATCGCAGTGTCTCAAGAAAGTCCCAGACAAAGGCTGCAGACTACTTGGTCACTCACACTTTTAAGTGCATTTGTATTATTAAAAGAGATGTTTCCATTGTTAAGTGGTTTTATTGGAGACTTTGAGAATACATTTTTTTAGGCCTTCTCATTCTAAGGAAGGAAAGATGAGAGAAACATCAAGATGTTTTTCCCTTCCCTGACTCATTGTATGACTTTTCCAACCCAGATCTTTTTCTCCTTCTTGACCTCCTATCTTCTTCGTCATCCTCCTTTCACTTGCTCCTAGGCAACAAAAAACTAAATTCTTTTGTTGAGGGCTCAAAGATAAGTGAATACACTCATTAGTGATGCTGATATTCGCCTAGCAGAAAAAAGACACCAGGAAAGTTGGAGTTTCTGTCTTATGTTTACACCATGATGGTAGGTTACTAAAAGCTTTCCTTTCAGTTTTGATGTGTTTCATGGGATCCTCTGACAGGTGGTGGCTGAACTCTCACACAACTCAGCTGAACAACCAACAGAAATTGTAATATTTACTGCTGCGTTGGAGTCAGATTTGAGTTGCAGAAAAATCATTAGCCCTATTGTGGAAAAATGAATGGAGCAAAATGTGACTAGTCTGTCCTGAGGTCTAAGTGGAAAGTACTCTCACATATTAACCTAGAGAATGAGGATGGAGCAAACTAGAAGTGTCAGTGAAACACTGAAGAGGAGAGGAGAATCAGAAGGATGATGTGTTTGTCAAGTATGTATTGTAAGATGAATTTCTTCTCTCATAAGCCATATGTTGAAGCTTTAACTCCTAATAATTTAGAATGCAACTAAACTGGGACTTGAGTCCTTAACGAGATGATTCAAGTAAGACCACTTCCTGATTCACTGCAATTGTTAGTTTCAAAGAAGGACATTTACACAGGTACTGGGAGAAAACATTGTGAAGATTCATAAAGATTCATGTGTATATATGCAAGATGATAGAAACCTCACATTACAGTTAATCCCACTAAATCCTTGATCTTGGATTTCTACCATTGAATATTGTGAGAAAATTATTTTTTCTGATTATGCAACCAGACATGTGGCTTTTTATATTAGGAAACTAGGAATAGGTAATGTTTTGTAGTTCATTTAAGAAAATATGATTGATTGATCTATGTGTATAGAAGTTGGGACTGAAAGACTTCTCTTAATTATTATCTTTGAGTATTGTGCAAAAGGGTTTCAATTCAAATATCAATTTGTGAGTACAGTAGGTCTTACATATGCATATGACCTTATTTTATATATCTGCATTATATACATGTCATATATATGTATATATAATTCAGATCTTACTTCTACATATTAGGAAATGGAAGAGCCAAGACAAACTAGGATGTCAAAAAAAGTAAAATTCACTACTTTAGGGGAACATGAGTCTGAATAATAATTTGGAACATCAATGCACAGGTGATGCAAAGATCCATAGAAGCTAGAACACAAAAAATTAGTGCTGTTATAAGCAAAATCTGTTCTGGAATCTCTAGTATGTGATGGTAAGTTCCCATTCTTACTTATAAAACGGTAAATTCATAATGTAAAATTTCTTTTTTCATTTAGAATTCTTTTTTTTTTTTGGCTAGTCCTGGGCTTGAGCTCAGGGCCTGAGCACTGTCCTTGGATTTTCTCAAGGGTAGAGCTCTACCACTTGAGCCTCAGCACCACTTCCGGCTTTTTTCTATGTATGTGGTACCGAGGAATCGAACCCGGGTCTTCATGCATGCTAGGCAAGCACTTTAACCACTAGGCCACACTCCCGGCCATCATTTAGAATTCTTTTAAACATGTATAGTGGGATAAACATGATGTACATGTATAAAATGGACCAGATAGTTTGAAAGGATAGATGGTATTGGGACAGATATGGGTAAGAAGGTGGAAAGGGTAATCTTAAGATACCTCTACAAATAAAGTAATGTGTTGTATTGAAATCACTTTATACAAGTACTTAACAGTAATAATAATCTAGAAAAGAATCTCCTAAAAGGTGTAGTGGACAAAGTGACCTCTTTTATTTTAATTGATGGGCTTATTTTTCCCTCTCTAGTTTGAGAAACAAGCCTTTTATTAATTCTGTGCTCAAATTTAATTTCAGAAACACTTGACTGTATTGTAATCATCTCTGATGAGTTAATATTTTATTTTCTTGTGATGACAGATTTTGAGAAGTGGATATACATTTTTCAGAGGACACAACTGAAATATTTAACTTCAAGAATTAGTATATAGGGGCCGGGAGTTTGGCCTAGTGGTTAAAGTGCTTGCCTAGCATGCATGAAGACCTGGGTTCGATTCCTCGGTACCACATACATAGATAAAAGCCAGAAGTGGTGCTGAGGCTCAAGTGGTAGAGCTCTAGCCTTGAGAAAGTCCAAGGACAGTGCTCAGGCCCTGAGCTCAAGCCCAGGACTGGCAAAAAAAAAAAAAAAGAATTAGTATATAAAGTGCAGGCACATTTTGCTAAGTTCTTTCTTGAAGTCTGTGAAAACCACCATGCATTCCTGTTTACTTTATTAACTTACAAAATCAGGCATTGCAATTGACAATGTAGAAATACATACTCAGCAATGGTAGAGCCTTTTCAGAATTAGCATCTCCAAAAGTCTACAACTTTTCAAGTTTTTGGAGTGCTGCTTAAAAATATCAAACTGCAAAAGATGCACTTCCAGAAATTATAAGTAATTTGTGCATCAAACAATATGTACAATAGTACTATACAGTAAATTGGAGCAGCTGCCTTTGCCTACCATTACAGCTGGTTGTAAAGTATATAATTTATGTTTTCTGCAGTAGAGAGTGGGAAGGTTTTTAAAAAAAACTGTGTTCAGTTTTATAAAAAGCCTTTTCCTGTTTTATTTTTTAACCATTGTAAGCTCAAAAGGAGTAGTAGTTTGACATTATATTTAGTGTTACCCATTTATATTGTGCTTGAAGGATCTATCAAAATACATTGTCTATGTCCATCCCTAGAAGTGGATTTAAGCATTTGTGTAGCTGTGTGTTTTTTTTTTAAGTATGACTTCATTTTCTGTTATAGAAGGCATTGGTAAGGAAATACAAAAGAATATTTGATAGCAAATAAGTAGCTCTAAAATTCAGTAAATTACAGGTATTGCTCTCAAAAGTAAAAGAAAGAATGCCTCCTATTGATGAACTCTGAACAAGCTTTTGAATGGTTCTATTGCCATTTCTTTTGTTATTTCCCAGAGCAGTGTATATTTTAGTTGATAGCAAGTAAACAATATGAAGTATATTTACACATTAATCATTGGCTTCCAGTGTGTATAATGAAATCACTCAAAATGTAGGAAGCAATATATATGTGTATATATATATATATTGCCTGTTTAGAAGAATAATATCTGAAAACTTTGGATGTGAGGGAAGAAAGTTTTATAGAGATAGTATATCTTGCACATATGGTTTGAAAAACCAAAAGACATGCATGAACTGAAGGTTTGAACCACACTACATGGATGTAATTTCAATTTGCAGTCTTCCAAATTCAGATTTTGCCATATAATGGCCAATAGAATAACACTGAGAAATGAGGTCTTAGAGATTATCAGGGTAAGTAAACAGAAGAAAAGTCAAAGCTCTTAGAAGCTTTTCAGGGTCAGACTCATTTGCACTTCTAATTTACACCATTTGGGGGCATTGTTCCTTCCCATTAGAAGAGACAGCAACAGCCATTTGGAAACAGTAACTAACATTCAAGGGAAAAAAGCAAAAGCAAACAAACACTGGACCTGACCCACCTTGAGCTTGGATTTCCACCTCTCTTGCAATGTGAGAAATTAAATTTGTTTGTTATAAATTATGTAACATGTTACAGCAGCACAAAGAAACCAAAATGATGGAATTTCTACTATGGGAATATTAGGAATTAAAGTCTTTGGTAAGTGATTATGTATATCATACAGATGGAGTGTTCACAAATCAGAGTAAGGGATTTAATAAGGAAGTATTTAGTAAGGAAGACTAACAGTGGCCTACTTGCTTCTTCAACAGCAGAAAACAAAGCACAAAAACACCACCTTAAAACCTAAGGATGTGAAGAATGATTGTTGTCCTTAATGTACTATGTTTTCTCTCATCTCCTTTGCTGTCCCTTGGGTATCTCATATTGTTACAGTATTTCACTTTGTTATCTGATATATTGAATTTATTTGTATTAGGTTATTTGAAATTTGATAGGGAAAGGGGGAAAACCAAGACGGGGAGGAGTGGGTGGTGGTGGGGGGGGAGGGTAATGGGTACCAAGACATGTGAAAGGGTATCAATGTATGTGAATGAATGCACCTTCTATCTGGCAAATAGCATGTAACCCTTTTATTAATTACAAAAAAAAAAAAAAACCTAGGGATGTCTGGTGCCTTCCAGACATCGAATTTTCTGGAAACAAGATTGTCAACTAGAATAATGAAAAAAGTTATATTTCTTTTAAAAAATCATTCAATGTAAAATACATTGTTATGCCACACTGGTGATACAGCAACAATATCTACACCTTTTTGGAATGGCAAAAATGTAACACACTTTAATGTCAAATTCTGAAGTGGCTACGAATTGGCAGAAGTATACACTGCTGTTCTGAACAAAACATGGTATAATCACTGCAAAGAAGTTTGAGGTTTTCTTAGAAAGTTAACTACACCCCAGCCACAATATCTAGCAATTGGCTTCTGTGGAAATTGGTCAAAGAAACTGAAAACCTATGACTCCACACAACTTTCATTCTATGTTCAATTGCAATTTTATTTATTCTGACTAAGATATAGAAGCAACTGAAGGGTGATTTGGCACATGAAGGGAGAGATGGTGGTACATCCATACAGGTGAATGCTTTTCAGTGGTAAAAAGAAAGAAAAAGAAGGTAAGAAAGAAAGGAAAGAGAGAGAGAGAGAGAGAGGAAGGAAGGAGGGAAAGAGGGAAAGAGAGGGAGGGAGGGAAGGAAATAAGAAAGAAAAATATCTTTATTATGAGACTTGAGAAAAGCGAATGCCTACTATTAAGTGAAAAATTACATTCTGAAATGGAAATGAATAACTATTGAATAACTCTAAATATATGATTTCATAATAAATGTATACCTATGGCTTTATTAAAAAGATCAGTGCTTGCCAAGAGTTGAGTGGATGTTAAATAAGAATATCTCAGGATCTCATTCTGTATGCTACTATAATAATGAATGTGTGACTTTGAGGCATTTCCAAACCCATGTAATAGAGTGATTATAATGTATCAGTATAGGTTCATGAGTTGTAACAAATATGCCACTGACAAATGTGCATTTAAACCTGCTAAGAGAAGCTATGCATGTGTTGAACATAAGAGGTAAAAAGGAATTATGGGTATGTGTGTATATGTGCACTTGCATGTGCACAGGCATCCGCACGGGTATGGTTTCTGATTTTTAGATGAAATTTAACATGGTCAAGTTTTAGTAAATTTCACATTTTAGTTATAAATATGTATATGTGTTATTCACCTTATTCAACTAATTATTATGCAGCAGAAGTACAGACAAATCAGTTCTCAATAAATTAAATCCCATAATTAATGATGATTCGAGTGATATGACACATGATTGATTTATATTTTATAAAAATGATTACATCCTCTGAATTTAGTATGACCTTTAATATGAATATGCATCTCTTGAAAATAAAATGCAAATATCTACAATCATGATCACATGTAGAAATGTCAGTAATGAAGAAGTGTACTCCGAAGAGTTGAAAAATTACTCATACCTAGTGACATCTTAGCTACAATAGCTCCATTACCATCAGAATGTTATGTTGCAATGCATTTCTCTCATATTTGTGAGATGCTGGTATCAATAAATCTAGTGCAAGGTCAATGACATGAAACTACAGCATATATCATTATGAATGAATTTACACACTATGTAATAGTAATGATAATAACTAACTAACTATGGCTGATGTAGTAAATCTAGTATACATGTTATTTTTAGATTGCTGTGCTTTCCTACTAACAAAGAAAAAGGTTATTCCAAACCTGTCTTGTTATTTTAGAAGCAGCCTTATCTGCATTTGCTCAGCCTTATACACGTGTTGTTAGCTCTTTGTATGATATCATTTCCTCTTCTGCTTGATTTAGTTTGTTCATCATAGTCTCCAGCACACAAAAGGCATTATTATATTACCAGTAAGTCATATACAAAGGGCCTGAGCTGAAAGTTAAATGAAAAAATCATCAAGGAATATGAAGTGGAAAATCAGTGACAGTTATTGCTTGCCCCTTTGACACATCCCATTCTGAATAACTTTGCCATAGAACAGCAAGAATGATGTGGAGTTTGTTGGTGCTTCATTGATGCACCCCAAAATGGTAACAATTAGGAAAGTTCCACTATCAGCTATAAATAAACATTTATGTTGGGATTTGGAAATCAGACACAAAATTATATTCTTCACTACTGCTACAGTGTTCAAGATCAAAACAAAATGTTCATCATGTTCAAAGAAATGGGAGGACCAGCTATGAAAGTGAGATGGTTGCTATCCTTTTGTGGCGCAGATAATGTGACATTAAGGAATAAGTCAGTGCTACTGTGCAGATATCTGAGATTTGGAACTCCCTGATGGGTTGTTTGTGTAGGAAATCACCTGATAAAACCAGTGTTTAATGCAGATGAAATCTCCCTATTATGAAAAAAAATGCCTCAAGTGACATTCATTTCATAAGGACAGTGATTTATTGTTGGGATTCAAACTTTTATAGTCAGGATAATTGTCTTCCTTAAGGAAAATATTACAGGCTAACAAATTAAATTCCCTTGTGACCAAGCATAATGAAACACCTACATCCTTTATTTCTTAAATATTCAGTCATATATGAGTGATTACAGCATAATAAAACCTACCATAGGATATTTGAAAAAGACAGAAGTAGAGAAGGGAGGTATTTAGAATATGCTGCAGAAAGTGAATGTATCTACAATGTATATATGGAAATAAAATGAAATCTCATATTACAAGGTGTGCTAATACACAGATGAAAAAATAATTACCTTTATGCTTTTCTATGCGTAGATATTTAGTAGTAAGTTTGGCAAAAGCTTTTAAAATGAAAAATAACTATCAAAATATTTATATCATGTTAAATGGAAAGGCAAGAAGACAAAATTGTTCATATCTCAAGTGGATATTGACAAAACACACAAGGTGGTTTATTAAAGAAATGCAATATCCATCAGTAAGAATATGCAAAAAAGCATATTTACTAAAATTTCATATCCCAAATGTGTATACCAAATGATGCGTTAAACAATTTGTATATGTAGTAAATACTAATATTTATAAATAGAGAAAAATGAATATCATGTTATGTGTAATTTATATGTGTAAAGGAAATCAAACACCTTTAAGAGGCCTAGATATTAAGATTTTTTATTTTTTTAATTTTTTATTGCAATTAATAGAAGAGTTACATTATATTGTCCAGAGAGAAGGTGCATTACTTCACAAACATTGATACCCTGTCTCATGTTTTGGTCCCCATTTCCCTCCCCACTTCCTCTCATCTTGTTTTCCCCCTTCTCTATCCTATTTCAAATAAACATATATACAATATATCAGATAACAAGGTAAGATTCTGTAATAATATGAGATAACCAAAGGACAGCAAAAGAGAAGAGAAGTAACATGTACCTTAAGAATAACAATCACACATTATATGGCTCTTGTTTCTATATCCTGGAGGTCTTAAGGAGATATTGTAAATAGAAAGAGAACACTTCCTGTGATGTCTGTCATTACAAGAATATATTCATGTATAAACCATGTGTAAAGTATTTTACTTTAATGCAGAAAGTATAAAGTTGTGAAGCAACTCATTTTTCTTCTAAGATGCCCTCTTGGATTACAATATCAGGAAATTATAGAAGAGCTTTTTGGAGAATGATAAACCTTTCAAAAATGTTACGTTGTTTTGATTATGCACATCTTCCTTTTGAATTAGGAAACACTTAAAAGTTTGATCCACAAACTTGGATCTTTTGATGAGGATGAGAAGGGTGAAACAAATCAAGATTGTTATTGAACTGACAAACATTTTACATAAAAATATTGATGAGGGTGATATTAAAGAGCACTTGCAGGTATATCCTGCAGTTTTGTCTAACTAGGAGTTCTTAGAACTGGAACTGAGGCCAATAGCTAGTCATGAACAAGAGAAAAGGACACTAAGAGAGAAAAAAAAAGAAAGACAAGATAAATCCCAAGAAAATTCACAACTTATACTTAGCAAAAGGATTTATAGCCTTCAACAAGTGAATTCAGACATTTAGAAACTTAGTAGTCCCCCCAGCCCCAAACCAATATTTTTTTTGAATGGGAAGAAATATTAGCATTATATTAATTGCTCACCACAATACCTATTATTAAAAAAAGTAAAACAACTCCAGCCAACTAGCATGGATATGTTTTTCTGAAAGAGTAAACTTCCAAAAGGCATATCTCAATGAGGCCCTTCCCCTGGTATCATCAGAGTGATGATAGTCTACACATGTCACTGTGTTTGAAGAGGCAACACAACAACAAGATGTACAAATTGAAATGGTTGTATTAATAATCCTGGCTTTACATAGGTCTAGAACAAAATATTCTACCTTCAATTTAAAAAAAGTGCCAGCAATAAAATATAAAATATCCTTATCATAGAATAAGGATATAAGAGGAAATAGCTTTATGAATACACACACACACACACACACACACACACACACACACACACACACACACACATACAGTGGTGGCTTATGTCTGTAATCCTAGCTACTCATGATGCTGAGATTTGAGAATTATGGTTTGAAGCCATCCTAAACTGAAAATTTTATGATATTCTTTTTTCCCCATCATTTTCCCCATATATTTTTATTGTAATTAATAGAAGGGTTACATTATATTCACCAGACAGAAGGTGTATTACTTCACAAACATTGATACTCTTTCTCATGTCTTGGTCCCCATTTCCCTCCCCCCATACCCGCTCCCCTTTAATCAACAAAATACTAGAAGTGGAGGTGTGGCTGAAATGGTAGTGTTAGATTTAGGCAGAAAAGTTCACAGCACTCAGTCCTAGTTTCTGAGTTCAAGCCTCAAGACTGGTATAAAAATTGCTTTGAGTTTTATTACTGCAACTTCAAACAATTTAAAATGTTTACAAAGTAAAATATTTTAGTAATCTAAAGTTAATTTGTTATTGGAAAAAAGAAAACTATTCCACAATAGTGTCTTGTACTCACCACACACTCAAAGCAAATTTCCATCTTTATGCAATTCTAATAGTGGAAAATATCTATCATATAAATGTCTTTTTGTTATTGTTGTTGTTATTCCTTTTACTGGAGAATGCATATAGAACATTACAACCTAAGTGGAATTCTCTAAATATTTGCCTGTGGGTGTTAATAGGGAGAAAGTTCTGGCCTACTATGGAATAGGAGAAGATAATTTGGGGGTAGGATAGATACAAGGAAAGGATATGCCTCTTCAGAAATGCTACCTCTTATAAGACTATTCTCCAGTACTAATTAAGACTAGAGAGAGGGAGGAGAAACTTAGGTGGTCAATACACTATTTACCTGAGCTTACTAGGTAATAACAGTAAATATAGGGGGCTGGGAGTTTGGCCTAGTGGTAGAGTACTTGCCTAGCATGCACGAAGACCCGGGTTGGATTCCTTGGTACCACAAGTATAGAAAAAAGCTAGAAGTGGTGCTGAGGCTCAAGTGGTAGAGCTCTAGTCTTGAAAAAGTTCAAGCACAGGGCTCAGGCCCTGAGCTAAAGCCCAGGACTGGCAAAAAAAAAAAAAAAAAAAAGTAAATATAGAAGGATTCAGAAAAATCAAAGATTTTGTAAAATAAATCCCTAGAAAATGCTGTACTCCATTTTCTGGGTACTTACTTTAATTATGAAATTTGTGCATTTAAATAAATTTGCTCACATTTATTCTATTCATTATTCTACACACACACACACACACACACACACACACACACACCTCAGGTTTGAAAATATTCTGATCATTAGGAAGGATCTTGGAATACAATTTCCTTTTCAACTTCAAGAAAGCTCAGGTTTTTTAAATAGCAGAAAATAAAATTCTTGTCCAGGTTTTATCTTTTTAAATTGTTCTTTACATCTCTCTTCATTTGCTAATATAAGCAGGTTGTTTTTTTGAGTCTGCTTTCTCCTCTATAACATTCAGCTAATACTAACTCTGCATCTTGATTGATGATGTTGGAAATGATAGCTCTAATGAACCTCACAGAGACCTGCTTGTTATAGTGGGAATGCTACTGCTGAAATCCCTCTGATGGTTTTTTCACACTCTACTGCTCTGTGTAAGTAAATGAAAGGGTGATTGACTTTCTAAACAATAAAGTTGAATACAAAACCTTTCAATCAGAAAATATGTAAGTAAAGGATGCTATTTGTTTTTTTAGCTTGAATAAGGATAGCCTGTGTTTTGATCATAAATTTGGAAGTGGAAGAGATGTGGTTCAAATATCAGATAAATAAAAACATCTGAGTTATAAGATATATTGAACTTTCCTAAGCATCACTATACATACTCATATAAAATAGATATTAAGCCCCCCCCCATTTAGCCTAGCTATTAGAATAACAAGTGGCACTGTGTCAACCTATTAATCACATGAATAATCAGATTTGAAGGACAGGAAAGCTTTAAAAAATGTTTGCAATGTTGTCTTTTCTCTACATGCAGAAAGGCTCATATCTTTTCATATCTTTGACACACTGCTTTTTTTTTTTTTTTTTTTTGCCAGTCCTGGGCTTGAGCTCAGGGCCTGAGCACTGTCCTTGGACTTTCTCAAGGGTAGAGCTCTACCACTTGAGCCTCAGCACCACTTCCAGCTTTTTTCTATGCATGTGGTACCGAGGAATCCAACCCGGTCTTCGTGCATGCTAGGCAAGCACTCTACCAGTAGGCCAAATTCCCAGCCCAACACACTGTTTTCTGTATACATTTCTTTGAAATACTTGTTACCTGTGCTGAATTACTAAGATAGGCCTCTCCTTTCTTTGGTTGATGTTTGCTATTTTCTTATTCTATGCAGCACTGACACCATGTTGCAGCTCCACATTTCCTCTTTGGTGATCTCATAGATCATTTGCTTGGTGGGGGCGGAAAGGGTTCAAAATTAAACTCAAATTGTGTGTTGACACTCAGTCCTAGATATCAGATTTTTTTTTAAAGACTGTTGTTTGAGACCTGGAGATGGACTCCTAAGAATCTCCCTTAAGGAAGGCCTTGCTGTTCGATGTGGATGGTTGTGTCACTAAACCCAAAAACACGAATCCAGAGACAGCATTATTGTACATTTTCTGGTTGAGTGTGTTTCCCAGTTCAGCTTTCTATCCACTCCTGATTTTGCTTCTCCTTTTGCCATTGTGAATTCTGAGACCATTCAAAAAATAAATGTTTAATAAATCAGTTCACCTTGAAATCTGCTCCCAGGAGAATGCATCCTGTTCAAATTCTCACATATACAATACCTCAAGGATCAATGGTCAGTGCAGCGTAGAATGACCAATGTTTTTAGACTTGAATATTTCCCACAAACCAGTTCTCTTCTAAGGTCTTTTTACCCATATAACCTCTTACAATACAAATGTAGGTGCTTGCTTTACTTTAATAATTATTTATTCTTTGTAATTCTATTTTAACTATTCTATATTAGTACTCCTATGGGAGTCTCCTCAACTGCCTTTTATTTTCAACCATATCACTGAAAAAAATAGTCACAAACATGATTTTTCCTGGATGCTATGATTTTGAGGGCATCCTACATACCTACAAGTCTCAATTTTTTACCCAACCTACTTAATTCTTTAGCTTTATTGTTTGTGCTTTCATCTCATTACAAACATTGAAGTGAAACTGAAATCACTATAAAATTGACTAACATCATTATTTTCTGTGTCAACATTATTTTCCTTTTTGAATATCTGGGTCTATTTAATCATCAAATTACAAAACCTTAAATCATGGCAGGAATCTTTCATAGCATACTACTGTGGTTTATAGGCCTATCTTATCAGTGTATATGAGAGAATATGCAAAAATATTTAATGCATTCTATTACTAGTATTATGAGCTCTATTCGGTTACATTACATGCTTAAGGTCAATTTTGTAATGCATTATTTATTATGCAAAATAATGTTATCATTAAAAACTTGATTTGCATACATACATTTTCTCCATGATCATATATATCCACATATTGCTTTTGATAGTTTAGAAAATACATAGCTTAAAAAAAAACTTTACTTTTTGTGTGCCAGTACTAGGGCATTAGCTCAAAGTATCATGCTCTGGTTCAGCTTTTTTAATCAACAATAGAATTTTGTCACTGAGCCACAGTTCTGCTGGGCAACTGGATGTAAGAGCCAGAACTTTTTCACCTGAACTTGTCTGAGTATCTAGGATTATAGGCATGAGACATCAGTACCTGACACATTTTTTTGGTTAATTCTCTGAGAACATTAAAAATCATTTTAAATACCATTTTTTCTTGCCAGTTATGGGGCTTGAACTCAGGGCCTGAGCACTGTCCTTGGACGTTTCTCAAGGCTAGAGCTCTACACTTGAGCCACACACCACTTCCAGCTTTTTTCTATGTATGTGGTGCCAAGGAATCGAACTCAGGTCTTCATGGATGCTAGGCAAGTACTTTACCACTAGGCCAAACTCCTGGCCCTTAAATGCCATTGTTTTTTTAAGATGATCTCACAAGAAATTATCCACCAGTATGTCTACCTATAATTTTTATTTATGTTTTGATTTTACCATATGACACTTACATATGAAACTCCAAAGCTATTACCTATTTTTCTCCTAAAGGAATAGTAAAGCAAAGATCTGACTTCTTCTTTCAGTGTTACTTCTAAACATTTGCAAGAAGTAAACTGCTCATAAAGTTTTAATTTTGCAAGCTAAATCAAGTGAAAATTTCAGATTGGACAATTTTCTTTCACTTTTCTAGTGAAAAAAGTATAGTTTGAAAATATGTTAGTCCATGTGTGTATTTTTTAAGCAATTACAAAAACAACAAATTGTCACTACATGAATTAAATAATTCAATTTTTGTTGTGGGTTGCATAGTACTGCATGGAACTTCTGGCAGGAATAGTATTCTCTGCTTTATCATTTTACAACTGTAATTTATTCTTCTATGTAAACATTGTGTATTAATCTTTTTCTGATAAATCATATCTGATTAACTGGTTTCAGTTTGTAGATTAGATTTGGTGTGTCTTTTACCATAGAATTAAATCTGCAGTTCTTATGACAGGGCTTTTATTGCTACTTAACCATTACTTACATATTAGATTGTATTATTTAACTTCTTTTCCTATGTACTCTTTTCTTTTCTCTGAAATATAGATTCCTGGAAATTTACATTATGCATTAGATTACAAACACATGTTTTGAAAATGATGTGAGGGATATTTATATCCTGAGAGAAAAGTAATGGACAATAGAAACATAGAGCTATTGTTTGAAAAGCCTTTAGCATCATGTTCTTTCACGATTGTAGCCCTGGGAATAGTGTCCAAACAAGAGTTCAGCGTGATCTTATTGTTACAAATGTTCATTTACCATATCAGTGATGGCTAAGATCTGAGTCCCCTTGTTCATACAAGTATTACCCTGACTCTGAATTGTGTCTATTTTCTAAGATATATTCAAAATTAAAAATACTAATTTGTTTTATTTTATTATGATGATCTAAATCACATTACACAATGTTATACATGAAGTCATTGCATTTCTGTAGATATTAACTTTTATCAAATACATTGTACATTTGATGCATAACTGTTCTGGAAAGATGATTAAAGTTAATGCATACGAACCATTGACTATGTATGTGCTTGAACCTCAATGAGCATGTGATATCTATTAATTGTTATTAAGAGTGTATTTCTAAAGGTGATTTTTCTTAATCACAAGAAACTGGACAAGTGATTGAAAGGAGTTAAATGCTTTTTTTCAGCTATTTCTATTACTATTACCTCAGAAACATTTCAAAGCTACTCTGAAACATTAGAAAGTATTTGATTTAAAAGCAAACTCAGTCTTTAGTATGTCCCTTTAAACTTTCATGTACTAACTACTATGAAGAATCAAGTAACTATGTAAAATATTAAATAGTTTCATCAGACATTTCAACTGTTGAATTTTATTTTACATTAAAAGTATTTTTATTATCGCAAGGTAGTAGTACAAAGTACAAAGAGTTACCATTGTACAAACTCGTAAATGAATAGGATGTATCTTATAACATTATCTTGCCTATATTATCAATGTTTATTTCAAACTTTAAGCTATCCTAACACTGTGGAAGACTATTATAGCCATTGTAATGCAATGCTCTTAGAATAATTTACATTACCAAAGCTGTTTCAATAAAGCATTACAAAAGACTCTGATTCTCTTTGATCAAACTTCAGTAAACACTCAGCTTCTGTAGAATGTATCTCACTGGCTTGGTATATCTCTTAGGCATGATTTTAGTTATAGGGCAAGCCTAAGGGGAAAAACTTTGAAAGAACCTTTAAAGAACAAATTGTTTTTTCTGCCTGGGCATCATTCTGCTTGTCTTTGGTCTAATCCTAAAGAAATTGATACTCATATGTTTCTGAAGATTGTGTGAGAATTTACATCATTGCTTTTCCAACTTAATCTTATTGTTTTTCTTCCCTCTAGGTTAGTGCGGGTCCCAAATGATTTCAGAAAATTGAAATAGTGAAATAATACCAATTGAAAAACGATTGCTATTACAGAGTATTAATCTGTAGAGTTCAAACTCATTAATCTAGATCACCTCCCTCTGAGAGAACAGGAAACACATAGGACAATGCTATGAAGAGAAGGGTCAGATTGGAAAAAAAATAGAAGTGATATTACAGAACTCAAAGGTTATATAATGAACCAAAAGGGAAATAGGAACATTATTGTACTTCTCAAAGCCAAATTCATTTGCATTGGTTTTAGGATGTCCTACTAACTCAGGGATGAAAATAGCAGAAATCCAAAACAATACTGCTACTAGGAGGGCAAATCATGAATGAAATAGTTTATATTTCCACATCCTATTTTAACTCTCCAATCATAGCTAATAGAACTCAACTGAATTATAGAATAGGTATTAGTAGTAGTAGTACAATAAATAAAATATGTAGAACTAAAGTGTGAAGAAAGGTAAATTAAAAGTCTATATCTGTTATTAGAAAGTTGTAGGAAATATAAAAGGCATTTAAGAATTACATATCCGAATATTCATGTGTGAAATTGAACTACCTTGAGGAAACCCCTTTGAATAGTACAGTAACAAAATGTACAAAGAAACAAATGGCAATAGATAAATAAATAGAAAAGGTAACCAAATATGAAAGAAAACATTCTAAAAATATTTAATAGGGACTGCTAAAGTTAATTGTTGTATTCAGAAAATGTAGTGTAATATTAGATGTGTGTTTTTGAATTGCATTAGGCAATTATAGGGAAACAATGAGCAAGAGGATATTCACATATTAATTTATATGTCCCTTTATATAATCTCGATATTTTCAAAGGTCAATGTTAATAAAAAGAATACTGGTAAGCATATTTATGACTTCACAAATTGCAAGGAATATACATACATCTTTGATTATCTTGTGTAGGTAATTATCAGATGGTATTTTTATTGAATAGCAAAGCTATATGGATTGTTTATTCTAATGTAAAAAAATTACACAATAGAATACCATGTTTGTAATTGTAACCTTAGTATTTATGTGTGTGTATATATGTAAATATGTTTTGTCTACACATACACACCCATACATGTAAAATAATGTGCATTTAGAAAACAAAAATAATTTAAACCAGAAAATAAAAAGAAAACAAGTAAAAGAAATACTATGTGTGATTCAAAGAGAGGAGGGAAGAGTTAGCTTATGGAAATCATAACTGTACTTTTTTCTATAGTTGAAATATAGTTGATTTTTTTTGTATAGGTTATGGGGCTTAACTTGGCCTGGGAACTGTCCTGGAGCTCTTCAGCTCAAGGTTACTGCCCTATCCTTGAGCCAAGACCCACTTCGCATTTTCTAGAGGTTAATTCGAGATAATCTCAGGTTCTTTTGTGTCCAGACTGGCTTTGAATCTTGATTCTTAGATCTCAGCCTCCTGAGTAGCTAGGATTACAGGAGTGAGCCATCATACCTGGCATTCCATTGAAATTGGAAGGAAGATTGGTCAGATAGGTTTTAAATTTAAATTTAAATTCCTAAATAATAGGTTTGTAGACAGGCAGTTTAAAAATGACTTAAAAGTTGAACTCTTGGACTCAAAAGCACATTATTTACAATTTCAGTTTAATATTATATTTCCTGACTGAATTTGAGGGTATGCTATTTTTCTCTTCTTAAATTTAAGAATAGTAATTCTAGTAATCAGATTAAATTATCTAATTATCTCAATTGCTACAGTTTGAACACATTAAATGACCATTTTTTGTTGTAAATAAATTCTTCCATGGACTTTTGATGTTAGTACTAGATTTCTAAATCTGTAACTCAAAAACAATATGTATTTTTCCCAGAAGTTGCTAGAGACAGGTTCATTTTAGCAAAAATGAACTACTTAGATTTTTTTTCAGATTTCGTTTTAGCAATGTGTAAAGAAATATCCTCTAAATTAAAGAAATAATCTGACCTGGTGACATTATCACACACCTATAATCTTAGTAATTCAGGAGGCAGAAATCTTAGGTTTTCAGTTCAAAATGACCTTGGGCAGGAAGTTTGTCCTTATCTCCAATTAGCTACCACTGTCAAAGGGAACTGTGTATCTGCCGGGGCATACCGGTAGCAAATTGGGGTTCCTGAAATAGGGGGCAGGGACTGGAAAAAATAGAAGAGAGACAAACACATCGGGTCCGGGAGGTCTGCAGCCCAGGTAAAAACTGCAGCCTCGTTTATTGTTAACTCCAGGTTTATATCCCTTCTTGAAACCAGGGAACTTCCAGGTGTTACATTCATATGGTAAAATCTCAAGTCATTTAAACAGAATAAGGCCAGAAAACAATAAGACAATAAAGCCATTGTCTGATGCAAATCAAGGTACAGTTTGATTCCACTCTGGCTCCCAACATGGATCAAGTGGTAGAATATTAGCCTTGAGCCAAAAACCTTAAGGACAGCTCTCTCAGCCCCTCTGTTCAAGCCACAGACTGAACACACATACACACATGCGCACACACACCTCCACACACACAGAGTTCTATTTCTTATTTTAATTCCTCGTTCACTTATTTCTATTATACGTTTTCTTTTATTTCAAACAGTCTCTTAGTTACTGTGTATCCTATGCTGGGCTCAACCCATTGAGAAGCCTCCCTCAGCCACTCAAGTAGCTCCTACAACTGGCTCATGAATTTGTAGGTTGCATGACATGTTGAGGCAGTAATCAAGGCAGCTCATAATTGCTCTTGCTGTCCTGGAGTTACTTGTGAAAGCTAAACCATCTTAATGTTGTGATTAGGGCTTGGCATGTAACTTTTCTTTTAGACAAAGAGATCTAAGTAAAACCATACAATGTTTGAAAGTTTAACAAACACTGTGCAGTGAGGTACTACAGCGGTCTCAATGGCTACGATAAATAGCGATCTTATTGTTGTCCCACTTTGAATCTGTACCCACAGCAAGAAATAATTTTTATTGCTTTATATTGCAGGGAAATTGGATTTTATCATCATATCATAAATTAATCTAAAATGACTGATAAGAAATTGATGGGTATTGATATTCCTTTCTTTCTACCCTCACTTCATCTTCCAAATCTATAAAAGAAAATATCTTTATGGCAAGAATACTCATCTTTTTATGATTCATGAAAACATGTGAATTCCATCAACTCCTATCTTCAATCAAAGGATTATTTTCACCTTGTGCTTGACAACCTCATATCAATTGACCACTATCTAATCCTGCTTCTTTTATTTCATCTCTTTATGAATTTATCATGGAGAGCTGCTCTCATTGGTAAAAATTTATAGAGTTACAAAGTAATGCTATGATACCAAACTTCGACATTTATTTCTTGAAAATGTCAACAAAAAGCAATTGCTTATTTGAAATGAAAAAAAAAAAACATTTTCCTGGTTTTCTTAGATGGATAACATTTTATGTTATTCATATTATGTGAAAGTGCAGTTTCTTTTTGGTTTTATGACAGAGGGTATTAATTACTTGAAGATTTTGTTGCTGTTGTTTGAGGCAGTCTTGTTATGTAGCCCAGGCTAGCCTCAAATAAACAGTATTGTTCCTTCAGCCTCCCAGTACTGGGATTATAGGTATGCGTTTCTGTACTCAGCTAATATTCATACAAGTACTCATTACAATTTCAGAAAGCAATTGTAATACTAAAGGTAATAGGATACAGTCATTCAGGTGGAATGAAATTAGATGAGTGTTACTGCAAAATTCTAGGAAAGATGGGAGAATTTACAAATTGGATTAAAAACATATTCAGCTGCATCTTTCTAAAACCTTATAAACAAAGGAAACTCTCAGAAGTGACTTCCAATTAACAACTGAAGGGCAGTGTGGCAGAGGTTCTCAAGTCACTTTGGGGAAAGAATTACTTCTGAATGTACCTGAATAAATTATATGAAATAAAGCTAACATCATAATAATAAATCAACTAATAGGTTAATGAGAAAAATATGCTGATCTGAAATTTTAAAAACTGAAGCAAGAAGAAAATAATTAAAATATGTAGGTTTCATAGAGCAAGTCTGAATATATTGAGAAAGTATATCTTTGGCTCTATTATACACACATGCACATATATTCTTTTTTCTTTCTTGTTTTATTTTGGTGTGTGTGTGTGCTGCTTCTGAATTTAGGGCCTGGGTATTATCTTTGAACTTCTTTGGCTCAAGGACACCATTTGAAATATAGCACCACTTCTGGCTTTTCAGTAGTTCATTTGAGATGAGAGCCTCACAGGTATTTTTGCCCTTGCTGGCTTTGAATTGTGATTATCAGACCTCAGCCTTCTTATTAGCTGTGATTACAAGCATGAGTCACTGGCATCAGTCTTTCTGATTTTTTTTTAATTTGATTTCTATTTTTATCTTATCTTTGTCTTTACTTTTATCTTTCAGTAGTGGAACAAAGGAGTTGCCATTCAACAAACAGTATACAAATATAAATATTCCTTTCTGTGTGTCTATGAGCTGTAAACATTTGATTACTATTTATCATAAAAATGATTATGGGGAAAACATAATAGTGGCTCATGGGTATACTCTTAGGAATTCAGGTGGTAGAGACTGGAGGAATGGACATTGAAGCCAGCTAGGGCAGAAAAGTCTTTGAAATTCATCTCTAATTAACCAACCAAGTACTGGATTGGAGTTGTGGCTAGATAACTAGATGTGAGTGAGAAAGCCAAGTGAACTCTAAGCTCTAATTTCAAATTTCAGTACTGGAACACACACACACACACACACACACACACACACACACACACACACAGATGACAGGAAACTAATGACTGGATATGTGGATCACCCTACATGAAAAAAAAAATTATAAAACTGGGATTACAAAAGCCACCATTTTAAAATGCTAGAAACTAAATGAACACAATTAATCAAGAAACATCTTTACCTGAAATGTCACCAAATTCTAGGTAAGAAGAAAGGGCTTCTTGGCCTGTTGGGGTAGATCAGCGTCCTTCTCCTCCACCCCTGTCTCCCATTCCAGACACATCCATCCTCAACCTGGAGAATGCAGAAGTCCTTATAGGACAAGGTAGACCTGGATCAGAAGCTGTTTCTTCATCTTCCACTCTGCACATTTCAGCATCTGGGGAGTAGCCCATGAAGGTCAGCTCTGGGGTCTGATTAGACTCTGATGAACCATATTCCTTCCTGCTACTGTGAGTACACAGAGCACAGACAGTTAACCAGGCAGGCACCGGTCTACTGGGTTGCTCCCGACAACCATTTCCTTCTTTCTTTCTTTCTTTTTTTGATTTTTTCCCCTTGCCCTGTTGCTTGAACTCGGCCTGGGCTCTGTCTATGAGTTTCTTTAGCTCTAGGCTAGTACTCTAGCACTTTGGCCACAGCACCACTTCTTGCTTTTTCTGAGTAATTTATTGGAAATAGACTCACTGACTTCCCTGTCTGAGCTGGTTTGTAAACCATGATCTAATCTCAGCCTCGTGTAGCTAGGATTATAGGCTTCAGCAACCAGCTCCTGCTCTCACCCTTGTCATGTGTCTATAGTTTTCCTTTCTTTGGAATTGAAGGGGAAATTCAGTATAATTTCTTAAACCGTCTTCTCTGCACTGTCATTTATAGATTATCTTCTTTAGTGATCTAAATGTATGCTTATTCCATACTTTTTCATGATGCTATGGCTTCATTTTAACACTTAATAATGTTCAGCTCCATAGATGGTTCACAATTCTTTATTCCTTCATCCATCTACCAAAGGACATCTTCTTTTGCTCCCAAGATCTGGCAAATATGATTGAAATTCTGTTAATTTCGTTGTGCAAAGTAGGGAGTAGTGAGTTGATTTAATCCCTCTGAGTCAATTAACAAGAAATATGTTTGCAGTTACTTTGTGTGAAAGATATATATTTTTTTTAATTTTAAAGAAGCTTCCATTTGGTTTCCAAAGTGTCTGCTCCATTTTACATTCCCATAAATAAGGAATGAAAATGTTAAATTTGGGCTTTTATTAACACAATGAGCTTAAAATTAAGATTTTTTTCTTTCTGAAAAATAAGTATGTGCTAAATCCATTCATGAAAAAGACTAAGGGAATCAATGAAAATCAGCAGTAGACTGCCTGAGCAAATGAATCCATGCATGAATGAACAAACGAAAGAATGAACAAATGAATGAATGAATAAAATTGAAATACCCATTCAAAAAAATCAGTAAAGCAAAAAAGGGTTGGGACCTAAACTAGCTGTGTATCAAGTATGAGGCTTTCAATTCAGTACGCCCAGATGCATCTGCGAATAATGGAATGACGTTAAAGCACTATGAACAAACACCAAGTGTTATCCAATAACTTGGAACTGGGATGACACATATGCCTAGCTTGCTTATTGAGATGGAATCTTTCTACCTGTGTTGTCAAGGCTGGCAATGAACCCCGAATGCTCCCATCTCTATCGGCTGAGCAACTCATTCCAATGTGGACAGCAAAGTTTAAAAAGAAAATCTCCTTCTTAGGAAAGATTTATTGATTCCTACAGCTTTTGCTTTGCTTTCTTCTATTCTAATGGAGTTAAAAATATTACTGATAAATACCTACTTTTCTTTATAGAGGCTTTGATAAAGAATAATTTTGAGGGGTGCTTTTAAAAAGTACTTCGAAACGCAATTCACTTTTATTGTGAAGTACTCCTTGAGTCCCAGTATGATCAGAGACTTTGCAAATATTTTGCTTGTCTTGATGCATATTCTGGGTTTACATGGAATGTGTAGGCATTACTACATTCCTAGCTGAAAACTTCAACATTTCCTCAGTTACTAAAGTTAGATCCAGTCTCCTGTATCCTTACTTACCTCCAGTCTCCTCGATTAAGAATAACAGGAAAGTGAAAATTGTAGTCTGTGATTATAAATAGTACATTTGTCACTTCTCTTTAGATATTAGAAGTTTGCATAAATGATTTCTCAACATTATGTTTTGGGAAACATGAACATTGGGACTTTCATACACCCAACATGAAGTCCTCTAACTATAGAAAAGGATAAATTTGGGGCCAGGAGTGGGGCCTACGAGTAGAATGCATGCAAGAAGCTTTGGGCTTGATTCCTTGGTACCACATGCACAGAAAAATCCAGAATTATGCTATGGCTCAAGTGGTAGACTACTGTTCTTGAAAAATCCCAAGGAAAGTGCCAAGGTACTGAGTTCAAGCTGCAGGACTGTATCTGCTTTGTTCTTGGGAAAACTCTCTAGTCTGAAGTCTACTTCTTTTAAAACCATGTCAGTCCATCTATTTTTATTTAGTATTAGCATGGTATATATTAACCCTTTTTCTTATGCCCACTTTCTATGTTGATACTTAAAATATGTTTCTTCTAAACAGCAATCCATTAGAGATTGCTATTTTTCTTAACTCTGTCTCTGTTTTTTTCACTGGAGCTTTTTGCATAATTCATTTTCCATGTGATTAGTGATATGGGCAGACTGAAATATGTTAACTGCCTCCTCCTCCTCCTCCTCCTCCTCCTCTTCTTCTTCTTCTTCTTCTTCTTCTTCTTCTTCTTCTTCTTCTTCTTCTTCTTCTTCTTCTTCTTCTTCTTCTTCTTCTTCTCCTCCTCCTCTTCCTCCTCCTCCTCCTCCTCCTCCTCCTCCTCCTCCTCCTCCTCCTCCTCCTCCTCCTTCTTCTTTGGCTTCCCTTTTCTTCTTTCTTCCTCTTATTTTTGATCTGTTATGGAGCTTGAACTCTGGGCCTGATCCCTGTCCCTGAGTTCTTCAGGAAGTCTCAAGGACTTTTATGCTCTGACTGGCTTTGAATCACAATCCTCAGATCTCAGCCTCCTGAGTAGCTAGGATTATACATGTGAACTACCAGCATCCTGCTTGTTATCGAATTCTCTATCCTTTTCCCCTTCCTCCTCCCCCTACTTCCCCTGCCCCAACCCCCCCCAATTTTCTCTCTTTTGTCTGTTGTAGAGCATGAGCTCAGGGCCTGGATGCTGTCCCTGAGCAATTTCTCTCAAAGCTCTATCACATTGAGAACTAGGATTACTAGGACCTGGCTTATCTCATGCTTTTCATTCTTTTTATATTTACTCTGTTTTTTAAATATAATTTCTCAAAGTATACCGCTTCTTTTGGCCTATCAGTAATAATGTTATTTTTGGTATCTTAGTAGTTGTTTCCGGATTGATAGCATAGATACTTAAGTAATCAGTTTAATTTCAATTGATTTTGTATTTTGGTTTTACATATCGACTTTGTAATATTAAAAATAATGCACTGCATTGATATAGCATTTAGGTGAGTTGTTTTCTAAACATATTAGCTAAGATAAATATCCTATATTTGTTCATATGTTTGTTATTTCTAGCGTTATTTTACCACTAAATCTGAAATCTGTTTAATATTGCTGTTTTTATTGTCTCAAGTGTTGCCTTTGATATTTTTCAAAGTGAGATCTGCTAGAGATAAACCATTTCAGATTTTTGTTTATCTAAAATTCTTTTGTTTTACCTTCACTTCTCAAAGGTGTTTTAAAGGCCATATGATTTAGGCTGGTATTTTGTTTTAGTAATCTGAAAACTTTTCTTAGTTGTCTCTTTTGTTTTTGAAAATTACCAACAGGAAAACCGCTGCCATCTTCTCTGTGTTCCTGATACCTACAATAGATATCTTTGCTATGTTAACTTTGATATATATATATATATGTATATATACAAATATATTTGTTATATACATATATCAACATATATCTATATATATGCACGTGTGTGTGTGTGTCTATGTGTATGTTTAATTTTTGCCAGTCCTCTGGCTTGAACTCAGGACCTAGGCTGTGTCCCTGACCTTTGTTTTGCACAAGTCTAGTAGTACCCCTCTTCAATTTCTTAATCATGATTACAAATAATTGCACTGCAGTAAATTTAAAATGGGATGCTAGTGGCACTGTTTGCATTATCTCCTTCGTTTTTACTTTCCCCTCATAATTCATACAAATACAATTTGCAATTTTATTTAATAAATGATACTCCACTGTACATGAATGATTGAAGTTAACGATTTAAAAATGTAACCTTAGTCTGGGTTTGATGCACTTTTGTTTCTACCCTATTTAGCTAAGGCAGACTTTAATTTTAATAGTATGAATTGAACTCAGAGTCTTTTACTTATTAACCAAGCACTCTACCATTGAACTACACTCCATTATTTCTTGTATTTCAGAATTTCTCTCTCTCTCTTTTTTTTTAGATAGAGTCTCATTAAGATTTTTAGTTTCTTGTCTTTGAACTGGAAACCTCTTATTTTATCTCCTGTGTGGTACAAGATGCCATGCACCCGACTCTAAGGCAGATCCTGGTATTACTCTGGCATTTATTTAGGCCTTTAGTAAAAATAGGATTCTGTGAAAACCAGGTTTCTCATTTGCTGAATTTTATTTTTTCCCCACATCAGTCAGGTAAGTCTTCATAAATTTTACCCAATTTTTTAGCTGTGCTTGAAGCTATGTGTACTGTGAAAACTCCCAGCAAATAGCACTCTTCTTTGTAGTTTCTGTCTTTCTGGGATTAAACTCTCACTGCCTTGGTAGCTTTTAGATGACTTCAAATAGGTTTTCTTCTGTCAAGTTTTCTACTTGTTCATAGCTTGAAGGTTGATCCAACGAATTAGTTCACCATTGCTATGAGCAAAAACTTGATCGGATACGATAAAAATGGCTAGAAAAATGTAGAAATAGGGGTACTGACTTAATGTCATGGTTAAAATGTTTAAAACTTTAAAAGACATCTGTTCTCAAGAAGTAAAAAAATATAGAAACAAGAAAGGAGTTATCTCTATTCATGGTATCTTAGGTAAAAATAACTGAATTCTACAATTTGTCAGAACAATTACATTAAACATTTGAAATATGTAAAGTTTATACTTTATTTTTTTTTCTTGTGGGAATTTGAAATAGATATCACTAGAATTTTATAAATTTGACATTTGAAATGGAGATCTAATTTGCAATTGTTTGTCTTTTAGTTGTAAATAAAAGCAATAGAGAAAATGTTTAAACCAAAAGTACAAGACTAAATAGATTACAACAGATTTATTTACTCAAATAAAATGTGATTCTATTTTAAAAAAATATTAAATGCTTACTTTTGCAAGCTACTTTGCTAATCACTGGTGAACAAAGAATATGAATTAATTTATGTTTCCCAGTAATATATATTATTGATTTGGATAAAACAATCCCCCCATACTTCTATTTAAGAAGAGCATATTATCCCTCGCTTACTGAAGAATTTAGTTAGGACTATAATATTCGATTCTGGGAGAATTTAAAGCCACGTGTTGTTTCAAGGTTTTATATCAAGAATGGTAAAAATTTAGTCTCTCAATGACTTGTCAGAACCAACATCATATGCCCAAGTTATTTTGAGCATGTCTTTTGCTTGAGAGATATTTTGGAGTTTCATCAGAGAAAAATCACATAATTTATGTTTCCTTTTGCAAAAGTGAGATGAATATTTAGTACTAATTAAATGGATAAATTCATAAATCTATGAAACTAGAATCTTTGAACTTAAGTGTCTTATTCTTTCAAATATATTTATTGTGAACATTGTCATTTAGTTTACCTAAAACATTATTTAAAAATCTTATTTTCATATACTAAAATTATCTTGATTCAAATTACAATAAAAATTTAAGTCAATGTGTGATTTTTTTTAAGTTATGAACTTTAACAATTTACTTGAAGCCAGGTACTAGTGGCTGGCTGTAATCCTAGCTACTCAGAAGTCTGAGATCTGAGGATTGTGGTTCAAAGCCAGCCTGGGCATGAATGTCCATGAGACTCTTATCTCCAATTAACCACCAGAAAACTGGGAGTGCCAGTGTGGCTCAAGTGGTAGAGTGGTAGCCTTGAGCTGAAGAGCTCAAGGACTGTGCATAGGCCCAGAGTTCAAGGTCCACAACTGATGAAAAAAAATTTGCTTGAAAAGTCATTAAAACAAATCAGTATTTCCCTTGATTCTCCATCATAAATGTCTAAAAGATTGAGAAACAAAAATGGTACTGGAAAAGAATATAAAAATAGCCATATACCAGAATTATTCTCATGCCTTTAATTCTAGGTACTCAGGAGGCTAAGATCTGAGGATTGTAGTTCAAGGCCTGCCATTCATGAAAGTTTGAGACTCTTATTTCCAATCAAGTGCTAAAAAAGCTGGAAGTGGAGCTGAAGCTCAAGAGCTAGAACACGAGTCTTGAGCAATAAAGCTTAGGGGCAGCTCCTTGTTCAAACTCTAGCATTCACACACATAATTATGTTTTATTTTGTTTTTATATCCTAAACAAAATACGCCATTACAAAATGTTATTACTTAAAATCATCTACATTCAAGTCAATGAAAGTTTTGTTTCTTACTTTGTTACCACTACTTTGAGATGTGATACACAAAATATTTTCTGCTTACTGTCTGTACTCAGGACTGTTTGGAAGTATTATTTGAAATGTTGGACAATTTCAGACACCTGGAACCACATGCAACTAGAATATTGAATCAAATGATAGGTAGATAAATTATAATAAACAAGAAGAATATTTAGGGCAATTAGTATTTAACACAGCTACTGGATAAATGTTATCTCTATATCTTATTTTGTGTCACACATTCAGTTCATGAAACTTATTGAATATATTTATCTGCCTCTCTTTTATAAGAAACTTTAATCAAGTATTTTCATTGGCAGGGATGAATATTACAAGCAACATTCATACGCCTTAATATTTTGACAGGTGCCAGACCTGTATACTATTAAAAGTATGATATTATCTTGGAAAATGTTAGGAACTGAGAGAAATACATCTGTCAATGTGTGAGTCTCTTTGCCATGTAATAGCATAACCTTGAAGAGTTTTTTTGGTCTTGAGTGGAAAATATAAGTTCAATTTAGAATAGGATGAAAAGTATTCATAGTAGATTTTTATTTCATCTCAGTGGCAAAATGCTATTCTTCAAATTAAAATGAGGAGTATAACTTGACATTAAAATGTCTTCATAATTAACCCCATGCTATGAGGAGAAATTTGTGTATGCAAAGGTCCAAAGAAGTTTAGGGAAGTAGAATTGGCCTTAGTAGGAAATTGGCAAAAAAGAAACATTTCAGAATAGTTTTTGCCCAGAATTTTAATATAGGATTCTCATCAAATAAAAAAGAATGAAAACAGAAAAGGGAATATGATACTGGGGAACTTATTTCTCAAACATTCACAAACTTTTTTTTTTTCTTTTTCCTTTATGCTGTCTTACCCGTGGACACATGCCATATGCCATTAAGGAAATTGGCTGTTTAAGCTGGATAATCTCCAAAGCCCCAGTGTGTTAAGATGGAAAATAAATAAATATTGGAGCCAGGATGTTACATATCTTATCTTTTGAGAATTATTAAGTCAAAGTTACCATATGTGACGGCTGTCAGTAGGAAGGATGGTGAAGATTATTACTAGCTATTTTGAACCACCAATACTAATTCTTGTGTCATGAATTTTGTGTCATAGAAACTTGTCTGCAGTCAGGTTCTGGCAAAATTCCAAAGCAAACGTTGAAAGGCAGAAAGCTTGAAACTGCAAACTTATTTAGATTTCTTAATGGGTCTCGTTTAGGAGACTTTTGGGCACAGGAAGCTGTGTAAGCCATGGCAGAAGAAAATGTTGACCTGTGCAAGTATGTTTGTAGATTCATCACAAAGGCCTTCCTGCCACAATGTCACACCATTCCAGATTTCTCCAGGGTACTCAATGTAGACTGGATTCTTTTAATTTATTTGTTTGTTCATTCATTACTCTTTAAAAATCACTTCTCATGTTGAAATTTATATGCACAATCTGAAAGAAACTGCATTCCTTATTGTATCCAAAGAAAAAAAGTAGATTGTTATCTTAAAAAAAAAAAAAAGCGTAAAGGAGTGTATCAGTGCTTCACTCCTGTAATTCTAACTACTCAAAAGCTAAGATCTGAAGATCACAGTTTGAAGTCAGCCAGATCAGGAAAGTCGATGAGACTCTTATAACTACTCAATAAACTACACAAAAAGCGAAAGTGGCTCTGTGGCGCAAGTGGGAGAGTGCTAAAGTACAAAGAGGTTCAGGGACATTGCCCAGGCTCAGAGTTCAAGCTTTGAAACTAAGACAAATTTTTTTTAAAAGGAAAGAATATATGAACAAATAAAGAGGAAAATGCAGGGAAATGTTGATAGGAAAAGAACATTTTTGAAAAAGTAAATGGACATTTTCTCACTATTGTTTAAATATCTCTAGAAAATATGCATCATCCTAAACTGATTTAAGGAGACATTTTAAAAAATCACTATATGCTTAAACTTTCTATATAATTCTCTTGGTACACATGCTTAAATCTAAGCAAGCTGGAAAGTTATTAGCAAAGAATGAAACGGAGTCCTGAATAATCCTATATCTATAATTTGAAGAAAATATACTAGGTTCCTATTATTTTCTTCATAAGAAAGGTTTTCTTTAACGTTCTGGATAGAATTTCTCTTTATGCATTTCTCTAAGATAAGGAGAAAATGTAATTATAATTATTATTTATTGAATTATTTATTTATTAAAATGCATAAATATAATTATAATTGATTAATTATAAGCTTTTCTCAGTTATAATTCCTTCATTTGAAAATATTTATGTATGACACATATGAGTATAGATTATATATAAAATCTGGTAGAATTGAATACAAATAATACAAATCTTTCTTTTTCTTTCTTTCCTTTTTTCTGATTTTTATGAAAATCAATGCCATTTCACACTAAGTTGATTATCAACAAACATCTGTTTGGCAACAATTTCATATTCAACATATTTGTATTTATTTAGTTTCCCTCCACTTTGCTTTTCATAGAATGCATTGATATAAGCTAATATTGGTTGGATGGGGATATCAAACAATGAATGTCATTAATTTTAGCAGCTCCTTTTACAATTCAACCCCAACTCAAAATTTGAATTACTTTTATCATACTTACTACTAAAAATCAGATTTTTAATTCCTGAAGTAAAATATCTTCTATCTATATTATTCTGTTCTGGATTTTAAACACTATCTTTATGTTGTGTGTGTACACACACACAGACACAGACACACACACAGATTACATATTCCCAGGCTCAAAGCCTGTTTGTAGAATGATTAAGGCAGCATTAAAAAGGTAGGAAAAATATATGAAGCTTAAAGTACTACAGTGCAACATAGGGTGAAGCCATTTAAATGAGTAATTTCCATATTCTTTGCCAACTTAGGTTCATCTCTGTCCTTATTATCATCTTAGGGATAAGCAAAAGTCCCTGTCTCAGATTTCTTTCTAATATCATTCCATATTAACTTCTAAAAGCAAGAGAGGAGTGTTTGTTTCCTAGAGGCAGTTTCACACAATGTCTCTTGGCTGTGGAGATCTACCTCAGGATTATTCACTTTTGTGCCAAAGCAGCAGCACACCCTTTGGCAGGTGGTTCTAGATAGCGCTTATGGAATAACTATCTTGGATACTGCAATACCAATAAAATCACCAGTGTAAGCTTTTTTGGCAACGGCTGCACTTCCAACTTGCCTGAAAATGGCTTTTCTAGTTTTTACCTCCCAGTGCCTAAGATAGTCCTAAACTCTGTAATTCCTTGTTTTCCATTCTCTTCTACTTTAACTTCCTAGAGTGGCTTCTTTTCTCTGAAACAACTGCAACCTGAATGTTGCATATGACTTCCTGAATTACTTAAGGACATGACAAGTAAGAGAAAGATGTTCTGTATGGTAAGTATGTTATGTAAATATCAATGTGTCCTGTTGGCTTATTGTCACTGTGATAAAATACCAAAACCAAAGTGAAATCAGCTTAAAGGAGGGAGGTTTATTTCTAACTCATGGGTTCAGAGTATCTATCTATTCCATGGTTGACTTGCTCCACTGTTATAACCTGTGCTGAGGTGTCAGGAGCATGACAGAGTAGGCTGTTCATTGCTGATCAACCAGGACCCCAGCTTTGGGTGTCCAGCATTTCTTAGTAATGCAATTTTGTCATTTGACTAATCCATTGATAAAGTTAGAACTTGTTGATCTAACCACATCCTAAAAGCCCATCAACTGGCAGCTGAGAGAGTTTGGAGTAACATTCCATGTCTAAAGCAAAACAAGTGTATTTATAAATATCTGGATGAAGTAGTTATACTGTTAAACTTGTCCTCTTCATACAATATAGAGAAGGGGTTAACATTAGATGTATAAGTCTGCTGTGCTATATCATAACATTCTGTCTTTTTTTTCTTTATAGAAATAAATTACTCTAAAGTAATGATTAAACCTAGCCAGGTGCTGATGGCATTCACACACATGAAATTATAGCTACTTAGAAAGCAGAAATCTGAGGATCATGGTTCCAAGCCAGTGGGAAAAGAAAATCTCAAAGATTCTTATCTTTCACTAAATAAACAAAAGACCAAAGAACAGCTATAGCCTAAATATTAGTGCACCAATCATTTAAATCAAGTCATAGCATCCAGTATTGACAGAAAAAACTACAGTGAAAAATGGTGTAGTGAGCTAATAAATCAATAAAATAATCATTTATTACATTTATCAACTTTTGTGTATACTGCATAGTTCATGTGCATACTACCTATGTCATATGCATCCTTACATCCAGTCTGGTAATGCATCATATTTATTTAGACCAGCATCATCACAAACATATAGGTGTGGTGTCACTCCAGTGTTCAAGACATTAGGTTAACAGGGACTGTTTACTTCCTTTGGAATCTTACAGGAACACATGGTTCTATGTAATCCTCCTTGACCAGATATTTCAGAATTTCATACCAGATTTATTAAAATTTTAAGAAAGATAACTGTTAAATTTCTGCAGTATCTTCTGCAGTATCAAATTAGAGGAATACCAATTTTGAATGAAACATAAGAAAAACATTTTGACTAAATCATTTACCATGAAAATATACATGTTACATCTTGTATTTCCTTCTTTGTTTTCTTCATTTCTGCGTGTCACTTCATATCTTAGTTTACACCTACATCGCAGGTTAATTTCATAGGAATTTTCTTAGGACACCGGAAATCTATAAAAGAATAACGCCAGTGCTTCCTATGTTCTGAAGATGGTTTCTCCTTTAGAAGAACATCTATTTCCTCTAAATGTTGAAAGAGGAACATGGACTTCTATTTCAAGACATAGATTACACAGAAACAGAGCTCTTTGTTATGGTTGAACAGGCCTGATATCTTAGCAAGAAAATATTTTATCAAGAGTATGGGTAGGAGTTCACTTGGAAGCAACAAAAGAGTATTCTTCAAGGTCAGAGACATACTTGAAATACTTGCATATTCCTTTCTGATTAAGAGTAAGAATGAAGGGACCAGGAGTTTGGCCTAGTGTTACTTGCCTAGCATGCACAAAGACCTGGCCTCAATTCCTCGGCACCCCATACATAGAAAAAAGCTAGAAGTGGTGCTGTGGCTCAAGTAGTAGAGCTCTAGCCTTGAGAAAGCCCAAAGGGCAGTGCTCAGGCCCTGAGCTCAAGGCCCAGGACTGTCAAATAAAAGAGTAAGAATGAAAACTTGAAGCAGTCAATTAGTGGGAAAAAATCTGAGGTTATAGGTTTGCCTGTGTGTGTCTCTGTGTGTGTATATTTGTACGTGTATGTGTGTACAAATAATTAACATAGACAAGCACTAAGGCAAAAATCAATATAGAATTAATATAAGAAATCTAAACATTTTAGTCAGTAAAAATTATTTTATCTGATTTACTCAGGAGAAACAATAATTAGTTGACAGGAACCTTCATTTTAACCAACTTGATAGTACACTCATGGTGTCCTTATAAATAAAAATGTAGAACACAGGAAAAATCATGACAATGTATTTTCAGAGGTTGATGTTGTTTGGAGTTTTAATGAAGTTATATGCAGGTGTGTGTAACACTGTCACAGGAACTGCCTACTAAAGACAGGAAAATACCCTGACATACCACAGAATGCATATGGGAACTCATCTTGCCTTTACTATGCATCAGTGAGTTCAGAGGTGTAGGCAGAGTGAAAGGATGTGTTCTCACCATTAAGTTAACATCACCAAAGCTAAGTGTTTTTTTTTTCTATAGTGAAAACTAGAATACTGCTCACACAACTGCTGACATGCAAACCATTTACATCAGTTACTAACTCGAAATGTCTATTCAGATAGCAAGGGCACTATCTCCATGTTTCAACTGCTTGACACAATGATGGATTATTTATTTACTGAACAGCACTGGTGGCCAGAAAATCTGATTTCCATGCATGAAATCCATGAAACCTCAGCCACTGAACAGTTTCTTTAACACGTGGCAAAGGTCATCTATCTAGGGATTTTCTCACGTTTTGTGTGATTGGTCATGCCTCATTTCCTTGAAGAAAATATGATTTCCCTAAAGTCTGTGCATTTTAAAAGACTCACAAAAGACCAAGAAAGTTATTTCCTCTCTGTTTGTGATAAGCACAGAATATAGAGCCTAACCTACAGGGACTGACAAGCAACTGTTTGTAGCTAGAAACCATTTTTAATCCTATCATTAGGAAAGCCTTAACACCCACTAGGTATAAAAGAGCAGCAAAATGAGACACTTAACCTTGTCATTTAACCTTGCAGAGTTTAATCTGCACTCCAACTTTAATAAATATCTATTAGAAGGCATTTGTTTGAAACACATATTTCAAACTCAGAAATACTGGCTGAATGACTGTGTGAAGATTTTACTATGTTAAAAATAACAGAAATCTTCTTTTCAGTGTTTGACTAGCAATGTCAATGAGGAAGGAAAATAAAAGATGGTATTTTTGGCAAAATTTCTAAAGATAATAAAAATGTGACGTAGTGTAATCAAGAGCATTTTAAAGTGAATTATCCGCCTGAGAGGAGATTATGATACGTATATTTTAGAAAATTAAAAATGAAACAGATTATTTTAATATAATTACATTCGAGCATATTCTTAGGATCACTGTGCCCAAGTATTTTAGGGTATTAACAATGGCTGAAATGTCTCCCTACATACCATTTCTATCCTCTTCCAAATACATGAGAGCTAGCTAACATGACTACTGCACATCTAGAAGCACCACTGTGTCTGCAGGGGTGACAGGCTACCATTGTTCCGGCAGCTGATACACAAAGATTGAGGGGACATGTGTTCCATGTTACTAGGATAACTGATCGACACAAACGGCTGCAGAGAGTTGACAAAAGAATGTGGCTAACAATAAACATGTGCTGTCAGTTATTGAGGGAATAGAAGACACTGTCACTGAAGATATGTTGTGTATCTACCAAAGACCTAGACTCAGAGCACCTGATTTCATGAGCTGTTTCTGGTACTGTATGCTGTCTGAGTTCCTTAAGGAATCGATCTCATCATTGTATGAGATATAGATAATCATTACCTGAATCCACAAATTCCCACTACCTCTGCGTACAGCATGTTAGTTTGTCATTTTCCATTTTAACTTAACAAACTCTGTCTTAGGTCCTCAACTCTTTTCCTGAAATCAGGTGGCCAGACCAGACCTGGTTGCAATTGCTAACACCCACCCCAGACGCAGCCACAGAATGTCTTCCACCAGGACCTAATCACAATTATTGTAGTCAGTAAACCCTGACCTGGCTACATGCTTCAAACATACCCTCTTTGCACAAAGGCAAGTGTTGCACCCAATCTGAAAGGCACAGTCTTGTCAGCTTGCTGACAATCAACTTTGCTGTATGTGACTTGGTGTCCACATAGTCCTCTGGGCTGGAATTTTCCCCTGGACTGGTATTTTCATTGGTGCCCTGACTCATACATATCAAGGTTCTACCCCTCCCCCCACCATGCCACCCCCACTGATTTTACTCTTCCCTCCAGGAATTTGAACTGCCATCAGGACTTTGTTGTGCTGGTCTCAGGCCCACTCAGATGACTGCCAAGATGATTTTTCTTCTGTGAATAATTTATTTTTTGCACCCACCAGCAACTGATTTTTCCCTTCTTCCTGGGTTCCCTCTGTTTTAGGCCACCAAGCTAGAAAAATCTTGGTGCCAAGTTCTAAGTCTTTCACTCCCCTCCCAATGAGCCCCCAGGCCACCTGGCTGGATAGGCCAAGGGACATGGCTATTGTGTGGTCAAGACCCCCTATCTTAATGCTGTTCCTCCACATTAGTTGACCAGAGAACCTCTGGAGACACCTGTGGATTTGTACTATCAGCTCCATTCGTCACTCATCTTGGGAGGTGGCCAGTCTCAAATTTCTCAGAATTTCCTCCCAAAATTGTCCAATTCTTTCTTCTTTGACCCTGCAGACTAACCACCACCATATGGTTCACCAACAAGAGTGGCACCTCCTCCACCCCTTTATCTTGCTCTGACAGCTCCCCTCAGCCTGCCTGTTACTTATTCTCCCCCTTTCCAAAGCCAGGGACCCTCTTTATAGACCTTCCCCCTTTTCCTATCCAGGATGCCCTTGTTACACTTCAGACTGGAGATGTGCTTGACCCCACCACAGCAAGCCAAGGGCACTGTAAGGCAGGATTGGAAGTGCCCAGAAGCTGGCATGCAGCACTTTGCAGAGACACTTGGTACTGTTCTTGCCCTGGGAGTTTCTTTCAACTCCCCTTCCTACTTCAGATAGGGATTCTGCCTGGCCCTCCTCTTTCCCTTGTGTGAGGAGTGGGAGTGTAATGGGACCATATTATATGCATTTATGTGCCCTTATCTATGTTTAACTTGCCCTAGATTGAGAAATGCCTGGGGTCTCTTACCTCTAATCCCTCTACCTGTATTAAGGAATTGCAGTGTGTGATTCAGTCTTATGATGTAACATTGCATGATGTTCATACAATTCTAATAAACACACTCCTGCTGGAGGAGTCTCCTCAGACAAGGCTCCCATTTTCAGGAAAGAGGGCCATTGGGTTGCTACCACCAACCCTACTGGGACTGTAATCATCTCTGACCAGGAGATGTAATATTTCTGGGACTACAACTCTTAGGTTGACTGCCAGAATCAGGACCACTTAATATTTGTATATTTGAGAGTCTCAAGTGGATAGTACAACAAAGCCATCAACTATAACAAAATGACAAATGACAGAGGTGACACAAAACAAAAATGAAAACCCATTTGTCTTTTTGGCCAGACTTCAGGCCCTTCTTTAGTTTACTAACCTGGACCTTGAGTCCATAGACGGCCAATACCTTTTAGTGACTCATTTTGTCAACCAAGCATCCGTGGATATTTGGGCCAAGCTAAAGTAGTTAGACAAGGTATTCCTGACATCCCTGACTCAAGTCTAGCAAGCTGTCTTTAAGATACACCTTAGGAGCGGGACAAGGACAAAAGACTCAATACTAGTTGCTGGCAAAGATTCACCAACCTCAGGCCTCACAACCAGCCCCTTCCTGGCAGTGATTGCCTGGGTTCTGTTATGAATGTGGTCAAGACAGGCACAGAAAAGGATCCTGCCACCATGTGGCTAGCATGACTACAGAGGTGTAGCATGTCCACAGCTACAGAAATCAACCAAGCCGTGCCCCAGGTGCCATGAATGGGGGCACTGGGACATGGACTATTCATAGTCCTTTCAAGGATGTTGGCCACACACCAGGGTCTCCCCACTTTCCTTTGATCGTCTGGGATTATCTGCTAGAGACTGAGGAAGCTTTGGACATCTGATCCAAACCACATGCACAGGGCAACCACAGGGTAACAATTAACAATCATGGTGGCAGGTAGGCCTATTTCATTTCTGGTGGTGACAGGTGCTCCTTATTCTGTGCTTACTGGGTTTTGGGGCCTACCTTACCTAACTGTGACTTCCACAGTTAGAGAGTAAATCATTCAGGCCCAGACAATACCCTCCCACTTCCCACCCCCTCACCCCCCACATTTTTTTCTCTTTTTTTCCTGTGGTGAATTTTTGTCATCCCTTTCTTGTCATTCCCCATTGTTCTGTCCCACTGCTGGGCAGAAACCCTGTGACCAGTTTGGTACCTCTATTACTTTATACCCCATCCAATTGTTGCAATGTAACAATGTTTCTTTGTGGATCTGACTCCTCAGGTTTTCCTCCTCCCCAGAGTCCTCCCCCACATTCCCACCTCACTCCACCCCATTTGGATACTCACAACTTTTCTATTGTCAAACATCATACTCCTGTTCATAGTTTCCTAAGGGACCTTCAGCATTTTTTCTTGCAAACACAATATTCCCTTACTCACTGCAGCCTTTTGGAATTACAGCCAGTTGTTAAGGATTTGCTAAAAAAAGGCCCTACTAACTCCCTTTACAATACACCCACCTTGGCAATAAAGAAGCCCATTGGCTCATTCCATTTAGTGTAAAATTTACACCATATAAATTCAGGTGTATATCTCCATTTCCTATTGTACTTAATCTATACCCTCTCCTTTACAGGATGGGTAGAAGCATTTCCTACCACCAATAAGAGTGTTTCCTTTGTGTTTCAGGTTCTTTAGCAAGAAATATTTCCCTGTTTTGGCCTACAAGCCTCAATTCAGTTGGACAAAGGTTCAGAATTTATTTCTTCTGTAATTCAGCTATTGGCCGAGTCCCTAAATATTTTCTGTCACTCCCATATTCCCTATTACTCTCAGTCTTCTGGGAAGATGGAATGTGCCAATCTCTCCCTTAAGCAAATCATAACCAAGCTGGTCCTTGAACTACACCTAGACTGGTTAAAAATTCTACCTCTGGCTCTTTTGTGCTTGTGAGAATTGCCAAAATAACCTTTAATGCTTAGACATTTTGAAATTATGTTTTGCCACCCATTTTTAGCTCCTCTGTTCCAGGCCTCATGTTCTCCTTTACTTCACCCAATGCTGTCTTCCCTTCTTCAGCACCTCTGTACCTCTTTCCCTGGATACATGTTCATCTATATAGCCCCATGCTTTCTTTATTGTCCCCTCTGCCCCCCATAATTGCTGAGGACCTGGTGTACATTTCTAATACTTAGAGGACCCAGGATCTACTAATTTTTATGCTGACAAGGACTTAACTGGTAACACGACATCCACCCCTGTGCAGTTCAAGGGCTATCCTCATTTGATCCATTTCCGCCATGTTAAGCATCACCTGTCTGACAAACCTTCATACACCCTGAAGACACTGAATATCTGTCTTTCCAGATAAAGAAACTTGGATGCAGCCTTTTCCAAGTTGTTGAGGACCCAGGGGACCTCACATGGGATAAGTAATGCTTTGATGATAGCCCCTTTTGGGGACCCATCACCATGCCTTTCTATGCCCCATTGTTGATCCCATTGTCACTGTATTTGATTTTGGTATTTGGTGTATTGTTCATATATTTATTTGAATTAGGGAAGGGAAGGGGAACAACAAAATGGTGAGACAAAGAATAAAGGGCAAACCAATTCAACAGCCATAGTCATAAGACAATATGTTAAAAATGAACTTTACAACTTGAAGGCAGAATTGGCAGGGAGAGAAGTGGGTGAAAAGTTGGAGGGGATAATACTGATAAGAGATGTAATCACTACTTTACATTTGTAACTATAACCCCTCTGTACATCACCCTGACATATTAAATTAAGAAATAAAAATAATGAAGTTGGGATAGGTCTTTCTAAAAAAAAATAAACTTTGCATTACGTGACTTAGTGTCCATGCAGTTCTCTGAACTGAAGGTTTCACAGCATATGTATTTTCTATTTTTCATTCTCTAGGTAATTTAACATTTAGTTGTCATCTCAGAGCCCTGCAAACTTAGATTATGAGGACACACAGAGTTTAGAGAGATCATACCACACATAGTATGCTTTTGTTTTATGTGTGTGTGTGTGTGTGTGTGTGTGTGTGTGAGTTCTGGGGCTTCATTTGAATGCCTGAGTGCTCTCTCTGCTCTTCTTTGTTGGTGTCTGGATCTCTAGCAACTGAGCCAAAGCATATGGTTTTGTGGTGGTTAATTGGACATGACAGCTTCATGGACTTCCATACCCAGGCTAGCTTTGAGCTATGATAGTCAGATATCAGGGTTCTGACTAGCTAGGATCACAGGCATGAACCATGCTTTCATTGCCAGTATGAAAGTAAATGTTGTTTTTGTAACTGTAGCTGGAAACCTACAAGTAGAAAATATATCTTTCTTTTGAGATAATAGTGTGTATATTCAAGAATTCTCTATTTCACGATTGTTAAATGCTTTTGCAATTAAGCATTTCTTAAAATAAATTGCACTAATACTTAATGTATGCATATTTTAAATAAATTACCATAAAATGATCATTTTAGTTGTAATTTACACTGTTGAAAAGATTATCCTTCAAAGACCAAATTGGTAGTTAAATATTTCTTAGTAAAATTAGACTTAGGTATATTGTTGCTATATTATTTATTTCACTTACACTATAAGTGAAGGAATATTCCTTCTGAAATCAGTCCTTTTATGAATTTGAAAAATAATAGCTATTTGTTCCTTGTATCTTGTTGAGTGTATTTACTTTTTATCTCATTTTGTTACAAGATGAGTATATAATAACTGCTAACAAACCTATTTAGCAGCTACTCAAAGAGAGTTTGCACTACTGAAAATATTCTCTCTATATTCAACATATTTTATTGACAATCTTTTACTTTTTCTTTTTTTTAGTTATTTAAAAATTTTAATTTATTTTTATTTTTTTATTGTTAGGGCAATGAATGTATAGAGGGCTTACAGTTACATTCGCCAGGTAGTAAGTGCATTACTTCACACACATTGATACCCCTTCTCATGTTTTGTCCCCATTTTCCTCCCCTACCTCCAGAAGGCAGAGATTTTTCATCCCAATGAAAACATCATTGAGGAAACAAAAAAGGAAGAAAAACTGCATTGAGCTACTGGCAAAATGAATTTACCCATGTTTTAATCAAGAGAGTTATACTTGATCTCTACTCTTCCAAAGTTTTAAATTGTTTTGTTAGTTTATATATTATGGAATTATTTTTGTTCTTTCCAATTATATTTGTTTTTCTAAAGACTTGGAATTAATGAGTAACCTTAGGTCTGTAGACACTGGACTACTTAGACAAGATGGAGGATCTTTTTGAATTAAGTCTGCAAGAATCCAGTTAAAAAGCTGTTTACTTAATTTTTTTCTTTTCAGTTTTTTATTATTATTAAGGTGATGTACAGAAGGGTCATTTTTCATAAGTTAGGTAATGAGTACATTTCTTTTTGGACAATGCACCTGTTGCTTGTTTTCTCCTAATAGTTCCCTGTTTCCTCACCCACCCTTTAGGTGTATAGTTCATTTTCAACATAGTGTCTACTGAATCTTTTTTTCTTTTTTGCCAGTCCTGGACCTTGAACTCAGGGCCTGAGCACGGTCCTTGGGCTTTTTCAAAGCTAGAGGTCTACCACTTGAGCCACAGCACCACTTCTGGCATTTTTTTCCATGTATTTTTTATTGTAATTAATAGAAGGTTTACTTTATATTCACCAGATTAAAGGTGCATTAATTCACAAACATTGTTCCCCTTTCTCATGTCTTGGTCCCAATTTCCCTCCACTCCCCTACACCCTTCATCTTGTTTTACCCCCTTCCCTATCCTATTTCAAATAACTAAATAAACATATATACAATATATCAGATAACAAAGTAAAATACTGTAACAATATGAGATAACCAAGGGACAGCAAAAGAGATGAGAGATAACATAGTACCTTAAGGACAGCAATCACTCATTATATGGTTTTTGTTTCTATATCCTGGAGGTCCTTTCATTTAGGGTCATACTATATGGCCTTATGTATCTAGGTTTTGCTCTATTGCAAATCTCTGCTAGGAGAGCCAAGGTTTCTACTGATTATGGCAAATGAGGGAAACCATTGAGCTCCTTTGAGTCTGGCTTACTTCACTTATTATGATTTTTTTCTAAGTCTTTCCATTTCTTACAAATGGGGCGATGTCATTCTTTTTGACAGCAGCATAGAATTCCATTGTGTATAAATACCACATCTTGTTGATCCACTCATCAACTGAGGGGCATCTGGGTTGGTTCCATATCTTTGCTATAGTAAATAGTGCTGCAATGAACATCGTTGTGCTAGCAGATTTAGTATATCCTTCTTTCTAGATGATTGGGTAAATGCCGAGTAGTGGAATTGCTGGGTCATAGAGGAGCTCTATGTTTAGTCTTTTGAGGAACTGCCATACTGCTTTCCATAGTGGTTGAATGGGTTTGCACTCCCACCAACAGTGTAGAAGTGATCCCTCCTGGCCACATCCCCTCCAGCATCTGTTGTTGTTAGATTTCTTGATCCTGGCCATTCTAACTAGAGTGAGGTAGAATCTTAGAGTTATTTTGATTTGCATTTCTTGTATGGCCAGAGATGTGGAGCATTTCTTCATGTGTCTATAGGTCATTCTTATTTCTTCTTTAGAGAAGACTCTCTTTAAGTCTTTTTTCCCATCTTTTAATGGGTTGATTGCTTCTTTGGAGATTAGTTTGGCAGTGATTCAATTTTTTGAGCTGTTGATATATTTTAGATATGAGGACTTTGTCTGTTGGATAGTTTGTGAAGATCTTCTACTCTGTAGGCTTTCTAGTTAGTTTGCTAGCTATGAGGATCTTTTCCTTTTGAACTGCATAATTCGTATATGTGAAAGTTCAGTGAAAGTTAATGCAAGTTCAGTTTTTAAAGGCAAAATAATATCAGTCACTAGATCTGACAGATAATTGTATCCTTAAAGACTGTTTGAAAAGATCTTTAGTGACTATCTTCATTTTTATTTAAAAATATCAAAAAGGCCACAGCCAGGGCTGTTCATATATGTGTGTATAAAAGAAGAGATCTTGACACTGGACACTGGTAGCTCATGTCACCTATATAGGAGTCTGAGATTTGAGGACAATGGTTTGAATCCCAGCTGGGTAAAGAAAAGCTGTGAGACATTTATCTCCAATTAGCCACCTAAAAAACAGAAGTAGAGTTGTGGTTCAAAGTGGTAGAGCACTAGCCTTGTGTCAAAAAGCTCAGGGACAGAGCCCAGTCCCTAAATTCAATCCCCATGACTAACATAAGAGGAAGGGAAAGGGAGAAGGGAGGGAGGAAAGGACAGAGGGAGAACACCTGAAGCCCTGAGTGCTTTGAACTCTGTTCTCTGAATGCCCAGGCTGATAAAGAAGCATAAAATTGTAGAGAAATGAATTATAACTCTACATTTGTTGCTTTGATATTGTAAACTTCAGAAAAGAATGCAATAAAAAATTGGCTGAACCACTTCCTAGTATAAAATATGAAAATGGAAAAACAAGGATCCTGATATTCACAGAAGTATTGGAAAATTTTCTTCTGATGCAAATAAAATGCCTGGTCACAAGTGGAGAGTAGAATTCAATTTTTATAGTAATTTCTGACTTCTTTGAAAAAAAATGCAAAGGTCCCTTAATAAAAAATGCAAGAGTTTCTATCAAGTAATTGTAGAATATGCTAATGTTAAGACTGGAAAGAGAAATGCCTGCAAACAGTGACACTGGAGGTGGTTTTGATTGCTAATGTTACTGTTTTTGACAAATAGCAGAAATATCTGACACAGTGATCAGTGATGCATTTTCTTTAAGATTAACAAAATAGTCCATTTTGCTATTCATATGCATCCTTGCATTCCTTTTCCTGTGTTTCTGTCAACTATTTTCAGAAAGTGATTTTCTTTCATGGGAATTTAATATCATTTGGATTATCTTAATTCAGGTTCATCTATCAATATGCTAATAATCTATATTTTAATTTATATTTAACTTTATGCAATTTGTGTAAATATATGAGCTTTCCCTTATTTATGTATGTATTTAGTTTAGCTTGAAAGCAATATATTAAAATTTAGAGGTCTTATTTTCTTTTTAAAAAGTTAGAATGTAACCCTACATGAATGCTTGTTCTTGTAGGTCCAGTTTTTCCAGTACAAGGACTTGAACTCAAGACCCCATTCTTTTTAAGCACTTTTTTCTCATGGCTGGTAATCGACTAGTTGAAGTATATACTTAGCTGAAGTAAAGAAAATGCTGGGTAATTTGAAGGGGAGTTTCATGGACTTTTCTGCACTGGTTGGCTTCAATTCTGTCATCATCCAAGCCTAATATTAAATATTGAAAATTATTAGAAAAAGGAATAAAGAACATCATTAATTCCGGCAATTAAAAAAGTGCTTACATGCTCCTTAGTTTGGGAAACAAGTTGTTATTGACTATAGATTAAAAAAATACTTTTAGTGGCCATCTGGCATTTGAACTTGATATCTTGAGTAAGTTACAGCACTGCATAAAATATTTCTGGCTGTAAAAGTTAGTGTTTTAAAGAGGAAAGAAATAAGCACAAGGCTTACTTCTTAGTGCTGGGAATAACTTGGTGAAAATATTTCCAAATTTCAAGATTCTGAGAGATGATTCCACCGCCTTGGCATCTCACAGAGTCCTGTAGATTAGCAAGTTAACCACTAACTGAAATGTCTTGGAAGAACTTTAAACACTAATATTCAATATTTACTTCCTCTGGCTTCAACAAATATTTAACCACTATTCTTCCTCCATGGTTCATCTTGCTCCACTTTCTCTACAACAACCAGGTCAAGCATATTTATTTCTTCTCTCAAGAAATATGTTTTATATTACTCCTTTTTTTAAACCACATACAAAGTTTGCAACTTCATTCAAGCTTTTTATTTTCATCCAGTGTAACTTATAGAACTTAAAGTGTGAATTTGTTGATTTTCTCAACTTGAATTATTCTGCTTTAGATGGTCCTTAGAATGAGTAAGTTATTAGTAAACATTGTGTAACTGATAAGAAAAAGTACCTAACACAGCTAACAAAAAAAAAACCCGTAATGATTAATCTTAATACTGAATAATAATACTGATTATTCAACATTTATTTCTTCCTTAATCATGATAATTTTCCCAAATAGAACACATTATTCTCATTATACATGTAAAAAGAAGTCCCTAAATTAGTTTGACAAAAATGCTCTGGATAGTTGCCCAGAGTCTGTCCTCTTAAACTATGTGAATAAAAATATTCAACATTGATCCTCTGTTTTCTTTCATCTTGGAAATTGAGTAGTAAGTACTTTTAAAGTTAATTCAATGATAGATGAAATACCAGGAACCCCAGAACTAATTCACTCCTCAGATTCTGTTCCTTAAGATCTACTATAGGTACAAATATATGTACTAATCAGCATTCTCCAAAGAAATGGAAAAATATGATTCATATATGTAGTCGTTTCCCTTCTCCTGTTTACTCCAAATTCTGTAGTAAATCTAGCTTACTAGGGCCCTAGGGAAGAGCTGGTTTGACAGCACAAATTCAAATGCTGTCTCCAGGTACAGTTCACTCATGCTCTGGGGACCTCTGCCTTTTTACTTCTAAGACTTTTCAGCTGATTAACTAGACTCACGTTATGGATCATAGTCTACTTAGAATCTGCTTGACCTGCAATGTTAATTGCACATTAAAAAATAGCTTCATAGAAACATGGAGACATTTAATTGACAAAATATTTGAATTCTCTGGCCAGACTAACATATCTCCAGCAGTAAAGTCTGTTGCTATGGACCTTCAGAGAAACAAATTAAGAAATGATTCCAGGGGCTGAGTCCATTACTAACCACCTGCACCATAGGGCCACCAGTGGAATTTTACCTTGAGGATGATTAGACTTTCTCATTCTGTATTTCTGTGCTGATCTAAAATGGTTCCTGAAATATTAGAACTGTTCTTGTAAAAAGTCTCAGTGATTCTGATACTGGAATAAAATTAATAAAAATTAATAAAGTCCCAACGATCTTGTTTTCATATTACCTGAATCTATAATTTGTCACAGAGAAAATGCCGTTTCCAAAGTTCCCAAATCTCTAAGAGTTGCACCAGAAAAATTAATAAGCAAATGATCATTTCAGAAATAACATATTCCAACCAAAACACATCTTCTGCTTTTCCTACCAGCTGGTCTTCTAGTATGTTCCTTATTAACTAGTGGTTCCATTCTCAGCAAAAAGTACAGTTTAAATGTAGGGGTTACTCAGCCTTTACATGCTTCGACTCATTTCTTCATATCTTTATGCCATCTACAACTTAAAATCGACAGGTACGTATGATATTTCAGTTCTTGATGAATAACAAGCAAGTAACTATATAAATCAAATCTTGCCCCATTTATGCTCAAAGGAAGCCAATAGCTTTTTGTATCTTCAACATTCAGCACTTACCCATTTTTTTTGGCTTTGTGAATTTACAGAAAATAATCAATTACATTGGCAATAATAACCCATAAAACACTAAATTTTACTAATTTATTAAGGTGTATACACTTATACATTATATCATTTGGTGATTTATGTAATTTCGTAAGGACAAGGCCACAATGTTATCAACGTGCTTATTTTTGGTTCATTTTCTTTCACAGTATGAAAAATTAAGTTATAAGACTTGCCAAATCTATATTTTCCTTGAATTTTACATTCCAAAACATGTGAGATGTTCTTACATTTAATAGATTTTTAAAGTTTTATTTTATTGTTGGGGAGGTATACAGAGAGGTTACAGTTACATTCATCAGGTAGTGGTTACTTTATTTTTTATTTTTTGCCATGTTGGATTTTATTTCATCCGATTATGAATGTTTTTTTCATATATTTTTAATTGTAATTAATAGAAGGGTTACATGATATTGTTATCCCTTCCCATGTTTCTCTCCCAGATCCCCTCTCCAGAATCCCCTCCCACTTATCTTGCTTTTCCTTTATCTTCCCTTTTTCAAATAAATAAATAAACCTATATATAATATACCAGGCACCAAAGTCAAACACAGTAATAACATGAGATAAACCTTAATTCAGGGGAAAAGAAAATAATTAGCTTCATGTAGTACACTAAGAACAACAATCACAAAGATAAATCTCTTGTTTCTATACCCTGGAGTTCATTTCACTTAGCCTCTTCCTATATGGACATATGCATAGAGCTTTTGAGCTATTATGATCCTCTATTGGAAGAATCCTAAACGTATGCTGGTTGTTACAAATGAGGGAGACCCATAGGCCCCATAGTAGATTGTTTTTGTTCTTGCTTTGTTTTGTTGTGTATTTAGGAGAATGATATTCTATTCTTCAGTTGAAATATTTGTAACCAAGTGCTTGAATCATAGTCTCCATTCACTTCTGTCTCAGAAAGAATGCTTTTATCAACCTTATTTGTTTGTTTCAGTCTTAGATCATGATCTTGGGTGTTGTTCTGAGGTTTTATATTCAAGGCTAACGTTCCACCAATTGAGCTACAGAACCACTTATAGCTTTTTTGTGTGGTTAGTTGAACAATTGAAGCTAAAAGTCTCACAGAGTTTTCCTGCGCACGCTGGTGTTTAACCACAATCCTTAAATCTTAGCATCCTGAATTGCTAGGAATATAGGCACAAACCACAGATATCAGGTCAGATTGATTAAATTAATTAATAGAACAACACTGAAATTTATAATACAGCCTGTGTCTGAAGTATCGTAGGGTAAAGCATAGTAAAAACAATTTATTTTGGGACTAAACAAACCAAAACTAAAAAGCTTTGCCCCAATAGAATTACTATAGGAACTCAAAGTTCCTACTCTGACATTACACATAAGGCAACAATATTTTTAATGTTCAATTCCAGAGAAAAAGAAAAATATATGGTTTCATATTCAACATCGACTTTTAGGTATTAAAATAGGTTTCAGGTATTAAAATAATGTTTAACATTGTGCTTATTATGATTACATATTAACATGCTATGTGGTTACTTTATTGTTACTCTCCTTATATTTATAGTTTTCATAAAAATTTACTAACTTAGAAAATATCTCTCATGCTTTTTGAGTGGGCAAAATATCAGCCCTAATTTTTGGTGCTTGAGAAACTAAAAAAAGTCCTCTAACCCTTGTTTCAAAAAACAAATTTCAGACTAGCTTTTATGAATTTCATAAAATGATCAAGTAGTATCCTCATATTTTATTTATATATGTATTTTATTGTAATTAATAGAAGGGTTACATTATAATCACCAGATAGAAGGTGCATTACTTCACAAACTGAAACCCTTTCTCAAGTCTTGGTCCCTATTTTCCTCCACTCCCCTACACCCCACATCTTGTTTTACCCCCTTTCCTATCCTATTTCAAATAACTAAATAAACATATATACAATATATCAGATAACAAAGTAAAATACTGTAACAATATGAGATAACCAAGGGACAGCAAAAAAGATGAGAAATAAAATAATACATTAAGGACAACAATCACTCGTTATATGGTTTTTGTTTCTATATCATGGAGGTCCTTTCATTTAGGGTCATACTATATGGCCTTATCTAGGTTTTGCTCTATTGCAAATCTCTGCTAGGAGAGCCAAGGTTTCTACTGATTATGACAAATGAGGGAAACTGTTGAGCCTATGTTCCTTTGAGTTTGGCTTACTTCACTTAATATGATTTTTTCTAATTCTTTCCATTTCCTTACAATTGGGGCAATGTTATTCTTTCTGACAGCATCATAGAGATGTGGTATTTATAAACAATGGTATTCTCATATTTTTCTAATGGACAATTTTTGTCTAATTTTTTTGTAGAAAGTTTCTCCTTATTCTTACTGACAGAGACTTATGCAGTTCTGTGCAAATTCCCCCACACTTACAATACTTAAATACTATCTTGTCATTACTCCTTATATAAGATAGTTACAAAAACTCTGTTCTCCTTTCATATTAAGCTTTCATTTTGTTTTTCTATTTCTATCCTTGAAGTCACTAGCATGCTTTCTAAACATATGCATACACTATGGATCTGAATAAGTGATCTAAGAGATGTGACATGGCATAGAATCTTGTTTTCAATTACCACCACACATACTGAGTCTGATTTCTCTCATTGACACAAGTCATTTCTTTTTCTTTGCCTGACTGGGCTTCAAGTTTCATTTAAACATTAAGTGTTTCGATATTGCCCTATTTTTATCTTCAGGCACCATATTTTCCACTTTTTCCTTTCATATTGGATTTCTTTTTCTCTTAAAAAAATCCAGACTAAGGAAGGACACTGATGGTTTTGAATTCTGCTAGATGCTATCTTCAGCTTCACAGTGTACCAGCATCAACTACCCTGCATCTGCACCACACCATCCTGCACAAATCTGCTATCCCATATGTCTCATCCTGCAAGAAGATTACAATGGGCTTGGATCTGGACCTCAGTCACAGATTCCCTGGAGATATTCCACGGGGGGGGGGAGCTTCTACTGAAGCCAATACTGAAATCTTTGCCTAGAGCTACCCCACTCCAAAGACAAATATAATGAAGATGAAAGCAGAAGCCCCAAATTCAATTGCCACATTTTAAAGTAGTTTGTCCTGTTCCTCTTGTTGTGATGTCTTTCTGTTGGTTCTGGCAGTTGCCAGATGGACTTAGTTTTTAAGTTAAATATATTTTCTTCATGGCAAGGACGTCCACTACAGCATATTCAATCCTGGCTCTCATTCTTTTAAGATACAAATGCCTACATGTCCTTAAGTTGTGTAAGGATCAGAGTCAGAACCTTATATAGGCAAAAAACACAACCTATACATTTTAATCAGTATAAAATTCAGAGAAAGATGAAGACAGAAAGATGGTTAAAGAGAATCCGTGAATCCAGCTCTTTCTTTAAGTCTCAGTGGATAAACACTGCACACAACATGTTAGCAAATTAGTGAGATCTAGAAGGCACACTCTTAAAGAGCTTTAGCAATTCAAAGAAGAGATACCTAGATTTTGTTCTGCCATATAGTAAGATGCTAAATGAAATGATCTCCAGGATATAGAAACAAAAGCCATATAATGAGTGATTGTTGTCCTTAATGTACTATGTTATCTCTCATCTCTTTTGCTGTTCCTTGTTTATGGCATATTGTTACAGTATTTCACCTGGTTATCTGATATATTGTATTTATGTTTATTTGGTTATTTGAAGTCAGATAGGGAAGGGAGGAAAACAAGATGAGGGGCGGGGGTTGGGAGGAGGGAAATGGGGACCAAAATATGAAAAAAGGTAGCAATGTTTGTGAAGTAATGCACCTTCTATCTGGCAAATATAATGTAACCCTTCTATTCAGAACACATATATGGTTATACATGTGTATATATGCTTATAAATGTATATTATATATCACATATGTTTGGATATATGCCAGTATAAGTTATATATATGTATATTTGTATGAACAGATAGACAATCAAAGTCCTATTCTTTTGTGTATATTTTTATCTGATTTTCACCTTTGATCCACATATGAATGAACTCACCTAACATTTTATCCCTGAATACTGAACATCATTTATTTTTAATTGATTTATTTACTTTTCAATCTGTTCACTTCATTGGTCAGTCATAAAAATTGACACTTCTGTTTTGCCTCTCTTCCGTCTTTAGAGCATAACCATCTGGCAATTTGGGGCCATACTATAAAAAGTAGACCAATTCATTGCCATGTAAACTTTAGCAAAACCATTTAAAAATCCATAGAATGGTGTGTATTTGGACCTATTTAAATATTTCCACCTTTGATTTCACCCACTTCCCCAAACTTGCTTTGCCTAGAGCTACAGTTGTCTCCTTTTACAACCCAAATGTTTCTCTGACTCACAAAAGTAAAATACGTTTTTCCCTCCTCTGCTTTGACATTTCTTTTCTGTTAGATGTCTAATCTTTACTGAATATCATAACACAAAAGTATGTGTTAATAGAAAAAATGAAATTATATTTGTACTTCAAAAATATCTACCAAATAGAACAAATGCAACGAGCAATTAGTGCATGCTATTCAAAATGGAAAAGTCTGGAAAAAATCATATTAAGTGAAGTAAGCCAGACCCAAAGGAAAATTGGCTCAATGGTTTCCCTTGTTTGTAATACTTAGTATATGTCTAGGACTCTCCTAGCAGAGGATTACATTAGCTCAAAACCTAGGTACATAAGGTCATATAGGATGAGACTAAATCCAAGGATCTCTAGGATATGAAAACAAGTGCTTTGTCTTGTGTGATTGTTGTTCTTAATGTACTATGTTATTTCTCATCTCTTTTTTTGCCCTTTGGTTAATCTCACATTTTTACTGTATCTGACTTTGTTACCTAGTAACAAAGTAGGAAATGGAAGGGGGAAAACAATATTATTGGAAGGGGGTAAGAGAGGGAAATGGGGACAAAAACATGAGGAGTATAAATGTTTGAGAATAATGCACCTATTATCTGGCAAATATAACTGTAATCCCGCTATACTTTTCCCTGACAATAAAAAAAGAAAAAAAAACTGAAGTCTTCTCATTTCTGCCACTGTTTATGATTCTATATTTTCAGTTTTATAAACAAGGAAGAGAAAAAGATTAGAAGAGCAGAAGAAAACAAGACAATGAGAAAGAGGAAAAAAGAAATATATATAAAATGGACATTCCAAAAAGATACAGCTACTCACGAATGTAAACCCAAAGTGCAATGAAAATATTTAAAAAGTAATTTGAAAGGTAAAGCTAGAATAAAATTTAGTTACAAACTACTACAATGGAATATTATCAGTGATGTTCACTATTGATGCCAAAATTCAAGAATATTGATCAGGTGAAATGAATGTCAAGGGAGATGAAAGATATTGTCAGTATTATATATGACCATATGATAAATATAAAATTCCCCAAACTCTCCTTCTATAATCTTTCCAGTATTTGCAGTTTTTGCATGTGAAAACTAACACAATATATGAAAATGAAATTTCAATTTAACAAGAGACAAGAATTTAATATTCATTAAACAATTATTGAAATTGCAAAAGTAATATCACCTTAGAATTGCTGCTCTTTAACTAAAGATTGCTGCTTTAAATTTCTGTAAAGTTAAGCATTCTGCTGTATCCATCGTTATAGAATTCAGATTATGGGTTGCCTGGCACAGAAGGAAAGAAAGAAAAAAATCTAATAAGAAATGAAGAGGAAAGGGGGGAGACGCAGTCAAATACCCAATATATATATCCAACTAATATTGATCATTAGAAATTGCAGTCATAAACTGCTTTGTTAAATGCAACTGTTTTGTAAAACTACCTATGAATAATACTTCTAAATTATCTATCTATCTATCTATGTATCTATCTATCTATCTATCTATCTATCTACCTATGCACATATGTATACTAACAGGTCATCTTGCAGCAAATTAAAAAGACAAGACTATGAAAAAAATAAGCAGGTTTGAACTAGAAACCAAGAAAGGCTCTGAGATTTTATACATGGAAATAGCAAATATTTTTCACTTGTACCATTCTCTAGATTTTTAAAACCAAAACATTGAACAGGGTATTTGTAACACGGTATGAAAAATGCAGATGGTAACTTCACTATTTATATAGATTTTTTTTCCCAAAAGAGTGTGACTTGGGTTGAATTCACTGCCATGGCAACAGGGTTTCTTCTGAGAGAGGAAAGCAGAGATTCTTCCATAAAAGTTTTGTTAGATTTTAATAATGTTTAATAATTTGATGGCACATCAATCTTTAATAGCTTACTTGGTTAAAAGACTGTTCTTCTAGCATCCAAATGAATAGAAAACTCCCTTCTTCATTTGTCCTCATGACTCTTGCTGCTATTTCCCTCAATCTAATTATGTTGTGGTTAATAAAGAAACAGAACTTTTGCTTGTGGCTCTGGATCTAAACTCACACAACTTCACTGGAAAAGGAGAAACCTTAATTATGTCCTACAAACATTACTAAATTCATTTGATTAAATTGGTGACTAAAAAAATTCTATTTCTGAAAGAAGGGAAAAGAATTTCAATTGAATTCTAAATTGCAAGAGAAATTTAATGTATATAAGATACTTTTTAATTTTTTAAATAGAGGAATGAACCATCAATAAACACTGACTCTTATAGATTCTTGAAAGAATTGAACTTTGTGAGTCATGGGTTGAATCTGACCTTGATTCAGGTATATTGCATGTATGTATAGAAATATCACAATTCCTCCTTATACATTTATGCTAATAAAAACAGAGATAACTAAAAATAGAAGTAAAAAAACTAATGAGTGATGACTCTGTGTATGTGACTTTGTCCTATCTTTCATCTCTAATGCCGTTTGGATATTTTTATAGACTAACTTCAAGTTTTTTGATTGTGTTGTTTAATTTAAAGTACCATATTTCCAAGTTATATTGGCGAACATTGAATCTGAACAACAACAAATGTTGGAGAAGATATGGGAAAAAGAAATCCTATTGCACTCTTGGTGGGAATGAAAACTAGTACAACCACTCCGGAAAGCAATCTGGAGGCTCCTCATAAAACTGAACATAGCCCTTCTCTATGACCCAGTCATTGCACTTCTGGGAATCAATCTTAAGCATAATGAACCAGTATGTGTTAAAGGCCTCTTGCATTGGCATGTTCGTTGCTAAGATATGGAAACAGCCGTACCACTTGTGGGCATCTGCTCTGAATATTGAGAACAAGGATATTATACACTGTCATGCATAACAGTCAAGATGTGGAAACGCACTAGATGCCCCGCAGTAGATGCGTAGATCTAAAAAATGTGGTACATATATGTGTATATATATGTATATATATATATATATACACAATAGAACTTTATGCAGTCATTAGAAAGAATACAATAATGCCATTTTCGGGGGAAGGAATGAATCTAGAACAAATGGTCGTAAGTGAGGCAAGGCAAGAACAGAGACAAATGGCACGTGCTCTCTTATTTGTAGGAGCTAGATCTGAACTGCGATATGACAAATGACACACGATTTTAGAGTCACATACATTAAGACCAAAAGATTCTCTTAGAAGAATCACAAATGTGCAATGCCTGAAGGTCTCTTCACATTTATATAAAATAATGTATAACACATGTATACTGAAATGAACTACTGAGATTTTAATTTTTTTCTGATGATTGTGTCTTCTTTATATAGAATGTGTATTCACATATAAATGTTTGGGAAGGTGAAGGGAGAGCACAGAACTGCAAGAAAAAGAGTGAAAAAATGCTGCACTGGAACTCACTGGACAATGATGACACTGAACTATTCAACTCCTGAGTGGAGACAGGAAGGAACGATTATGAAAGAATGAAAGAACAGAAGGCACTGTCCTAAAAGAAACTTACTACCTGGTTCAGGTAAATATTACCCCTCAGTACATTCACATCTATAGTAACAGTAAAGTAAATTATAAAAACAAAACTGCATTATACTCATTTATGGGTGTGTATTGGTTTTTTACTCATTGCTTTTATCCACTTCATATTTTATTTCTTCTGCCAATTTAATCTTTGGTTTGTTCTTATTTTCCTGGTTCCTTAAGATGTATTGTTAGGTTTATTGAATCCTCACTGTTTGGATTTAGGTACTTATTGCTAGAAATGTCTGTCTTAGGACTACCTTTGCTGTACCTTATGAGCTTAGTTAGAGGGTCTTTCCAATGCATCTTTTTCTAAAATGTTTAAACTCTCTTTTTTAACAGAACCAAAAAGATATTCTTTATTGAATTAAATTATACATCTGATTTTCAAAAACTTTTGTATTAAATATTCACAAAGCACATTTTCATATAACCATCAATTGCAAAACCACAAAATAAATTTCCATACAATCCTGATAGAAGTACCCTTTTGTTCTATCATAAGAAAATCAACTATTTTTTACAAGTTAAACTATTAAGTTTACAATGGTGCAAAACACCAAAAACCGCTTGAAGTAAAAGAAACCTATTATTTTAATAAAAAGTATGCCTTTTCATTTTCTATTCTTGGCCCAAATTTCAATTTTTTCCAGTAGAACCAAAACCTCCTGAACCCCTTTCAGTATCATCCAAGACTTGAACTTCTTCAATTTCTGGATTTAAAAATCCGTTCACAAATGAGCTGGGCAATTCGATCACCCTTTTTCACTTCAAACTTCTCTTTGCCCAAATTGAACAAATAAGACTTAATCTATGACACCAGCTCCTACATCCATGAAGTGTTTTGCAGCCAAACCAGAACTTGGAGTTACTCTTCCATAGCACCCAGAAGGAAGAGCTATCTGAATGTCCGTCTTCACAAGGGCTTTCTCCATAAGTGGTATTGTATAATCACAAGCACTGTACAGGTCATAGCCCGCGGCGTTCAGGACCCCCGGGTCGGGGCCATGGCATGCTTGGAGAGCCTCAAGGAGTCGCAGGTCGCCCTTCTTGGCAGGTCGGGTCCCCTTGCAGGGGGAGTCGGAGGGAGTCACTTTTGAGCAGGGCATGGTCAAGTTAGGCGGGGGGCGGAGGGGCTGGGGGAGGAGAGAAAGACCAGAGAGGAAGTGGACAGCCTTAAACACTCTTTTTTAAATATATTTTTATTGTAATTAATAGAAGGGTTACATTATATTTGCCAGATAGAAGGTACATTCATTCACGTACATTGATACCCTTTCTCATGTCTTGGTCCTCATTTCCCTCCCCCTCACCCCTATCCCTCATCTTGTTTTCCCCCCTTCTGTATCCAATTTCAAATAACCAAATACAAATATATCCAATATATCAGATAACAAAGTAAGATACTGTAACAATATGAGATAATCAAGGATAGCAAAAGAGATGAGAGATAACATAGTACATTAAGGACAACAATCACCTTAAACACTCTTATTTCTCCCAAAACACTATAGTTCTGGGTTTCTCTTTCTGTGAATTTCTGAAATTGTTCAATTACGTTCAGAGCTGTTAAATAATGGAATATTGTTTTTGCTTAAATCTTTGTCTAGCATTTGCTTTCCTTCAAGATAATTTTCTTATGATAAAAAAGAGACTGTGTATCCTGTAGCTCTTGGATGAAATTTTCCCAAATGTATATTAAGCCCATTTGATATATAATGTTTCATGACTTTGTCATTTCTTTTATTGATTTCCTGAGTTGCTTATCCATTGATGAATAAGTGGTATTAACAATCTCACAGTTTTATATTGGATTCTCTCTTTCCTTTTAGAGTGAATATTTTTTTCTATTCTTTTTGCTTCATGTATTTTATTGTAATTAATAAAAGGATTACATTATATTCACCAGATAGAAGGTGCATTACTTCACAAACATTGATACCCTTTCTCATGTCTTGGTCGCTATTTCCCTCCCCCTTCTCCCACCTCTCATCTTTTTTTCCCTTTCCCTATCCTATTTCAAATAGCCAAATAAACATATGTATATATATATATAATGCATCAAATACCAAGGTAAAATACTGTAACAATATGAGATAACCAAAGGACAGCAAAAGAGATGAGAGATAACATAGTACATTAAGGACAACAATCACTCATTATATGGCTTCTGTTTCTATATCCTAGAGATCCTTTCATTTAGCATCATCCTGTATGGCCTTATGTACTAGATTTTGTTCTATTGTACATTTCTGCTAGAAGAGCCCTAGGTTTCTACTGATTATGACAAATGAGGGAAACCATTCAGCCTATGTTTCTTTTCTTCTTATAGAAGTTATTTAGAATTTGGTGAAATATGTTTATAATGATCATAATTCCTCGTCAATTAATCTATTATTTTATAGTGGTTTTATTCTTGACTTAAGCAAATTTTGCGTATTTTTCTTGTTATAAAAAGAGCTATTTCATTTCCTTTTATTTTCTGCTTGTATGGGATAGATTTTTTTTTGCTTTCTCATATTACTGTATTTATGCTTACTGATAATTGCTTTCTAACAACTTATTATTAAGTTTCTTTGGATTTTCTGTCAGTTAGTCTGTTTCCTTAATTTACATTCAGGATTATTATTATTTAGGCAAGGAATTTTTCAAGATTATACATATACATGCATATACACGTATATATGTATGTGTGTATATATATATATATTATATTATATTTGCCAGTCCTGGGGCTTGAACTCAGAGTACTGTCCTGGGCACTGTCCTTTGGCTTTCTCAAAGCTAGTGCTCTACCACTTGAGCACAGAACCATTTCTGGCATTTTCTGTGTATGTGGTACTTAGGAATCGAACCTAGGATTTTATGCATGTTAGGCAAGCACTTTACTACTAGGCCATATTCCCAGCTTCCATGGTATACGTTTATTTTATTGCCAGTTCTGGGGCTTGAATTCAGGGCTGGGCATTGTCCTTGGACTTTCTCAAGGCAAGCACTCTACTACTTGAGCACAGCACTGCTTATGGCTTTTTCTGTCATATGTGGTATGTGATACTGAGCTTTGTGCATGCTAGGCAAGCACTCTATCACTAGGCCATGTTCCTAGCCATATGTATTTTTAATGTCTTCAATTTGTTTTCAGTATTATTTACTTTTATTCTCATGTTATACATTTTCATGACTTGTTTGTTAAAAGCACTGATTTTCTTTAAATCTATTTTTCTTTTATGTACCTATTTTGCCAGTTGGTCTTGCACTTTTCTATCTTTCATTATGGTGATTATCTTTATTTTGCTTTTTACTGTAGGGCCCTCTTAAGCATCATTGTAAGAATCTTCTGGTGGTCGGGAATTTTCTTCATTTTACTAGTACTGAAAAGTGTTTCCAATGAACAGCATTTTGCTGAAAATGAAATTCTTGGTTACAGGCAGTTTCTTTCAAAACTGGGAATATGCTAGTCTATCCCTTCCTGACTTGCAGAGTTTCTGTTGAAAAAAATCTATTGTTGTCTTAATTTTATAGGTGGAGGGGGCAATTGTGGAGCGTGAAATCTGGGCCTGGGCAATGTCCCTGAGCTCTTCACTTCAAGGTTAGTGTTCTACCACTTTAAGTCAGAGTGCCACTTCCAGTTTTCTGGTGATTAATTGGAGATAAGTGTCTCATGGACTGGCTTTGAACCACAATCCTCAGATCTCAGTCTCCTGAGTAGCTTGGATTACTGGCGTAATATGGGCTTAATGGGATTTTGTATTAGTTGTGACTTGGCATTTTTCTCTGACAGGTTTTAGAATACTTTTTATATTATCCTTCTTTCCTTCTTTTTATTTTCATTTTTGTACATGTCCTGGTGCTTGAACTAAGTTCTTGGACATTGTCCTTAGGCTTCTGTGCCCAAGGCTAGTGCTCTACCACTTAATCCACAGTCCTACTTCAGCAGTTTTGGTGGTTTTAATAGGAGACAAGTTCATGACTTTCCTCCTAGAACTAATTTTGAAGTGTGATTCTCCAATCTCAGTCATCAATGTATGCCTGTGTCAACTACCATATTGGTACACTGAAGAAACATACACACACACACACACACACACACACACACAGTATAAACATTTGCATCACTACAGCTGACAGAGTTGAAGATACATAATGGGAATTGTAATTTTTATTCAATGACTAATTTTTCCTAAGTGAATCAAGCAATACAATCTTACCTAGATAGCACTAATAGTGATTCTCTTAAAATGTTCATTACTTGCACTGGTTTTGTTTTATTATTATTATTATTTTATTTATTATTATTTTGTGTGTGTGTGTGTGTGTATGGATCATGGAGCTAGAACTTGGTCTGAGCGTTGTCCCTGAGCTCTTCAGCTCAAGGCTACTGCCCTACCCTTGAGCCAAGCCCCACTTCCTGTTTTCCAGAGGTTAACTGAAGGTAAGAGTCTCTGATACTTTTGTGTCCTGGCTGGATTTGAACCTTAATCCTCAGATCTCAGCCTCTTGAGTAGCTAGGATTACAGGCATGAGCCACTGCACCAGGATTGGTTTTATTTTTCTTAAGTTATACTGTGGTTTGAGCTCAGGGCATTGCATTTCTAGTCTGTATTCTACTGCTGAGCCTTCCCTCCAGTCCTGATTTTCACAGAATATTATCTTCATGATTGAGAGAAACGTTACTGTGATCTGCCTAGATTACGCTTCCCTTAGTTGCTGGGTTAACATGTGTCATTCCCTTGAACTTTTTATATTTGGTACATGGGAGAATATGATTCTTCAAAACTCAGCCTCCCACAGCAGCTGGGATAATGGGTATGAGCTACTGCACCCTGCCATGCGTTGAGAAGGGAATCTCATAAAATTATTCTGGCCTCCAACCACAATCTCTCTGATTCCATTTACACAAAAGCAGCTAGGATCACAGGTGGGAGCCACTGGCACTTTGCTATTGACTTAATAATGACAGAATAAAATACAGTAATTAAATGGACCACAGCAGACCATTTTTGCAGCTAGTATTGTATCAAATTTCTGCTAAATAGAATAACCAGGTATCAGATGCATTCTGGCTGTGTATAGGTTTTACATTTTCCCTTGTATTCAATCAACACAAATAAATTGAATAGACATGGTAGTGAACAATATGAATCCATACTGTCCCATTTTCCATTTTCAGTATATAGAATTAACTCCTTCTGAAAATATGCAAACAATTCCCAAATTTTTTATCTTTTATTTTAAAAGATAAACTGTGAAATGCTTTAAGATTCTCTAAGCTAGTGAATGCAAAAAACCTCACAGTTGTTTCTTTCACATGTACCTCAGCTTTATTTTAAAATAAACAGAATTGAAAGCACCAAAAGATCAAGTAAACAACATATAAGAGAAAGCTAAATTATGTATAAATAAATTAAAAATATGTGGAAATTAAAAATAAATACAGAAAGAGAAAGAAAGAAGGAGATAAGAAGAAAGAAAAGAGAGGAAGATAGAAACAGAAAGAGGTCTCCCATATGCACACTCATGTAACATCATCAGGGCAGTTGTAGAGCTTACACCCCTCCACACCCTGTACATTTGTATGTGTGAACAACACTTTCCCCAGGAATGAGATGAGCAGCTGCTGGGTGCTATGACCTGCTGAGAAGCACCAATGGCATCTTGGTTGCAGTAATGGGGCCATCTGGCTTCAGACTCTTTCAGATTTGCAGGCAGCTTGATTTTAGTGGACTACTTCTCTGTTTATTCCAGATGCATTTAAGGAAGGTTCTGTTTCTAAAGGATATTCTAACTAGGTTTGTTTGAACTGAATGGAAGAGAATTTATAGAAGTTGAGACATGAAATATAAGACATTTCCTTTTCTTCCATATGCAAAATGGCAATTTTAGCATGAATATTAACTATTTAATGACAAAAAGTTGCACTTTAAGTTATATGTGATTTGCTGAAATTTCTTCATTTTAAAACATAAAAGGCATTACCCAAAATAGGCAAATTTTACAAAATTATAATAAGAATGGCACTTTACACCTAATTCTCTAACAATCTGTTAGAGAAGGATCAGAACTAGATGAAGGTTCCCAAACTTGTTTTGTATAAACATATATCAAATTACAGGAATTCAATAGTAAAATTAGGGTAAGGTTTTGTTTGAAAAGGTTTTGTCATTCTCCTTTTGTTCATTCAATTCAAGGTTCTTCTCTTCTTTCCCTATCATGAATTCTTTTTTTTTTTTTTTTTTTTTGCCAGTCCTGGGCTTGGGCTCAGGGCTTGAGCACTGTCCTTGGACTTTTCTCAAGGCTAGAACTCTACCACTTGAGCCTCAGCACCACTTCCAGCTTTTTGCTATGTATGTGGGGTACCGAGGAATTGAACCCGGGTGTTCTTGCATGCTAGGCAAGCACTCTACCACTAGGCCACACTCCCGGCCCCCTATCATGAATTCTTAAGAATATAATCCTATGGAAAGGACCTCCAGTATATAGAAACAAAAACCATATAACTAGTGATTGTTGTCCTTAATATACTATGTTATCTCGCATCTCTCTTGCTGTCCCTTGTTTATCTTATATTGTTACAATATTTCACCTTGTTATCTGATATATTGCATATATGCTTATTTGGTTATTTGAAATAGGATACAGAATGGGGAAAACAAGATGAGGGGTGGGGATGGGGTGAGGGAAATGGGGACCAAGACATGAGAAAGAGTGTCAAGGTTTGTGAAGCAACACTCCTTCTATATGGTGAATATAATGTAACCCTTCTATTAATTAAAATAAAAAATATATGGAAAAAAGAATATGATCCCATGTATCATTCTCTTTCTTGTTTTTGAATGAGTTTTGTATGAGTGTTTGTTATTTTGTTTTGTTTTATCTAAAGGAGTTTCCTTGATTGCACTTATACTCAAGCTCTCCAGATTTCAGGGTGTATTGTGTATTTTGTTTCACAATCTACATATATCCACCTTAAAAGTCCCTCTCTTTCTCCCTCCCTCTCTTGCTTTCTTCTTTCTTTCCTTCCTTCCATTGTTTCATAGATATATCTTAGTCACTATTACTGAAATTCCTGGAAAATTCTTACTTCAAATGGATTAACCTTACTTGTTTTAGTTTGATGATGTGGGCCTTTCCTAAGACATTTGCATTATAGTTCTTTAACAAATTGAGGCCCCACTTTCATATTCAGAAAAATGTCTTTCCAGCAATATATTGTGTTTGTCTCTCTTTCACACACACATCTAGAGTTTCAGTTTTAATAAAAACAGTATAACAAAACAAAATTAAGGTATCATCAAACATATAACCAACATGTAATAAGTCATAGCTTACTGTAATATGTATAGCAACGTAAGGCAGAAGTCACATATGCTTGCTATGTCCAGAATGCTAGGATCTCCTTATCTCTTCCCATAATTTGCAATTTAAATGATCAATGTATTTAGACAAAAGCAAGATGTTCATATCATTTCCTTTGGTACATGAGAATTCATTTTGTTTGAATTAGTGCTTGCATATCTAATTATGTTATTTTGAGGACTTTAGGGATTCCATATTTACATATTCAAAAACAATCAAGGTTGGATATCAAAGGAATTATAAACTATTTAAATGTATTTGGATTCAGAAACTTCAAAAGTATTCTGTAGTAAGTGTTATGGCTAGTTTGAATTTAATTTATCTTTATATTCCTTAGTACTAGAGTTGTGTGAACAATATTTAGACCAAAAGCTTCAGGTTTCCCTTATCAGTATCAACTGATAAATATATTATGATAAATATTTTTAAAAGCATAGTTACAACATTAAATGGTTGTAATATATTTATTAATTCTACAAGTTAAATATCTGCTCACCTTTTTTGCTTTGAATTAGGTATTCTTTTATTTTTAATGTGTGAACTGGTATATATTTATTACAGACTGATGCAGCGAACATCCATTAGTAATATTACATGTTTATGTACTATTGGTGATTTAAAATTTATAGCAAAATGATTTTTTTTTGCCAGTCATGGGGCTTGAACTCAGGGCCTGAGCACTGTCCTTGGACTTTTCTCAAGGCTAGAGCTCTACCACTTGAGCCGCAGCACCATTTCTAGCTTTTTTCTATGTATGTGGTACCAAGGAAGCAAACCTGGGTCTTCCTGTATACTAGGCAAGCACTCTACCATTAGGCCAAATTCCTGGCCCCAACAAAATAGATATTTTCATTCTAGTAAATTGTCAATATAACTTTTTCTTAGTATTTATAATACATAATTAACCATCCAGTTGGCTCATGAAACATAAATGCATTAAATTATTTCTGTGATTTGAAGACAGTGCTTGTCTTTTAGTGTCAATAATAAAATCATTAACATTAATGTTCAAAATTAAACACGATTTTGTACATTATGAGACAATCAACAACAGCAATTTTGCCACTAAACCCAAAGGAAACAAATAAGGGTACATAATTATCAGTGCAAGATGTCATTATAAACAATTCTCATTGATCATTCAAAAGCAGACTAGTTTTTCCTTTTATCATATTTTCATTTAATTTAGGTTAAATTTAAAATATACCAATATTTTTCCACAGTATCTCCAGAAAACACATGTGGTTAGGTTTTTGTTTAAATTTCTATAGTATTATTTGTGAAGTTTGTCCATTTAATTCTACTTAGTAAATATAAATCTGCAGGCTTCAATTGGGTTGGAAAATGGTTTTAGGCTCCGGATTTAAAATAATAGCCTGCCACTAGTATTTTTTCCCGTTGGGAAGAGTCACATGATGTTTCTCACTAATATTTCCAAATGGGTCAAGTATGGCTTGCTGTATGACAGCTATGCAACCCTACAGCAATGCTGGGTTTGGTCAAGTTGTGAAAGAAGTGGAATTGTGATCAACTGCAAGTGTAAAAATATCCTGAGGCTGCTTTCCCAATATATACTATTTACAGTTGTATACTGGCATTACTTGAGATGCTGCAATTACTTGAAAAAGGAGAAAAACAATCTAGTAAGTTTTAGTCATTAAACTCACACTATAAGAATTAAAAAAGTTATTTGTATTCATGTCTGGCCCAAGGCAAAATCCTGAAGTTGGTCATGTCTGGATCCCAAGCAGTGTCCTACTCTTTAATTTCTCTTGAACTAATTAGAACATCTTCTGTCCCTGAGTGCTAGTCCTGTCTTTTCAACAATGGAAAGCTACTCTGAGGGGGAGACTAGACATGCCTGGATCTAATCCCCAACCTCACCCAAGGATAGATAACATGGCACCCTCAGCAACAGCATGGATTTTAGAGCCAAAATCTTAAAAAAATAAAAATAAGAAAGGATTTCTGACACTCCTACTTACAGCTATGTGGCAATCAACAAGTGACATAGTTTCTGAGTGGTTATCCCTTTAGCTGAGTAGGCATTCTATTAACTGGAAGCAAAATTTGCTCCTAGAATTATCAGACACAAAAGAAATAGGGCTTCTTCTGGTAAATCTCCAAACAAACCCCTATTGTTATTACTTCAGTGATGCAACATCAAGCTAAGGTCCTCACACATGCTAGGTAAGTTATCTACAAATGGTCTACACCCCAACTCCCACAACTATTTGTATAACAGCTTATAGGTAGAGTGTTTGCCTGGCATGCATGAAGCCCTGGATTTGAAAAGCTGGAAAGGGTACTGTGGCTCAAGTGGTAGAGTGTTAGCCTTGAGCAAAAGAAATTAGCACAGTGCTCAGACCCTGAGTCAAGCTCCAGTACAGATAATAAATAAATAAATAAAATAAAGACAAAAAAGCAAATCTGAAACTTTTTGTGGGTCTCACAAAGCATGTCTAAAACATGCTTGTACATTATTGATTCTTCCTTTGCCATCATAGGTAATTATAAGTCAAAGGTACTTTCCATTTTTCTTTCTGAGACACAACAGTATGGAGAAAGTGTTTTAATTAATATAGTCATAACATCTCTGGACAATTTCAATACCTATTTAGACTTTTCTGCCTATAGTTTAGAATTTTCTGTTATTTCTTCTATAGGTGTTTCCTTAATGAAAAAATACATGACTGTGACTTTCCCATTTGAATTCTAGTTAGGTGATCCTTACAGTCACAGAAAATTTCTTTGATAATTAGGTCTAATTTATTTCCATAATCTCTATAAAACTACTAGAAGTACAAACACATAACAAGTTCCTGTTTTTTTGTTGTTTTTTTTTTTTTTTTTTTCCAATTCTAGGGCTTGAATTCAAGGCTTGGGCTCTGTCCTTGGACACATTTTGCTCAAGAAAAGAGCTCTGTCACTTGAGCCATAGCACCATTTTTGGCTTTTTTTGCTTCGTACATGCTAGGCGAGCACTCTACCATTAGGTCACACTATTGGCCCCAACATATTCCTTTATAACTCATATTTTTTAGTTGTCAATTCATTTGCTTGATTTAAAAAAATGATTTTCTGTTTTAGGGATAATTTATCCCTATTTTTGTTCTTATCTGTCAAAGTTGAACATTTTAGTGATATAATCTAGAGACTATGAAATAAATGAAAATGTATTAATCTTTGGGCTTCTAACAATGTATTTTTAACATGCCAGGAAAAAAATAAAGCAGTAAAACTCTTTCTTTGCAGTGCACAACTAGTGCAAATCTCAGGTTGGACTAAAATTTGTGATCATTCTGCCTTAGCCTTCCAAATTCTGGAATTACAGCATTCCTGGCTGTAGTGAGTGGTTTTCTAACTTCCTATCATGTCATTGGGCAACTTTCATAACATTATAGTGAGTAGTGTTTGGAATTAAGTCCACATGTTAACATTCATTCACTTGATCAAGTACTTAAAAATAGTCCTTGCTTCATGCATCTCTGCAGATACTGACTGATAGAAAAGAACGTTAAGTATCCACGCTTCTAAGCCCTAAGTACAAAACCATGAATAATAATCTAATAATTCTGTTCAGTTTCATGTCATTTTTTTCCTTTTTGACAAGCTATTTATTGCGCACATTATTTTTTTACAATAATTATACATGAATCTATTCTAAATGGTATTTTTATACCATTCTGTTTTTGTATCAGGCAGATATGCCTAAGAGAGTTTAGTGAAGAAAATGTAGGAAGAGTACAATTACTGTGATATTGTAAGACAAATAGAATCATCTCTCTACATCTGGACTTCCTAAAATCATATACATTTAGAAGTACCTTAGAACATGAAGTTTGAACTGGTACTTGTATACTCTTCTTTTCTCATTTGATCTTTGTGAAAAGAACATTACATTTCACCTGACTGTTTATTAAGACTTGTACAAAACATTAAATAGAGAATATTTCTAATATGCACGGTGTGGTGAGGAAGCATTTAAAGTTGGAGAACAGACTATCAGAACTGTATTACAATCTAGCTAAGTTACCAGATAACAGCTCGTGTGTTGGTCAGAATCTTGCTCTACTGATCCTTCTGTTGATGCCTTTCCAGTATATTTATAGCAACCAATATCCTCTTTAAGGTTATTGGAAAAGCAGCAGTCTGGAGAAAGGATTCTGGAGGGGCCAGATATTTAATCTGTCCTCTTTTCTTTATCTTTATGTGTTTCAGACAAGCATAGTGTGCTAAATTAGCATTTGCTTAGTAAGTAACTGGACTAACATATGACCACTATGAGGGCTAACATAAATGTTGAACAGAAAGCCCTTCTACTGTTTGGCTAAATCCACATAGTATTAAATAAAATGATTTGTGTCAGAACAAGAGCAGTTGAACTTTGCTTGAAAAAAATCATACAATTAGACAGAAAGGATATACTTTAAAATCATGAATAGAGTTTCCAGCAATATTGGCCTGGTAAATTAAATTTCTTTCTCATATAATTATAATATTTGACAATGATTTTCTCTCATTGAATTAATTTCATATGAATTTATTCTATCATCCAAATATATTCTGATGTGCTCAGTTCATATCATTTTATTGAAAAAATGAGAATTGGCTCAATGTACCTGTTTACTTAAGATTCCATCTGTAAATCTTATACTATCTGCAACTCATCATCTGTATTTCACTGATTCCCAAAGGATTAATTTCTTATCATGCAATAGATCTTAGTTCCTTTATGTGAGTCCAGGAATCTCATCCTCTGGAATCCCCCTAGAATGTTTTGTCTACCTTACAGCTCCTTCTCAATGCATTAAAACACATCCACAGTTGCTGATATAAAAGCAATAAAATACAGGAGGAAATGCTCAACACCATTGTCCAAAAAGGAAATGGAAATCAAGAGAACACTGAAATTTTGTCTCATCTAGTAATGGTCTCTCTTTTATATGACCACTTAAAGATAATGGAAAGAAAGGAAGAACATAAAAACTACACATACTTTCTCTCATAGATGGGAGTGAAATATAAATCATAAATTTAGATGAAAGCATATACAAGGTTATAAGCATATAGACACGAACAAATTAAAGTATACTCAGGTGAAGATCTTAATGTTGTCACTCCTCTGAACAACTAAGCAACAGTTTATCAAAATTAAAAAGTTGAAATATGTTTTGTCAGGGTTTGAGGACATGAAGGTGTCAAATCAATGTGTAAAAGGTTGGAATATTATAGTTGTTATACGCAGTGTACATTATATAGTAAACTGAATTATGGAATATGAGGGTCAAAGTGGGATTGACAGAAATGGAGAGAATGATAATCAAGATGCATTGTATTCATAATCTGATTTGGTGAACTGAAATTCCTTTGTAAAACTGATAAGGAAAACTTGCCACTGTGAAATTAGCTCAACCTGACATTGCCAGAATCAGCTTGCAAGTTGTTTTTGAGAAACTGTAATCATTAAGGAAAATTGAAACTCAAAACACCTGTGCCGTACCCAATAAAAATGATTGTACTTTTGTCAGCCTGGGCTCAGAGTTTGGAATAGGATCTCCTCTGAGCCAGGAGCATTAACAAACCAGAGTTCTCCAAATCTGAGTATGACTTGATTATTTCCTGTCCTTTTTTTCCAGAACAGTGACTTATAATAATATAATAAAAACTTCCTTCAATGCAATTTCCTTAAGTCTGAAAACAAAGAGTATTCTGCATTCAGACTCAATAGTAGGTTTTAAAAGATTCAGAAAATTGATCTTTCATTTTCTAGTATTTCAAAATTGGTCTAATTGCTTTATATTTAAATTTTTGGTCTACTATAATTTCAACTAAGCAATTTAAGCATTAAGGATTCAACAATTTCATACAATTAATGTGTGCAAACTTACAATTATGGTTACTTGACCCCCTAGGGTTTTAAAGATTAATATGCTGACTCATAAATAAATTTTCAATTCAAAGTTCTCCCTGGTTAAAAAAAATAAAAAGCATTACAAAATAAAGTAAGACTTACAGAAAAAGAAATGAGATAATATTCCAGAAAAGAGGCCAGTTGTAAATAGCAAAGAAAAAAAAAAGAAAAAGAATAAACCATAAAAGAGTACATCTGCCTCCATTGCTCCAACGATCTCCAATTTAGGTTTGTTTTCTCAGTATTTCTCGGTTCAGTCATTTTTTCTGATCCCTGTTTGAGATGCTTCAAAGTTTTATTATTTGAATGGAAAGAAGATGTGGAACAAATGGTAGCATAGGGAAAATAGAAGCCTGTATAACCATAAATTAACTGGCAACAGCATTAGTTAGTTTAGCCCAAATAGGAATAGATTACATTTTTGTTTGGTTTGGACTGATTTAAACTCACTATTTGATTTATGCTTTTGTTCGTCAGTTGGCACTATACTACATGAGCCATGCCTTTTTATCCTTTTCGATCCTGGGGCTTGAGTCCTAGGTCTGGGCACTATCCCTGAGCCTCTTTTCTTTAGCTCAAGGTGAGTGCACTACCACTTGAGCTGCAGCACTGCTTCCTAACCAGATATTTCTTGATATTGCTGTTATTAATGGTTCTTCATAGCTATTTATGTGCATATTTGAGAATTCATTAATGTGACAAAATGAGTTTCAAGACAACTTGTAATTAGCATGCTATACTTAATATGAATAGTGAACTGGAATAAGTAAGCCAGATAATGTGACTTGTAAATTATCTAATTATTACAAATCTAATAGGAGAGATATCTGCTTTGTCCTCAATATATACACCTTCTATGAAAATTCTATATCAAAAACATTCCTCCTTTTTCTTGTTGCCTCTAATATGACCTTATCTATTGCATTTAACTTAGAAGGCTGTTATAGTATATAAAATAATTTAGTATGAATTAGGACAGTTTAATTGCACCCAGGGATTACTAAAGGAAAAACAATAAGCATCCATTTTCTTAGTTTGACCTAATTTCTTATTAAGTTAGTTCTTTGTTTTGCATTTCATATTAATTAAATACTTGATATGATGTTACTTTCTATTTAATATGATAGAACCTTCTTTAGAATTGATTAATGTTAATCTTGTCTTTATAGGTTACAGCAGTCATTCTCATTCTATCTTGAAATTGTATTGTTTATCACAACTCTCTCTATATGCTTTCCTACATATACTTTGCTTTTCTTCATATTTCAGAATCTTCAATCCTAAACTGGTACTATTAAGACTACTCAGAATAGATGCCATGGCATTTTTTTATTAAAAACATATGATCACTGAAAGATAAAAGGATAAATGTATACATAATTTTATTTTCTAGTTTTATATCTGACTCAATAGCATTTACTTTTATGGTGATTATTTCCAGTTCAATTTAAATTCACTAGTTGCTCCAAGCTCTGTAATTTTCAAAACTTGCATATATTCAAGACAGCTTAATTTCTACTTCATAAGTAGTTTTGCTTTGGTAATGAAGGAAGAAAAATTATCCCCAATAGTGCTGAATGCAAAGGGCATGGATAGTAGTTCAAAAGGAAAAAAAAACATAAAAATTCCTGAACAATGATCTATTGCACTAAGCATAAAAGATAACTGAGGATATAAAATATAACATATTTTCTTACTAAATTACAATTTTTAAGATGAATTTGTAGTACTGGAGTAGGGAAGGAATATGGCACGAAAGAGAATCTTTTTCTCCCATATTTTCCTAATGACTCTGAGCTTAGGATCCAGTCATTTCAAACTATTCATAATCATTTACTCTCTGCTGGCAGTGCACCTAAGCTTGCCCAGAGCTGGAAGCTTCAGGTCTTCTTCCCTCCTTGCTGATTAACTGTGGTTAGAATGCTTGTGATTTCCTGAACTATTAATATTTACTGACACCTTTTAATGTCAATGTCCAATTTTCTCAAAGAAATGCTTTCCTAACTTTGTATTGACCAGTGTAATGGCATTAACCTATTCAAGAGGGCAGAGCCTAACCACCATAGAAATGTCTGCCTTGTAATGTGGTTACAGTATTCTATTAAATTTTCACTAGAATTTTGAAGGAGACAGACCTTCACATACTAATGCTCTCCCTAGGCAGGTTAGAAGACACAAATTTAATTATTAGTAAATAAAATCTACTCTGCTCTACTCATAACCAGGATCAGAATCCCGGGAAGGGAACTCACTACCCTCTTCACAATAGTTGCAATATTGAGTGTCAGTGGACCCAAGGCAAAACAACAAAAATGTAAAAATTCCAGACTGTTTGTAAATTGCCTTTTATCGGATTTCCACTTGTTTGTTGAAACTATTTGTTTCCAGGAGTTTTGTTTGGCACAATGGGTGGTTCTGATAGATTTCTCTTCAATTTATTTTTTTCCTTTGATAGTTTCAGTGAGTCCTTGGAGGGCCCTGTGTTCTTTTCACTGACATCACTGACCAGCACCTTCCTATTCTTGTTCATTTTGAATTGGATTCTGAAAATCGAGAATGATCTATTATAACGGAATTGTTCTGACAGGTGGTAAGATAAGTGGGAAATTCTCTTATCCAACCGGGCTTCTTTTATTCTTCTTCGTCCTCTTCTTCTTTTGTGTTATCTTTGTTTCCTTAGGAGCTCATTTGTCTTTCGTTTTAAGTCATGGACCCTACAGCGGGGTTGTTCCTAAGAGACTTCCTGTGTTGCACCTTGGGAGTTTCATGAAAACCTGTGCCACATTTACTGATCTTGCCCCATCCATCACCATCCCCTCTCTGCCATCTCCATTCAGCGGGGCACAGGGCTGATAGTCTCCCTGTGAGACATAGCAGCCTTGCTAATGTAGGTCTCAGGTCTGTTTGGGGCTCAGTCTTAGCAAGCTTCCTTACAGCAGATTCTGACATTATTTTCACCATCCTCTCATGTGTCTTCTTGAGTTCAGGACCCTTCCTTGAAATTTCCAGCCACTACTGTAGCCCTAAACCTTTCATCTCTCTAGCAGAGAAGAGAGTTGTGTCGATTTAGGCATCAGCTCTTTGCCTGCTGATCTGAAATTGCTTCAGGGGGGAACCTGGGGGTTCCTACCTCTTATACAACTTCCCCCTCCAATTTATAAACCACTACAACATCAGGTACTTCAATGTCTGTGAACAGTTGATTTACTTATTTTTCTTTTCTGTCCTTAGACTCAGACACAGATTGTCCCATCTAGATATAGAAGTCAAAATATACATTCCTAAAATGGTTGTGTCTTAAGAAGTTGAAGGGGGATGTCATGGTGAGCAGAGGAGAGTCAGGAGGCAAGAGGCATGGCATAATGGGAACCAGGGTGGAGGGATTGAAATAGGATAGTACTTGGCTGGAGTGTAGTTTCAGTATGTGCTCTGCACGTTTGTGGTTCCAGCCTAAAATAAATTACTCAGGTCTGGTTCTGGGAGCCTGCTATGCCAACTCACAGAGCCAGTCCACGTTCAGTCAGGTGTGGCCTGCTTCAGGGAACTGAGGACCCGGATACCTGGAAGAGTGGGAGAATGGACTTGCACATTTTGGGCATGACAGATTCCCATCAGTTTTGGGAATGTGAGATTCCCATTAGTAACTTTATAGGAAATTATTGCAGGCAGTAATTAAAAATGGTCTTGATGTTTGCTAAGGTTCATTTACACGAGTTGTTTAAAAGTACTTTTTTAAAGCTAACTCAACAAAGATAGACAGTAGCTAGTTTGACAGATGCATGGATAAATGGATCATTGGTCAAAGAGGATAGAAAATAAGATGATTCTGAGTAGCAGAGACAGGAGAATGGTCAGAAGTGGCAAATGAGCAAGACACTGTCTCATCAGACAAGCCATTGTCATGGTACATGGATATACTGAGCAAAAGGAAGCTACAATTTCTTTGAATAATTATTTGTATATTGTCATTGTAATTGATTATCACAACATTTTAGCCTATAGAAAATACTTTACATTAAGTGAAACAGATTAAATGCCAGTGTTGTTAAACTTTTTGTATTTATGTATGCTTCTATACATAAATTTTTTGATTATATTTGTCATGATAAAGAAACATATAGACTTATGTAATATGAGTGACTCAGTTGAGATTTATGGAAAGAAGAGATGAGGCCAGCTTAATGACTCATAACTATAATCCAGCTATTTAGGAAGAGGGGGTATTGTGGTTTGAGATTAGCCCAGGCAGGAAAAGAAATAAAAAGTGAACAGGCTTTTTTCTCAAAGAGCAAGTTAGTTGTGGTAGATCATACCTATAATCCCAGCCATACAGGTGTAAGAGATAGGAAGGTCATGGTTCAAAAGTGTGGTTCCTGGATCAGGGAAGCAAATCTTCTCTGAAGAATAACTAAAATAATAAAGGTACAGAGTCATGGCCTAAGTGATGCGTTAATTATCAAATAGCTCAAAAGTCTGATTTCAAATTCTTCTACACACAAAAGAAGAAAGAGAGAGAGAAAAAGAGAGTGAAGAGAGGGAGGAAAGGAGGGCAGAAGGGAGGAAGGAAGGAGAAATTTATGGGTTTTACGAAAAGGGAGAAGTTTCCTTTGTATCCAATGCAAATTTGTTAAAATACGAAGAGTTAGTCATATTTATCATTCTCTGTTTTAGCAATCTTTCCCACAACCTCAAAGTTTCATACATTAAATGAATACATATTACATCATATTGACTTACGAAGATGAGTTCATTTCATGCAATAATGTGAGAAAACTGGACATAGAGTAAATAGCACAGACGTTAACTTGCTGTCTTTATAACCAATGTCAAAAGTTATAAACCTTCACTGGCTTTTAACAAGATCTACCTAACTATTAAAATATCAAATATTTAAATATTATAAGCTATAAAAGTACAGGGATAAGCAAAATAGTAAAATGAATATGTTTTCAGTACACTACAGTTCTAAATTTAGAAAAAAATATTTTCTTTCAGCATACAAGTTTCAGTAGGAGCAGTTATATATCTCCCCTCAAAATTTACAATAGGTAACGATCTTTTTAAATTATAAAACTTTGATAGGTTTGGGTATCAGCATCTTATCTTTGCATTTTCAGTGATGACAAACTTTTCTATTTTTCATTGTGGTTTATGCAACTGGCATATCTTTTTAATTTTTGTTATCTTCTCCTTCCTCGAGTATAAATGTTTAACAAGAGTCAGAAGAAAAAAATGTATAGGTCATATTTAAAAGGTCTTGAAGGAGTAATAAAGTATTTTTATAATGTACACCACTGGGGACTTCAGTTCAGTCATCTGTAAGTGGTTCTCTTTTACTTCTGAGTTTCCCATGTGGAAACAAAAAGGTAAATGGAATTATGGGAACGTTTCGGTTTTAGTGGAGCTCACCAGATGCTTGTGATTGCAGGATGTTGATGGATCTGCCGCTCAGCTATGGCCTTTCAGGTACAAATAGCACACTATGAAGCCACTCTAGCTGCCTGTTCTCTGCCCCTGGTGGGCAGAGATAGTTTTTCTATAGAGTATTTTGTCAGGGCACAAAGTGTCTGCTTCTGAGTCCCTTAGCACCACTCACACACTGAGTGCTGGATAAAATAAAAACTCATATCTGAGAAACAAATATATGGCATCATTATTGAAAAAAAATACAGACATAACTGTACAGAACAAAAACTAAGTAAGCTAAAATGATAAAGTTTCTCTTTCCCCCAAAATTTAATGTGGAGCCTAATTAGTAGTAAAAGAAAACTAATTTAGGCCATTGTATGGAAAATCTCGAAACAAGTATCAGAATGAAAACCTGAAAAAGTAAATCAGCTGTTATAATGAGAAGAAGGAAAACAAGATGGAAATAAGGTACTTTCCCAAAGATGACAAAACTCAGACACTCAACTTGAACAATAATCATGTCATGCAAAAAAATTAACATAAATACCAAATGATTCCAATTGATTAGGAAGTAATTTTATTCTATTTAGTAAACAAAAAGTCAACTCAGAGTAAAAATACACAAACAAAAACAAAAATAAAATCTAAGCAGATTAACTACAGTAAACTAAAATTGACCTGATCTCTGATTATTGTGCCACAATACACAGCAGAAGACATTAACACATATATCTTTGAGAGGAAATTGTATCACCTATTTTTTTAAGCAAGTAAATTAACCTTCATTTTGGGGGACCCAAGAAAGAAGGTCTCCTTTACAATAATTTCCTATAAGTAAATCTTATTTTCTCATCCTCTGTTGCTATCACACAAAACTGAATTTTTTTTCTTCAACACCCAACCACTTGTTTCCTCCAATTCTTATGCCATAAAAGACTTCTATCTGAATATTATTTGTGGTTAATCCACAGCATAACAGAATCCCTTCTTTTAGAAATGAAAATGTGTTCACATTTCTTTGTTCTACTTCTCTTATTCATTATTTTTTTTTTAGCAAACTGCAGGACACATGAAATTGTTAAAATATATTGGATCTATTTGTACTTCCATATAGGGCATTACAACAAATGTATGGGTGTGAAATAACAAAAACGTACTATTTCAGTTTCTATGAATTGGGAGTCCAGCAAAACATGAGTGAGTTTTGCAGAGTGGAAATCAGTCTGTCAGCTACAAACATGTTCATCTGTGTGGGGACTCCTGGCTAGGAGCCTCGCTGCTTGCTACCTGTGCTTCAGCACATACACACTTAATGAGGCAAGGAGTCCGGAGCCAGAGAGCGCCTGGCCCTTCCCGCCTGGAGCAGGAGGTCTTGGATACTCCAGGCTAGCAGGGCGTGTCTCAGGACACCATTGGCTGATGGGTGCATTCAGGGAGGTCCCTATTTGCTGACATGGCAGCCACTGCTGGATCTGTATTTAGCTAGGACGTTTTCTAAAATAAAGTTATATCTTCACCGAGAGTCTGGTCTCCGGAGTCTGTGTTCCTGGGTTTATTTGTGGGCTCCGTGGCCATCTTAACCCCTTCCTAGACGTCTGAGAAGGATCCCAACACATCTGGAGACTTGAGTAAGGATACTTCCAATCTCAAGTTGTCAGTGAAATATATTTCCTTATGACTGCATTGCTGAAAGGCATGCATTCTTGCTATTTGCCATCTAAGTTTCTGGAGAACACTTATTGAATGTCGTGGGCTGTGGCTCTATCCACCAGAACTCTTTTGCATCCAACACTTTCACACTGGGCTCTCCTGTCACTTTTGATCAGGAATATGTATCCCTTTGAATAGCTTCCTGGCTTATATCAACCTCATTCAGAAATATCTTCTGTTTTTGCTATTTCTTTGTGTCAGTTGTGGGGATTGAACTTGGGCACATATCCGAAGAAACTAATGTCAATGCACACTCATTGCTCATTTCATCTTTATTCATAATATCAAGGATATAGAAACAGCAATGTAAACTGGGTTACAGACCATTCCAAACTCTAGTTGTAATCTTGCCTATAACCACAGGTTCTGCCTACTTTTAATGGGAAAAGATGGCATATATAAATATATATATATATATGTATGAGTTTATAGACATATCAACAATATAAACATATATATGTGCACAAACATATCAGCATATATTAATATAGCAACATTATATGATGTATGTTAATATATCAACATATATAATATGTATGTCAATATGTAAACATATGTATAAACACATACATACACATATCTTGTGATCCCTTTAGATTCCTGTATACCACATGTGTATTTTTCTTCAGTATTTTAGGTTAGTTTCAGCAACCAGACCAGCACCAGTTCTATAAGATACTCATAATACAATATACTATAATTGGTTTTAATTTTATCTCATATCTTCCCTGACAAGTTTGTTTCACATCCTGGATTCCTAGAAACCATCTAAAATTATTGTTACCAAAGCAGAATTCTGAATTCATGCCTAACACTTTACTTTTTATCTAATGAGGAAATTTCTTTTCAATGCTGGTACAAATGCTAAACAAGCTGAGTCTTGGTTTTTCCCTTGCTTTCATCCAGAGCCAGACTCCAGTACTGTCTGGCTTGAGTCATTGCTGCCAGGGCACTTAACCACTTCATTTTACTTGTATTCCAACTGACTTCCAAGATAAAATTCTCCATGTCTATGTCATTTCTATGATATAAACCATTTAAGTATTTAGTCTTCTAAAGCTTCCTGAGATCCTCTTGGTTATTTATGTATTGACAAATTATTTTTCAGATTTCTAGCAAAAAGAATAACTGGGGATGACACGTATCTTTAGCTAAGCTGCTGAAACCAAATACCTATGGCTAGAAGACTTTTCCAGGGTCATTCAATTAGAAATTAGTGAGGCTTTTTGTTTTCCTAAAAAACATCTTTACCCAAACAAGTGTCAAAAAGACTGGTACATCTGGTTACATCTGCAGCAGCAACGTAAATGATTTCTTGTTGTATCCATTAGGAAATTGGGTCAGATTCTTTTTTTTGGCAAAATATCAATAAAAAATTACTTACTAAAGAAAAAAAAAGAAATTAGTGAGGCTGTTATTAGAAGCCAGGGATTGGAACTCCCTTACTTAGTCTTAACTTCCATACTGTGAGACATACACCATGAGTAGAAAATGATAACTTTTATTCCTTATAGCAAGTCCAATTATTGTAATAGTATGTTTAATAGGAAGAAGCAATTAAATTTAAATTTTCTAAAATGGATTCCATAAAATACTAATAATCCTAGACAATCTAAGAGGCAGAAATATGCTAAAATAACACCACTTTCTAAAAACCATGTTAATTTTCCTCCCTTTAATAGAGAAACCTGTTTTATTCAAGCATTTGAGAGCAATTCTGACTTTTTATCACTCCTGTAGTAAAACAAAATTCCCATGTTATCTGATAGTAATTTTTGTAATATTTATATATATATATATATATATATATATACATACATTACAGGTATAAAAGAGAGGTTGAGGAGCAAAGTTAACATCAGTTCTTTGCAAAGTAGAATCATTTGGGGGAAAAATGTCAATACAATACCAAAAAAGAGGATTCAAGGCAGGTACATACAATCCCATCTATCAGTGACTCTCAGCTTTAATTAAGGGAAGTTGTAGTTGCCATTGGGTTGGTATGCCAGTAATGTACAGAGAAAGGTCATCTTATGGCAGGCTCTTAGAAAAAAGTCAGTGGTACTTAGGAACACAGATTTCAATGTGGGTGTGCCTACTGGCTGTGAGAAGGAGATTCAGGGCAACTGAGATGAGAAAGCGGCTTAGTTACACACATATTTAAAAGTCAAGAGGATGTGGTACTTAATTATTTCTGGGATTCATTACACTTCTAATCCTTGATTTTGTTACCTTTAATTTTGTTGATTGAAAGGTATTATGTGGGTGGGTTAGTGCTGCAGTGTTACTGAACAGCAGGAAGATGGTAGCTACTGTTCTTGCTGCAGAAAAACAATTAAAAATATAATCATCTTTGAAAACTGGAGGATAAAAAGAAATCACAGGTATAGATATGGATCTAAACAACAGCTCAGCTAGCACACAGTCATTGTGCATAGAATTTGGATACCTTCCTCTTAAAATTTGGAACAGGATCAGATTAGAAAGAAAAGAAAACATTTTTCTGATTGATCCTTGTGCACAAAAAGGCTTGAATTATACCTTTTGCCCCAGAACACACTGCAAATCTGAAAAAGATAAACTGTAAAATACAATGCTGAGTATTTCCATATCACAGCTGTCCAGACCACATAACAAGGAGAATATTAGTAATGTCCAGATGCACATAAGTCTACAGGAATGCCCCATGCCAAAAGCAAAATGAAAGAAATGGCAATGTCAATCACATCCAATAGACTATGTTAATGTTTTTCAAACAGTGCTTTCACACTCAAAAATAGTGCTCATTAATAATGGATCATACTGAATAGGGAGTGTTGCTATAAAACTGATGGAATTCATTGTTCATTTCTCAACAATGAACTGCATTTCTGCAGGATGACTTTTTTCTCTCATCTTTAAAACTATGCCAACGTTATTTCAGACCCTTTAAGCTAATTTGTCCTTTTTCTTACCATCTCAGGTATGACAATAATGTACTGTGCCATCCATCCTCACCTTACCCTCTTTATTTCTGTCTGGCCGGATGACAAATCACTTTCTTATGGAGTACTTTTTGACTAGTATTTTGAAGATGAATAAATCTTTAAAGCTGTCTAAAATTCTAATAAAAAATAAAGAACTTAAAAAAAACTTCTTTTTTACTTCTACATGGCTTTTCAAGCAGCTGTCAGTAAGGCCTATGAGTTTGCGATATTTAGAAAGGTTTCCATAATAAAATGAGAACTGACAAACCATTGAAATTCAAGCAGTTGTTCAATTCCATGAGAATTAGTTTCCTAATATACTACTTTCTTCAGAAAAGTACTAAATTATCTCTTTTTGACTTAATAGCAATTTGGAGTGAATTTTGTATAATGATTTACTCTTTAATATTTTTAAGTAATGACTATTTGAAATATCTTTGAACATAAGGCTGTTATTCTAATCACAATAGAAACTACTTTTTGGCAATACCTTGGAAAATATGTAGAGAAATATATATATACATATATATGTATATATGTGTGTGTATGTGTGTTTATGTCTACATATCTAGATATATTTTATATCTATTTTAGCTATAATATATATCTATACATCTACATATCATATGTATAGAAATTTCTATGTATATTATATATAGGAAATGATACCCTAATGAAATTGCCTTTCATGTGTGTAAGTCAATTGCCACAAGACAATGACAGTACATTGTAAGACATAGAATCAATTGCTAGTTTGTTGATACATTCAAGTTTTTCCATTTCTAAGGTGGAATTAAAGGAGTGATTTCTTGTCAGTGAGGATAATCCTCATTGACAATAAAATGATACCTCATCAAAGAATAAAAAAAAAAATCCAGAAATTTCTAGTTAGTCCAAATTCAAGTAAGAAAAGGCATCAAAAGTTGGAGGGAGAATAATTATCACCATCATCACCCAAATTTGTCAAAGCTTTAATACCCAGAACTAGGGACTACATGCCAAAGGGAATTAAAGTTGGAGAGGAAAGTAAGGTTGTTAAACAACTGCTACAAAGATAAAGAGATTAGCTTGGATTATCTAGGTGGCCCTAATGTAATCACAGAAAGTCTTAAAATAGGATAAGAAAAACAAAAGGAAATTTAGATTGGTGTCAAGTGAAAAAGATCTCAACTGCTACTGAATTTGAAGATCAATGAAGTAGACTCAGACTCTACAGACAGAAGAGAGACTCTCCTCTAGAGCCCCTCCCAATTGCAAAAAACCTTGCTGGTATCTTAATTTTAGCAGAGAAAGAGAATGGAAAGAGAGAGATGTATTGTATCTTTAATCTGTGAAATGCCAGAGATGAAATAATCTTAAATCACTTTGCATAGAGTAATTTCTTTCACTAGACACAAAATTAATACATCATAATTATGGGGTTTGGGTGATCACATGGGAAATGTGAAGAACAAGTAAAGGTTTCTAGATTGAAATTCAAAATGTATGAACTTGTCTTTTGGATTGAGTTGAGATACTGATGAAAGAGGTTACATACTAGTGATATGGTCCAAGACATTCTGGATCAGTCTCATCTTCAAAGACTCAGAGATATATCCATATGGTGTTTGGCATACTAAACTTACTAGCACAATGATGTTCATTACATTATTTACCATAAAAAAGGTATGGAATCAATCTAGATGCCCCTCAGTAGATTAATGGCTCAAGAAGATGTGGTGCTTACATACAATGGAATTCTATGCTGTCACTAGAAATAATGGCATTGCCCCATTTGTAAGGAAATGGAAAGACTTGGTAAAAATCACATTGAGTGAAATAATCCAGGCACAAAAGAACATAGGCTCAATGGATTCCCTCATTTGTAATAATTGATACACATGTAAGTCTCTTCTAGAAGAGGATCACAGTAGCTCAAAAGCTATACACATAAGGTCATATAGGATGAGACTAAATGAAAGGAACTCTAGGATATGGAAATAAGAGGTTTACTTCATAATTGTTCTTCATATACTCTTATTTCTTTTCTCTTTTATTCCCCTTATGGTTAATTTCGTGTGGTTACTCTATTTGACTTTGTTACCTGGTATATTGTGTATATGTTTATTTATTTGAAATAGAGAAAGGAAGGGTGGAACTAAATGATTGACGGGGGTAGGGGAAGGGTAACAGGGACAAAAGCATGAGAAGGGGTATCAATGTGTGAGAAGCAATGCACCCACTACCTGATGAAGGTAACTGTAACCCCTCTATATATAACTCTGACAATAAAATTATATATAGATAGATAGATAGATAGATGCAATCATTACCTTAAATTTCCTGATATATTTACTTACTTGTTCCTACTGTCTCCATGAAGTTGAAGCTTGGTCTTGAAGTAGAAACTCATTCTTGTACAAATAAATTTCTTCTTTTTTTCAACATTTTTTTGCCAGTCTTGGGCCTTGAACTTAGGGCCTGAGCACTGATGTTGGGCTTTCTCAAGGCTAGAGCTCTACCACTTGAGCCACAGCACCCCTTCCGGCCTTTTTCTATGTATATTGTACCGAGGAATCGAACCTGGGTCTTTATGCATGCTAGGCAAGCACCCTACCACTAGACCACACTGTCGGCCCCAAATAAATTTCTATAAGAGACTTAGTAAGATGAAAAGATGAAAATGAATGTTCTGAGGCAAAGATAAGATAAATTCTCAGGTCTTGTTTAGTATGCATAATGCTCCTAAAACCAGTGCCATCATTCATTAAATAATGTGATGCACCATTAACTATTGTTTTCAAAATATTTCTCAGTGTAGAATGAATACACTTATTGATAGCTCTCAACAAGTTGAAATGTCATAACTAAGAGATGTGTAAACCCAGAGACGCATAGTTTCTCAAGTGTGTGTTTTCTTCCACACTGGATGAATACTGGGCACACGACTTTCATTGAGAATATCATACCACATACTATGGGCTCTGAATATCACTTTTCATGAATTATAACAGATACGATTTGCTTGCTCATTACCTCATGAGAATATCATATAACCCTGTTAATGAGTCAGTGTTAATCATGTATCTTCCTATGAGATGGACAGCTGCATCCATTAATCATATGGACTGTTTGATTATCAAACATCTATATATGATTTTAATTTTAATTACAGTATACTTTTTTCAAGGCACAGCTACAAAAATGGCAAATTCATACTGATGGATGGTAGGAGCCTGTGTTCAACCACATACAGGTTATGTGTGGGTAGTTGTAGGAGAAACCCATGATTTCCCCTGTTGTTACAGAATACACAATAGCACACATTCCTCCTTTCCTTGTTGAAGTGCCTTGGTTTGGATTATACATTCTATCACTGATACAATTGAAATAAATATTATAAACAGAAAGGACTTTGGTTTACATGATCACAAATGTGATAGTATATTAGGAACCATTGCATAGCAGTACATCCAATAACTGAAGACAAGTTGACATTTTCTTTTGTTGGTTGCAGGGACTTGAACTAGGAGCCTGGTGATTGTGTGTGAGCTCTTCAGCTCAACACTAATTCTTTTCCACATTGAACCACAGCACCACTTCCATTTTTCTAGTGGTTAATTGGAGATCAGAGTCTCACGGACATCGGTGCCAGTGATGGATTTGAACAGCGCTGTCCCTGAGCTCTTCAGCTCAAGGCTACCATCCTGCCCCTGGCCTAGGCATTCTCCCTGAGCTCTTCAGCTTAAGGCTATCACCTTACTCTTGAACCAAGCCCCACTTCAATTTTCTAGAGATTAATTAGAGAAAAGAGTCTCAGGTCCTTTTGTGCCCAAGGTAGCTTTGAACCTTGATCCTCAGATCTCAGCCTCCTGAGTAGTTAGGATCACAGGTGTGAGCCACTGCACCTGGCACCCTTCTCTTTTCTCCCCATTGTTCTTATCCTTTTAATCAATGCAGAATTCTGAAATATCATTGTCTTCTTTTTTAATTGTTTAATTCAATTTTATTGTTTGGGTGATATACGGAGAGATTACATACATAAAATAGCGAGTACATTTCTTATCTAACATGGTCAACCCTCTTGATTCTCATTTTTAGGGCTCTTACAGAGCGAAACTGATTAACAGATGTGGGTGATCATCACTCTTCCCTTTGTATATGGCTTACTCCATTCAGTATAAAATGTAAAGTTAAATCATGTAGTGGATTGACAATGCCTATCTTCTACAAATATTCCCACAGTAAGTCTACAATATACTACATCCTAGCAATAATCAATAATATAAAGCACCTTTAAAATCAGAATTTCTGCTTTACAGGTGACTATATCCTTCTCCCTATAGTATTTTCTTTTCTTAAATGGTTAATTATAATTTCTTTTAATAAGCCTATGTCATGATTTGTCTATTCTGACATTCTTTACTATTAGTTTTTAAATATTTTCTTGGATACTTTCCACTGTCTTGATTGCTACAATCCTTAACAAACTAGTTAATTTCCTTTTAATTCTTCTCTTTCTTTATTTAGAACATGACTGACCTCTAATTCTCAATGACTAGTGCGTACACCAAATGAAGGCTTGCCAAAAGTGTGATCATGTAAATATATAGCTGAATATGAAAACATATGTCGTGGCATGCATAGGCATATTTGAAATTTGGTGAGCAATCTTTACTGTTTTGACTGGATTATGAAATAGTTTTTCCTTTCAGTATCCTTCTTCATTTACATTTATAGAATTTTTTTTAGCAGACCGAGTCATTAGTATGGAAATTTGCTCTTGAATGAGTTGCTTGGCCTTTTTCTCTTCTTTAGAGGGTGCTAAAAAAACTTTCAATATTAATTTTGAGTACCAGAAAGAAAAAAAATCACAACGTAATTGGAAACAACACCACATTCTGGCATGTGGTATACACTTGCTGAGGCAGAAGCCGGCCATATGCCATACGAGTTATGCCACCCAACTTTGCCATCATGTCAGTGAATGCATTGTATCCTCTAGCCAAGCCACATGGTCATGACATGCTTCCACTCCAGCATCTCAATGAACATTTTCCCACTGAATTCTGTCACACATGGTATCCATAATCTGTTAGAAGGAGTTCTGCCCGTTTTGTCACCTTTAACATCTGAGAGCTCTTTTGATGGCGCCAAACTAATTGTTCTTCTGAGTTGACTCAGATGTGAGTCATTCTGGGGGAAGTTTCTGAGATTTCAGTAGTTATTTATTCATAAAAATTGCAGCAATAAGGAATCATAACAAAGCAAAAAGAAATCACTAGGACTATGACTAACTGAAAATTTGTGATTTACTAATTCATTCATTGAGCAAACAGTAAAATTTCATAATGTGCTAGGGATTGTGCTATATAGCAAGAACGAAAAAGTTAAAAAAAATGGGGAGAAAGAGTAAAGATCAGTGTTCCTAGGGAAACACATCAAAGTGAAATGTTAAAGAGTAAATTAAAGTTTATTTGGTATATTTAATTCATTTTATTTAATATTTGTTAAAATAATGCTTCATAATTTTGATTACTCATATTTTCTGAGTTCTCCATTTAAAGATAAGATATCACATAAGAATTTGTGAATGATAAAGAAGTATATAGAATGATAAAGAAGATTCTGCCTGAAAACAAACAAAAAGAAATTATATCTAAATTATTCATGTTAATATTTATAATTAAGAGTCAAGTTTAAGCTCTGATAGCAAAGACAGGGTCAATTTAAGTTGGAATTAAATTGTAATAAAGTGATTAAGTTTCTGGTAATGATTTTATTTAAAATATATTTTATTTGTCCTATTTAAATGTTATCTTCAAAATAAATGTCAAATACATTTACATTAAATAAGATATTTTTCTTTCAAAAATTGTGAGGGAATTAAGTGAACATTAACATAAAATGGAATAAATATTTTTGCTTTTCCTTTGTCTTGTCCTTTTCTCCTTTCTTCCAAATTCTATTGAGAATAACAATTCATAAACGATAAGAATTGTATTATTTTTGTACCTCTGTGCAACTGTATGAACGGAAATACTGGATCCAAAATTTTTCCATGGCCTCCATGGTAATGATATCATTTGGAATTTTAAAGTCCATATTAAATTCATTTTAAGAGTTTTTCAAGTCCAAGAACATTTTTAACTATCTGACACATTGACAATTCTGCAAGTTTTCTATTTCTATGCAGAACACCTGGATGCATGTGATGTATTTTCTTCTATTCCTGCCAAAATTCTAAATCAGACTTTTCAGTTTTCTTAGCTAGCTATGGAATATGTCTAGCATGACAAGGAAGAGAAGGAATTCTCATGATAATTTAGACTTGTTATTGGAATTGTAATGTCATCATTTTTCCCCTTTCTCTACTGGAAGTAAAAAAAAATGAAGTTTGGAAGAGGTAACTATTTTTGGAGAAGAGATCAATGATTTCAGGTTTCTACATGGGATATAAAATAAATTAAATCTCTCCAGCTTTAGCTGAATTGCTAGTATAGGTATTTCTTTCATTCACATTTTCGATGTTTTAGCCAATAGATTGAATTTTTCTCCAAAATGAGCAATATCTTTTCTTCAAGGAGACTATAACTTTGAAAATACAAAATAGAGAAAGGTTGATTGTATTCATACTTGTTCATTTACAATCCTGTCCATGTCCAATGAACAGTCTCAGTTTGAAGGTCAATTATTCGTCAGAAATAGGTACCATCCTAGTCTTAATATTTAGCCCACTACCATGAAGAAAAATTCAGAAATAGAAGAACAGTAGTTTGTTTTATTCACTAAACCTCAGTCCTTCAAATTTCTTCATATGCTAGGTAATATCTTCATATGGCACAAAATAGTAAATAACAGTTGGAAAAATAGAAAAATATACTAGGTTATATGTAAAACTAATTTTATTCATAGAAATCTCATCTTATTTTTATCATGATACAATTAATTCTATGACCAAATTATTTGGTGATAGTAATTAATCCATGATTTTTTTTAATTCAAAGTGAAAATAGATGCACTTCCCTGGTAATATGAAACAGAACCTTCAAGATTGTATCTAAAACAAAAATGGCAGTTGATAAAAATGGAAGCTTACTTATATTTCTTTTAGACTGTTTGCATATTCTATTTTATATACTTAAGTCTATACTATCCATAATGAACTTTATATCATTATTAGCAAGGGTGACTTACAGTCTTCTTTCATTTTGAGAGAAAGAGAGATTTAGTGATTTTATAAAATTAAGATAACCTTGAACTCCAATCTTCCAGTTTCAACCAAATAAATACCTGGGATTAGAATCCTTTGCTACTATGCCCAGCCCCAATTCTATTCTTTATTTGTATTTGGATATTTGAAATTTGATAGGGAAGGGGGGAAAACCAAGACGGGTAGGGGGTGTGGGGGGGGGAGGGAAATGGGTACCAAGACATGTGAAAGGGTATAAATGTATGTGAATTAATGCACCTTCTATATGGCAAATATCATGTAACCCTTTTACTAATTACAATAAAAAATTAATTAAAAAAATAAAAAAGAAAGAGATTCCTTAAACTAAAAAAAAAAGAACTGCCTTCTATTTCACTGAATTTTATACTTTTTGATATTGTAGACCTATCATGTATATTACTCTTCCTCTCTTTCATTCTTCAGCTGATTTTGACATTAGAAACCAGAAGATAATAATTTCCATAATTTGAAACAAATTTGCCTTTTCCACATCCTTCCCAATTTGTATGCCTTATATCTTTTACAGCAAAAAGAAGTGTGTTCAAATATGCTAAGAGAAAAAATAATATATGTATGAAATATACACAATATTTTGCCAGTTCTGGGTTTAAGCTCAGGTCCTGAGCACTGTCCTTGGACTTTCTCAAGACTAGAGCTCTACGACTTGAGCCTCAGCACCACTTCCGGCATTTTTTTCTATATATATATGGTACCGAGAAATTGAACCCCGGGCTTCGTGCATGCTACACAAGCCCTCACTTGGTCAAACTCCTGGCCCAGTAAGAAGTTTTATCGTGGCCTTTCCATATGTTTATATAATGTACTTTCATTGAATTCATGTTCTATTATTCCTGTACACATATATAAAAAGTGTGTATAAAACATAGCAAGCTCATATTATGTAATATATGTTCATATAAAACTCAAATAGTACATACATCAAGTAACCTGATTTAAAAATAGACTATGGATCCAAGAAAAATTTTATTACATTTTTTATTATCCCTAAGTAGCTGCTATTCACCAGAACAGTTCATGAATACAGCACAACTTGATCAGTGTCAACTCTTTCAACCTTCTCATCTAGCCGAGTCAGAATATATACATTCTTTACCTCTTTCTTACGTGTATAATTGCAAGTTTCCTTTTCAGAAAATAAGGTAGGGGCTAGTTTACATATTTTTAAGCTGTTACCTTCTTTGCTGTCAGAAAGAACGACATCTCCCCATTTGGAAGGAAATGGAATGACTTAGAAAAAATCATATTAACTGAAGTAAGCCAGACTCAAAGGAACATAGGCTAAATGGTTTCCCTCATTTGTCATAATCAGTAGAAACCTTGGGCTCTCCTAGAAGAGATTTACAGTAGAACAAAACCTAGATACATAAGGCCATATAAAATGACGCAAATGAAAGGACCTCCAGGATATAGAAATAAAAGCCATATAATGAGTGATTGTTGTCCTTAATGTACTATGTTATCTCTCATCTCTTTTGCTGTCCCTTGGTTATCTCATATTGTTACAGTATCTCACCAGGTTATTTGATATATTGTATATATACTTATTTGGTTATTTGAAGTCAGATAGGGAAGGGAGGAAAAAGCTGAGAGGCGGGGATAGGAGGAGGGAAATGGGTACCAAGACATGAGAAAGGGTATCAATGTTTGTGAAGTAATGCACCTTCTATCTGGTGAATATAATGTAACCTTTCTATTAATTACAATAAAATATATGAGAAAAAAGAAAAAAGAAATAGAAAAAAAAGAGTCTCATTATCTTATAACCTAAATCTCTACCTTCCTAAAAGTTAATGCAGAATTGGCTTTACATGGGAATAATGACAGAAAAGAAATCAAAAGCGTGTATATGTGTATATGAAAATGCTTGTACAGTAGAAAGGACTTGCACTGAGAGCTTTTAAGTCAGGACAGAGTATATAATGGACATTTTTCCCCCCCTGAAGTCCATAGAAGCTCAAAGTTAACTATCCATACTTGTATTTCTACACTTTCCCCTCTGCTCCAGTTACACTGCTAATGGAATCATGAACAAGCCTTTAATCTGTGGTGGCAGGTCAATCCTTCTACTTAGTCTAAGTTGGAAGAATTTTGTAAAGGTTGTATTTTTTCCCTTGTGAATTTCTTACTAAATTTCATTCAAAATTTTTCAAGTCATCACTGATTTTATTTATTGACAACTTAGAAATAAGTATATCAGATTGAATAGGGCTCTCAAATGGAAATAATCATATAACTGCTTACCTATGGCCTCATTTTTGCACAAGCAGTACTAATTTGGCCTCTCTGTGTATGTGTCATTACACATATACGCATAGATGCTCATACGACAACTTACAATTACAAAACATAGTTTAATTGTGTTCTGAAACATAAACTTAGATCAACTTAGAACAACAAAACAGTTTAATTGTGTGCTGAGGCATAAACTTAGATCATTTTGATCAATTGACATAAGATCTCTTGGTAACATTATCTCCCAAGACCACACCATGAGACATGTCTGCCTCACACTGCCAGGAAGACTGTTGCCCTGAACTAGAAAAAGTAATTGGACAATCTTGGGTAAGAAGCTACTCTGGCTTCATTAACATTAACATACTTGGAGATTGTAAGGAGTTTATTATGAATAACAAAGAACAGAAAATTTTCATCGGTAATCAATGATCCTCTACATGTGATAAATTAGTCTGGACAGAAATATGTGTTCATAGATTCAAAAATGAGTCATGCATTTGAAATATTGACAAAAATAAAATTCATTGAAAAAACATATTAAAGAAGCATTAATCACTCAGCATAAATAATAATTATAAATGCAAGGCCTTTACTGCCAATTCAGAATGTGATTATTGCTATCAGAATACCTCATATTGATTTAAAAAATATTGAATTTATTGAAAATGTATTAACTTGTAAAGATATCCAATGTTTTCTTTTCTTTTCATGTTTATGTCCCCATTTCCCTTCCCCCATCTTGATTTCCCTCTTCCCTATCCCATTTCAAATAAAAAATGAACATATATACAATAAATCAGATAACAAGATACTGTAACAATATGAGATAACCAAGGAACAACAGAAGAAATGAGAAATAACAGTACATTAAGAATAATAATCACCCATTATTTGGCTCTTGTTTCTAAATCCTAGTAGTCCTTTCATTTAGCCTCATCCTATATGGCTTTATATATCTAGGTTTGCCCTATTGTAAACCTCTGCTAGGAAAATCCAAAGTTTGTACTAATTATGACAAATGAGGGAAACCATTGAGCCTATGTTTTTTTGAGTCTATCTTACTTCACTTAAGATGATTTTTTCTAAGTCTTTCCATCTCCTTACAAATGGGATGATGTCGTTCTTTCTGATGGCAGCATAGAATTCTATTGTATAAATACCAGATCTTGTTCATCCAGTCATCAACTGAGGGGCATCTGGGTTGGTTCCATATCTTTGCTACGGTAAATAGTGCTGCAATGAACATCACTGTGCTAGTTCTAACAAATGTTTTCTTAAGTTTAATTATGTTTTATTCATCAGTGCTTAAACTGTAATTATTTAAAACTTTTTAAAATATAAATTAGCCTGAGAGCTGGAGCTCAGGCCTTTAAGAGGCTGAGATCTGAGGATTATGGTTCAAAGTCTGCACAAGTGAAAAAGTCTTTGAGACAATTCTTCCCAAATGACCACCAAAGAAAGCCAGAAATGGAGCTGTGGCTTGGGTTATAATGCAAGACTTGAGCAAAACAGGTCAAGAATAGGATCTAGGTCTTGAGTTCAAACCTCAGTAATGTTAAATTAAAAGGAAATTAACTTTTTGGTTTTTTCTTTGTGTGAGACTTGGGGCTTAAATACATAATATATATTAGGTATTAGTGAGCTCATTAATGAGTTCATATGTGCACATATATAATCATAACATGATATAATGATCTCATTAATATCTAAAAAATTATGTTATATATAATGTGCATATTATATACATATGCATAGGAGAAGATCACTTAGGATCAATATCTATGTACATATGACCATATAAAATAAAATTTTATGAAATGGATTCAAAGAAAAGGAAACAAGAGGTGCTTTTTAGTCGTTGTTGCTGTTCTTGCTTTCTGTTTCCATTACTTTGTTTGTTAGTTTGTCTTTGGGAGGTTAAGGGGGCACAGAAAAGTGGAATAAAGGTGAACAAATAATTAACTTGTAGAGAGTGATAATTATTTAGCAGCTTGCACCAATGTTTAGTAGAAAAGTTCTTCTTTCACCTGTCAGGACCCACCTGTGAGTCCTTTTTTCACACTGTGCCTCCTTTCAGTGTTACTTTATATAACAGCTTTGAGGTATTCCTTTTGTAGCTCCTTGATATCCATTATTTTTGAAAAAAAAGGGGGTACAATTCTTTTTCATTCCTGAAGATTTTCAACTAATTTGAACAGTTATTAATCCATCCTATTAACAGGAAATTGAATGAGTTTTAATTATTCAACTAATGCTTATATTAGTACAGTTGAATTGTTACACTTAATAAGTCTTGAATATTGAAATAGTCTTAATGAAAAAAGCCCAGTTTCAGGTCTCATTTATCCTTTGTGAAATTCAAGTAGAAATAGACCCTTCTGTCCTGTATCTCTGGATTCTCAGGGTAGATCCAGTAGACCTAGCATTTAATTTTCTTCTACCCTATGATTGATTTGGAAGTGGTCTTAAGTTTCATATAAGGTCATATGGGGAAAATTCAGTCTTGAAATTAAAATTTAAACAGTTCAGAAAATGAGAAATTTAATTTGGGAAGTGACAGGTTAACATTTTTTATACTAACACCTTATTTTTCTTACTGTCTGAGAAAAACTGAGTCTCACATCTGGAATAGCTATTTTTAAAAGTATAGCAAGAAAGCTCCAGAAAGTAAGGCTAACATTAGGCACCCCTTTTCTGCTAAGTTTTTCAAGTAAATAGAGAAAAAGAAGCAGAGACTATAAGAAGAATGAGTCAGGAGACAGTCTAAGAGAGAGGGTTTATCTATTCCATGGGATGAGGACTCAGATTAGAATGATTTATGATCAATACATCAGACAGGGAAAATAAAGATCTAATCCCTAGAAGTATCATCATCCTTGTAAAGAAACTTTGTTCTGGAACTAAACAAACTAAATTAGCTCAGTTCCTGGTAGATTTATTTAGTGGCTTTTAAATAGTGGCAGTAACAGAGAGTAGATTGATTTAAGTTATATTAGGTTGATCTGACAGCTGGCCAAAAAAGAAAAAAGAAGAAAGAAATCTGAAGAAATATAGTATTGTGCATTTCTTCAAATTGTCTTTGTACTTTTATAGTAAATATTTTATTTGACCAACGCCTCCGCAAACAATCCAAAAGCTACAATCAAGAAAACAAGATAAACCTAAAAAAATAAAACCAGTAATAAACACCCAAAGTACTTATCAAGTATGAATATTCTGCTTCTAATTTTAAAGCAAAGTAACCATTTTATAAGTTTTGATGACCAAATGGAAAATGTTGATAGAATATTTGAATATATTTAAACTAATCAAACTGACTGCAATTAAAATTATAAATTGAGACTAAAAGAATAGTTATAGAAGTTTTGAACACCAGAATTACATTGTATAATTAACACATGTAGAAAACTGCAGAAAACAACAGGCTCATATAACTTAACTTTTGTGCATTTATAAAAATTAATTTTAGAAGTGGCGCTGTGGCTCACGGGTAGGTCAGTAGCCTTGAGCTGAAGAGCTTGGGGACAGCACCCAGGCCCAGAGTTCAAGCACCACAACTGAAATCTTTTTTAAAAAAATCAATTTTATTCTGTTCTATAAGCAAGTAATCTTCAATGAAGTTGAATATGCATGACATAGTACCTGATTCAATAAACTAAGAATAAATAACAAAATGTTAATTAGAAAGAAGTATAATAGAATTTATATGATTTATCATCCTGTTAAGATTGTTATATCATTTTGCTATTACAATAGATAACTCTACACTTTATATTCCCAGTTAAAAAATGTCATTGTAGAGATGTATCTCAGTATTTCTATATTATCTACACTTTTCAAATATGGTTTTCATTCCTTAGGACTCTTAGATTTTCCTGCTTGGAATAACAAGATGGTGGCCAAGAAATCCCAACTTCTCAGTAGTCAAAGCTAATTAACTATTTTTTTCAAATTAACTTCTTTTTCAATTTAATTTTTTTTCGAATTGAGACTTTTTTCTTCTTATGGGTATTAGAGCTTCAAATCAATAGTCTCCATCTCTAACTGACATTTACTGCTCAAAGCTGATAGTCTACCATGTGAGCCTCCTTTCTAGTCCAGTTTTTGGCAGGTTATTTAGAGATGAAATTTTAAAATATCTGCCAGAGCTGGCTTAAAACTATAGTCTTCCAGGTTTAAGCTTTTTTGTTTTTGTTTGTTTGTGTGTCCCAGTACTGGACATTTAAATCAAGGCCTAGTCATTGTCCCTGAGATTTTCTTAGACAAGTTTAATAGTGATCCAATAATATTATTAATTGGAAATAAGATTATTCTAACTTTTCCTTCCAAGTTTGTCTTGTATCTCAATGTCTTCATTAGCCAAAATTATAGACATAAGCCCCTAGAACTGATTCAAAGGAGTAACATTTTTTAAAGTATTTAGAGTAACTAGAGTTATTCTAATTTTGAGTAAGTAAAATTGTAGGAAAAGTCATCATGACCTATCTAAATGAACTAATTCTGTATTTAAGAGCAGAAATTTACATAACACTTCTGTGTATGTGTTTATTATGTATGTATATTTATAGACGTGTGTGTGTGTGAGTGTGTGCGTGTGTGTGTGTGAGTGTGTGAGTGTGTGTGTGTGTGTGGTCAGCAATCTGAAGGCATTTCTTGCCCCCAAAGTCAAAATAAACTATCAAAGTGAAGACAAGAAACTATTTACAATACTACATAGCAAAACATGTAAGATACAATTAATATCATGATTAGAAGGAAAATATTGGAAAAATGACCCAGACACTGATAAAGCATCCTTGCCTGAGTCATTTATAAAGATAGAAATCAATTCTTTCATGGTTCTAAACACGGGGAATCAACTATGAACACATTGGCGTCTGAGAAAGGCTTTTCACTTATTCTCTTATGTGGCAAAACTAGAAAGGTTTCTATGTTCTATCACAGCAGAGAACAGATCTAATCCTGAAAACACTTCTTGTATTGGAAGTAATCTATGGATGGAGTTAATGTGTATAGGATCTAAATAGCTCCATCTCCCAACATCATTGTATTGGAGTTTATGTTTCCCTAATATCAATTTTGTAGAGGAAAAAAGAGAAATCATTATATAAAATTACAAGGAAGTTAAAGAACTGATATTTTAATGAGCGTAACAGGAAGTTTATTTTACAAAACAACTTTTAGGGTATAAGAGATGACATCAGTCAGTACAAATATCTGATTTTTTACTGTTCATTTGTGAGGTTTTCATATCAAATTTGCCAGGAGAAGTAGATGGGTGTAATATAATCAGGACATAAAAAAGAGATGCTTGCCTAGAGTACCTGAGGGAGAGGCTGAAGATGAAAGGGAAGTATTAGCCAAGTACTGGATTTTATCTTTGCTCCAGAGTGGTTGAGACACTCTGAGAAATAAAGAGAAAGACATGTGACTTTAGTTAAATGGAAATTGATTACTTTGGCCTCCAACCCTTGACAAGGGAATTCATTTTTGTCATTAACTTAAAAAATAAATAATGCTTGAGCCAAATGTAGCTAGTGATGCTTTGTATCCTGTGACATTTTAAGAGGGTGTTTGTTCTTTGGATTCAGTGGGAAAATCTACTATAAGCATGTGTAGACCACATTTAAATCATATATCCTCAGCTCTGATGCACATAAAATGAACAATTGACACAAATTTTTACCGTAATTCACAAAACTTACTGTACTAATGGCAAGTGATAGTACTTAAACTGAGAGGTGAAGCAAATTTACTTCCTGTATTCTTGATAAACTTATGAATCAGAATGTATATCTAAGAAAAAAATTTGAATAGTACTTTGCATAGTAGATCTTACACATGTATGTGGAGAAGGAATGTATGACAATTCTTTCAATGTGACATCCCCTTAACCACTATTTGAGGTTACCATGTAATGTGTCCTCCCTCTCAAAGAGAATGTCAAGGTAATTGACAAAAGCATTTCAAAATTACATGGAACGATGTCTTCAGAGAGGACAGTTTTATTTTTTTTTTTTCTGTGTATGTGGTATCGATGAATCATACCCAGGACTTCATGCATGCTAGGCAAGCACTCTACCACTAGGCCACGCTCCCTGCTAGAGAGGAAAGTTTTGTGCATGTTAGGGGCATGCTGTTTCTACCCTGGAAGAAGGTTTTGCTATTGAGGAAAACAAAGACAAGTTTTCCTATTCCCAGGATAACTAACGTTCCTTTATCTACTGCATATAAGGCTTCTGTTTAGCAGTTGAGTTACTATTTCTTGGGAACCTCCTTTTGGTTTTGTCCACCTATAATAGGTTTTTGCTTTTCTTTCTACTAATTTTAGTTTTCAAATCCTTTAAACTCCTAGTTGTACTTGCAAGGGTATACAAAGATAACGTGTGCAAGCTGTGGGTCAGATAGTTTGAACAGAAGAGGCAGTGGCTGAAATTCATTGAGATGGAAACTTAGCTTTATGGTACTTAAACCAAGGTAGGAAAGTAAATATACTGATAATAATTATCAACCTTTTGAAAAGCATCTACACATGTTTGGGAACCTAATAATTTTAATTTTCATAATGGTTATGTAAAACAAATACTCTAAAATGTATCACTATAACATGTATTTGGTTTAATATTTTACAAAACCTTCAGAATTAATATAGGAAAGGCTATTCACCCTGAATAAGTTATCACCAAGTATAAATTAAAATTATTTTCATTCATAAGTCATTAATACTTTTTTTAAATTTTAAGATTTAAAATTTTTTAGTGACTCACACCTGTAATCATAGCTACTCAGCAAGCAGAGGTCTGAGTATCACTGTTCAAAATCACTTTGAGCAGGAAGGTCCATGAGATTCATTTCCAATTAACTGTCAGAAATCTGGAAGTGGAGTTGTGGCTCAGGTGGTAAAGCGCTGGCCCTGTGCATAAAAGTTGAGGGACACTACCCAGGCCTTGAGTAAAATAAAACTAATAAAATTTAAGGATATTTATTTTAAACAAATTCCAGAAAGACCCTTCTGTACCCTTAGTTCTGTCAAAGGGTTATTTCACAAATATAGTCATGTGGACGATGTATTCAAGATCCCCGAGGTTCACCAGTTATAAAAGAGAGACTGCATCAGTCAGAAAGCAAGAACTCTATCAAGCAAGTGACTGGGGAATGTGCCACCGGTTTTCCCAGCTGTAAATTTCGCTTTGTGTGCCTTGCAAACATGTCGGACACTAACTATGACTGTTACAGCTTAGCATTCATTTCCCCTAATATATTGAGACAGGAGTGAAACCGGGAGGTCTGGGACAAAGAGCTTTGGTGTTCTCACCATGAATCACCCACACCAGCTACTGATAAGCACTGCCACAAATCATGGAAAGCTGGCAAGGTCTTCTGCCCTAATTTGTTTTTTAAATTTTCATTCAGGCAATGTAACTTCATTACATCCCTTCAAGCAAGACCTCAGGCATTGTAGGAGGGAGATTTACAGCTAGAAAGACAGCCATGTCCTTCTTCAGAGACTTTCCTTTGGTTGTCTATTGTTTGTTCACTTTATTCTAGGTTGGATAAGACTGGATTTTTTTTTGGTATAACTTTAAAAAAAAGAAAGGAAGCTCCAGATTTTTTTAAATAAAAGCTGTATGACTAGAGAAAGAATGTACCGCTGACTATGAAGCAGCTTCCTAATAGGGTCAATTGTAGCAGTGTTACAGAAAAAATATAGCAATGTGTAAAAAAAATTTTTCAGGTAGGGTTGGAAGAGGTGGGGTAGAATGATGGAATCACTCATAAACTGATGTGTGGAATTGAAACTCCTTTGTACAATGACTTAAAGAGAATAAACAATATATGTCTATTCAAAATATATATGAATATTCTTCAGTTATTCTTTAGCTACTTGCTAGTTAAATGTAGAAATGTAGAAAAAATTCAGCAGAATGACTTCATGTGAGAATGTGCAATCTGACAGAGGACTCAAGTAGGATGGAAAGAGAATGCATAGTGTCAACCTTCAGCCATATTGTTAACAAAGTATATCTTGTCAAAGACTAGACAGATTACTTCCCACCAAACTACCTCTCCTACTTGAGCCACAATTCTGAAACTTGTCAGATAACTGTGCGAACTTACCAATATATTGGTGACTATTTCCTATTCAATGGAGAGGAATAGTCTGTTTAAACTATTAAACTCATAAAAATTCAGAATACTTCAATTTGGCACAATTAAAACAACTCAGTTGAAAAATCTTGATCAAGAGCATCATGGAAAATAAACTTATTACCTAGAAAAGTATAGTATACTTCTGAAGCAAAGGCACCATTTAAAATCAGTGTGTCCCTTAAGAAAGAATAGCATTTCAAGACATGAGAAATGTTTTTGAAGTAATGAACCTTTTATCTGGTGAATATAATGTAACTCTTCTAATAATTACAACAAAAATATATGGGAAAAAAGAAAGAATGGCATTGCCCATTTGGAAGGAAATGGAAATACTTGGGGAAAAATCATATTAAGTAAAGTAAGCCAGACCCAAAAGAACATAGACTCAATTATTACCTCACTGGTAATAATTAGTACACATCCAGGACTCTCCCAGAAGAGGACTACAACAGCACAAAACTTGGATTCATAAGGTCATATAGGATGAGACTAAATGTAAGTGTCTCTAGGATATGGAAAAAAGAATTTTATCTTGTGTGATAGTTGTTCTTAATGTACTATGTTATTTCTCTTCTCTTTTGTTGCCCTTTTGTTCATCTCATATTGTTACTATACCTGATTGTGTTACTTAGTATATTGTATATACATTTGATTATTTGAAATAGGAAAGGAAAGGGGGAAAAGCAAAATGATTTGGAGGGGGTGGATGAGGGAAATGGGGAACAAAACATGAGAAGGGGTATTATTGTGTGAGAAGTAATGGATTTACTATCTGGTGAATGTAACTGTAACCACTCTATACATTACAATAAAAAAATTAAAAAAAACACAGTGTGACTTTATTATTAGAGGTAATTGATCAACCCCTTTACTTTTCTTTTGAATTTATGTAAGCAGTAAAGAATATTGAAATTTCTAAGGTGATAATTTTTTATACCTTACCAAAGAGCAATGTCATCACACATTATCAAAATTTTATAGAATATCATGTTGTGTTTGATTTCTAGAACAATTTAGCTTGATATTTTAATACACTAGGTTTAAGACAGAACTGAAATACAGTTGTCATTAAGACATTTACAAGGTCTATTTAGCAGTAAATAGGATGCATTTAAACATACTTTATAATTAGGACTCCATTAGATATATCTTCACATCTAAGTGCATATATGTTGTAAAATTTTTCAAAACCAAATCCAGGATGCATGTTGTGTTCTTGTGTATTTATCTCCTTCAGGCAAGTCCTTTTCTGTTTTGAGACAAGATACCAGTGTCCCATGGAGTGCTGGGTCTAAATATAATGAGGAAATGATTATTATTGTTTCATTAAATACTATTTTCCTTTGCCTCTCAAAGGCTTGTCAGGCATGTCACTAAGATTTACTCAATTCCCCACTTGTAGCTCAGCAATTCCAAATGACTTCAATAGAAGCCCTGATTGCAGATGTATTGGAAGTCCTGTCGTCTCTCCCTGTGCCTACAAGTGGTGAAGTTTGCCGGTCTTTATTGTTATCATTGCATTAATGCATTATATCAGAAGTGTGTCTATTTCAGATGTTTTTGAAGTATGCTTTCACCCTCCTGGGATGGGGGAGTTCTGTGTCATCTCTTTAGGATATTATAGAACCAAGAGAAATGCTAAAGCAGGAAACAAAGTTGAGTGGAAATTAATATATATTTTAAAACCCTATTGGAGTTAAGCCAATGGCATTAAAATAATGAATAGACTATCATTACTTTGGGGCTATTGAACATACTCAGTGTGAAAAAAATATCACCTCTGAAAATTACTCATTACTATGTTGAATACCCTATAAAAATACACTTGGACTTATCTGTGTTTTGTGTTTAAACTAATAAAAAATCATACTAATGATTTATGTAAATCAACTTCAAAAGACAGAAAAGGGGCTGAATCACATTATGGAAAACAAAATAAATTGCTCCACACAGATGGAAAATGACACATATTGTCTTGTCTGCTTTTGATATAACAAAAGGTAATACAGTGACCTAAAGGAATGCTAAAAACTCCCCACGCCCCAAGAAAGAAAGGCAGTCTATATTAATTATTTATTTAATTCAACACCTATGATTTAACCAATTATTTTGGAACCAACATAATCTTTACCATTATATGCATTTTAACTGGTTACTCTGCTTAGATTTTAAATTTCCCTTCCTTTTTTTTCTTCCCCTGCCAGATCTGAAGATAGGGCTCATATGTCTCACAATATGCTGAGCTCAAGCTCATCAGCCAAGTCTTGGCTTCTTTGAGAGCTTAAACCCTTTAAACTCAGTGCTCCCTCCAGCTGGCAGGTCAGGAGCGCTGAACAGACACTGCAGGTTCCTGCTTAGTTAAGTTTCCACAAATGTGGCTCTGCTTATTCTTAGTGAGAAAGGGGAAGAGGATCTGCCCAGAGAACAATTGTATCCATCCTCCCTATTTTTCAGCCCACTGTGGCTAATCTGTTTGGCATTTTCTTTTTCTTTTTAATGCCTAAATCTAAGACGGACAGATTTTATTTGGAAAAAAAAAAACAGTAGGGATGTTAATGATTTACATTCCTAAGGATGTGTATGCATTTCAGATGTAACTGGCAAATATAATGCTTTCTCATTTTATATACGTAACTATATTTGATAAAATTATATTCCTTAAGACAATAGCTTTTTTAAGGAGATTAAGGTTACAAAAAGAAAAATGGAGTTTCTTTAACCCTATTCCATTCTTCATGTCTGAGTTCTAAATTAGACATTTCCTTTCTAATGCTTGAATTCTTGTTCAAACACTGACAACTTTTCAGGGGGGTTAAGAAGGTTATTCTAAACAGATAAATGAAATTTGAATGTCTGAAAATTTTCTCGGAATCTTTAAAAAATATTATGAAAAAATTAGAATTGTAGGGCAGCACTTAAATCATTCACTTGCCTTGTGCTTGTGAATATTTAGTGTTGGCTACACTAATATTAATGCATTAATATGCATATGTAATATTATATTTCCATATATTTTTTATTTCTCCTGATCAGCCATTAGCTGACATTGGTCTGAGTCTGTTTTGTTTGATAGAAAATCCTGATGGAAAATTTTGGAAAACAAGCCAAAGGAATAATGAAATAATGGTTCTGATAATCATTATTAGATTTAGCTCTTGGCAAAATGATAGTACAATATTGATAGTACTATCAATTGTAGTTTTACATGCAACAAAAGCCTGTAACTTAAATGTTTTTCCATATATTTTTATTATAATTAATAGAAGGGTTACATTATATTCAGCAGATAGAAGGTGCATTACTTCACATAGATATCCTTTCTCATGTCTTGGTCCCCATTTCCCTCCCCTCAGTCCCACCCCTCATCTTGTTTTCCCCCCTTCCCTATCCAATTCCAAGTAACCAAAAACACATATATCAGATAACAAGGTGAAATACTGTAACAATATGACATAACCAAAGACAGCAAAAGATTTGAGAGATAACATAGTACATTAAGGACAACACTCATTATATGGCTTTTGTTTCTATATCATGGAGGTCCTTTCATTTAGCGTCATACGTTCAATCTGACTCTTTAGAATTTTGAATTATCCTTTAGCTATCAATTATTTTCATACACTGTTAGTAGCCATATTATAGTTCATGTTATCTTTCCTGAAGCTTAAGAAAACCCCACTCTTTCCCATGACTTCTAATTGATATTTTTATGGACCTTGACATATAGTTCACTTTAACTTTGCCTTCCTTATTGCTTTGAGATTTGAGCTAGGTTTTAAAAATCCCTTTAAACAAGAAAAAATCTCCTAAAGTAATTACTATGTAATTCAAATGTGATTTAGTAGCACCACAGCACAGCAATTAATGTAATAAAGGAATACATATGCTGAAAGACTAGATTGTAAGGAACAGAAAAGTAGATCTCAAAAAAAAAATACTTCTCTAGGAAGCCACAACTATATGAACAAAATTATGATAAGCACTGCTTGGCTTTGCATCTGCAACAACCTGAGACATAAGTCAGAAACCACAAAATTTCATTTTTGACATCTCTAGCAGGAATATTGTTCCCCAACCAAGAAATATAAAAATTAGGTGCTGGGCTGTGAATATTAGTCTGAACTTTTTTGTTGTTCTTGTTTCTTAAAATGGCTTTAGTTTAAAAAAAAAGTATGTGTAACTGGAGCAAATAATCCAATCTCACTATGATTTGTGCTCTCAGAAGGGAACACATAATAACCTAAGAAGGTATGACATGCAAAAGAAAAAAAAAAGATGCTGAAGTATTCTTTCTATGACTTTATCTCTGCAGGTGAAGGTAGAGACTGCAGTCTATTATATAACCATGTCTGGTCCTTTGAAAGAAGAAATCTAGCATGGCTACCATTAGGCAGTGAGAAGTCTAACTTTGGAAATATTTTAGTCTGTATATCTTACTAAGAACTCATCTATTGCTTGTGCTGTCAACTTTCTGTGGCACAGTTTAAGAAGGAGTGAAGAGCAGATCCAGAAAGCTAAACAAAGGGTATCTAGCACATCTTACAAATTAAAATTTATGAATTATTCAGAGCATTTAACCACAGGAATGCTTAGTTAGAATGGATATAAAATATTATAAGATAATATCATAAGAGCAGAAAATATTATGCAGCAAGTCATGTATCTCCATGAAGAAAGTAAATAATTTTCATTACATTAAATAATAAGAAAGGGCTTTAGTTTTCCATTACATGAATAAGAGAGGGCTTTATTTTTCCATTACATATTAATGATTGACCATAAATTAGGTTACAGAGGAGTGCAAGTAAGACTTGTGTAAAATAGAAAACTTAAGAGATAGCAAAAAATCTAATAATTTTCTGTAGCAGTCAAATGTTTATTATACAGCCAAATGTTCTGATAGCCTAAAGAAATGACCCTAAGAAATGTTAAATGGATATTAAATAGTAGCTATCAAGTTTGCTATCTACAATACATAAAAGACTTAAATGCATTTGAAAAAAATATACTAAGTTGATGGGCTTATGGAAAAGGCAGTAAGGAACAGTATCCAGTATGCAATATGTTTATTAAGATTCCAACCCATCAATTTCAGTTAAAATGTGCCTCCAGCACTTTTCCTGTATCTGTCTGTGGAGTTTCCAAGTGCTTTCTTTTTCCTGATTTATGTTTTTGCTAGTTGTGGGACTTGAACTCAAGACCTAAAACTTTACCTTCCCTTTTCGCTCAGGAGTGTTGCTCTATCACTTAAGTACCTTCTGTATTTCTGCTTTGGAGTGTTTATTGGAGATAAGAATCCTCTGGACATTTTCATAATGGAGGGCTTCTAACTGTGATCCTCAGATCTCAGCCTACTGAATAGGATTATAGACATGAGTCACCAGCCTTAGAGCCAAGATTCTTTTTTTTTAATTAATTAATTAATTATATTTTATGGTCTGGATAATGTACAGAAGGGTTACAGTTAAATAATCAGGTAGTAGGTGTACTACTTCTCACACATTGATAACCCTTCTCATGTTTTTGTCCCTTTCCCTCTCCCAACCCCCTCCCATTCATCTTGTTTTCCTCCTTCACTTCCTAAGCAAATAAATGTATATACAATATATATGTTTCCCCAAATCCTGCATTTGCTTTTTTTCCCTGAGTTATGAGCATATGCATTAGAAATACACAGGCAATAAGCTCACATTACTACAGGAAATGTGAACAGACACACAAACAGAAGCAGACACAGACACAAGCTACAAACATGTGCCGACATCAGCGCTTTTTATAAAGATAAACTCTGTGATAATTTGTGGAGTCTAAATTCAATTTCAAGGGCAGGGAGTTTCGCCTAGTGGTAGGGTGCTTGCCTAGCATGCACAAACACCCAGGTACAATTCCTCGGTACCACATACATAGAAAAAAGCCAGAAGTGGTGCTGTGGCTCAAGTGGTAGAGCTCTAGTCTTGAGAAAGTCCAAGGACAGTGCTCAGGCCCAGAGCTCAAGCACAGGACTGGAATTTAAATAAATAAATAAATAAATAAATAAATAAATAAATAAATAAAATTCAATTTCAAGGGCCAGGAGCATAGCTAGTGGTAGAATGCTCTCCTAGCATGCAGGAAGCCCTAGGCTCAATTTCCCAGTACCACACACTCAGAAAAAGCTGGAAGTGGTGCTGTAGCTCAAGTGGCAGAGCACTAGCCTTGAGCAAAAAAAGTGTGTGAGGACAGTGCCCAGGACCTGAATTCAAGCCTCAGGACTGGCAAAAAAAAAAATTAAAGTAAAATGAAAAAGAAAAAGAAAAGAAAAGAATGGAATTCAGAGTTGATATTGCAAAAAAATATTTTATAAGAAAGGGAATCCATATGGCTAAAACTTACAGAACAAAAAGCAGCACACTTTAACATGGATAGGAAATAAACATAGTTAAGAATGGAAATGAAATTACATTTCATTCTCCTGTTAAATTTGCAGGAAGGGATACTGCTCAAACAGTAGCTCACTCTGCTTGGTGGTGATTAAAATAAGCTTCCTGTGTTATCTCTACACATACATTATTAATGCTTCTTATATTTTGCCAGCAGTATTTTTATCATGTTCTTAGATTTCTGATGATAGGGAATAAGATTTTCAAACAAAAACTACTGAAGCTCCATATACTGAACTCCATATATATTGGCATTAAGATTGTGTTTTCATAGCATTTCATTCATGTAAGAAGTGTATCTGGGGCTTTCTGTGTGTGTGTGTGTGTGTGTGTGTGTGTGTGTGTGTGTGTGTGTGTGTGTGTGTGTGTGTGTGTGTGTTTGTGTGTATCTTAGGAAAAAAATGAAGAGATGCATTTAACCAAAATAAACATCATTTAATGTATTTAATAAATATCTTCCTTAACCGTTACTCTTTTTTAAGTTGTTTCCAGTATTTAAAGAATCAAACAGGAAGAAAAAGAGCCAGGGAGAGGATTTTCTGACCAGGGTCTGTACCCAAGCCTTTCAGTACTTTGCATTTGCTCTACAAGCAGATCACCAGAGGAGGTTGAAAGTCTCATACCTGAAAACATGGTGAACAAAGACTGCATTCTCCCAGCCCAGTAGTAACAAAGGAAATCTTTCTGAACAAGGTTTCTCTATTGTCTTGATAATGACTTCATTTTGTAGGAATTTGTGTGCTAATCTTGATTTTTACATTTTTAACATTAATATAAAACAGAATTTATATAATGCATTTTTCTTGTTATCAGCCAATCAATCCTAAAGTTCACAAGTTCCCTTTCAAAGAATTCTCAGTAAATCCTATACTTGTCTGTAAGTCCTTTCTGAACTGTCTAAAGGCACAGTGCAAAAACTAATTGAAATACTGGCAGTCCTGTTTTTGTTAAGTACAAAATGAATGCATCCAGGTAAAAATATGTTGCAGCAATTTAGCACTTCAATTCAAGATATGTCTCTAGAAGAATTTTTCCCTCAATTATTTAGATTTTCATTATCGGTGTCAATTCAAAGGGGATGGCTACTGTCAGGAATGTTCTTGAAAAAGTCACCAAAATGATCAAGACAGTAATAATAATAAACAGGATCAACCAGCAGCTAAATCCAATGCTAGTATTTTGTACAAAATTGTGCCTTCTTTCTCACAGCATCATCTTTAGACAAAATTTTCACACTCTATACTCAGTTAATGAGACAGAAAGTGGGAATCAAGACCTAGAACCCATTGGTTTAGTTCAGAGCTCAATTGCAATGCTTTCTTCAATAGATCTCTCTTTAGTACAATTCTTTTAAAGATCACCCATCATATACATTTATATACCAGGTTATATCACAGTTTTAGCATTTTAAATTATATAAACAGTTTTATTTCCATTTTTACTTAACAACAATTAAAATTACAGGTTGGTATTTGAACTTGGGCATTAAGTAGATGGGGAATAAAAATAAAAACACTCAGCTAAATAATCATGCACATGAGCCTAAAATGTGCAAAAGAAAAGCAAATTGGCAAGCTTGGATGTTTGCAAAGTAAACTTGTCAATAGTCTTTGTAGCACTTTATAAACACTCAGGAAGGAGATGTTAATGTGTGCTTTACTATCATTTGGGAAAAAAGGATCTTTATTTCACAATGTAGAATGTTAGCATTCTCTTCCTCTCAGCCTTGATCTCCTGTAAGTCCATCAATGCATACTAAATACTCATTCTCATTTTGTAGAATATTCTTTAAAAAGAGAATATAATTACATTTAATTCAAGCTTCAGAAAATTCACTCACATTACTAGCATATCATAGAGAAGTACCATGTAATGAAAATATATGCTGGTTGCCAATGGCTCATGACTGTAATCCTAGCTACTCGGAAATCTGTTTAAGCAGAAAAGTAAGCTAGACTCCTTCTTCAGTCAAACAAACCAAAGGAAAAATTAGCAAAAAGAAGGGATGAAGGCATGATTCAAGTGGTCGAGGTCTATTTAAACAAGCTTAAAGTTCTGAATTCTACCTCCAGCACAGCCAAAAAGAAATAAAGTATCTTAATTCATACGAATTTAAATAGTGATATTGTTTGTGATGTTGTTTGAATAACACTATATTTCTACAGTATTTTAGTAAGAAAACTAAGAAATATTATACTATGTGTTAATTTGTAGAAAAGAGGTATTTATTAATATTCTCAAGGCAAACAATGTCTGGCGGTTTCATATTTGTTTTTAGATGTTCATAATGACTTTTTGAGGGGTCACATATAAAGGTCTTCACATTCTGAGCATAACATTTTATTACCTATTGTACTACAAATGTGCTTTGTAGCTAAAGGAGGCACCTCCATAAAAGACAATCATAGATCCTGTCTTGCTAATCGCTAGCCCAAGCAAACACTGTAAAATCTTTGTTTTCCTTTAGCAATTAGCCCTTCATCAGTAGTTCCTCCTCTAGGTGATCTTCAATGAGTGAAGATATCTCCAAAAAATATTTTAAAAACATTTGAACACTGATATTTCAGGCAAAGTTACTATCTGTGAAAGTTTGATAAGTTATAGAAAATAAATGTAATGAGGTTTACTATAAAATACCTAAATCTGTTTGTTCAAACTATCCAACTAGGTCCAGGAGTGTGGCCTACTGGTAGAGTGCATGCCTAGCATGCATGAAGGCCCAGCTTTGATTCCTTGGTACCACATATACAGAAAGAAAAAAAAAAAAGCCAGAAGTGGTGCTATGTCTCAAGTGATAGAGTTGTAGCCTTGAGAAAGTCCAAGAACAGCGCCTAGGTCCTGAGCTCAATAAAGCAAACCAAAGTATCCAACTACTTTATTTTTTCCTCTTAATCCATAATAAAATACCTCTGTTTTACAATTGTAAGTCATGTGACTGTTGTGTAAGATAACTTTTCTACAGTAAACATACTGAGTACCATGTAATGAAAATATAATATTATAGCATAAGACAAAAATTATGTGCATTTTTCAATATTTATTAAGCATCTACTCAATATTATGTAGGTATCTCATAAAGTTTTTGCCTTGATATTGGTCCTTCATTTAACTTTTCTGTTATTATAAATGAGATGATGGAATTGGATGCTGTATATGATATTTCTTCTTGAGGATAATGGGACATTTGTAAGGGTAAATGTACATGGCTATTTGAACATATATTAACATAATCATATTTGGAGATAGTCCAGTAATTGAGCTTTTAGCTTTTTTTAAGAACTATCTTATAGTAAGAAAGGTTGACATGTAAGATAGTCCTCTGTGGATTTTAAGAGAAATGTATATGGATTTTGACATAGTTTACATTTTTTTAAAAAAAGGGAAGTAGAAGACCAGATAGATCTTCAATTATATCTGGTTGATTTTGAACCTTTCATATATATTTAAACGTTTGAGACATATTAGCATATCCATGTGGAGGGATAAAATATAACATGATCTGACTACTCATATGAAGTTGAACTTTTGAAAGGCAAAGCATCGACATATGGGTTTTCTGAACTCAAACAATTTTTTAGCAATGACTTGTTATGTAGATACTCTCACTTTAATATAACTCAAGTCTTCTAATTGCTTTAATCTAAAAATTACAGGTAAAAGCAGAAAAGCATTTTGCTTTTTTACTTAATGTTTCTTAACTTGGGGAAAATGGTCTAGTCAGTGATTTACAAACCAAAACAAAACATAATAATAAAAAACAACTATAACCATGACCATGTTCTTCATTGCATTCATGACAGTCTCGACCAAAATTTAACAAATCATAGTAGTTATTCCAGAAATACAATAGCAATATATATATATATACATACATATATATTCCTTAGCAAGCTGCCTATTTCTGCTGCCCACTTTTACTAAGTCATCTCAGTTTTTATAAGTGAAACCAAAGCCACCTGGTTTACCAGAGAAGGCTTTTATGTCTTTGGAGAACATTGTATGGGATGGATGCTGTGTACTACTGTAACTCAGCACAGATTTTAGAACTGAAAGAAATAATTATTTGCTCTGTGGCTGTAAGAGATTTTAATTATTAGCTCTGTTTGGAAATTTCTCTCAGCTAGAGGGAACAATTTCAGATCTCATTTTACTCATTCAAATGAACTTTCTAATATCACACAAGGAGTCTAAAAACCTAGATTCTTTTCTCCAAACTGAGAAGCTTTAGAGGATTTCTTCAGGCTTTGTACTTCATATGGAGTTATCAGATGTTTTGATTGGTACTGAGTTGCAACTTGTTTCCCTATGCTTTTTGATGCTTTCCTTTTCTTCTCATAGGACTCTCCATCGTACACCCTATTTCCCGGGGATACCACCTAAATGGTTATCAACATTATTTATCATCATTGATATTTTCAAGATGTTATGAGATTTTGACAAATGAGGGAAACCATTGAGCCTAAGTTCCTTTGAGTGGCTTACTTCACTTAATATGATTTTTTCTAAGTCTTTCCATTTCCTAACAAATGGGGCGATGTCGTTTTTTCTGACAGCAGCATAGAATTCCATTGTGTACAAATAACACATCTTGTTGATCCATTCATCAACTGAGGGACATTTGGGTTGGTTCCATATCTTTGCTATGGTGAATAATGCTGCAATGAACATTGTTGTGCTAGTGGATTTAGTATGCCCTACTTTCTGGATGGTTAGGTAAATGCCAAGTAGTGGAATTGCTGGGTCATAGGGAAGCTCTATGTTTTGCCTTTTGAGGCAATGCCATAATGTTTTCCATAGTAGTTGAACGAGTTTGCATTCCCACCAACAGTGTAGTAGTGATCCCTCCTGGCCACATCCCCTCCAGAATCTGTTGTTACTAGTTTTACAGATCCTGGCCATTTTAACTGGATAGACCAAAACCTTGATACATAAGGCCATATAGTATGAAGCTAATTGAAAGGACCTCTAGGATATTGAAACAAAAGCCATATAATGAATGACTGTTGTCCTTAATGTACTATGTTATCTCTCATCTCTTTTACTGTCCCTTGGTTATCTCATATTGTTACAGTATTTCACTTTGTTATCTGATATATTGGATATATTTGTATTTGGTTATTTGAAATTGGATAGGGAAGGGGGTAAAACCAAGAGGCGGGGGAGGGTAATGGGGACCAAGACATGTGAAAGGGTATCAATGTATGTGAATTAATGCACCTTCTATCTGGCAAAAATCATGTAACCCTTTTATTAATTACAATAAAAAGCATTAAATCAAAGAATAACAATCACAAAAAAAGCTGTTATGAGAGTATTTGGACAAATCTGTGGACCTTAAGAGTTTATTTGCTAGAAAGCAGTTGAAATAAAATATAACATATTATATCTTTTATAGGTTCCAGAACACAGAAATCCACTTTATATATAGTTTTCAATATCTAGTAGTCATAATTTTATGCTTCTTTATACTTGTGCTTTTCACTCGTTAAAGAGCATGATACATATATGATCTCAGTTTTCCTTTAAGCAAAGAAAGATAATTTAAATTAATGAACAATATACTCTTGAGAGTTTTTTAATTTATTCATTGAACATTATGTTAAAAATTATCCTGCATCTATACTGACATTGATCTCTGTATATAAATATAAAAATCAATTGTTTCTATATCTCCAGTTTTATTATATTTAGATAAATTTTATACTTTTCAAGTGTGATAAACAAATATGAAGCTATCAAAAAATCATAAGGAGTAAGTTTGTTTTAGAAAATCAAATGTTTAACTTAGCATTTTTCCAAGTGTTCAGTTTCTGAATTTTAAAAAATACATTAACCCAGTGTCTACATATTATATATTGGGTCTACTGAAGTTTTGAATAATGGAAAAGACAATCAAAATAGCTTCCTGATTATGAGTAGATATGTCATCACATATTTTAAGCCTGATATAAAAGAATTTCTTGTATAATGTATTAAGTTGGAAGTACCAATTTTTGCAAGATGTCTCTAGTGCATTCATTTTAATATATAAAGAAAAAATATATAAAGTTAATTTCTTCTACAATTTTAAGACAGAGTATCACATTTCTAAATTCCCACTTAAAATGATTATATTTTCTAAATGATCAATAAAACATAAAATGAAAGTCATGTCACTTAGTACGGAATAAAAATGATCAAATATATGAAATGGAGGGAAGATCCCAAATTTTTTATAATTTTTCTTCCCTCCAACTCCCTTTTTTCCTTCCTACCTTGCATTAATATTTAATTGTTTTTCATTACAATTTCAATGAAAAGTTACTCATGCCTCCAAACTTGCAATCTTATTACTTAGTCTCATTAGTTCCAGGATTATAGGTATGCACCACCACCTTACCTGAGTCACAGCTTGCTTGATTATGGTGCAGTCATACAAAGAAACAGAAAGACTTCATTAAAATGAAAGATAGGAAAACAGAATCAGAAATTCTAAGTTTATTGAAATGAGGTCAAAATAGCAGACTTTAAAAATGACAAAAATGCAAGTGTACAATTAAAAGCTTTAAGCCAAAGCCCACTTCAGGTTTAATTTATTTATCTATTTTCAAGATGCAAATAGAATGCTGCACAAAAAATCTTGGTGAGATTTCAGAAAACAAAAACAAAAGAATTTGCTATAAACAAATCCAATTTTGTACAAAATTAAAAGTGTCAGCAACTTCAGTACTAATCCTTATGGCATGTAGAGAACAATAGAATCAGATATTTAAAATTATGAGGGATGCCTTTTGTGATTAATAGTTTGATATTCAACAAAGCTGGCAGACAGAATTAAAGAAAGAAATGAAGCTTACTACATATTCAGTTTGTTTATTTCCAAAAGAATTTTAAAAGAAATACCTAAAACTTTATGCCATCTATGACAAGACTAAGAAGGAAAGGATTGTATAATTAAATGCAATATAAAAAATCATGAGCAAACTAATAAAGTTATTAAAAATCACAGACAACTTACCTCACTTACCTCACATATAAAAACCTTTGAAGTGTGAATTTGTTAAACCTTAAAAGAATCCTAATGAATGATTCTTGTCCTTAATGTACTATGTTGTCTCTCATCTCCTTTGCTGTCCCTTGGTTATCTCATATTGGTATAGTATCTCACTTTGTTATCTGATATATTGAATTTATTTGTATTTGGATATTTGAAATTTGATAGGGAAGGGGGGAAAACCAAGACGGGTGGGGGGTGTGGGGGGGAGGGAAACAGGTACCAAGACATGTGAAAGGATATCAATGTATGTGAATTAATGCACCTTCTATCTGGCAAATATCATGTAACCCTTTTACTAATTACAATAAAAAAAGAATAATAACTTCAAAAAAAAAAGAATCCTATAAGAATCCCAAAAGAATTCTATGCTGCCATCAGAAAGAACAACATTGCCCCATTTGTAAGGAAATAGAAAAGCAGAAAAAATTTATATTAAGTGAAGTAAGCTAGACTCAAAAAAACATAGACTCAATGGTTTCCCTCATTTGTCATAATCACTAGAAAAGTTGGGCTCTCCTACCAGAGATTTACAATAGAGCAAAACCTGGATATGTAAGGCCATATATGATGAGGCTAAGTGAAAGGACCTCCAGGATGTAGAAACAAAAGCCATATAATGTGTGATTATTGTCCTTAATGTACTATGTTATTCTCATCTCTTTTGCTGTCCTTTGATTATCTATATTGTTACAGTATCTCACCTTGTTATCTGATATATTGTATATATGTTTATTTGATTATTTGAAATCCAATAGGGAGGAGGGGAAAACAAGGAGAGGGCAGGGACTGGAGGAAGGGTAATGGGGAGCAAAACATGAAAAAAGGTAGCAATGTTTGTGAAGTAATGCACCTTCTTTCTGGTGAATATAATGTAACCCTTCTATTAATTCCCTCATTTGTCATAATCAGTAGAAACCTTGGGCTCTCCTAGCAGAGATTTACAACAGAGCAAAACCTAGATACATAAGGCCATATATGATGAGGCTAAATGAAAGGACCTCCAGGATATAGAAACAAAAGCCATATGGTGAGTGATTGTTGTCCTTTTGTATTATGTTATCTCTCATATCTTTTTCTGTCCCTTGGTTATCTCATATTGTTACAGTATTTCACCTCGTTATCTGATATTTTGTATACATGTGTTTTTGGTTACTTGAAATTGGATAGGGAAGGGGGGGAAACAAGATGAGGGGTGGGGGTACGGAGAGGGAAATGGGGACCAAGACACGAGAAAGGGTATCAATGTTTGTCAAGTAATGCACCTTCTATCTGGTGAATATAATATAACCCTCCTATTAATTACAATTACAATAAAAATATATAGAAAATATAAAAAAGAAAAATTTGAATATTAGATTATGTAGATAATTTTTGAAATATTTGACTATTAGATCATGTAGATAAATTTAATGGACTTAAAAACTGTGACTTTGAAAAGGAGCGAACTTGTTAAGTATGACATCAAATAACAGAAGAACAAGAAGTGTATAGAATACATGACAGACTGGGAAAATATAGTTGCTGTACATGTAATTAATAAATAGCATCAGCTGTTTTGATAAAAATCTGTACTTTATGACAAGCTCTGGGAAACTGGCTATTCATTTTATAATAACATCCCTTAAATGTAATACGAAATATTTTGTAATAAAATAATGCACATTTGTTTATATGTGTGTACATACACATATATATATAAGTGTATGATTAAATAATAAGTTAGAGATTTTAGAAATGAGGTTGAATACCCATATAATTATGCAGTAAAAATCGTTACTATAATACATGTATGTTCTCCTGTCATACAAATCAGAATCAAAAATATCAATAGAAATTAAAGTGCATAAATTATAAGAATAAACTTAATGTTTACAACTTTCTTCCACTAAAGCATAATTTTCCTGAAAATAAAATTTAAAAGTACACAGATAAATTTTAAAAAGATTTAAGCTCCCAATTCACACTTTAATATAGATATAGGATTTTAATCATTATTCCAAAATAAATGTATTTCAGCTTTCCTTCAGTCTCGCACAAAGAAAACCAACACTTGGCTAATACCGTCTCAGATGTTCTACATGCTCATATCAATGGGATCATAGACTACAAACTCCTTTTTTCTCACTTCTCTAGATTATCCTTTTAATACCCATATGGTATAGATAATAGTTTGTCATTATTTTATTGATTTCTTTGGCAGTTATTATAAGTATCCAGAACTCAGCAGTGTCTGTGAAAAGGTAGCTTAGAGTAATCATATCTATCTATCTATCTATCTATCTATCTATCTATCTATCTATCTGGTCGTGGGGCTTGAACTCACTCAGGTCCTGGACACTGTCCTTCAGCTTTCCCTATGTTAACACTTTCTCTATAGCAACACTTCCAGCTTTTGCTGTGCATGTGTACCAAGGAATCAAACTCAGGTCTTCTTGCAGTCTAGGCAAGCACTCTACTACTAGGCCATACTCTCAGCCCATCCCTTACTATATTTAATGATGGAAATAATATTTTATATTAAGTAATTTTGAAATAAATTCTCTGAGGAGTATAGAGAACCACATACTCAGCTCTGCCATGGAAATGTCAGGTTTTCCTCATGGCCTCAGACGGAATTTGTATGAGGTAAGAGGGCTTCAATATTTGAAATTATGAAACTAAATCACAGCACATCATGCTCTGCTTATAACTATAAACCATGCTTGCTCTTATTATTAATGACAATTAGTGTAATAGATATAAATGAAATTCACACATAAAACATATACGTACCTTTTTTTACACATGCACATTACATCGACACTGACTTTTTCTCCACTGTCACTTCTGAAACAGAGGTAATGTTAATGCAGTAAACTTCAGAGTAGCCATTCAGTTCCAAGATCTTACTCATAGGGGTATGTTGCTTTTGCCTACTCTCCTCAGACTGCTTAGCTTCTTTCATTATCCTGATATACACCATTGCTCTTTTCCATATTCCACAATGTGTAGATAACAAGCCCCAAACAAAATAGCATACCACATTAAATACAACATAAGCAGTTTTTCTAGGATATCATTTATCATTTATGGGTCATTTAAATTGGGTAAAAGCACTCTAATTTTAAATATTCTGTTCACTGATGAGTACTCTATCTCACAAGTATATATGCATTAATATATCTACTTATATATGTATGTGTATGCACACACATATTAGCATTATTGGACAACACTTTGATTTCAACAGTTTCTCCTTCATTTTCTTTCTCAGTAACTGGCTCATTCTCAATCTTAAACACTTAATTCCTTTTTAGTTGGCTTCATGGAAGAACAAGCTTAATAAAAATTATAACTCTAAATATACATTTTTATTTTCAGGTTAAGAATCCATTTTGTCAATGCAATACTTTCCTCCAATAGTATTATCTCAGAAAAAATATTTACAAATTATGTATTAAAGAAATAATATTTGATAAAGATTGAAGACATAGTTTAAATCTGCTTATCAAATTAACTCTATTGATTCTCTGTTAATTGCTACAAATCTTACAAAACATAATTTTCAATTATTACCACTTTTTTTTTACCATATACCAACAGAGTTTTGGGAGGAAAAAAGCATATTAAAGTATAATGAAAAAATAAAATAAAGAATATGAAAAATGTCTTCAAAATATTTCCCCTTTCTTACCTATAACTCCTTTAGTAATGCTTATTGCTCAGGATTTTGTTGTATATCTGACCAGAAAGAAATGTTTGAATGATGTCCGACATACAGTTCTCTAAGATCTAAAGCTAAGATTTGAAATTTCTTAATAGTCCAGATATCACTGAACTGAGCTATGTTAATAACATTGCCATCATGATATATTGTACTTTTCCTCTCCAAATAAATCTAACATCTCTAACTCTAAACTTTATAAAAAGCCAAAAGAATAAAGAAGTCAAGGCCAAAGGTAAGGTGCCTACCATTATAGATGAGGAATATGTGACTGAGACAGTCCAGGCACAAAATTTCTAAAGGCCATGTGCACAGATATGACCTTTTGTTGTACTGATGTATAACAAAACCAAGTCTAGAGTCTAAAAAAGATATATTGTTTCTGTATGTTTTTATTGGTTATGTAGGTATATTGTTTTCTGAACGGCAAGGAAAATATTTCAAGTTTGTGGTTGTTATTTTTTATTTATAGGAAAGGAAAAACATACTGTCCATATACTTTGGAATTTAAAATCTAGTAGAGCCTTAATTATTTTTCTTGATGTAATAATTGAATGTAACCATTTGATTCTGAAAATTGAGTTTTGATTCAAGAAATTATAGTCATTTAAATAATTCAGTAAAATAATCTGCACTGATATTACCATGATTTCCTTCTTAGACTAGTTGTAATTATTAAATGAGATTACATAGAATCTGTAGCTATTAAATATGTACACAGTTATCAGTAAAAATCCAAAGTATGACTGGGTAGAATGGCACAAGCCCATAATCCTGCTACTATTAAAGCTGATTGGAATAATCATGGTTTCAGGCCTGCCCAGGCAAGAACTTGTCAAGAAAATCTACAATTCAGCATCAAATTATCTGGGATGTATAGAGGGGAGAATTGTGGTGTGAGGTCCCACAGCATAAATGTGAGATCTTAACCCCCCAAATAAATAAAGCAAAAAGGGCTGGGATCAAGTCTCAAGGAGAACACTAAGTTAGCAAACACGAGGTCCTACATTTTTCCAAACTAAAGTAGGGGGAAAAGCCCAGAACACAACATGTATTGACTATTGTTTACATCTTTTTTTCAAAAAGCACTTAAAATATTGGATTGAAATTAATCTTCAAAGTTGGATTGAAATCAGTCTGTCTGTATTTTGTACTTTTCCAAATTTATAACATAAAATAAGGACCATAATTAACCTATTTGGTGGTTGACTTACTAATACAAATAATTATTACACTAATTTTGCTTCAATGGTGGCTCAATGCCTGGTCTTCAGCTCTGTCAGCAGGAGGTAAGAGTTTATTTAAAGCTTGCCAAAGAGATTGTATGACTATCAGACATGCTTCTCAGCAATTACTATCTAAATTCCTGTCCACATAATTACCACTTTTCCCTAATTTCTAGCAAATCAGAGACAATGAACAAGATAGGGCATTGGCTTCAATCCATTTGCCCTATTTTTCTATACAGATATAAAAGTTGTCACAGAGTCATAGAAATGAGTTTGTTCATGAATTGTTTTTACAGAAAAAATTACAAATTATTGAAAGATGAATTAAAATAATATGGAGCTTGAATTGAGCAGAGATACAGCTTTGGTCAACATTTTCTTAGCCTAATCTGAAAAATGAGCAGTGATTTGTAGTAGAGTTATATCCCCTGGTGTTATTTGGTTAGATTTTTATTGTTGTGTTTGCTTCCAGGAAATATTTGGAGATGTTAAGATTGCTTGTTAGTGGTTTGTTATTGGGAAAGAAACAGTCTCTAGAGAAAAGAGCAACGATGGAAATGTACATGTTCGACATAAAAGGGAGTAAAGGAAGTGTGAGTGAAATAAAAAGTGCATAAAAATGGAATTGCTTAGGTTCAGGGGACAGCAAAGTAACCAAAATCTAACATCACAGGGCTTTTACATCAAGCAAAGTTTCCTTTTCCAAGACAAAATTGGAATGCTATTTTACAGAGCCACACAAATGAGTGTATATAGATGACAGGGGGAAAAAGACAAATCTTAAAATATAAGCACCAACTCAAGGAAATAGCATGATCAGACCCCATTCTAAAATGAAGAATGACATTGACATAAATGGAGACAGTACCAAAAAGTTTTGTTCTAGTTTCCTTTACCCTCTATCTCAAAATGCCTTACAATATAAAGGAAAAACCCAAGACACAAAATGATAGAAGTCAGAAATTGCAGACTTTTTTAAAAAACAGGCATTGAAAAAAATTTAAAGGAAAATATATCTTGATTCATACTCTGGAAAAATGTCAACATATATACATATTTAAAGAGATATTCAGTACAGCTGTTTCAAAAGAACAAGGGAAAATAGACTTACGAAGATAACACCACAAATATATTCTATCCAGCTCTCTCCATTAATAGAAATTAACATCAAACTTACAAAAGTCTCTTAACTGTTGAAAGTAGCTTTAAAATTAATATGTAACATTACATCTACTAATCTTTACAAAATCGCTAAATAGTGCTTGGCTATTTAGAACTGTATTTGCATTTTCCCTCTAAAATACTGTTACTCATTCCCAAGCTATGATGCCAAAACAAAATGTCTGAATTCGCTGTCTTTTCTCTCCATATATGTCTGGACCTCAGAACTGATTTAAAGTCCCTCAGCATTCTTAATCAAACCTTTAGAAGCTTAAACGATTATTGAGCAATTTATTTAGGCTTATGGCTTAATTCATGATTCTACAGTGAACATACTATCAACTTTTAGGAGTAAAATCACAAGTAGCAGCATAATCTTTTAGACCAAATAGGGTTTGAGCAATTTAAAATACCCAGGATTTGAAGGAATTAATAGATAAGAGGATAGATTCATTATGTGGTTAAAAGGTCATTTCATAAAAATAGTTTAAATTAAAAAATTAAGAACCTTTTGCTTTTAAAACTCTGAATAAAATGGATTGGTAAGATTTAAACAAATTGTTGAGAAAGACTGAAAATTGCTCACCTGACTGAAGGTCTAATTAACGTTATCATGCAAAGCACTGGATCTTTCACTCTGTGGAAGAAATGCCTTTTTATTGTTTTCCAAAGGATACTACCAATAAAACATTAAATTCTCTCAGTTTTGCACAGAAAAAAATACCAGGTATGATGTGGAATAAAAGAAGATAATTTTTATTATACCTTTTGTGTTTTTTCCTTTGGTTTTTCCTCTTCAGTTGCTTTTTTGATTTCTGTACATATTGTCTAGTACATAAATTTATCTCATTTGAGGAGAGGATGAGGAAGCACAGAAACATTGGGACAAAGCTAATTCAGTAGTGATACTACACACTGTGGAAAAAAACTATACAACTTGAGAGGGAAGAGTCAGGAGGGAAATACTGGGGGAAAATTTGGGAGGGAATGACAGTGTTCAAAATGAAATACCTAGTTTATAAAACTGTGACTTCTGTACATCATCTTTACAATAAATATTTTTTAAAAGTTCGAAAAAGTACACTTTGAACATATGTGAATTTATCACAGTGGAACATCCTCATTTGTGTATGGTACTGTAAAAACTAAAAACTTCTGGTAATTTTTTTTAAAGAGGCTTTACTCTGGTCTTCTGATGCTTTCTCTGGTCATTGTATCCACTTCTAACTGCCATGAGAGAGGGAAGCTAATTACTTGCCAAAGCGCTACTCCGAAACCTGCTTCTTGTCCAACAGTTATCTTTCATGCAAATACCAGGACAATATACTGCTTTAATTCTGAGAGAAGTATAAATAGAAATGACAATTGTGTATGTGTATACACACATATGTAAGTGCAGGTGTGCGTGCTCATGTGCACGTATGTGCTGGCCCAAGGGCTTGATCTTCGGGCCTATTGCACATTTTTACATGAGGTTGACAACTTATCACCTAAGCCACAGCTGCACTTGTAGCTTTCAGGTCAATAGAATCTCACAAACTCTCCTGTCTGTGCAGCTTTAAATCGGGATCCTCAGATTTCAGCCTCCTGCGTATCTAGGATCACACAATAAGCAATTAGATCCTGGCTAATTGTGCATCTTTACAATACTTCTATCCTTTTCTTGTGTTTGGGACTGACTTCAGAATTCTGCTCCTCATGTTCTGAATCTGACAAAATATTCCTGTAAGTGAAATGATGATTCACTCTTACAGAGAGACCAACCCATGCCAGGTGCCATTACAATGATATTATGGAAACATAGGATATCATGGCAAAGACAGTAAGAGAAGTAAAGCTTCTCACCTCATGGCAGTCACTGTGCCAGTATGTCATAGTTTGGTTTCTCTTTACAGCTGAATTCAACTCCATTGTGTGTATAAAGCACTTTATCTGTTCATGGTGATTCTATAACTTTGCTATTGTGGTTATTGCAGCATAGGTCTCCACTGTAGGTTCACTTTAATTTGGGGGTATAAATACCTCCAAAATAAAATAGATAGATCGTATGGAAGCTGTATTTTAAGCTTTGCACTACAAAATGAAACAGCTGGATCATAAAGAAGCTGTACTTTAAAGTTTTACAGGAAATTCAATACTGATTTCCATAATAATCTGAAATAATTTACATTTCCATCAGTGTCTGAGGGAACAACTTTCTTTGTCATCTTTGTCAGCATTTGTTGATTATTATCAATTTATTATTTTATTTTTTTGTCAGTCATGGGGCTTGAACCCTGGGCCTGGGTACTGTCCCTTAGCCATTCAGCTCAAGGCTAGCACTCTACCACTTGAGCCATAGCACCACTTCCAGCTTCCTGGTGGTTAATTGGAGATGAGAGACTCATGGACTTTTGTGCCCAGCTGGTTTTGAACTGAGATCTTCAGCTCTCAGCCTCCTGAGTAGCTAGGCTTACACGCGTAAGCCACTGGCACCTGGCTGGTTATTGTTTTAATGACTGTACTTCTAACTAGCATGAGATGGAATCTCAAGTCATTTCAATTATTTTTTTATTAATGTATATAAAATTTACCAAGGGATTTCCTTGTGATATTGCTATACACAAATATGTTCTCTATTACAATTTCTTATATCACTACCCAGATGCTTCTTTAATTTTTATGAGGTCAGATTTTTCTAAGTTAATAGACTTTTGACTAGAAAATCTTTACCTATGCCTATGTCTTTATTTCCTGTAACAGTTTAGGTTATAGTGCTTACACAAATATTTCTTTTATCTTTCTTGAACTGATTTTGGTAAAAGGTGATAGACTGGGATCTTCATGTGGATATCCAATTGCACAAGCACCATTTGTGTAGAATATGATGAATACCATTATATATACTTATTTCTGAGTCTCTATCCTACCAGTATATATCTGTATTATCTGTAATTGTTTCTGTACCATGCTCTTTTTTTAAAGTTATGGATCAGTACGTTAGTATAGTTTGCAGTTGCATATTGCTGTATCATGTGTCCATTAATGGGTATATTTTATACCTTTTTTTGCAGTGCAGAAAGAGCATCGGTATCTTCTTAAATACTCATGACCAACTGGTAGAGCAGTTTATGCAGAATAGATTATTTCACAAACTTTCTTGTTCTGAGCCCCTCTCTAAACAATGAGCTTCTCCTGTAACTTAATAAACAGCAGTCATTTGTGTAACACACCCTAGTGAAGATGGAACTGACTCCAGAATTCAAAGACTGGTTTAATTTTCACATGGTATACATAATCAAATTTTTACTCCACTGAATTAAAAACCTGCTAAACTTTTTTTTCTCAAAATGATCTGGCAAAACATTTCTCCACACACAACAAACAAATGACTAGTGGGTGGATTGGTTTAGGTCTAGCCAGCTATGGGGAAGATAGTTTGCTTTGGAAAGTCTAAAATTTCAAATGTTCATCTTAATCTACGGCCATACCACCCTGAACGCGCCCGATCTCGTCAAAAGTTCATCTTACCTAAAACTTTGTTACACATACATACAGAAATGGTGTTCAGCCAAACATCTGAGTGTCTAGTTGCTCAGTAAATTTGATCATTAATGAACTAGTACAGATAATACATTTAAATAAAAATAGTTTATATAGGATTAAGGCGGCATATATTTGAGGTCAGAATGTGTAAAGATAATGGAAAAATATAAACATGTATGTAGAAGAGAAACTACATGATACATTTCTTTAGGGAATTTGGTAAATCAAATATTCAGAGAATAAAATTAAGAAAGGGTCCATTCCTACTTGAATATTCAACTCACTTAAACTTTTTTCTAAGTTGTGTAGGATTAATTTTTATTTTTTCTATTGTTAATTGGAGTAAGTTTATACCTACCTTTTCTGAAGATGGCTGTACCAGTATAAGTGGTATTTTGCTACATGTTTATTCTTGCCTATAATCAGTACAGATTCCTCAATGCATTCTAATGGATTTTTAAACTAATAAATGGATTCTTTATAACTAATAAATTTGCTCAGTCACTTTACCTGAATTTTTCTCTAGTACTAAAAAGACACTGATAAAAAAATATTGTTACAATTAAACTATAGTCTATCTTCAGTTTTCCTAGCTGAGAAGTTAGAAGAAAACAAGTGTGCTATTATACACATGAAGAGATTCACATCATTTTTAAAGACATATTTACTTCTACTTTAAGATTAAAAAGTCCCCAAATATCTTTGTTCTTGGTGATTATATTTCCTAGGGAAGTTGTTATATTTTGTAAGATTTTTGCAGGTACGTGTGTGGTGTCTTCCTATACTGGTAATTTGCATTAATGGATATTCAAGAAACCAATTTATACAGCTCACTGTTGTAAGTTCTAACAAAGTCTGGAGACATATGAGGACACATTTTCAGTAGGCTTTTGAAAATGTGCTGACACATTTTAGGAATGCATCTGTTTTTGCTTGCAAAAACTCACATTTATGTGTGCAACATGAGAAACTGAATGCACAAACAGGTGGTTTTAAATGGATTTAAATACCCAAGCAGAATTTAAATGGAAATACTAACAACTGCAAGGAAGCCTGTTGAAATTTTCTCAAATCTCACCATTAGACAAGTGGTAAATGTCTTCATGTTCTTGATATTTCTGACCTTATTCTTTCATTTGAAAGAGAACTAGAAAAGAAATGTTTCAGACAGATTCTTGACTTTTCTGATGATGTGCAATGTGAAATTGATTAAGTTGCAAATGTTTTTCACACTTTACTGTGTCATGTATTAACTAGAATTAGTGTACATAAATTTCAAAGTATATATGTTTGCCATTCCCAAACTCATAGAAAAATAACCAAAAAAATAAATAATAAATAACATGATGTATTGTAAAATATTAGTACTTTATTCACATTTGTGTACATAGTAAATCCATATAAACCTTCCATGTACCCACAGGTGCACATACACATTTTACAAATATTTAAAACTCTACCAATCAGATATTCTTTTTTTGCCAGTCCTGGGCTTGAGCTCAGGGCCTGAACACTGAGCACTATTGTTGGATTTTCTCAAGGCTAGAAATCTACCACTTGAGCCTCAGCACTACTTCTGTTTTTTTTCTATGTTTGTGGACGGAGGAATCGATCCCAGGTCTTCGTGCATGCTAGGCAAGCACTCTACTACTAGATCAAACTCCCCGCGCCAATCACATATTCTTTTAACTAGCAAAATATCCAAAACACTAATTATGGCTTCAGTCTCAAGTCATGGCAAGACTTTCATGAAAAATGAGTAGTTCAGATACACGTTTTAGGACAATCAGGTAAAGTGATAGATATATGAAAAATATATGAGAGATTATGTCTAGAGTTACAAATGGCGATACTACTTCAGAAACAATAAAGATGAAATAACACCTATACTCTTGAAACTCTTCCGAGAAATAGAAACAGAAGGAACAATACCAAACTCATTTTATGAAGCTAATATTACTCTCATCCCCAAACCAGGGAAAGACCCAACAAAAAAAGGAAACTACAAACCTGTCTCTCTAATGAACACAGACGCAAAACTCCTCAATAAAATATTAGCCAACAGAATCCGGAAACAAATTTAAAAAATCATACACTATGATCAAGTAGGCTTCATCCCACAAATGCAAGGCTGGTTTAACATTTGCAAATCAATCAATGTAATACATCATATCAATAGAGTTAAGGATAAGAATCATATGATAATTTCTCTGGATGCGGAGAAGGCATTTGACAAAATACAATATCCATTCATGTTGAAAGCACTAGAAAAAATAGGAATAAGAGGTACATTCCTCAAAATAGTAAAAGCCATATATGAAAAACCTACAGCCAGTATTATACTAAATGGTGAAAGACTGGAACCATTCACCCTAAAATCAGGAACTAGACAGGGATGCCCACTCTTTCCACTTCTCTTCAATATAGTGCTGGAACCCTTAGCCAGAGCAATAAGACAAGAAAAGGACATCAAAGGGATCCACATAGGGAAAGAAGAAATTAAACTATCCTTATTCGCAGATGACATGATCCTCTACTTGAGTGACCCAACAAACTCCACTCCCAAACTTCTAGAATTAATAAACCACTTTAGCAAAGTGGCAGGATACAAAAATCAACCTTTAGAAGTCAGTAGCCTTCTTGTACACCAACAATACACAAACAGAAGGCCAAATCAAGAAAATGATCCCATTCGCAATTACCCCCAAGATAATAAAATACTTAGGGATATACTTAACCAAAGATGTAAAGGAATTATTCAATGAAAACTATAAAAGCATAATGAAAGAAATTAAAGAGGACTCTAGGAAATGGAAAGACATCCCATGTTCATGGCTAGGGAGAATCAACATAGTGAAAATGGCTATTCTGCCAAAATTGATATATAGATTCAATGCAATCCCCATCAAAATCCCAAAGACATTCTTTACGGAAATAGAAGATATAATCCAAAGATTCATATGGAACAAGAAAAGACCTAGAATAGCCAAAACAATTCTAGGCAAAAAGAGCAATGCTGGTGGTATTACAATATGAGACTTCAAACTCTACGATAGAGCCATAATAACAAAACCTGCTTGGTACTGGCACAAAAACAGACCAGAAGATCAGTGGAACTGAATAGAAGACCCAGAAATAGAACCACATATATATAGGCAACTTGTATTTGACAAAGGAGCCAAAGATATACAACAGAACAAACAAAGTCTATTCAATCATTGGTGCTGGCAAAACTGAGCAGCCACATGCAGAAAACTAAAAATTGACCCTAGCCTTTCACCATGCACAAGCATTAACTCAAAGTGGATGAAAGACCTCAACATCAGACTGGAAACCATGAAACTGCTACATGATAAAGTAGGAGAGTCACTGGAACTCTTAGGCACAGGCAACAGATTCCTGAACAGAATCCCAGGGTCACAAAAGATTGGAGAGAGACTCGATAAATGGGACTACCTAAAAATAAAAAAGTTTCTGCACAGATAAAAACATAGTTGCAAAAGTAGAGAGACAGCCAACCAACTGGGAAAAGATATTCACCAACAATGTATCTGACAAATGCTTAATATCTAGTATCTATAGGGAACTCAAGAAACTAATCCCCCGAAAACCCAATAAACCATTCACTAAATGGGCAAGGGAACTAAAGAGAGACCTATCAGAAGAAGAGATTAAAATGGCAGAAAAGCATATGAGAAAATGTTCATCATCTATGATCATAAAGGAAATGCAAATAAAAACAACCCTAAGATACCACCTTACCCCAAAAAGAATGGCCAAGATTTTGAACTCAGACAATAACAGTTGCTGGCAGGGTTGTGGAGAAAAAGGAACCCTACTGCACTGCTGGTGGGATTGTAAACTAGTTCAGCCACTCTGGAAAGCAGTGTGGAGTCAAGACCTAAGGAACAAAAGGTGCACGGTATCCCTAATATGTGGCTATTAAATCCAAAGAGTACAAGAGCGAGGACTCAATAACTGCATACCCAAAGCTATGAACATGGTAATGAAAATATAAACGTAAGTATATAGATATAAAAACCTATGATTCTATAGACATAATATTTTATTTCTTAAATTAATATGTTTCTATGACATACAAACCCTTAGCCTAATTTTGATTAAGTTCTAAATACTAGGTCCCAGTGATTGTAAATAGAGATTCCCTCCTTGAACACTTGTTTGTTAAACTTGTCATTTAAAATATGATGTAAAAATCAACATTAATAAATTCTTTAAAAAAAATGTATGACAGCAAGGGATTTGTTTTGAAAGTACATGGTTGAGGGATTTTTGAGGAGCCTTATTCATTCTTGTAAATATTTACAAATTATTGTAGCTGAGAAATAATATTAAGACACCCTTGCATTAGTAAGAGGGAGATAACTGATATAATTATAGATTAACAAAATATTAGTTGTTTCTTAATATGTCTTAATTTTTGAATTTGACATTTTAGTACAATTAGCAATAGCAACTTGGGTAAAATTCATTTGGACCCATTAAAAGGTGGGCTAAAATGTTTAAGGACTACATTCTACATATGAGAGAAAATGTGATATTTTACTTGCTAACTCTGGATTACCTAGTTTAACAGGTTTATCTGCAATCTATTCATTTTCATGAAAATGACATAACTTTATTCTCTCTATAAATATTGTGTATGTGTGGAAGGGATAACGTTGTCCATCAAGAAATGTACTCATAACTTATGTAACTGTAACCCCTCTGTACATCACCCCTACAATAAAATACAATGAAAGAGAAAAAAAGGTGGGCTAAAGACTTAAAGAGAGACTTCTTTGAAGAGGAAATAAGAATGGCCTATAGACACACGAAGAAATGCTCCACATATCTGACCGTAAAATAAATGCAAATCAAAGCAACTCTGAGATTCTACTTTACTCCAGTTAGAATGGCTATTATTAAAAAATGTAATCACAACAGGTGGTGGCAGGGATGTGGCCAGAAGGGATCACTACTACACTGTTGATGGGAGTGCAAACTCATCCAACCACTATGGAAAGCAATATGGCTGTTCCTCAAAAGACTAAACATAGAGCTCCCCTATGACCGAGCAATTCCACTACTTGGCATTTACCCAGATATCCAGAAACAAGGACATATTAAAGCCACTAGTAAAATGATGTTCATTGCAGCACTATTTACCAGAGCAAAGATATGGAACCCACCCAGATGCCCTTCAGTAGATGATTGGATCAACAGGATGTGGTACTTATACACAGTGGAATTCAGAAAGAATGATATAGCCCCATTTGTAAGGAAATGGAAAGATTTGGAAAAATCATATTAAGTGAAGTAAGCCAGACTCAAAGGAACATAGTGGCAATGGTTTCCCTCTAGGACTCTCCTAGCGGAGGATTACAATAGCTGAAAACCTAGGTACATAAGGTCATATAGGATGAAACTAAATGGAAGGAACTCTAGGATATGGAACAAGAGCTTTGTTTTGTGTGATTGATGTTTTAACATACCGTTATTTCTCTTCTTTTTTTTTTGCCCTTATGGTTAATATCATATTGTTTGTTACTGCATCTGACTTTGTTATCTGGTATATTGTATATACATTTATTAGTTTATTTGAAATAGGAAAGGAAGGGGGAAAATGAGATGATTGGGAGGGGGTGGAGGGAGGGAAATGGGGACAAAAATATGAGAAGGGGTATCAATATGTGAGAAGTAATGCACCCACTACCTGAGGAATATAATTGTAACCCCTCTTTATATTATCCAGACAATAAAAAATATTTACAGACTTCTGCTTTTCTATTAAGACAAGAGAATGTTAAACTAATGAATAGACTGTTGAAATACTTGGTTTTTCTCATTTAAGTCTAATTACAACTGATAACTACAGAGGTAAATGGACATATTGCTTGTTTGTTTGTTTTGTTGTTGTTGTTCCAGTCCTGGGACTTGAACTCAGGGCCTTGGCACTGTCCTTTGACTCTTTGGCTCAAAGCCACTTGCGTTTTTTTTTGTGTGGGTATGTGATACCTAGGAATCGAATCCAGGGCTTCCTACATTCTAAGTGAGCTCTTTTCCACCAGGTTGTGCTGCTGGCCCCTTGTTTACTTTTCTTTTTTTTCCTTCCTTCCATCCTTTCTTTCTTTTTTAAAGGCCATTTTTGCTTTCAATTCTTAGTTTGAGTGTTTGTGAAAGATGTATTTAATTTTTTTTATTTTTTTTATTTGACTTTGATACATTTTTATTGAAAGAACTCAGTACTGAGCAAGTAAAAAATTTTTTTGACTGAATACATATTTCCTATTGTTTTTGCTTATTCCTCTGTTTTTGTTATGGTAGATTTAGTGGGAAACAATTATGATGTTCGTTTATAGTTTGTCATCTCTCTACTATACATTCCCAACATTTATTAAAAAGGGCCAGTAATCTTCTGTCTTTGAAAGCTATAAACTACAAATATTATATATACATATTTATCTGAATTAATAAAGAAAAGAGCAACAACAATAGATGAGACAAAGACAAAGGGCAAACCAATACAATAGTGATACTCACTCAGGACACTCTGTTGGAAATAAACTTTACTGGGAGGCTGGGGGGAGGGAAAGGTGAGGAAAATGAGGAGAGGGTAACAATGTTCACCAAGAAATGTACTCACTATCTTATGTCTGTCACTTGTATTTTTAAGTTTACTGTTATTGTCAGGGTGATGTCCAAAGGGATTACAGTTATATACCTAAATCAATGAGTACGTGTTTCTTGTGGAACACTGTTACCTCCTCCCTCATTTTTCTCCTGCTTTCTCTCTCCCCACCCCCCTACCATGTTGTAAAGTTCATTTCCAACATGCTGTCTTGTGAGTATTGCTACTGCATTGGTTCACCCTTTTGTACAGAAACCTGGGAATTGTCTTCTCTTTAGTTCTGTGTCTGGGATACATCACAGCTGTTCATTAACATATGAATCTAGTAGAGTTTTTCAAAATTCCCCAATCATTGTTATCTCTGAATGTATCCTTTGTTGTAAAGGGAAGTGAGTTGTTATTTTATTTATCCAAAGATTGTACTGTGATAAGCAAAGTGTCAGGAATAATCACTCCAACTGCTGTGTATCACAATAGCATCCAATTATCTTCTGCGTGTCTTCCATCAAGGAAAGGAATGAAGGAGCTTTAAAATTACTTATCATGACTTGATGAGTTGAAAATTTTAATGCAACCATTGCTTAAACTCTGAGGAGGAGCATTAGAGATACTAATAAGATAGACTTCGGATATGACATATGTCAGAACAAATAGATACCAAAAAATTCCTTAAATTTACCAAAATTTCCTCAGTTCCCCAAATCTAAAGGGTTCACACTAATGCAGACTATGTGAAAAGCAGTATACTATACATAACGAACAGGTAGTCTACAGGAATTCTTATAACTTCAAGTTTAAGCCATAATCTTCCCTTAGGAAGCCATGAGCAGTTCTCCAAAACAACACATTTCTGCTTTCTTTGGTTTCATTCTCATAGTTGAACTTCATATTTTGCATTTTCCTTTTGACACCTACAGCAGAAAGATTCAATATCATTTTAGAGATGGCTTCAGAGATATGCTCCATGAAATGTAAATAACTTATCAGGAATGACTGTTTAAAAATGGATTTAGCAGGAAAAACAAAAAAAGAGCCAAACAGTTCTTCATGCTCCTTTAATTTCCTTATATAAGTGGTTAGCATATGCCAATTCAAGGATAGTGTCATATAAAAGCACATTTATCAGCGTTTAAAAGAAGTAAGAGAATAGAATAAAATGTCTTCTTTAATATGAGATTTTATTTCGAAGAGATATCACTAGAGGGGAAAGGAAAAGCAAAATGATGAAAGGAACTTATTTCCTATTAAATTCATTTTACATTCAGTGTGTCTTTCCTCTGGCAATCTGAAATATATGGCTATGTTCTAGCTTTTAGTTTGTAATTCATTAACCTCTTTCTAATATTATGAAGCCTGTAAATAGAATGGTCTGAAGACATCAGCCCCTCAAAACCCTGTACAGGTCATTATTTCTACAGAAGAAACAGTAAATTCATTACTTTTTAATTCATTAGGCTGGAATTAAATACTTTCCTACTTATATTTCTAGTAGATTTGTTATTCTAAATATTCACCTAGATCTAATTGCGCTCCATAATTGATAATTGAGGCTGCTGAAAGAGAGAGAGCAGGAGGGAGAGAGAGTGGGAGAGAGAGAGAGAAAGAAAGAGTGGGAGGAGGGAGAGAGAGAGAGAGAGAGAGAGAGAGAGAGAGAGAGAGAGAGAGAGAGAGAGAGAGAGAGAGAGAGAGAGAGACAGAGAGAGAGAGAGACAGAGAGAGAGAGAGATCAAAGATCCCAAGGACAAATTTTCAGGAATATTGTGAAGTAATTACTGAATACATTTAACATGACATAGATATGATGGAGATATTTATATGGCATACTATTTGATTCTGAATACCTGCATTTAACTTTTGCTTATAAAATCTCATCCAAATACAAATGGGGGAGGGTAATGGGTACCAAGACATGTGAAAGGGTATCAATGTATGTGAATTAATGCACCTTCTATCTGGCAAATATCATGTAACCCTTTTACTAATTACAATAAAAAATAAAATAAAATAAAATAAAATTTTCAAAAAGGAAAAAAAAAAAGAAGGACATGGAGGCGGCAGGAACCAGAGTAAAGGAGCAGAGAAAAATCCAAACAATTAAGAATAAAATACAGTAACAGGATAAAAAAAAATCTCATCCACATTGTGCACCTTTAAACATCCACTTGAACATCCTGTTTCTGGCATATGACTTCTTCTCTTGATAACTATTTTCCTCTTTTCTGTTGATCTACATCAGTGACATAATTCAGCCCAAGTTTCATATGTAACATCTTCCCCTAATTGAAGCAAATTCTGGTATTTCAACCAAAAGAGTGCCATTTTCTGTAATTATCTAAAATTCAACAACAAAAATGTTCAGATGTAACAATTACATCCCTGCAACTATTTTGTTATCATTTTGTGATGCCCAGCATTGTGGTATAAGTATAGTGTAAATATTCCAATTTTATGAGGAATCATTCCTAATTTGAGACTACTATTCTTGCACTTTTATTTTAGAGAATTTATTCTGTTTGTCTGCTTGGAGAAACTTTATCAAAGAAGTTGTTCTCTATATTTTTATGATACCAGAGACTCTCTCTTAACCTTAGCAATCTCACTTGGTTTGTAGCTAAATTAAGTAAGTGATATTTAGATTATTTTCTATCAAAGTTTAGATGTCATATATCTGTCATCATGTAATTTTCTTATTTGAATATATTTACAATGTCTAACATTTAGGTATGCTTAATTATGCTTTCAAATATTTAATTTCTTCAAAAAAGATGTTTTAATCATATAGACTACACCAGGAGTTTCAGAGATATAGGGTTATAACTCAGTGCTTTGTTTATGTGAATTCCACTATGATCAGTGAAAGGAACAGTTGTTTTATGAAGAATTGAATAAGTGCAATTACAAGTGTGTAAGAATCATAAATTAGTAGTGGAGTATAAAAAGGCCATCAGTAATTAGATACAATTTTTAATGGAATCTTTATGACAACTTAATTCTAAAATATTCTCTGTAACATGAAGTTACAATCTGTTAACACCTCTTTGTAAAAACCTCCTACAAGTGTAAGAGAGATCTGTACTTTTCCACATAGTTGCCAGTAAACAGCAGTGCCAAAATTCTGCATGTGTAATACCTCCCACATTCAATATTTGAGCATTATTTGCTTTAGTGGTACAGATGTGGAAAATGAAGTCTTTTTTTTTCTTTCTCTTTTAACTTTTAGTAGGTTAGCAGCCATCAAAAAGGATTATGGTTCAAAATTATTTTAACTTGATTTTGCTATTTGACTTTGCTTGTAATGGATTCATTTTATCTAATGAAAATGAAGGGATCATTTTTTGAAGTGCAACAATTGGAAAGATGGTATAATTCAGTGATAGAACACAGTCTAGCAGATGAGGAATCCAAGGTTCAGTCCTTAGTACTACAAAAACTGGGTTACAGTTATGAAAGTTGATTAAAATGTGAGTTATTTAGAAGCATTGAAATTTTGTACCTTATATTTCTATCCATTTTTTCCAACCCTATGGCTTTTCTTTGTTGCATTTGGTAAATCCTGTCATCCACCTATTGAAGGTATAGGTAAATGGTGAGTTCCATCAAGTCTTTTGATTTTTATGATATTAAATCTGAATATGGGAGTGAAAAGGTATTACATATTTCTTGTTCAATCAAATGCACTTCTGTTTTATTTAAAGGGTAAGAGAAAATAGTGAAATGTAAAGAAAGTTGTATTTTCTGTATAGAAGATGACTAGCAAAGAAATCCTACCAGGTTTTAAAGTTCTACTTGACAACAAAGTAGACGTTTCTCCTCTTTAAATCCAGAGACACAGCAGCTTTATATCATGAGCTAGAAATGGGCCTGAGAGGCTTATATATTTTATCTACTCTCCAGTTATTCAGTGAGATGCAACCAAACATTGTAAACGTGATAATGAATTTCAGGCACTTTTAAATAGTTATAGCTACACTCCAATGTAGCATAATAGTGGTGCTGGACTTCAATGCTATTAATAAACAGAAGATAAATCAGTATTTCACTCACTTGTAGTCTTAGTTTACTCTTTCTGCATTTTATCTGGTTATGGACCATTGCTCAATGTTTTTGAACCAAATTTATTTCCTAAAACACAGAAGCCTCATTCAACTAAAACAACATACCCATTTTACCCTTTCAATTTAGTGCTCTAGAAAAGTTTAACTATGAACAGCACTTAGATTTGTCACATTTAGTAGGTTAAATAACATTACTTGATTGAAAACCATTTTGTCATGTGTGACCCTTTGTACATGAAATGTGAGAATGCTTCTGTCTTTGTTTCAGTTCCTCTCTCTCTCTCTCTCTCTCTCTCTCTCTCTCTCTCTCTCTCTCTCTCTCTCTCTCTCTCTCTCTCTCTCTCTCTCTCTCTCTGCTAGTGGCCATTCTTGGCAAAATGTAAGTCTCAAGCTACCCTGCAGAATCTATTTTTATAGGAGGAAATATCCTTCTGTATGATCCTCAAATGAAAAGCTGTCATCCATCTTCTGAATAGGCTTTATCTCTCCTTCAATGGCTAGTTTTTGAAACTGCTGATGACTAGAAGCAATTCTTTTTAACTTCCTAAATAAAGACATCAGTCTATCAGCAAAAAAAAAAAAAAAAAAAGTACATGAGCAGCAAGGGGCAGCTGTTGCCAAGAGGGGGTGGGGAAGAAGAGCGCTTACCAGCTTAGTTAAAAGCTGCTAAATGTTATTATTGAGTGTGTGTCACTGTGATGTGTCCTTACAATTTAAAATGCTGCCACAAGCAACAGAATGTATTACTCTTTTCTTTTCTTTTAAATGTATGCTATATTAACCTAAGTATATAAATTCTTCTATGCAAAAGAGTGCTACCCTACCATCAAACGTAATTAAAGTTGGAAAGGAAACTTCAAAGCCAAATTCAGAGCTGAATCCTAAATTGATCAGTTCATTTGAGGATGAAAGAAAAAGTATTATTCAGAGTGACTTCAAGGAAAATAAAGGTGAAGTGCACACACGTGTGCGTGCATACATACACATTCATACACAGCCACACATAAATCATGTCCCATCCTTTTTCACCTTGACCTTGCCTATATTTTCCTTCCACATGAAAATGGATACATTATCATTCAGATTCAATTAAAAATAATATATGATGAGAAAATCATAAACAAACAATTTATCCTTTACATATATTGTATGTATTTTTGTGCTTGTAGAAGAGTGGATTATTTTATTTTATTCTTCTGGAAGATTTCAGAGGCTTTCTCCCATGTTTTGCAATGTAGTCTAGCAGCAGTTTCTTATGAATCTTTTTGCCAGTCCTGGGCTTGGGCTCAGGGCCTGAGCACTGTCCTTGGACTTTCTCAAGGCTTAGCTCTCTACCACTTGAGCCTCAGCACCATTTCCAGCTTTTTTCAATGTATGTGGTACCAAGGAATTGAACCCTGGTCTTTGTGCATGCTAGGCCAGCACTCTACCACTAGGATAAACTCCTGGCCCCCTTATGAATCTTTTAAAGGTCTATCTTGATGGACATGTTCTGTGCATCTGAAGCATGCAAAACCATGAACTATCCTGGAAAGTATCTTGGGAATATTTTGTGGAAGATTGTTTCTCCTCCACTTTCTTTTCTTAGTTCTGTTTTCTTAGTTCTTTGGAATGAACCCTCTGGTTTCTGTTATTTTTCCCTTGATATCCAGACTTAGACTTTCTCTCCTCTCTATATGTGCTCCCCACAAATATGCACAGGTATATCACTTTTGCTTTTTAATTTTGGTGTTGATACATTTGCACACACACACACACAAACACACACACACACACACAGAGGAGATTGCATAGAGGATCCTTTCTCATTTCTGATTTCAAACCTAACAGTGTTTTTGGAAATATTCTTCATTTCAAAATTTTTTTTCGGATAATTTTGATATTTATTCATGATATATGAGATTCCAAATACAAAATCAGTAATTATAAAATCATGTGTAGATATTAGAAAACTTTATTACAATGGTATTTCCACTCCCTATGACTGATTGAAGATTCTTAAACTGTTGGAATCACTATTACATATGAATATTGACCATAATCCTAGTTTATTGGTGTTCTCCACAGATATGTTCCATATTCCTTCAGTATGACAGAAAATTTTCTATTAGAATTTTGTAATGAGCATAGGAAAGTAAACCAGAGAAACAGGGTACTTAAATTTGTAGCCTACTTACCTAACATTTATGTCTGCTTTTTAGCATATTTACACACACACACACACACACACACACACACACACGTGCGTGTATGAAAAGTATCAACTTTAAATAGAAGGACTTAAAAATTTTGCATCAACAAGTAGATACTCAGCTGGATAATCATTTTCTAAATAATTCTTTTGTCTTTTGTATGTGGTGGGGGGAGGGAAGAGGGAGTGATCCTGAGGCTTGAACTCAGGCTCTTTTATTTAGGCTTAATGCTCTAATATGTTGGTCAAAGTTCCATGTTTGGCTTTTTTGTAGTGTCTTTCTGATGATAAGAGTTCTCAGAAATCACATTGTATGTATGTATCAAAATATAACAATATGCCTCCTAATATTTCCTGTTAGAATGTGGAAATATTGAGAAAATGCTGGCAAACACCTATATCATTAACATAAAAAAAGAATTTAATATACCTCTCAGATTTAAATACATCACATATCTATATTTATTACCAGTTACACTCAACATCCAATTAAGCAATATCTGCAAACAGAAAATTGAAATTTTACAACTGTGGAACAATATTAACATTTTGTATCTTTTGTTTAAAATAAACAATTCAGAGTGTCATTCTAATGACAGACACTTGATAAGGAAGGAAGGAGAAAGAAAGGAAATAAAGTAAATAAGGAAAAAAAGAAAATAAGGAAGTGGAACAAAATGGTATTATCTCGATTAAAAAAGTTAATCTCGGGTAAATGAACATGATTAGTTCAATTATTAATTGACATTTTGCCTCTCTTAAAAACAATCTTTCTGCCAGGCCCAGTGGCTTACGCTGTCAAGCTGACTAGTCAGGAGGCAGAGAACTGATGATCAAGGTTCAAAGCCAGCCTAGGCACAAAAGGAGAGACTCCTTATCTCCGGTTAGCCTCTAGAAAATGGAAATGGGGCTTGGCTCAAGGGTAGGGTGGTAGCCTTGAGCTGAAGAGTTAAGGGACACCATTCAGGCCTAGGGGTAGGGTGGTATCCCTGAGCTGAAGAGCTCAGGGCTAGCACCCAGGCAGAGTTCAAGCCCCATGACCCACAAAACAAACAAAACAAAAAACAATTTTTTTCCTTTCAATAATCTTGCAGTTTTAAAAATGCTAGTACTATCTAAGCTCACCAATCACCAGTCAACTTTGATTATAAATAATTTGTTTAATGGAAGATTTTCTTCTCCAATTCTTTGGTCTCTCTATATTTCCAATTATTTAACTGAATTTGAGTATTTTATTCTATTTGGTGTGTGGGATTTATAACATTTTGCAAGGAATTAATACTTCATTCAAAATATGAAAGTTATCATTGTTCATTTTTGGAAATATGAAAACCTCAATGTATTCTCTATGTTCAGGTATGCAAACACATCTACATCCATCACATTCATAAAATACTCCCAACATTTCCTCATTGATTAATCTAGCATTGGCTAAAGGAAAATGGAAAATTTCCGTATTTTACCTCTCTACATTTTATATCCCGTAAATATAATTGAGATACCTGATAATATTGTTTTCATTATTTTAACTATGTGATAGCCATTGAGGGTTGGCCTAGAGAATTATTTCTCATCTCTAATCTCTGTTCTCACCTTATTCACAATGTAATATGTATTTCAGATATGATTACTCATAAAAATATTTTGAGTTTTATTTCAGCTATTCCAAACAACATAAATAAATAAACTGAGATTTTATGCTAAGGTTAGCAAGAACTTATATTATGTAAGGTAAAGCAAAAAGAATCCAAGATGCATCGAAAAATTCAAATATACCTGACTGATACTCTGTTATCCAAACTAAATATTTAGAATGAAGCCAGGTGCTTTTGGCTTATGCCTGTAATCTTAGTCCTCAGGAGGTTGCCATCTGAAGATGAAGGTTCTAAGAAAGCGTAGTCAGAAAAGTCTGTAAGAATTTTATCTTCAAGGAATCATGAAATAAATGTAAGTGGATCTATGGCCCAATTAGTACGGAGCTAGGCTTGAGTGAAAAAAAAAAAAAAGCCTAAGGGACAGAATCAGGTCCTGAGTTCAAGCCCCAGTACCAACGTACACACACACACACACACACACACACACACACACACACACACACACACGGATTTGGATTAATGGTCATTGGGTTTTTACTGCATACAAGTAAAATTAAAATTCATTGTCATACCTTCTTACTCTGACCTCTGGCTAGTATTTTGTCATTGTCTAATAGACACTTACTGTGTCTGAATTCAACTTCCTCCAAATCTGACTTTTCTCCTTGCTCAGAATCACCTCCTTCTCATTAGCTGTTGTTGTTCTCATTGGATTTCTTCTCCATGAAAAGGTATCATTAAAAAAGAGTAAAGAATTTCTGTTTCTCTATTACACAAATAGAAGACTAAAGATAATAACAGTACAATACTATACATTTCAAACCTGGAAGATAAGAACACAAATGTTTTCACCATGCAGAAATGATCAATGGCTGGGCACTGGCATCTCATGCCTGTAATCTTAGTTGCCAAGAGCTGAGATTTGAGAATGATGCTTCAAAACTAAAAGAATTCTTAGACTTTTTTGCCCACTTAACTACTAATAAGGCCCAGATGGAGATGTGGCTCAAATGGAAGAGCCCTGGGCTTGAGCAAAATTCTCAAGGACGGTTTCTAGGAGCTGAGTTTATGCCCCAGGACAGGCAGTAGCAATAAATGTTTGAAGAGATGAATGTATTTCGCTTGACTTAAACACAATATAATGTATGCATATATTAGAGCATTGTATGATATCCCACTAATAGGGATAATTTATGGTTTAACCATATTGTCTTATGGATTTATCCCAGAAAGGATAGGGCTAATAATTTATTAAATAAATGATGCTATTAAAACAATTATATTTACATTGAAGTAAAATACGCATGGCAAAACTCCTGAAGTTTTAGATTGCCCTTTGTGTGCCATTTCCCTCAAAGTTTCCTAGCAGTGTCTGTACCAGTTGCTTAACAATTTCCATCACTATATTAGAAATGAATTATTCAACTTGTGGAGGAAGGGATTCAGGAGGGGAAAAAACAGGGAAAATGAGGGAGGGGGCACATTGTTCAAAAAGAAATATACTCATTACCTGATTTATGATACTATATCCTCTCTGTACAACACCATTCCAAAGAATTTAAGAAGAAAAAGAAAGCAAAATATGCATTGAATGTAGCTCTAATAACTAACATAGAGGAGTACCATGATACAAATATGTTATTGATATTATCCACCTTTGTGTGTGTTTGTGCAAGTGCGCATGTGTGTGTGTGTGTGTGTGTGTGTGTGTGTGTGTGTGTGTGTGTGTGTGTGTGTGTGTTGGTTCTAAGGCTTGAATTTAAGGCCTGGATGCTATTCCTTAGCATTTTAGTTCCATGACTGATAATATCCATGTCTGGATTGTGTGTGTGTGTGTGTGTGTGTGTGTGTGTGTGTGTGTGTGTGATTGATTAGCGATAAGCAATACCATTTGATTTCCTGTTCTGGCTTTGAGTTTTGAACTGGGATACTTAGACCTCAGCCTCCTGAGTAGGTAGGATTACAGACATGAGTCACTGTCACCCAGCTTTAGAGATCTTATAGACTTTTCCCTGTTCTTAATTTTCTATGTCTGTTATATTCGTTGGTGAAGTTTTAACTGTACTTATATCAATTTTAAAGTCTTTTGTCCACTTTCATGAAAAGAATGCATGCCTGTAATAAGGGATAATTTTTGATCAAGTAATGATGTGATTATTATCCTTCAGGTCTCTATGCATTTAAGCACCCTTAGAGAAATATTACTAATATATTTTCTTAACTAGTGATCATCTATGCTAATCATAAAAATCATCCAAGCCATTGCAAATTTTACAAGGGCAATCCTCAAGGGATATTTAATTTGTTATTGGATGGTGGTTGTTAGTGGAAATGTGACTGTGGAGAGCTTTGTGGTTTCATCTGAGAGTCTGGATTTGCCCATAGAATTCTAAGTTCTATGACTTATAATAAACCAATCACATTTCACTGATACAAAAATACAGAAGAAACACTCAATGTGCTAATTTCCAAGATGAGGGATAAGACAAAAAGATGGCAAATGAGCTCAAGAAAATGACATCTTTATAAAGGCATTGGCTTATTTAATGGTAAAATCCTTCTCATAAAAAGAATATTCTCATCACTATCCTTGAAAGTCACACATACATGCGTGCCTGGGAGTGATGCCATCATAGTTTCTGAGGGCACTGGAATAGAGAGCATTACATTTCTTCAATCACATATTTAGAAATATAAATTTAAGTGTAGGCTCTTAATAAACATGTAGACAAACTCCGTACTTTTCAAATTGACCATGGAATCATTACATAAAATAAACTGCTATGACATTCAAAATTGAGTTATTTGTATGTATAGAAACAAGTATGTCATTTCCTGATTATGTACCCAGCACTCATCAAAGAAATTTACATACATTTCTGGCTAACAATATATATAAACCAGTACTGGTAAAACAGTATCTGGAAGTCCTAGTCTATGTTGGGAATTGATTGTGGTATGTAGATAGCTTTAGGATATTCTTCCTTAACTCTATTTTTCCTATTTAAGAAGGAAAAGATACTCAAAAGTGCTTGGAGCAGCACTTAAGAAAATCCACAGAGCAACATCTTAATGAAATGCAGATTACATGTAAATCACTAAGTCTATATTATGTGTCCAGCATGTTCTAGAAGTTAAAAGGTTAGGAAAAGTGGTGCATTAAGTATAATTACTGAGAGATTGTTTGAAATTCTGCCAAGTTTTTTTAAGCAGGAAAATACTGATATATTTAGTCGATAAAACACGAAGGAAGGAATGAAGGAAGCTAGTAGCAAATAAAGTATCAACAGTTACCTTGGGAAAAAAAAGAAATAAGTATATCATATGTAAAATGGGGGGCCTTTCAAAATACTTTTAATTTAATAATTTTAATGTGAAATTTTATACCTTAAAAAATAAATTATTTTAATATTTTAAACTATTCCTGTAGTGACAAAAATGTGAAATAGAACATTCATTTAGACTTATCATTATTGTGTATCATTAGTAGATATTGATGACTAAATATACAAATCTAAAACTATATACTTACATGCATACATCAAAGCTCTTAAATATATATTCTATTTTAATATAAATGATAAACAGAAATCAACTACATTTGCATTTCATAATTATTTGTTTTTAAATTATACTTGTTGTCTTTAAGATGTTATACAAAGTAGTTACTATTCAATAAATTCATTCCTAAGTACAATGAATCTGTATCAACGTCACCACATTCCTCATTCTCTCCCATTTCCCCAGTCTAACCCTTCCTCCATTTTCTAAAAAAACTGAATCAAAGACGGGTGGAGTGGGTTATTATCCCTGCCTTCTAGAGACTGAGCAAAATTATCAAATTCTGAGGCCATCCAGTACTGCATAGAAAGTTCCAATTAAGTTTGTCTACTAAGTCTCAAAACAACAACAAAAAGATGCATCACATTTGAATGGGTCAATAGACCCAAAATAGTTTGAAGTTGAGTTGATGCATTTGTTTTTGTTTTTGTTTTTCCTCAAGGCTAGTGCTCTACCTGGATTTGAATATCTACCCTCATTTTAACATTTTTATTAGCATGTTTTTGTTGTTGTTGTTGTTCTGAGAATCTAAAAAAAAGCTTTCAAAAAAGTATTTCAATTTGCTTGTCGTATCTGGAAAACATATTTTAATATAATTCAAAGGGAAATGCTAGGTGTCAATTTCATTTCTCATGTATATATAGAGAGATTCTTTTATTGTTATTCTAAAGATGATGTATTGAGGGGGTTACAGTCGCATTAGTCAGATATTGAGTACATTTCTTTTTGGTCAATATCATCTCTTCCCTTACCCTGATTTTCCCTCTTGTCCCACTCATAAGTTGGGTAGTTCATTTCTAACACAGTGTCTAATGAGTATCACTGCTGCAAATTGTTTAACCTTTGTCCCTCCATTTCTATGCCCTCTCTTGCCCTCGCATAGATAATGAAAAGGGAAGAGAGACAGAAAGAAAGACAGAGATAAAGAAAGGGAAAGAAACTACTTGTTTCTATTTCCTAGATTTTATAGAACCATTTGTTGTGACAAATGGTTAGAAAACCATATAAAATTATATGATACGTTGTAACAATTAAGTATTATTATATTATATAAATCATATTATTGACTGCTGAATAATTGTCCCTTGAGAATAACATACATCAGGTAAAAACATAGTTACTTCATATGCGAATATCATTCATGTATAATATATACACACATAGTTAAACAGTGAATTCATGAAGGGCAAATCAGTATTTTAGCCCTGAAAGGTTTACATTGCATATTTCTGGTGTAGAAAAGAGTATACAAATATATATTTTAAAGGGAAGACCTTTCTAAGAATTGGAAAGGTAGGATCCTTTTGGAAGTGCATGAATGCGAAGTAATTATTTCAAGGGAAAACTTCTATAATAGAATGTTTCTATTCATAGAAACTAATTATAAGAGGATTTCACTAATTTTAAAGGTGTCTGACCAAGGTGAAAAATTAGAAGAAATCATTTTGCCAGTGTCTCATCACCTGATGTTGGAACTCTCCTTCATCCCTAGTAACTGAAAAAGAGTGGCCCATAAAGCTCATGGACCCGGTCCTATAGAACACTTGAATTTCAGGACTCTGGTATCCTTAAAATATTCTGCTTGACATAATTCCTCTATTAAAATGTGGAGAAAGTTTAATGATAAGAAATTGCTGTTATTGGGAGACAAGCCTTAGTTAATGCTGTGATTTATAATTTCATAATGTCTCCTCAAAGTGAATGAGTCGGCTATAAATAAGATAATATTTCATTGAATTGTTGTGTGAGTCCCCAAAATGAAAGTGTTTGTACTAATACGTTCTTCATCAGGACAAATAAAGTATGCAGTCCCAATCAGTTCGTTAGCACGTTTTTTAGCCTATTCGCGTGTTCATTTTGGTTGTGAAGTGAAAGGCTCTCCGTTTATTGTAGTTCAGATGATGTTTTCTTACCTTTTCTTGCTGGTCTTCTTACAAGAAATGCAGATGAAATAAACTGTATGTTTAGAAATGATGAAAGAAGTAATATTTTTAGAAGCATACACATACTTACTTCTTACATCTTGAGCACAAGAAACTAAGCTTCTGCCTTTTCCCAAAAATAACTCATTCCAAAAAATAACATTAAGTACTTTTGTGTGGGTGTGTGTTTATATTTTCTAAGAAAGTGCAAACAAATCTAAATTACTCTACTTGGAGGCATTTGATATTACTCCTGTATACATATACACATGTATATACATATATGTATATACATATATATGCACACATATATATACACACACAGATGTGTATATACTTACTGCTATTCCTCATATATATTCTAGATGCATAAATTCATTCAAACACATGCACACATAAATTCATATATAGGTACATCTTCCTTTTATAAGATAAAATAATATATTTGCACAGTCAAAAGTAGATCCATTTAAATAACTTATTTAAAAGCATGAAAATAAAACAGTGACACCTATTGAAATTGTTTTGGGAAAGTAACAGGGCCAGGGAGAGTGATAGAAGGGGTAAGATTGGTTGGCATACATTGGCAAGTTTGCGGGAAGTTAACAAAGATAATACACTCCTATATCACGAATACAAACTAATAAAAAAGTAGATTCATTTATGAATTCTATTGACACTAGTTCTTACAGATGTGTCATAAATTTATTAACTTGTCATGCATACATTATGATTATTTAATTTGAATTTAATAGTACTTTTTCAAATTAGCTCTCAAGATAGAACTTCCCTTTACTGAAGTCTTTCTGCACAGCTTTTGCAATCTCTAAAAATCATTTTGTCTTCTTATATTCTGTTGGTAAGATTATTTCTAAGATACCTCCTGGGAAATATCCTCTTTGAAATGAGCACTACTTAATGAAAAATATATACATATTCATTAAGTGGATGATACTGAAGAAAAATATTGCCAGTTTATAATCACTCTGAGCAGAATTATTTTGAACATGAAAGAAATCATCAACTGTTAATAATCCTGGGATCAAAGAGCTGAGGGAGAAAAGACAAGAGGTTGGGGGAGTACAAGTTGCCAGAGGGCTGAATGCAAGGCTCTGATTGCAAGCTAAGCAAGGACTGGAAAGGTAAAAGTAGTAATGACCTTGTGCCAGGGACACCGACGCTAAGAGAGGCCAGAAGCTGGCAAGGGGCTTTTCAGCCAGAGGAAAGGGAAAGAAGTAGGGTTATTGTCCCACACATTTCTGACTGGACTCACCATATTAATAAGTAAATTTCCACCAATTCTAGATTACTTTTCAAGGAAAGAGAAAAATACATCGTTTTGGTGATTTATTTACCTTCCATCACACTTTTACTCACATAATTTAATGAAGATTTATTTTCATAAGCATTTCTGGTCCAGGAAATATACATGCACATTTATGAGTAAACTGGAAGAAATATTGCAGCTTTAATTGAGCAGTCATTTTTGCAATCATACCTTTCTTGACAAGTAACTTCATATCCTAAACTAAAAAATCAAGAAATCTGCTCAGAGGAATGGATCGCAAAATGATACTTGCAATTTCGTTCCTACTCTGTGAATTCAACATTTGAATTGAACCCAAGGCTCTACCAGAAGCTGTAGAAAAAGTGAACTTAAATAATTTTAAATCAAAATTAAATATATAGATATATACATATATGAACTGTATAATACCTTTAGGGCAGTCTGTTATTTTTGTAGTATATTTGAGACTTGCTATAAGATTGTTTGTTTTAAAAGATAAAAGACTGGAAAGCAATCCTTTTGTATTAATAAGAAAGTAAAGGAGATTGCTTGATAAGAAAGAGATAGTTGACAGAGGTAACATGATAATTTACTAAGCTGAATTTATTCTTGCTTTCATAAAGTGCATGCAATATTTTAATTTTACAGTACAGTATAAAATAGAATGTACATGTATGTCCAACACATGAATGAATAAAGACATAATTTATCAACAAGTGTTGTAAGCTTATTATTCTAAAGCATTCTCTGTATATGTTGATTTTTCACTTCTTCAAGACATGCACATTACTTTGTAATTTAATAGAATTTTACCTGAGGATTATTCTGCCCTCTTTCTGTGAATATATTCTATGCACACAACAAAACTGTCAAAATGGTTCACGTGCAGATTATCTTTCAGTGTGATTAAACATGATTTAATCTCTATATACTAATATATTGCCTAATTGCTATTTTTAAAGGAATGGAAACTAGTCACAAATTGTAACTAAATTCATCATTGTATATTTTTGACCAAATAAAGTTAAGTAGTGATATTTTATTATGTTACATAGAATTCATTTTGAGAAATTATGGTATTTTCTTTCAAAAGTCACTTTAGGGGTCACTGTGCAGTTTGTGCTGGACAGGTTAAAACATCTCATTTGCTTCCTTCACATTTCTTCACATTTCTTAAACAAAGAAATAAAATAGAAAGCATTAATTTCTCTTATATTTCTATTTTTTCACTAAGACACTGCCTAGATGAACACCTTTAAAAACTGATGAAGCTAATGTTTTTTTGTTGTTCTTGTTTTTTTTTTTTTTTTTTAAGTTACAGGTCAGAAGTAACTGTGAAATGGAGATTTTGACTTTCAGTTTGTTTTGTTGTTAAACAAACCTAGCACTAACAATATTATTATTGGTAGTGAAAAGTAGAGAAACTTCTCAAAGGTGAGAAAATGGGGGTGGGGTGAAAACATATCATAACAGCTGTTTGTATAGAAAATGGAATGAAAAAAACTATGTTGGCCAGTAGCCAGATTCAAAACAGACACTGGTGATAACTAAAAGCCAAAGGTGTGTGTGTGTGTGTGTGTGTGTGTGTGTGTGTGTGTGTGTGTGTGTGTGTGTGTGTACTGCAGAAGACCAATTGATAAAGGAAAAACAACCAAATACAACTAGACCAAAACAACTCTTACCACTGAATATTTTCATTTGGTGTTTTCCATAGTTCTGTAAGCCCCACCCTCGCTCAGGGTTTATCAATCGTCTGTGACACCTGTATTGGATTTTGATCCCAAAGCAGATCCTTCTCTCAGAGCATTCAAGAACTTCTCAAAAACTCATACAGCCATCTAATATACAGGTCCCTGTCTTGCTTCTTAAAAAATGGACTGTTTTATGAATTAATACAGTTACAGCTGAGAAAGCTACCCAATGGCTTTCTGTGGATCACTTTTTAATTACCTAATATTATCTAAAATACATAAACATATTAACAAGTTATGAGTTTGAGAGTTAATTAAAATGTTTTCTATGCCAAGAAATGTAGCAATGGTGTTCCTTTCTCATTTTTTTTCAGCTAATATTTGAGGCTAAGGCTTATGACAAGTATATGGATTTTATGAAATGCTGCTCTTAATGTGTATCACTGTCATGATAATAAACAGACTATACCTAGACAAGTAATTCACACTTAATATTTTATTCTTATGTAATAAATATATGACCCCACTTGTGAATAAAAGATTCGATTCAGTACACACTTATGTCTTTGACTACTAATAGGTTGATGTACGTTTCCAAATATATTTTAAAATGTACTTTATAAACTTTGACCTGCACTTGCCAAATCACTGTTGATTCAAATAGATTATGTGTCTAATTCCATAATAATGTACTTATTGGAAGCATTGCTTACCATCTCAATAGACATGGAAGATTCCAATATTTGATAGGTATATCAAATATATGTGTGTATGTGCATATATACACATACCTATATGTGTACATATATATATATAGTAGTGTGTCCAGCATTTTAGAATGCTTTTTCTTGAATTGAATTTCCAGGCATTTCAATACTTCTAAGACTAATTCCAAGAGTAAGAATGCAAGAAGAGTACAAAAAAGAATATCAGATAATCCCAGATTTTATATCTTTATCAGTGTTCACTGGTAAATTTTAGGAGATTAGCAACAGGCTAAGTGGATTTTGAACTTCCTCCTGTGAAATTTAATAATGTTCTTTATCTCTTGTCTAGGGCTTTAAAGAAGTTCAATCAAATATATTGAATTTCAATTGCCATTTCACTTATATAAGTAGCTCACAGAAAAAAAAATTGTGTGCTTTTTTACTTAAAATAATTACTGAGGTATGTGTCACATGTATTATGGTATGCAGTTTATAAAAACCTTTTAACATTTGAAACTTGCAAATATTATTTTAATTCTACATTGCATTTTATGTGTTATATTTCTGAAAATGCCTATGTATGTATATTTTCCAGCATATAATTTTATTTCACAGCATCCATTATTGTATCTATTTGTAATCATGTTCTTGAAAATCTAAATTATAAAGAAAAGCTTTGTTCCCCTATGTTAAAGATTTAATATCTTAAAAACTAGGACATATGTTCTTAAGAATAGCCCTTGAAAAATATATTAAACTGTAATTGAAAATTATGTTTCTTATATAGACTTGATTTTTATTTACATATGATGTATAGATATGCCATATAGACAGAATCTGTTATTTTTCAACCACTGTATTTTCTGTTATCTATGATACATTTAACTCATGGAAAGGATTATACTGTCAGATTTTTCATATGTGTAGTGATATGAATGTATGTGTTAGTAAACAACATAAAATAGCTCACTTTATTTTTAACATTTGAGGAAGGAAAATACTTAAAACCAAAGTTCTGTTTTATGATATGATATTCAAAGCTTCCTTAAAGAGATAACTGAAAACATTTTTTTCATTTATGCTCACTCTCTTTTCTGAAAGAGTTAAAATTAGTTGCAATCCAGAAACATTTTAAGTATTTAAAAGAATAATTATTTTTACACAGAGAAGTATATTTTTAAATGTGAGAAATATCTTCTCTACTAAAAATTTTTGCAGGAAGTCCCTTTTGGACTTAGCATTTATTTATGTTCTGAGTCATTTACACAAGAGAAATAAAGTTTCCTCAGAGACAACAAATTTGTCCTTCTTCTCTAATATGCTAATGGATTGTCCTTGTTGGTTTCATGTAAGGTCTGGTGATTGACAATAACGTCTGCTACCAGCAGAATCGAATCCCTGGAACTTTACTAGAAACACAGATCTGCTGAATGAAAACCTGTTTTACAAAAATCCCTTGTGGGACCATGTACCGTCATTGTTTAGAAGCACAATTTCAAATCAGTAACCAGAAAATGCTAGTACAAAATGAAGGATCCCAGTAAAATACTGTGAAATCTCTACATATTTCTCCTCTGGGTCTGCTTAGCTCTGAGTTTAACTTTGCCGTTACCTTCATATAGATCTGGGTGATCAGGTTCCTACTATAATCATAATACTGTATAAATGTACACCACTCAAAGGTAGTCTTAAAAAAACTGGAAAGAGCTTAAGGAAAGGAAATGGCATCTTTGAAATTGTCTAAAGGCATGGCTGCTTAGCTAGTTGATGACTTCTTTAAAAACAATGAAGAGACCATCTTCTGGCTGTGCCAGTCTCTTGCTTGGTCACCCGTAACCTGAATGTGATGAGCATGTCATTTGTCTTTCCAGATCCCTAACTCAGTGGTCACTGAGTAGATGCTGTGCTGCATGAGCAGGGAAAATATGCCATTTTAGGGCTTGTATTCCCTTCATTGGGAGATTAGAATTCATCATCAAGATCTACAAGACAGAACAATTTTTAATGTTGAGTTATTTTACTTTTGAATTATTTATCCTTAATAAAAGATAGTTTTTAAACACAAGAACTGTTTATATTCTGTTCTCATGCACTTTAAAATATATGTGAACAAATGAGTAAAGAAATACATCAAGTTCTTGAAATTTATATTTCTCTATTGTATTTTGTCCTTGAGAGATACAAAATCTCACACCGGCATGTGAGCTGTAACACTAAACATAAAGACAGTAATCACAATTACTATTGTCCTGAAACAATAATTTAGAAAATGTAAAAAATATTTTGTTATATGTTGTCTTTGGTTTCTTATGTGAAAATATTTACATTTTAATGTACTCAAATTTTATAATAATATTCTTAGGTTTTAAACACAGTGCCATTATTCTAAGTCAGTTGTCTATAAGCAAATTTTCCAAAAGGTCATTTAATATATGTTTCAGGCTTTGCTAATCATACATTCTCCATCCCAGCTCTTCAGTTCTGTCTATGTAGCACAAAAAAGTTAAGAATTATAAGGAAATAACTAGGCCTGTCCTCATTAAAATGAAACTGCTTACAAATACTAACAAAAACTAGGATCTGGCTAAAGTACTTCATCAGTCACTTTTCTATCTAAGTGATGTTTATAGATAATTTTCTAAACTAAGTGAATTACTTAAAGCATAAATTATTACCTTTCTGGGTAATAAAACCTTAGATATAAATAGAAATTCATTTTTCCAAATTTCAAGAAAAAAATCAATGCACTAGGCTCCTCTATATTAGACTTTAAAACATAACTGTAAAGACTTCCTAAATTCAGATTGTCCATCTACCTCTGAGCATCCCAAAAGTTAAAATGTCTCAATGTTTATAATCTTTCTCCATATGTAATTTAATTTTATTTGGATCAAAGGGGTTTTCTGCATGTCGGTGAGTTTTACAGTGACCTCTGTATCAATCAAACAAAAAAAATATGTTTTGAAGAATCATCTGGATTAGTGACTTCATAGTAGTTAATATTGTTTGCATTAAAATCTTTCCCTTTTTAAAAGTGGGTTTTCTTTGCTTGTTAGCAATTGGTAGACGAACAGCTATTAACTTTCTAAAGTTTCTATTGGGGAAATTGGTACAATTTAGAGTTACCATAAGAAGATAGATTTAAAACCTTAGCAAATTTCCCCATCCTGGAATAATCCAATTGTTGTGAGGTTTATACTCCAGTAGAAATAAAGAATTGTTTACAGTGAGAGTGCTAACAATTATATCATTAATTTTAATTGAAATGAAAGAAGATAATTATAACTAAAGCTAGTTTCTTATTTGAATTATTTTGTTCAATTTCTTATTTTAATTCTGCTATTTTTATTAATAGCATTTTCAAAGATAGGTAAAAGTTTTTATTGCAATGAATTATTTTTATATTCTTTTTCCATGAAGATTGTCACCTTAGATTTCATATTTAATGACAATGTCAATCATCAGTATCAATGTTGCAATTGCTATTGAGTGTCTGTATTCTGTATGGAAAATAGGACTTGTAAATATTAAGGAACTGTGTACTCTGTCCCCTAATTGTTTTTTAGATATACAGCCAAAAAGACCCAGTGACTTCCACAAATATAAGCAGATAAAAGGGAAATGCTGTTAGAGTTGGTTATGTTGTATTAATCCAAGTAAATCTGCAACATTTCAAATGAACTTCTATGTATTTAGAAAGCCTTTAGCAACGTTTCTGCTTTGCTTGAGGCTCCCAAAGAGCTATGTGGCAGCGATAAAAAGCTCTTTACCACAGGGATCCCTACAATTAAGAAAAGCTGAGGTTATACAAGTTTGCTAGTTTTGAAATATTAGCTTGCCTCCTACTTAAATCCAAACAAAAGCACACTATGGCTCTAGGTCAATGGAATACAGACAAGACCCAAGCTCTGATTTGCCCCATACAAGGAGCTATAATGGAGTGGTGGCAGCAGCTCTTTAATATATAAGTTAAAATTACCCGTGACTGAAGTGAACACATCAATCAAAAGTTTTGGCAAGTAATGAGCCAGACAAACCAGTGTGGTGAGCTTGAGGGCAGGAAAAGCCTCTGCTCTGTATTCAAGTGTTTTCAAATTACCATGACATCTCTTTGCATACACCACTGACTTCCAGCAGGTGGATTTTTCCAGGCATTGTGCTTAGAACACAAAGATAGATCAGCTAAGAGCATTTGAGATAGTTTCCTGTTTTGTGTTCTGAAAACTACTGCTGCATAAAGCCTCCCACATTCTTGGCATTCTTTGTAGGTATTGAGCAGAGTAACTACATACCACAGGGAACAGAAAAGTCAACAATTAGACATGGAACAGACACAGCTTTACAGCTGATGTATATTTAGTTTAAAAAATGTACATCCTTTCTGGTGATGTCAACTTAAATGCAACTTGTTAACTTTAGAAATTCCTACTTCCAAGTCCTATCATGTCTTGCTCTTGGTCAATTTCAGATAATTTCTGTCTATCTCAAAAAACAAGAGAGTTTATTTTTAATAATCATTTACTGAATACTATATTTTGTATAAACATATCTGGGAGAAACATGCAACTCACAGTAATTATAAATTACGCACCTCAAAATAAAGCACCGTTTTTTAATTTGCTGATTTCAGAGTAATTTCTGTATTTAGCTGTATATAACTACTACTTACTGAATATTTGAAGAAAATCTGAGCATATGGTTTTCTTCATTAAGAATATAAATATATAGAAATGTTGAAATGATACTGTCAATTTTAAATTATTTTAACTACACCATAGGCAAGTGAAATGCTCTATTTTCTTCAAATGATAAAGTTATTATTAGTTTCATTAATCATTTAATGTAACCTGCTTCTGTTAACAAAACTGAAAATATATTACAATTTTAAAAATAGTCACATAGTATTTAAGATAATCATATCGAATTGCAAAATAGACAAATATACATCATGTAGACCCTAAATATATATTAAGTGTCCTGAAAAAGAGTCAGAACATAACTGAACTTTTTAAATTATTGGTGAATGAAAATTATTAGTAATGTTAAATTTTTAAAGTTATCTGGTAGGTGAAGTGCCTACACTAATAGTTATGAAATAAACCTGAATAGAAATAAAAGAAAAATCCTTCAGTCTAAAAATTTACCTATTAATTTGACAAAATAAGTGACTGAAATCAGCAACTAAATGACTTTAGATATCAGTGTTTCAGGCCACAAGTGACTTTTTCCTTCTGTGAGACATATTACTTCTTCTGGCCTTCAATAATTGCATGTTAAAATAATTGAAACAAATACCTGCTCTCACGGATGTTCAAGAAACAGTTAACATGAAAATTAATCACCTGGAAAAAAAGAGAATATGAAAATATTTGCATAGTCCAAATAAATAAAACAGTCTCCTGCTGGTTTAGAAGGAGAGTGCCAAGGTTTATGGCATTTAGGCCATATTCAGTTCATTTGCATAAGACAGCTTAAAAACAATTTGCTTAAGTCTTTATTTTGAGGTTATTTTGAAACACAAATTGGCAAGCAACTATGAAAAATATATGAAGAAGTTGTCGAAACAAATACTACAGTTTTGTTAATTGATCAAAGGACTAATATATCATCTAAGAGAAAATATATTTGAATGAAAAGTATATTTAAAGAGAAAAATAAGCTGGTTTATAGCCAAAATGACCCAAGATCATCAGTTGATTCCATTTTATAGTGAAATGACTGGAAATACGACAATAGCTGTAGAGTATATTTAGTTATAGGGTCTTGTTTTTTTTTACTTGCAATACCTGGTCTACGTAGAAAGAGAATATAACATTACTTCATGCAATTAAATATTTGTAAGCCTTGCTGCAAAATAATATAAATTAGAACAATACATTCAAGAAAGCTTTAGCACATGCATACAAAAAAAGAGCATTAGAAGACAACATAGTTAATCAGAATAAGAAAATATGACCCAGAAAGGACAATCATAATTATGATACATGAAGAGATATGAACAACCAATTCTGTGACCTTTACATCTGTAGTAAAAACAAAATAACAATGAGTTCATGAATTACCTGATAAAGCTACTATTTAAAACGACAATAGAATGGCAGTTTAAATATATACTAATATATTAGCTACTCTTGGGTCTAAAAGTCCAGGGCACTGAGAAATTTTTTTCTGTCGAAGACTTTTTCAGGATAATCTATTCCTTCTTGCCATGATCTTATCTCTCTGCTCTGTGTGTGTGTGTGTGTGTGTGTGTGTGTGTGTGTGTGTGTGTGTGTGGTAAGAAAAAGTGGAAAGACCTTTTTCTGTTTCTTTTCCTTTTGGTAAGGAAATTAGTGCAATTGATTTAGTATCCCATTCTTATGAACGTTACTTTTTTTCCATTCTGGGCCTTGGAACTGTCTCTGGGTTTTTGTATTCAAAGCTAGTGTTTTATCAGTTGAGCCACAGCTCAATAAGAAATGTCATGGACTTTCTTGCCCAAACTGGCTTTGAACCTCAATCCCCATATTTGAATCCTACGTAGCTAGAATTATAGGAATGAACCACAAAGCTAGGATAATATTAAAGTTCTTCTTTGCAAACAGAATCATGTGGATATTTTATGAGATTAACATATCCATATTGATGGTACACAATAACTATATAATTCAAACATTTAATGACAAAAATAGTATGATGCATATGTATTTACTGATATTCCATTATAACATTTTAAGATTACAGAATTATAGTAATATTTATAATAAAAACAAATATTTCTTGGTGCTAGTGGCTCATATCTCTATTCATATCTTCTCAGAAGGCTGAGATCTGCAGATCATTGCTCAAAACAAGTCTAGGTATGAAAATAGTATCTCCAATTAATTACCAGCAAGCTGAAAGTGTAGCTAAAATGTTCAGGGACACTTCCCATGTCCTAAATTCAAATCCCTGCACTAGCACACAAGCACACAAGAAAAGTTTTATAGACCTAGAAATTCTTTTGAATATGAAAAAAATTACTCAACTTCCCACATTTTTCCTATGGATATGAAGTAGTATATGAAAAGACTAAGAAAACAATATGAAATATTTTTTGTTTTTTCTGCACCCATCCTGGGTACTATTCCTAAGTCATTTTTCCCCCTATCCTTCAAGCTCAGCCTCCTGAGTAGTTAGAATTACTGTCATGCTCCACCAACAGAGCCACCTCGAAGTTATATGAACATTTTAGTAAAAGATGAAATTTATGTCTAAACCGAGTATTAGATTCAAACTAATTAACTGTATTAAAATTATTCATGTACCTCAAATACAGATATATGATCTTTCTTTAATAACAGTCATATTAAATATAGAAAGCAATAAATTAGAGCAAACCCTTAAAATAAGACTATAAACACAAATACATATTTCTCTCTCAAAAAAGACAATGCCATGAAAATTGTGTTACAATTGTGTTTTCCTTTCAATATTTTTCTTAGGTAAGCATTCCTAGAATGAATGAATGAGTGAGAATTCGGGGTCATTTTGTTTGATTACAGCAAGTCTTCACAAATTGCAGGTATAATCTTATAGGAAAAATGACTCTACAAGTTTTCTAGTCTACTATCATGAAAATGTAGAAAACTATTTTTTTGCCATATTTGAAGTTTCCTATTTTGTTATACAGAAGTCATTTCTGAATTATATGCAAATTTTGTTTTCTTTCAATTATACTCACGTAAAATTTTGTTACCTTTATATCTCTACTTTGTTAGCAGTACTTTCAGATTGATAACTTCAAAAATACAGAATGAAGATATTAACTGTACATAAAATATTATTTAGTAGTGGGCACTGAGTGGCACGTGTCCACACTCTTATCTACTCTGGAGATTGAGATCTAAGAATTAGGATTCAAAGAAACCCCAGGCAAGAAAGTTCATGAGATTTCTATATAAATCATTTTTTAAAAGCCTGAAGTAGGATATAGAAACAAAAGCCATATAATGAGTGAGTGTTGTCCTTAATGTACTATGTTATCTCTCATCTCTTTTGCTGTCCCTTGGTTATTTCATATTGTTACAGTATTTCATCTTGTTACCTGATATATTATATATATGCTTATTTGGTTATTTGAAATAGGATAGGGAAGGGAGGAAAAGAAGATGAGGGGCAGGGGTGAGTGGAGGGAAATGGGGACCAAGACATGAGAAAGGGTATCAATGTTTGTGAAGTAATGCACCTTCTATCTGGTGAATATAATGTAACCTCTCCATTAATTACAATAAAAAATATGGGAAGAAAAGCCTGAAGGTATCCTTCAGCACAAAAGCTCAAACAAGGTTAGTGCCCAGGCCATAAGATCAAGCCCAAGGCCTAGCCCCTAAATAAATAAGTAGAAAGATCAATAAACAAGCATCAAAATAAGCATTTGAGAAAACTTTTAGAGAATGATTTTTGCCTGCATTCTGTGCTATTTTCTGTCAGTGTGCAAGCCAAACAAGCTACTCTTCAATACGATACTTAACTTATGGGCTGGCTTTCTTTTTACTGTTTCCCACTATATTTTGAAAGTCTAATTGGTTATTAAATAACATTTTATTGTGCCTATTCTGAGGATTGGACTTGGCGCTAGTGTCCTCTGACCTTTTTGTCCCCTCAAACAGTAGTACTCTACCACTTGAGCTACAGACCTTCTTCCTACTTTTTTGATAGAATTTTTGGAAATAAAGGGTCTGAAGGATTTTCCTCCTCAGGGTGGCTGTTTTGTCTTTTTTTTTTTTCTTTTGCCAGTCCTGTACTTGAGCTCAGGGCCTGACCACTGTCCTTAGGTTTTCCCAAGGATATAGCTCTATTACATGAGCCACAGCACCACTTCTGGCTTTTTTCTATGTATGTGGTACTGAGGAATTGAACCCGGGCCTTCATGCATAATAGGCAAGCACTCTACTACAAGGCCAAATTCCCGGCACCCTCAGGGTGGCTTTTAATCACAATTTTCAGATCTCAGTCTCTTGAGTAATTAGTATTAAAGTTGTGAACCACCTGTACCCAGCATGATTTTGGCAGTCTTGTAATATTTAATTGTGATTCATAGCTTGAGACGTTATTTTTCATTCTTTTTGCTTGCCTTTGATAATACTATTTATGAAATTAGAGAAAGCAGCAGAAAATATGGTCTGTTTAGATATTATGTCTAAAACTACGTGGTGAGTGGTTCCCAGGCAAAGGTCAAGAAGGTCAAAGGGAAGTCCCGCTCGTTTCTGATGGATTATTATAGATCAACATCTTCAAATTGCTGAAGAGTTAGTGAGAGAAGCAACAAAAACTCATTCTAGATGCAACTTTAGTCTACATCACCAGCAGGAATGCTGTGTGTCCTGTGATACCATAGACACAAGTGTGCAAGGCATGGCAATGCTAGATGAATGAATTATCTTTATATACTCTACAATGGATGAGTGTGGGGCTCAAAGTGAGGGAGCAGCACACAAATGAAGGAAGTGTGAGGAAATGCAGGCATATTCAATATTTGGTTGCGATAGGATGGGGAAAGGAAGCAGAGAATAATGGAAAGGGTACAATTGATCAAGATACGTTTTATTAATAATCTGACTTCTGAAATCAACTCTTTTCTACAATTAAAAACTGTGTTGTATACCTGAATATATATTTATAGACACAAGTTTATGTGATATATTGATTATATATATGGTATATGATATATAAGTTATATAATGTATATACTCACACCAATATTTGTATATATACCCATGTGAATGTGTGTGTGTATAGAAGTTGAACAAAGCCGTTTGTAATTGTACAAAAGAGTTTTAATTCTAGATATTAAAGTATGAATGTGTGTGTGTGTGTGTGTATGCAGCAATGTGATAAGAAAAAAAGAGAAAAAGTATAGAAGGGACAACATTGCTCAACACACTGTACTCAATAAGTGCTTATTGAATATATTTTCTTACTTGGAGTAGCTTTGTATCATTTAATACTCATAAATATAACTACATATGGTTTAGTGCCTTTGAAATATTAATAACTTTATTTTTCAATTTATCATTTCTTATAGGGCCAACATAGGCAGCTTAAGATGTTCATGAACTTACCTCTACTGAGTTTTGAAATAACCAAGTGTAGACTACAGAAAGATAATTAGTAAATGTGCTTATTTCAGAATCAAATTTTTTAAATTGAAGAATCTTCTGAAAGTCAATTGTGATAATACTTCCTGGGTATTGTTCATGCAAATATTCAACACAAGCAGCAACAATATATCAAAGGAAATTCTCTACCATTTTTTATAAGGAGGAGAGATGTTAAAGTGTTATACTTTTAATGAGGTTTATGTTTGTCTGTTCTTTTATTGAGAAGCTATATTAAAAAAATCACATGTACAGTATTCCTCTTCTGAGGTTACATAATCAGATTTCTGATTGACTGTCAAAGGAAAAAACAGAATCCAAATATGTGTACATATGTCTCCTAAATATTCATCGTTTAGATGGAGGTTTCTAAAATTGATGTATTTTTAACTTTCTAAAATTATGTATTGAGGTTGAGATTAATAATTGAATCATAAATAGAATGGTAGGTATATGGATTAAGTATATAATGTGTTCCCAAACAGGGGAAAAAAATCCTTTCAGGTTGCATTTGGCATGTAACATTGTCACACAACTCTCAATTTTTTAGCAAAGAAGCTTTACAAATAATGTCAAATGAGGTAAACAACTATTATTTATTTCAATCAAAAAGCTTAGGGAAAATACATAATGCTATCACAACAATAAGACTAGCAAATGACACTGTGAAAACATTATCTGTATAGTCTGAAAAAAAGCATATGAAATCAGGATTGTTTTCTACTCAGTACTATACTTATGTTTTTGTATATTATCTGTTCTTCAGAAATTCAGTTTTAAAGATATGTGAGTAGAATAGCTATCAAATAAACATGTTAACATTTTTGCTATTGTTTTTTTGTATTTGAACTACAGAATTTCAATGTATCTTTAATGTTTTCAATAGGAATTCTACACATTTTTAATATATTCAAAATTTAACATTTCTTTAGTATGACCACACCTTGAAGCTTTTGTTAGAAATTCTGTTTAGGCAATTCTTAGTCACAAAGATCTGGAGGATCAGTAATTTGAATAATTATACTCTAGCTAGTTCAATACTTTGTTCTAATCAATTTTCTTTAAATATGACAAATGTCTTCTTTTAATAATTTATACATTTTAAGAATAATTATAGCATTTTAGAAGTCTGTTTGAATAATATGTTAATTTTTTGATCTACGAATCATCACTTTTAAAAGTTTACAAGAGGGCCGGGGGTTTGGCCTAGTGGTTAAAGTGCTTGCCTAGCATGCACGAAGACCTGGGTTCGATTCCTTGGTACCACATACATAGAAAAAAGCCGGAAGTGGTGCTGAGGCTCAAGCGGTAGAGCTCTAGCTTTGAGAAAGTCCAAGGACAGTGCTCAGGCCCTGAGCTCAAGCCCAGGACTGGCAGCAAAAAAAAAAAAAAAAAAAAAAAAAAAAAAGTTTACAAGACTTTATAAATATATTTAGTAAAAGATCATAAACATTTTCACCTTTCAGACAAAATATAGGACAATAATCTTTATTAAACTGATATCTAAATTTTCATAGAAAATTATATTTATAAGAAGGAGAGTTTGTTTAAATTTCAGATATTTCCCAATAATCATATATCATAAGTAGTGCATTGAATAAGAATCAAGAAGGCACTGCTTAATAAAACTTGACTAAGTTTAAATTAAGTATGTTTCTTTGGGTCTTGTTAAATTCAATGATATAACTGATACATATATTTAGTATATTCCAGTAAAATGCAATTATAGACTCCAAATTATAAATTGTAAAATAAGCAGTTACTGGTGCTTGATCTTAGCAATATATCCTTAAAGATATTAATATAGAACACTGTATGCACCATTTCTCACATCTCTTTTTAAAGTAATGGGTGATCAGAAATTGAGAAATACCATAACAGAGTTGGTAATAGTAAATAAATAAATAAAATAAAATGGGCTAAAACAGTGGAGGTCAGGTTCAGTCAAGTATAAGCACCTGATATTTAGAAAACTGCTGATAAAAGTACTGAAATCCACCAAATAATTGGATCAAAACCAGATTCTGTAGATGCTGCAGCTGGTGGTTGTGATGAGATGAGAAAGGTATTTGAGTATGTTGCAAAGACAGTTTGTGATTCTAAACTATGAAAGGGAATGAAAAATCAAATGCAACACTTTAAGCCTCTACTCTCAAAAAAAAATAGAGCATAATATGATTGAGGTTATTTTACTTTTGGCCAAGGAAATTGTCCCTTTAAGCTATGGGAATGAATTGTCTCTTTTTAAATGCATTTTCTCCCTGCAGTACATAATCACTGTCTGTCACACCTTTGATGTCATAATCATCCGCAGAAGCCCCACCATTAAAGAGAAAATCTGCTTAACTCACAGAAAAAAAAAAAAGAGGAAATTGCACACAGGCACTTGCCTCTTGCCTCTGCTGCCTCAATGGCAGCCCATTTGAATTACAGAAGTGCAGTATTATGTCACTTTGGCATTATCGGTGCCATTTCAAAAGCCCAAATCCTATTTTTAAAAAATATATCTTAATCAGTTCAAATAGAAACAGCAATTGTTTGCCATTAAATGAGCACTCTGTGTGTGTGTGTGTGTGTGTGTGTGTGTGTGTGTGTGTGTGTGTGTGTAGGCGTGAACACTTGCTTGCTTGCATGAGCAGCATACAAAGAAATTAAACAGCTAAAGAACGTTAGTGTACCTTTCAATCTGCCACATTCAAAATCAAGGAGCTCTTAAAATTATACTGCTTTTCTTTCTGAAGAAACACTTTGCATTTTGTTCTCTTCTACAGATTATCTTGCAACCTGTCCTTTTTGTACTAGATGAAAGTAGAATTTAGTTAATCTTACAAAATAAATTACCAAATGTTCATCAATTATTGATTTTAAGTTTAATCGAGGTTATTTTTTATTCTCAATGTTTATAAGAAGGAAAAAGCAAATATTATTCAGTTACTTGGCTCATCAGTGTAATGAATATTTTGATGTTTCCCAAATGATGCATGACACTTTTCTTACAGAATAATTTTAATAACAATGAAGATAACTTTTTCTAAGGATGTTCTATTATGCCTACCTTTTATACCTGGATACCATGTAAAACTCTTCACAGTGTTAAGAAAAACAATGAGTTTACACACAATTTTTCTACATTTTTTTCAGTATAAGAGGGATTTTCTCTTTAATATGCCATTCTCTAATAAGGATAATAAAAATTAAGATAAAACAAGTGTCTTCTTGATTTTATGTCAGTACAGTTTTTGCATCACAATGGCTATTACAAATGTTACAAAAACTACATTGGAAATGATATTGGTTTCTTTTGTGAATAAAATAAAGTTTGTTCTATTTGGAGCACTGCATCCAAATATGTACTCACATGGCTCCCTGCTGTTATTCTTGTGATAATAAGTAAGTTCTTGAAAAAGAAAACGAGCTCTCAGATTATTTTAAATCAACTTTCCTGGTGAAATATTAAGCATAATTTTTTCTTGTTTTAATTTTTCATAAAAGCATGGAAGACATCATTACCCTGAAACTCAATGCTTTTCAGTCTAAAATGAGTAGCTTCCTATGCATTTACAATCATTCTGTAAGGAGGAAAAATCCTTTGCATAGGACCTTTCTGATTTTCTGGATGATGGCATGAATTTCCCTGTAACACTGGGATTCTTTTCCTTTCTTTACATTTGATGTAGTAAGATTATTGGGTTTTTTTGTTTTGTTTTCTATTTCAAAATTTATCAAGTGTATCATTTAAAAAATTAGAAGATTTGCCATGATAGGATAAAACTGTGATTCTATTTCATTATCTTTATTATATATCTATATCTATATATAGTGCTGCTACATCCACAATATATGGCAAAATTATACAAATATGTCATATTTGCTAAACACTTCCTATCTGTCTTATTACAAACTGACCAAGTGCATTTCAAATAATTTTTCATGAAATTTATGACCTTACAATTTCTATTGACAACTTTTAAGTGACAAACTTAGATATGTCATTCAGAAAAAGAATACTATATTGAGAAATTGAGATGCACCATATAAAGTGAATACAGGTTCCTTTCACAACTTAATCAGTGGAAACAGAATCTGCATTCCTATTTTCTTTTCACATGGCGCTACCCTTATAAATTTTAAACTCTGTTGATGAGAAAATATTTTAAAAGGGAAACTCCAAATCATATTATTTAAAAGAACCCTTGTCACATTGTTAAGACTGCCCACTCTTCCTTCACACCAAAAGGGGATGCTATTCTCTAGCAGGAAAAAGACTTAGCACAACAAACACTGAATCACAGTTCACCCAGGAGTTGTGCAGCTGTAGGGACAGACTCCCTTCATAAATCAGGACATTTAGGGCTTTCTTCCTTCCCCTCTTCTATAGCACTTGGGGTTTATAAATTCTGAGTTGAAAATAGTATGTAATCTAACATTTATGGATTCTACATTCTGCAACATATCAATATGCCTCTCATTTTAAGCTGGCTCAGGCAAAAGGGGCAATCCAGATTAAGTTATGGTGGCCCATGTGGAGTCAAAGTTGGGAGTAAAGTAACCAAGAGGTTATTAATTTAAAAGATACCCGATTCTGTATATGGTATACTAGACATTTAATGGACCAAGACTTAGGATAGTAAAGTTGTGATACAAAAACATGCGAAGGGGTATCAATGTTTGTGAAGTAATGCACCTTCTATCTGGCGAATATAATGTAATCTTTCTATTAATTACAATAAAAAAGAAAAAAGTTGTGGTGAACAGAATTTACAATTTCATTGAACACAATTGTTTGTTAGATAAGTGATAGATTTATCAATAAATTGGAAAGGCCTTTAAACCATGAAGGCCTCCATAATTGTTTTGAACATTATCTTGGTGTGCTGGTAGAAAAAAAACAGAATCTTAAATGTTACATCAAATATTTTACCACTGAACTCACTGATGAAGGAATACACAGGAATATTTCTGAAATGTAGGGAGACACAATTGGATGCAATTTAGATAGTGGTTTTAAAAGATTGATAAAAAAGAATGTAGGGAAGCTGGTCAGAACATAAAAGCAATAAATTAGGTCTGTGATTATGAAAACTTGGGCTAAGTATTCTGCAGTAAAAATGAGGAGATAAAAGCAGCATTGAAAATCCAATGCTTTGCAGGCTTCATTGTATTAATTTAAAAATGACTAAGAATGTAGAGTCATCTAGTAATAGTGAGTGCATTTAATTTTGTAAGCTTCCCTTCTTGTTTGCGGGGAGTAGGTGACTGAGATATGGGTACAGGAGGTATGGTTATGTGAAAGAAAATATAAAAATAAATTTGGAAACATGAATCATTTGTTATACTCAGTAATACAAAATCAGGACTAAGAAAGGGTTTGTATTTTGCTTTCTTCATACTTGGCATCTTATTTTTAGCGTTGCATTTCTCCTTAACATTACCCTGTCTCTTCATTGACCTACGGATACCTCCCCTCCTTGCAATCATGCTAAATTTCATCCCACAGACCTCAGTCCTGTGGGCACTTTAGTTATCTATAAATTCATTCATGGGATTTCATAGGTCTGCATTTTTTTCTTCCAGTGAAACACTCTTCACCTTTTGGTCACTGATTAACATCAAAAGTGACCAATGAATGCCTTCCTGCTCCCTTCATCTCTCATCTCTTAGCAAGTGATTCTCATGATGGTGCCAGTGCAATCCCCTGGTGTTAGTTAGGATTGCTCCTTACCTCCTCTTTCCACTCTTGCTCAACAGATAAATCCATTGTGAGGACTTTAGCAGGAAAGGCTGTATTTTTATTTGCATGTGACTGTGTGATGATCAATATCTGTGGCGAGAAGGTTGGGGTTCAGTCAAATCACTGAGTTGAATGAATAAAGATGGAATATGCTGTCCATTTTGCAGGAACACTAGAAAATAATTAATTAAAATTGGAGCAATATAGATATCCCTTGTCCACACACACACAAACTAGAGGACTAGAGGTTGTGAGAGATCCTCCTGTTCCCCCATCCTGCCCTCCCTGAGTTACAGGTGTTCACATGGAAGGTAAGTCTCCCTATGTCATTCAAAATTGAAAGCACAGCCAGGTTTTGGATCACACCTGTGATCCTAGCCATTGAGAAGGTGGAATCCTGGAGGATCTGTTTGAAGCCAGTCTCCATTTCCAAATAACCGGCAAAAGACAGGGCTCAAGTGTGAGAGCACCAGTTGTGAGTAATAGAGACCTTAAGATCTAATTTCAGTATCAGCAAAAATTAACAAACATACAAATAACTACAGCAACAACAACAAATATAAAACCTGAAAGACCACTCCAATATTTACTTTCTCTAGGCATTATGGTGTCCTTGAATCTTCATGTTAACTATAGGTTTACACTTTATTGATTTTTTTTCCTTCATGACATTATCTTCTGCCTGTTGCCTGGGTTTCAATTTTCTTGTAATCTAGACATACAAAGTGATCTTTGTTGAGTATTATTAAAAATCCTGTCCATTATCAAATACGTGTATACATGAGCAGAGGGCCTCAGTAAAGGTATTTGAGATCATGAGAGGAGAAATAGTTGCAGAGAAAAGATTTCCTCAGATTGATTATTTGAGATCACATAGTTGTACTGGAAGACAGGTAGGTTTCAAGGATCATCCTGGTACCTCAATCTCCTAGTTGATGTCACCCCATCCACCTCTCACCCACTTTCTCCACAGTGTTCTCTCACAGCCCTCACCCCCAGTTATCCAGTGACAAGCTAAAACTCTCCCTGCATTACAGGATGTTCATCTGTCTTTTCTGCTCACATCCACTCAGTTAGTTCTGTAGTACACAGCAGGCCTTAGGAAAAGTGGAAGTAGCATGAAGTTTTACAAATCATCACTGAAACTTGTTGACAGTGCACGATATCTTACAGAAACAGACTTGAGAGCTTATACTTGCATATTTTCTGCAAAGTGCTCGATTTAAGAACGTATTTCACTGTCATGCCAGATTGTATTTTGGGTACTGATCGTACCACTTTGCTTTCTGCAAATATTTTGCATTTCTTAGCTATGAGAACAAAGTGGTTCATTATTTTCACTAACCTTAAATGGCTAATTAAGCATGAAATCCTCCTCTCACCATAACTATTCACTCTAGTAGTTATACATGACTATAACTTGAATGAGGTTGAATTTGGTTTGTCTTATTACTTTTACTTATAATTAGAATAATCTATAAATTCTGACAACTGGTAATCAAATATTTTTTTCTCTTGAAATTATTCTTTTATCTCTGTGGTGCTTTACCCAGACCTTCATGTTTTTCATTTATTTTCATTTATTTTGATAATTTTGTTTGAGATAGTGAGTCTAAATTCTTGGATACAGAATTAATTGCTCAGACCAGGAGCATAACCTAGTGGTAGAGTGCTCACCTAGCATGCGCAAAGCCCTGGGTTTGATTGCTTGGTACCACATACTCAGAAAAAGCTGGAAATGGTTCTGTGGCTCAAGTGGCAGAGCACTAGCCTTGAGCAAAAAGTGTCCAAAGACAGTGGCCGGGCCCTGAGTTCAAGCTCCAGAATTGGCAAAAAAAAAAAAAAAAGAATTAACTGCTCCAGATTTCATAGCCCAACCTTATTTTTCAAAAAAAAAATTCCACTAAGAAATCAATAAGCTACATGGATATACAATCATTGTGATTTTTTTCCATTCTGTCTTTTCTTACCTTCATTTAGATCAGCATCATCATTTTGTCTCAGACATGTGTTTCACTGCCACAAAACTTTTACTCTGACATTCCATGTGTTCCTCAACCTGCTTTTTCCTTCACAGCTCTAAAACACCATCCAAACCTTTTAAAAACAGGTTTTCTCTTGTCTCCAGGGGCAGAAACTGTCTCTCACAGGGAGAGTTTGAAATGTTTCGAAAGCAGAGGCTATAAGAGAAAAATAATCTGCAGCACCCAAAGCAATGAGTGGCCACGGAATTTATTACTGCAACGCATCTCTGGACTCTGCTTTTCCTCTTCCCTTTTATCCTTGACCTGAGTGGCTGTTCAGCACTGCTTGCATTTAAGTGAACTAAGAGCCTTTATGCTGACTAACAATGCTTCACTGTCTAAGAGTGGTCACAGGTGTTTGGTTACTAAAGATACCCTTCTTAATAACTGAGATATTTATGTTCATAATAAAACAAAAGCACCAAGTGCTTCATTGGTCAGCTATCACAGGATTACTCAATTTAAAAGATGCAGAAACTTAGGATCCATGTTACCAGATTGAGGTCTTTTGAGAGAGGAGTTCAGTGTGGAGGGAGAAAACTCTCCTGTCTTAGCATGGTGGAATTTAACATTTGCTTTTAAGGAAGACTTACTCAATGCCCATATTTTGAATGACTCCAATTAGGAGTATTAAAAGTATTTAACATATTTGAGAAACTAAAATGGTGAAGGCTGGTAGGCAACAATGGCTGAAGTAGGAATTATTTCTTCTCACAGAGAAGTTTTCCTTACTTCCCAATGTAGACACACATTGGAAATGCATTCTAGTGCCCTCTTGTAGTTACCTTTGGCAAATTGGTTTGTTTTGGGCCAAGATTTAAGTGAAAGTGATACAAGTGACTTCCACTTACTGTGTTTCAGAGCCATTATGCAGTTTGCCACATTTTCTTTTCCACCTGGCCTTGTGAGATCACTTCTTCTGCCTGGGAAGCTAGGCATCCCATATACAGAAAGTCAGAAACAGTGTTTGAAATGACTAGGGTTTGATGAATGCTGTACAATAAGTTTAGCCTGATTAAAACTTAGGTGTTTCTCCAGAAGTCTTTGCATGAGACTCCAAATAGAAATATATTCAGCTCTTTCCATATGTTCTTACAATATTTTAAACACAATATGCTTTCTGTAACCTTGATGATTTTACACTGACGAACCTCAGCTGGGAGTGATTTGTGTACATATCATGCAAGGTATGCAGAAAATTACCACGAGGATGAGAATTTGAGGCAGCCTGGACAAAACGTTGATGAGGTCTCCCTCCCAGCAAATGAAAGCAAATGTGGTGGTGGCTTATCTGCAATTCCAGGTATATGAGAGTACAGTTAGGAAAATAGGAAAGAATATTACAGCTAGCCGTGGTAAAGTTGAGTCCCTATCTACAAAATAACTAAAGTTAAAATGCTAAGAGGGTGTCTCTAGGGGTAGCGTATTAGTCTTGCATGTGTTGGATACTGAATTCAAATGTGGGTGTCATAAAATACAAACAAAACAATAACAACAGAACATTAACAAAAAATAGAATTACATATGGTAACAGGTGCAAGGAATCCCACCATTCCAGAAGCTGAAGCAGGAGCACTGTGATGTCAAAGCCAGCCTTTAATACATAGCCAGACGCTATCAAATCAAACAAAATAACCAATAAGACTAGCAAGATGTGAAAACTTTCCAGTCTTCACCAATTGACAACATCATAAACAATTTCAATTAAAGCCACAACTTCCTTATAAAGTTATGAAGTTGGAGAACATCTCTCCTTTGGAGACTCACAGATGCTTCAATGAAATGTTTAGTTAGAGCTTTAATGAATGTCTGTACAGGAAAACAAAAACTGAAAAATATGTTCTCAGTACTTAGAAAATTTATACCTAAAAGCATTTCATTAGTAACAATTCTATACATTAATGGTGATCCTGAACAATTGAAAACTTTCTTCTATAAAGATAGTAAACTATTCAATATAAAGTTTTTATATCTGTTTAGAAGTTTGAAATTTATCCATGAATTTTGCACATAAATGTAAAACTATGTCTTAAAATTTCTTTCTTAGATATCACTAAATGATACTTAAAATTTAAAAGGGCACTGATCAGATTTAATTGCAGAACACAGAATGCAGGTATGAAAATGTACATAAAATGCACCATAACACAGCTACAACTTTAAGATATTTACTACAGGAAAAATATAAATGCATTAAAGGAATGTTGGTGTATACTTTTAGTAAGAAGAAGCATGATAATAGAACAAAAAGCAAAGGAAGGCAGCATTACTACTTTGTCTTTTATTTCCTTGGAAGACACTTGGCTACTTTAAAAAACTTAGGACCTCTTAGGACCTAGATGAAGTTACTTATTAGATTAATGCATTATGAAACAATGAGCATCAGTAGTGACAATAAGCAAGATTAATTTTACAAATATTAGTCACTGATTCATATTTATTTGAATGTAATTTGTAAATGCATAGAATTCTACTTTAGACAAATGAATTGCTTTCATTGACCCTTTAAATAAGTTTAAAATAACTGTTTTCACTCCTTATAAATTCTCTCAGTCACCTCTAATTGAGGTGCTTTGTGGGCAAAGATGATCATAGCTATCACTCACTGTGATATTCAGAATTAGAACAGTTCATAATATAATATAAACAACTTAAACTATTGAGAAAATCAACTATAACAACTGGTCATCAGGTAGGATGTTAGCATCGACCTTCACTTGCATTTTGGTTTCGCTGTCAAATATTCATTTACCCAGATAAAATAACAACAGGATTTAGCTAATTTGAAATACGATATTTTTTTACATCTTCAAGGGCCTTCCATATAAATCAAAAATGTACATTTAAATTAACGGAAGCAAACCCAAAAAGAAAAAAAAATAAATAATTTGACAAAAAAACATGTATTTAATCCCAGACTCGTACATATTGTAGTTTTTCTTTCCCTAATTTTAATAGCTGTTTTTTCACATAATAAATTTTCAGATATTTGAAACTTCTCAAAGTTAAAATATTTCTTATTTCTATATGAATCCCTTCCAAAAAAAATATATGAATTCAAGGGAACTGTTCTTGCAGGTGGAATGCTTCCAAACATTTGACTGCTGAGGGAAGATTTCTCAGGCAGTAAAGAAAAAAATACAGTTTTGCTCCCGAGGTATCCTCGCATGTCTGCATAGCTAAGCAGCTCAAACATAACCTGACAAGTAAGAAATATGCTTTTGTCCGACCATTCAGCCAATGATGATGCTTGCGTAGTGCTCTGAACATAGACTGCTATCAGTGATAAATGTACTGAAAGCTATCTGTCAACCAATCCAGAAAACTGCTGTTTCCTGGGAAGAAAGTGAGAGAAGATCTTGCTTTCATCATCTTAAACTTTCATTTGCTAGAGATCAAATACCATTCTGCTGCATACCAAAAATCATCATCTTCTATCTACAGGAAATTATTTCAGAGAACTTTATTCTGACTTATTTCAATAGTTTTTTTTATTGGTAATATGATTAGTAAATTAAGCTGATCACAAAGACTTTTTCTTCTCTGAATTACCTGTTTCACCTTAGGAAGCTGCACAAAATGAACCTCTTAAGCCTTTTGAAAATGCCCTTTTTTTCCCCCTCCCTCAGCAATGATTTATCTTTCTCCTAGAAAATCCGTTTTACAAAAGGGAGTCTGATTAAAGGAAGCCAAGCAGCACAAACACTTGCAGAAGATCCTGCTTATCTGGAACTCCCTTGACAATGTACGTTTTTGGGGGGTTGGGAATGCTGCAGGTTCAAGGAATAATTCTGCCTTTCAGGCACTTCAATTTATTTCATGCCTGAGCACTGTCATTGTACACAGACAAGATGAAACGCATCGTTGTGTAAAGAAATTGAAATGGAATCCTACTTGACCCAGCAGGGTGGGGCATTATGTTTGACTCAGTAGTGATTCCTGGCATAATATCTAATTCCACGAGGAAATTTTCTTGATATGGCCACCAGCTGTGAACGGCTTTGTCCAGGGATCACAAGTTGTTCTGGGTGAGTAGGCTCAGGACATCCCTAGAAGAATGCAGCTCCTCTCCTGCTGGCATTTAGATCTCTTCATTTTCTCCATGCTTTCTATTCAACAGAAACAACTGAATGGAAGTGGATGGGGTGGAGGAGAGGGGGTGCGGGACCTGAAGCTCTGCATACTTCAGCAGCTATGAGAGTCAAGGCCCGCTTGACCTGAGATCCTTGTTTATTTCATTTTATTTTGGAGTGCAATCATTATTTCTTCACAGGGCACTTCTTTTTTTTTAATTTTTACCCTTCCAGGCCAGCCCCTTTGCATGTCTTTCTCTGTTCAGTGTGTGTGAAGTATTTACTTTGAAAAGGCTGTACACCAATACATTAAATAAAAGAGAAACACTGCGTGTCTCACAAGAAAGAGTCGTGCAGACAGCTTTATTACTTCTATCAGAGAACAAAGATTTTTCCCAGCATGCAGAGGATTATTAGGCCAGAAGGAAATAAATGGGGTGTGTGATGTCAAGGCTTCAAATGTGTTCGAGGAAAAAAAAAAAAAAACAATTGTCCAATTGATTTTGTTGCAATTATGCCTTTTGGAATGTAAAGCTTCCGTTTTTTCTTCTGAAGTATCCTTATTTTCCCAAGCATTTAAAAAGATTTACTTGGACACAAATG